>NW_004524613.1:11800141-11816949 GCF_000260255.1 Octodon degus
TCAGGTCAACAATTTCTGACATTGCCTGTGAAGCAGAAGTCCCAATACTATTATGGACTACTGGACTCTTTTAAAATATTTTGCTGAGTTAACACACCTATAATATTCAAATAACTGAACTAAACAAAAAAGGGGATACAGGTGAATGTCCATTTTGTATCTGTGTATTCAGAATAGTTAAGATAGATATGTAGTTACATTCTCTTAATGAATAGAAGGATTTGTTCTAATGGTGTTTGTAAATAGGATATGATGTCCGCATCTCGAACAGCAATTAACCACTAGGAAGAATATATGCAATGTGTTAATTATTGAAACTGTCCTACCAATTTGATTTGAAACTGTCTCATTGCTATTTGTTTCTCAAAAAAATTATGGGGAAAAAGCGGTAGACAAATAAGAAGCTAGCAAAAAAGATTTTAAAATACGATGAGAGACAATTTTTAAGAAGGACATTTTTCAAATTGAACAAAGGCTACAACCCAATAAAAACAGTGAAGAGACATTCACAGAAAAATACAAGTTATACATGAAGACACACCTACAATTATACAGTATTTATGATAAGCCAGGGTACTGTTTTGAATATTGTATATCTTTTAACCCCCAAACAAGCTATGTAGTAGGAAATTACACTATTTTTATCTTAAAGAAATGGAAGGGTGTTTAAGTAACTTACCTAAGGCAATACAATGGATAAGAAATAGTGCTAGAGTTTGAATTTAAATATGACTGTATATGTGCTTGTATTGTTTGAATTTGTAACGTGTGTATGTGCATTATTTTTCAATTATAAACAATATCAGTGAAAAACAAAAAAAAAAAAAAGAAAAGGGCTAGTGGAACACAGAGAAGAACAGAACCATAGGACGTTGTATGTTAGGTGGAAAGGTGGGGTGGGAATTAGGAGCTGCAGCATGTCTGGTCTGGACTCCTATTCTCAGCTTCTTACTCAAAGAATTGAAGGCCAGAAAATTCCAGCACTTGAATCTGAACATTGTCCAAAAAGGAACAGGGAAAAGAGAGAAGATAGTTCATCATTAATGATCTTGAATTAATATAAATTAGTTGAACACACCCGGGTTGCTCCAGGCAGGCAGAGCACAGGGCTGCTGGGAGGATCACTGGGCTCCCTTCGCCTCACATTCCCACCATCATCCATAAAGCTGCTGCTGACCAAGCACTCTCCTGTCCCTGTGTGTTCCTGCCCTCCCTCCTTGCCCTTAGCACCAGCGCTAAGCTTCAGGGATGTGAAATAGGATGGTGATGGTATCTCTGGGACAGGGGTTCCTCCACCCCATCTTTGGGAGCCTGCAGTCTTTGGAATGACCTTTGCCCTCAGGAGTAGGAGGCAGTCTTGAGCTTAGCAGCAGCCAGACTCCCAGCTGTCTGATCTCACCCTCTTGCCCAGAGGTTTGCAGCCTGTGCTTAGAGCTAGGCTCACAAACCAGATTAATGCCTAGCAGCATGGAATTCACATGCAGCAGCCCTGGGCAATACACAGCTTCCACAACGTTGCCTTGGATGGAGGCTGCTCAGGGCTCTAGTGTCTGCCATACAGGTAGTGATTTTTCTTCCTACAAATAGTCCAAGTTGGACCAGGCCCTGCTATAACCACATCAGTTCACTATCAAAATTCAAGGTGTACAAACTGCCCATCAGGAAGCTCAGAGCAATACAGGAAAAGAGCACAAGGCTGAGAACTTGCCAGAGTCCCCAGGTCTCTTGACTCAGGACAATCCACTTAGCCACACTGGAACCCATGTTCAGGACACGCTGTTATGGTTTGAGTCTACATGTCCCCCCAAAGCCTCGTGCAGTCATGGAGCAGGTTTCTAGAGTGTCTGATCATTTCATTGTCCAATGGTGGGATTATGGGTAGGAGTGCTGCTGGGATTATGGGTGTGAGTGCTGCTGGGATTATGGGTGTGAGTGCTGCTGGGATTATGGGTGTGAGTGCTGCTGGGATTATGGGTGTGAGTGCTGCTGGGATTAAGGGTGTGAGTGATGCAGGGATTATGGGTGTGAGTGCTCCACCCATTCTGGGGTGGGGGTAGCCTGCATACAACACAAGGGAGGGAAAGAGGCTTGTTGGCTGCTCCTCACTTTTTGTTCTTGTTGCTTTTGCTGTTTTCTGCCACCATGAAGTGTTGCCCTCCACCATGTGCCACTCTGAACATTGGTTACTCTAGCCAAGTATGAGCTGAAACCTTCACAAAGTGTGAGCTAAAGAAACCTTTCCTTCTTTAACTCTGGGCATCAGGTATTTCGTTCCAGCAATGCAAGAAAAGTAACTAAGACAGAGACCAAGAGGTGCACTGAGCCCCCTGACTCAGGATTGTCACACTTGGGCACACTGAGACTTCATGACCCATGCCCAGGCCAGCCAGGCCTGCTGAGACCTCTGGGCTCAGCCATGACACCTTGGAGCACACTGAAACATCACTTAGCCCAAGGCTCAGAGATCAAACAACACCCACACTACCTCAGGAGACCGGACTTTTAACTCCATCTACAGACAAGGAAATTGCTACTTAGTAAAGTTCAGTACCTTGCTCTGAGATCACACAGTCAGTGTACAGGGTTCAAGTAGGACGAGAGCCAATTTTTATCAGTGGAAGGACTAAAACTTCACAGATGATTCCTCACACAATGCCCAAGAGCCTGCATGAGAAACATGCAGCAGCAGCCCAATTGCACACACAGCAGTTGAAGCTCAGCAAGGCTGAGAAGTGATGGAGCTGGGCTCCAATCAACCACTCCAAAGCCCCAGCGACATGGCTAGTAGCGAGGAATCACACTCTGCAGCCAGCCTGCCTATCTCCAAATCTTGCCTTTTTCACTTAGAAATATGAAGACTTCTTTAGCAGAGCCTCAGTTTTGCTACCTATAAAATGGAAATAATTAGTGTTATGCAGGAATAGCCCAGAAGTATCATCATTGAGACCCACAGAATGCTTACAATAGGGCCTGGCAAGTGCTAAGGGTTACTTGGTATGCGACTCTTCTTTCTGCACGACTATCATCCATCCCACTAACTAACTCTTCAGCTGTAAGGCAAAAGCTGACAAGCCAGAGGACCCTTTCTCCAGCCTGTTCCCACCCTCTGGGGCCTGAGTCTCAGGGAAGGCACTCTCCAAAAATGTGCCCCAGACCCAGGATCTGTAATACTTCCGTCAGAGCAAACGAGCCATTCACTGACAAGCTCCATGATGGAATTGTCCTGCGCAGTATTTATTATAGGGTCCTTTCCCTGACACCTCCCAGGGAGAGAATATTAAATATTTAATGCACGCAAGGCTGCTCATTTTTCATCCCCTCTTCAGTACTCGAGCCTTCTCCAGTCTGGGGCAAAGGCAAAGTCCATTAGCCTGGCCTCCCAGTTCCTTCCCTCCTTCCACTTGCAACCTCTCTCTCCAGGACCTGCTGGGATGAATAGTTGAAGGAAGCACACACAATGACATGGAAGGGAATCCTGAACTGGTCCTCCATCAGCCACCTTGGGCTGGGGACCTGGGGCTTAAGGACTGCTGGGTGAAAGCAGATCCGCTTAACTAAAGAGTAGCGTCCTCCCTTGGTGCCATCACCTGGAAACCTCACAATGCTCTGCTCGCATCTCTGCACACCCCTCTAACTCTTCTGCCCACCCCCAGCTTGTTGCTCACCACCTGCACCCTGGCCGGCCAGCTACTTCCAGTTGCATGAATCCGCTCAGCCCTAAGCAGTGAGCTAGATGCATTCTTGAGTGAATGCCCCCAAAGCAAATCTCCAACAACGGTAGACAGCAAGTCAGTGTATGAAGACACCAGTTTCCTTAGCCCTCACGTTGGATAACTCGGGTGTATGTGTTCTATGATGTTCTCCTGGGGATCTCCCTATAAGGTTGCACTCTAGCTACTAAAAGACAACCTGTGAGTCAACACATCCTGTCTTGTTTATTTAAGAAAGAGAAAAAAGCAATAAAAATGAGACAGAACTTCAAAACAAGGTGATAGGAAATTAACAATAGTTATTACATTGTATATTGTTATCTTCAAGTAGTTGCTCAGATTACCATATATAGGCATGCAAAACGATCAAACAATAGAAGGACTAACTGTTCTTCTTCCTTTTTTTGTCTTTTCTCCCATTGCAGTTGTTCTTTCCTTTTTTTTTTTTTTTTTTTTTTTTTGGCCAGGAAGGGCTTACAGGGTGTCCAGGGTCTCACTACTAGATCAGACTCATAGTGATCCACCTGTTTACAGCCTCCCAAGAGCTGGGGTTATAGGCGTGCACCACCACACCCAGTCTCAATTGCCATCTCAGCGTGCCCCCCAGCTCCTGCACCTCCTTGCAGGAACTTTAATCCACTGAGTTATTTGGTCAATCCTTGCAGTTGTTCTTTCCTTTTGATCAGTTTCTTTCCCTTTGACTGTATCTATTTTACCTGTCAGAGCTCATTTACTTTTTCAGTTTCTTACATATTTGGTACAGGGTCTCACTACACAGCTTGGACTCCTGGTGATCCTCCTGTTCTCAGCTTTCCCAGTGCTGGGATTACAGGTGTGCACCACCATACCCAGACTCTGTGGTCAGCTCAGTGTGCCCAGAGGCAGGGCTGGTGTGGCACGTGGTGCCGGGGATCAAACCCTGGTCCCTCAGCTTGCCTAAGCAGGTGTGTAGTCCACTGAGCTATCTCACCAGCCCAATCTTTCAATTTCTTGCCTTGATTTTCTCTTCTTCTCAGTTCTCACTGTCTCCGTCTCCAACAAGTGCGTCCAGATTCACCTCCCAAATAAACTTCTGCACTTAACTCCTTGTCCCAGAAACTGACTGCTTCCACAAGATCAGAGATGAAGTCAGAGCATGGTCAAATTAGTACTTAGAGAACACAGGAGAGTGGGTCTCAGGTTTTATTATTCTGTCACTGAGCACCTCTGGCTCTCTCCTGCTCCCTCTTGGCAGCACTCAGCCCCACTGACTACCTGGCCATGTAGACCTCTTTTCCTCTTATTTTGCATAGCATAACACTCACCTAGTTCTCCCCATCCCTCTAGTCGCTCCTTCTCTATCTTTGCACCTCCCTTAATTCTTCTACACAACTTCTGAGTATTGGATCACTTTGTCTTGGGTGCCGTCCCCCTTCCTCCCTGAATAATCTCGTCCATTCCCAGAGTTGAAATATGATCAACAGAGTCATGCACCACATAAAAGCATTTTGGCCAACAATGACCCACATGTACAATACATAGCTCAGGTGTGTAGTAGGCTCTACCATCTAGGTTTGTATAGATTCACACTGAGTTCACACAGTGACAAAAACAGCTACATAATTCTTATCCCCATCCTTAATGCACAACATTATACTAGAAATTACTTCTTTCACCTCCAACCTCAGGGTTTCCTGTGTCAACGACTCCTTTTTTCTAATCAGTGAGTGTTTGCAATAAATAATAGTTACAATAAATAGTAATTAATTTCTTCAGGGTATGCACATATATAATTTTTGATCCCTTAACCCCCACTAATTCCACTCTCCTTTTCACAAAAAGTCTTTCTGTTTCCTACTATTTATCCTTTATTTTGCTGCTCACTTTATTTACTTATTTATTTATTCAATGTATTTAGTTTGTAAATATAGGGTTTACAGAGTCTCACTACACAGATCAGACTCATAGTGATCCTTCCTGTTTTTTAGCCTCCCAAGTGCTGGGATTACAGGAGCACGCCACCATGCCCAGTCTCATTTGCAGTCTCAGCATGCCGTGGGCACGGGGCTGGCACGGCAAGCCAGGGATCAAACCTCTGGCCCCTGCATCTGCCTAACCAGGCACTTTAATCTGCTGAGCTATCTGGTCAGCCCTTGCTTACTTGGTTTACATTTTAGGTTCCTCATATAAGAGAAGCCATGCAATATTTGACCTTCAATGTCTGGCTTATTTCACTTCACATTTTGGCCTGACTCCTTCTTTTTTTAGACTCCCATCTCAAGTGTAACATGGCCAAAATTTTGATCTCTGTGTTTCCTATTTCGGTGATACAACCACACCATCCAATTGCTTCAGCCAAGCACCAAGGAGTCCTCAGTTCCTCTCTGTCCTCGCCCCTTGACCCTCACATCTGTAGGTCCCTTCTGCTCTTGTACCACCTTCCACCTTGAACCTGGATGCTTCCATTTCCATGGCTTCCACCCCAGGCCAGCCCTCTACCCTGGCTTATCTTCTTGCTTCTACTCCAGTTGCCTCCAACCATTCTTTACCCACCATTCAAGGCAATCATCTAAAATGTGGGGTCCTCTGCAGCCAGCAGGAATATTAGCAACTATCACTTGCCTAGAACCCAGGACCCTTCGGGTAAAGGACTGATGCTGAGCCTCCAAGAAGAGAGCCACAAAGCAAGCCAGGTGACTGACCTCCTCTGTGCTCTACATGCTCAGAAAAATGAGCCAGCACTGCCCACCCTAACTTCTGATTTCTAATAAGTTTCATTTTACTCACAACAATGTGACTTTTCACCTTTGGGGCTCCTTTGACAGTTTCCTGAGCATTGTTACCATGCTCCCTTCAGCCATCCCGTGGGGTCAGCACGATCACCCTCACCACAGGTGGAGCCCCATAGATACACAACAAGGGCTCTATCCCTGGCCTTCTAGGCACAATTAAAACCACCAGTCTCACCCTCCCCATGGTATCTATTTTCAATAAACATTTCGTCTCCCCATAAAACACTACTCCAGCACCCAGGAGACAGCTTCCATTTAATTCAGGGAATATGAACACAAAGCCACCCTTAGCCACCAAGTCCAAGTTTCAATGTGGGAAAACCCTTAGCACCAGTGGTTCTGCCTAGTGTCCCTGCACCTAATCATTCAGTTCTGGAAGACTCTCATTTAAACCTAAACTTTCATTTCACCAGTGAAGCCCTTACTTCATTTGCTCATCTTCCGCATCCTTAACACTGACTACCTATGAGAATCTTCTGGAGAAACCATACCCAAAGGCTGATTCTGTTGGCCTGTTGTACAGAAAATTCTTTGATATTTTGCATGTTCCATGACTTATTCTAAAAGACCCAGCTGAGAACCATCAATAGTTCATCCATAGACACATATGGAGCATTACTTGAAGACCAGAGCCTGGATAAACAAAGACACCTTCCTGAATGTCACCCTAATATGGGACATAGGAAGATAAAGAGACTATTCAAATGAGCTATATTTAGGTACATTTGGTTTTCGCTACCTTCTTAACAAATTTTTCTGTCATTTACCCAGTATAAGGCAACATCCTAGGCACTGCACAAATATGAATCATTTAGATCTGGAAATAGCAGTGAAGTATTATCATCCCCATTCTTCAGATGAAGAAACAGAGACACAGAGAACCGAAGTTATCAGTTCAGATGAACTGAAGTCATTAGAGTGACTGAGCTTGGATGCAAACCTCGAGAAGCAAGCATCACATCTGCAATGACTGGTCTCTGAGGGCAGGAGTTCCAAGCCCACGGTGGACTGCTATACAAATGGAGTTGTTTTTTCATTTTTCTTTTTCCATATCACATCTGTCAGTCCTCACCACCATCAGATGCTGGCTCAACCTGACAAGGTAAAACTTGGGCCCTGCGTTTATTACCTGCTCAGATGTCCTATGGACTACCTCTAAGGAGCTCCATGATAAATCAAGGTTGGTGCCTTTAAACTGTGTCCAAAATGCTGTGACACTTCTCTGAAAGACAGAACCTAAATTTCCTGCCTTTCAGCATGGGCTAGACTTAGTCATCAGCTTCTGATAAATAGTAGAAAGCAAACTTGCAGTCTGAGATGTGCGATTTCCAAGACAAAGGGACAGAACAAGGGCTGGCCTTTTAGCTAGAGGAGATTTAGAGCCAGCATCTGAGGCGCAAGAGCACGCTTCTTAGACTACTCATTCTAGGGGAAGCTGCCATGACATGAGGACACTTGGGCCGACTACGAGGGACCCACATGGAGAAGAACCCAAGCCTCCTGCAAAAAAATCCCAGCACATCACACCACCAGCATGAGACACATCTTGAAACTGGACCCTCCAGTCCCAGCCCACCCTTCAGATGCCCACAGCCTCTTATCCTCTGGCCCTCTGATCCTGACCCACTGTCTCCCAGCTAAGCCACTCTCAAATTCCTAAGCTACAATGATGATCAGATAATGTGTGATATTTTGTGCCACTGCATTTTTTGACATTCATTGTGCAGCAATAGATAACTAAAATATAAATGGACAACTCTTGGTGTCCAGGAGAGTGATGGAAAATTCCAAAATGGCCACTAGGGCTTGAGGAACACTGGGCAAAATAGATGGCAAGCATTCATTTCGGGTAGAAGGAACAGGATATGCTAAGGTACAGGTGAATGAAATTAACCAGTATTTGGGGGTTTTGAAGAAGCACAGGAGTCACCACCTAAGTGTCTAGAGATGAGACAAAGGCCATACCATGATGGACAAAGTGACTGACCATACACCCCAGTTTGCCTAGCACAGTACTGGTTTATGCCACTTGACTGGGCATCCCATGCATCTTACGATTTGTCCTGGATAAAATTATCCCAATTTCGATGCTGATAAGTACACCGTTATCCTGTAGTAGGCCCAGTATATAGGCTGAGGCACTTGGAGGAGGCAGTGTGGAGCAGGGAAAGGGTTTTAAGATGAAGAGTGATCTGATCCAAACTCTGTTCTGGATGAACAAGTCCACATGGGGAGTGGACTGACTTGGAGAATGACCGTGGAAGCTAGACCCGGATGGACTAAGAATGAGAAGCCAGAGAGGAGATGGTGCAGTCCTTGAGCTAGCAAAGTCAGGAACTATGACAGCCTTATTAGAGCTAGAGCAGTGGGGATGGAGTCAAAGAGAGTTTAGAAAACTTTAGACCTTAAACAAACTGGGTTGCAGTAAGAGATGAAGGCTCAGTAGTAGCTAGGGGTGACTCTGAGGCTTTGGAGGGGGTATGGCCCCATATTTCAGGGATCAGAGCACTACCTAAAAATAGCTCTCAAGTGAGTCACCTCTGTTGCAGCCAACAAGGCTTTGGCTGGTTTGTTACTGAACTGCAGGGGATTTGGCCACAGGGACTGGAACCATGTGCAGTCTTGGCTCATAAAGGTCCCCCTGGACTCAGTCGGTCTCCTGCTAAGGGCAGTGCCACAGCCCTGATGCATGCATAATTTCATTTCCCTCTCTCAACAAGTCTGCAAGAACGCTGTAATTATTTTTCACGTTTCATAGTTATGAAACCAGGCCTCACAGAAACCGCTACGTGATTCTAGACCAACCATAGGGTCCATAGACTGCGCCATCAGAATTCAAACCCAGACCTCAGATACTCAGCCTCAGCTAGGAGGTAGTCTGAGGGTAAAATCCCTAGAAACACTCTCTCACCTCCTCCCCGCTGGGATACCTTGGCTGAACTTGAGTCACCCTCCTAATAAAAATTCCATGTTCCATCAGCAGAATGTTTCCATCCCAATTAGATCAATTTTCTCTAAGTAGCAATAAATGTGTTTTTCTTTCAGAGGCCAGCCTGACACATTAAGCAGGCTCCGGGCAGCCATTCCCCAGGCCGTTGGCTCCAAGTGTGTGGGGTCAGGGATCACGGTGCCGCCGCCTCCAGCTCATTAGTGGGACCCATTCATCTTGGCCAGGGACACCAGCACTCAACATGGTGGCAGGGCTGACGGTGGGGGGGTGGGGGCAATTCATCAGCGACTCTGGTTCACCGGAGACAAGAACAGAAAAGCAGGCCTGCTCACAGCCCGCAGGAGCCCTAGGCCCCACAGCTGAGGACCAGAGCCACCTGGTTAAAGGTTAACTTGGCCCAGGATGTCTGTCTATGGGGGCCACAGCCATCATGCAGAGAATGAAGAGCTCAGGGTAGGCTCTTTCAGATGCACCTGGCTTCCCTCTGCTAACAGGGCTTCCCTTCCGGCTACCTCCCCAGATCAACCCTGAAATCCATGCAAGCAAAGCCTACAGGGACCTGAAGAATGACACTGTCACTCAGGCTCCCCATAGCTCAGAGAGTCATGAAGTAAATCCTTTGATTTGCAAATCCAGACTCTAGGAATGCAAGCAAATGATAGCCTGCCCTAGTCTGCCCTGGGCCATGGAAAGAAGCTTTGCCAGAGGAATGGCATCTATCCAGCTCAGCCTCTAGTTACCAGCAAGTACAACACACACACACACACACACACACACACACACACACACACACACGTCAGCCGTGCCACCCTGAGCCACACAAACCTACAGTGTAGGCAGGGAGTTCCAGGAGAACGTATGTTAATCTGCTGGAATCGTGAGAATGAAGCGCCACACACTAGATAACTTAAACACCAGTATTTACTCTCCCATAGTTTGCAGAGCCAGAAGTTGGGGTGTAGGAGGACATTCCCTTTGAAGGCAGTGAGGAAGGGTGGACTTCTGACAAGTCTGTAGTTTAGGGCAGTGACAGTGAAGCTTTTAGAGCTTTCAATGATACAAATGGGCAGCTGCAGCCCGAATTCCATGGGCTTGCCACCACTGGCTCAGGGCCTCAAGACTCCCATCTTCCCAGGCATGCTGCCTGCGTGCAAGCAACCACTTTGTATCAAGATACTAGTCATGTGGGGTTGGCGGCTCAGTCTCCATTGACATGCTCTCACCTCAACTAATGACATCTGTCATCACCCTACTTCCAAATGCAAGTAGGTATATGCTGCAGTGGCTGGACTTAGGACTTCAACGTACGAATTTCAGAAGAACACAGTTCAACCCATTACCTTCCACCTTTGGACCACTTGAGAAGCAAGCCCCAGGGATCCAGTTCATGGAGCACATATATATAGAACACCCACCAGACCTGGTGCAAGGCGCCAAGGGTGCTGTCCTGGGCAGGTGTCTTCCCTGTGGATTCACAGGTGATGAGGAGACAAGTACAACCACCTGGGCAAAGCACAATCACAGGCTGTGGAGTGTAAGCAGCTACAAAGTTTCAGAACGGCCCCACACCACCCCCTGTAAGAAGCTGCATCGGGGCTGGCATGGCAATTACATAATCATTCCCACCTTCCCTGGGCTGCTCAGCCCACATTAGCTTCACCCCTAGGCTGCTGCTGTCCCCAGCCCCTTCCCAGACTGATGTCTTTCCTGGAAGCTGGATTAATGGTATCTGAGCAACCTGGCCAGCAACCACAGCTCAGGATAACCTTTCCGCAGAGCCCAGAGGCTTGGCAGAGGTCTCTGTGATTTATGCAGCCTCTCGCCATGCTGCCCTCCTTGGCAGACAGCTCCTCCCTCCACCTTCCTGCTCCCCCCAGCTCAGCTCTGGCAGCCCTGTCCATCCCAGGACTCTGCGGTGGACTCCAAGTCCAGGCAATGACCACCTAGTCGGGGCCCAGATGTCATCTCCTGGGGAACTGTTGTATGGCCTCATCTCACAACTCTCCTCACCCCAATTCGACTCTTGCAAACCCCCCACCCACACACACACAAACATTTCTCCACTGAAATTAAATTATGGATAACGGAATTAGCAATTCCCAGGAGGCAATAAGCTTTATAAGAAATGAGACAACTTTCTCATCTTCCTCTGTGGGCCACATCTACCCAGTGCCTGTGTCATAGTTGTGTTCTACAAATGTGGGCTGGGTAAATACACAAAACAAGTGATTTGTGTATTTACCCAGCCTTCTTCTTCCACCAAACCCACAGATTGACCCACAGACTTGATACAAGTCTGTGCAACTCCAATGGGTATGAGGAGAAAAGGGTGAGGCATTGAGAGCTGGTATTCTTGACAGAGGGAGCAGATTGGGAAAAAGACAGGAAAAGAAGGAAGTGCAAAGTGAGTTTGGGGAAAAAAAATAGAGAGCCTTTGTGTTTGCCCGGAGCATGGTCCAGATCCAAGGGGCCGTAAGTTGAAGGTAGATGAGGGTGATAGAGCGTTACTGAAAGTTTTCAGGGGTGACATTATCAGAGCCAGTCTGTGCTGATGGAAAGAGCAGATAGGGCCACAGGACAGTATACAATGTGAGACTGGAGGTCTAAAAAAAAAGGTTTTGGACCAAACCGGAGGTTCCAGAGGGAGGACAATGGAGATCAATGAGGGAAAGCAGGAAGAGGGAAAGCTGCACCAAGCCGGGAACAACTGTAGAACAGGGAAGAGGGGCTCAGAAGAGACAACACGGTCAGGAAGGCAGAGAAGAATGATCAGAGGGGAGGAGTACAGGCATGTTCAGCATGCTTAGAGGGATGTCCCATCTTCGCTCTCGAAGTTCCTCCATCTACCGTCTGCAAGGACTGTGGAAATCTGATTCCAAATCTCGACCCTTTCAGAGCCCAGCGATAGCACCTGGACAAGCGGCCACACCAGGTCTGTTTTCTGATCCCCAAGGACCTGGAGAAACTCGGCCTGTGGAGAATAAGGCACTCGCTCCAGTGAGATAGTTAGCCCCAGCACCAGCAAACACTGCTGCCTCCTGGGCTTTCCAGCAGGGGTCTTGGCCTGGAGCAGTACTTCCCGACCTCCACCAGGTAGACATTTGCAACTAAGTATTATCTTGGACACCCACTTGTATTGAAGAATATTTAGGAGCATCTGGAGAAATAAAACAATGTCTCTGCTCTCAGGCTTAAGGGTCTTGAGATCTAAAAAAGATCCGTGGGGGAAGCCGTGTTCGCGCATCTCTTACTGCTTCTCCTCCATGTATGTAATCAGCAAGCATTCCTTAACATTTCTATGTTGGCCTTGTGTTGGCATATGAAGAGACCACAGAATACGCCAGTGATCCTGCTTTCAGGGACATTACTGGTTGGTGAAGAAAACAATTTCGATACAGAATTATAGAAGGCAAGATAACAACCCCCAAAGATGCCCACCTCCTCATCCTCAGAAGCTATGGATGTGACATCACGGGACAAAAGTCCCACTAAGTGAGAAGAGAGGAGAATCAGTTAGACAAGACGTGACAGACACAGCTATCAAAGGCAGTGAGATGAGGACGATACACTGCTGGCTCTGACATGGAGACAGAGGCTGTGAGCCAAGGAACACACACCGGAGCCTCTGACGGAGAGGGAAACAGATCCTCCAGCGGGGCGAATCTGTGCCACCACCTTGACTTCATACCAGGGAGACGCATTTCAAACGTCTGCTCTGTAAGACTGTAAGATAATAAACTCATGCTCTGTAAGCCTCTTTACTGTGATACTCCTTTATTACCACAGTTAGAAAAAGCTCATACGCACAGGCCCGGAGAGTTTGGTTTGGGTTTGGGACTCGATTTTGTTTTTGTTTTGTTTTGTTTTTTCTAATTTATGCATTTTGTACAGGGCCTCCCTACACAGCTTGGACTCTTAGTGATCCTCTGGTTTTCAGCCTCCCTAGCGCTGGGATTACAGCCGTGCACCACCATGCCTGAACTCTGTCACTGGCTCAATGCACCCGGGTGCAGGGCCAGCACCAAATGGGGACCCAGGAATCAAACCCCAGTCCCTGACTTTGCCTCAGCAGGCACTTAGTCCACTGAGCTATCTCGCTGGTCCCTGGGCTTCAGTTTTGTTTTGTTTTGTTTTTTGAGGCAGGGTCTCACTATGTAGTTCTATCTGGCCTTGAACTCATTAGATAGCCCAGGCTGGCCTCAAACTCATGCCTATTCCCCCAGCTGTAGCACCAGGCATACAAGAGGCAAAGCACAGGCATTAAGTGTAGCTTAAGAGAATGCAAAGCACGAGGGGCCCGTTGGACATTCACGGAGAGGTACCCAGGAAGTGACTAAGTGCCCACATCTGGGGCTCTGGCAAGAAGGCTGGCCTGTCCCACGGCTCTCCTGATGCCACTCCAGAGTGACCAGCTTGGCAAATTGAGTTCCTACAGCCCAGCCCTGGGGACTTCTGCCTCATGGCTCTGGAGGGCTCCTGGCTGTTACACGATATGCTTTTAGGGTCCAGGAGTGAGTGTGACCCACAGTGGCTCCACTTCCCAGCACTTAGCTCCAAGACAGGTATTGATGGTGCCTTGACCCTCCCTAATATATTGCCACAAGGTGACGCAGGCCAGTCCTGCAGTCGCAGCCAGGCCACGGCCCCTCCTCATGCCTGAGCAAAGAACAGGAAAAAACCATCAAGCTGGGTGCTAGGCTTGTGGTACAAATGGCAGTAAGTTGTTTTCAGGAGGCAAATGGGTCCCCACAGACTAATGGCTGTCTGTGGCCTCCCTCCACCCAGGAGCACCCCTCCCCCAGGGCTGACCCAGCTGGAAAGCTGCAGTTGCTCCAGCCACCCCGCCTAGCCCTTTTGCTGACAGTATAACCTTCAGGAACCTGAAATTCCTGAGTGGTCCCCAGAGCTCAATGCATCTTGAAAGAAAATTTGTGTAATGTCATTTTAGGCTGTCCCTAATCCAGAATTATTGAGGGGGGGCTGGGACCTGGGAATTGCCTCTGACACTTGACAAATACTTGGCTTTGTGTAAATGGACAGGCTCCTGAAATAACTGCCTTTGGATGTCACATGAAGAGAAATTAATTCTTTATTAACTTCCGCAATGATAATCTAATAAACCCATCGGGCCTCAAGGCCCCAGCATTTAAAGAGCTTGGCGGTTTGGATGCAAATGCCTCCCAACCCCATTTTGTCGGGAATATGTTCCTGGAGAGGAGGAATAATCAGCTCTGGAGGTCAGATGTCAGCTCAGGGTCAAAATAAGTGAATTTCTGGGCTCTACACAGACCTGCGATTTGGGAGGCTCGGCCGTCTCTGGGGCCAACAGCTGTTCTGGATTTCCTAGGATGGCCCCTAATTTCTGATATTCTGCCTCTTTGTTCCCCAAAGAGGATTTTTTTTTTTTTCTGGTCAGATGACTGTCTCTGTTTTTTGCTCAGATTATGAGGACGCTGTAGCCTTCAGACACCAGATCCAAAGGACCGGTCACCTTTTCTTTCCTCCAACTCCTACATGCCCAGCATGTGCCAGATAGAGAACCCAAGGCCTGTATCCTCTGGGCTTATGTCTAGTGGGGCAACAAGCAACAACCCTTGTTGTAATTATAAACTGAAGGAAAGGTGATAAGGACAAAGGATATCTGGAGCAGTAGGCCTTGTGAGTCCCCGCTGTGGGCAGGTAGCCCCGCTGGGTGGCGTAGATCCTTCAGATGCAGCTTCTCCAGGAGCATTGGTCCAGGCTCCAACCTCTGTCGTCAGTACTACTAGAAACAGCATCCTGAGCACCCATCCGAGAGGCAGGAGGAGCAGGAGAGGCTGGTGACAGGGACCACAGGGCCTCTCAGGGCAGGAAAATCAGAAACTGACAGAATGACAGAGGTAGAAGATCCCAGCCTGCTTTGTCTGACCAGTTCCTCCTTGCTCACCTCTCAAAACAGGGCTCTCACTACCACCCAGGATGGCCCCAGGAAACCAGGGACCATACAGGTTCTTTTTAACAGATCAGTATGTATGCGCATGTGTGTGTGTGCAAGTATGCGTGTGTGTGTGTGTGTGTGTCTGTCTGTCTGTATGCTTGCATAGGTGTATGTGTGTCTACACAAACACACATATAGTTATAGCATGACAATGACCTGTCACATACTAGTGAAGGAATGAAGAATCATTCAATCCATGGACCTAGATCAATGAACCGTCTAACATACAGGAGTCCATGTGAACTTCAAAACTCAGTAAAAATAAAAGCAGAACTAGAAGGAAAAAATAATGATAAATGGCATTGAAGGTACATTAAGAAATTTCTAAGCATAAAAACCATGGGAAAATTCAAAAAAATAAAGATTATGACTACATAAAAATTTTAAATTTCTCTATGATATAGATTCAATTATGACAATCAATACCACTTTTTAAAAGGGCCAAAGGCCAAAGAAGATAATTTGCAAAAGAAAAAAAAAAAAAAACACAAACAGCTAATCTGCGGAGGAGAAAAAATGTTCAATCATGTTCCTAATTATTCAAAAGCAAATTAAAGCCGCAATTAAACACCAACATTTTCCTAACAAGCAGATCTTTAAAAATTGTGGAGTATTCACTGTAGAGGTGTTCAAGGTGTGCGCTTTCTCACACTGCTGGTGGAGGTACAAATTTCTACAACTCTCCTGGAATCCCAGTACTCTGGGAGGCTGAGGCAGGAGCACTACAAATTAACAACTCAGCAAAACCCTCTCTCAAAATAAAAAAATAAAAAGGGCTGGAGGACATAGCTCAGTGCAAAGTCCCTGGATTAAATCTCCCTGCTGAAAGAAGGCTGAGATGCGGGAAGGAGCCCTTATACTAGAACTTTCATCATATGAGAGCGCATGGTTTCCAAAATAGCATGGTTTCCAACATAGGGCTAAATGATATGAATCAGTCATGGCGAACCTATGGCACATGTGCTGCAACAGGCCATTTGAATTACTGAAAACTCTGAAAGGTTCACCATCACTGGTATAGACACAGATGTATCCGATGTAGCAACCAAACACAAAATGTGTACTCTTGCTTGTATCCTAATTCAAACAAGTTGGCTCTAAGATGCTAGTTTTTAGATAACTGGAGAAAACTGAACATGGCACGATGTAAGATATTAGATAGTGTCAGGGAATTATTGTTCATTTTTGTAGGTGTATTAATTCCACCTTTGTAAGTTTATTGTTAGCTCTCCCATTTGAGAAGTAAGACCATTTTCATAAGGGAAATGATACAACATCTGGCATTTAAGATATTTAAACAAAAAGCAAGGAGCTGGGGAAATAGCTCAGTAGCATAAGCACCTGTTCGCCAAGAGCAAGCTCCTGAGTTCATTCTTAGTACCAAGAAGAAGAAGGAGGAG
>NW_004524613.1:11817343-11841260 GCF_000260255.1 Octodon degus
AAAAAAAAATACTAGTAATGATTTGATTGGGTTATCATAGGGGGACCCATCATACTATTCTGTTGTAGGTCTTCAATGTTTTTCTACAACAAAAATTATTTTTAATGTACAGGTTAAACCATTCACCCTTTGAGATTCTATCCTGAG
The DNA here is from genome assembly GCF_000260255.1 of Octodon degus. Taxonomy (NCBI): domain Eukaryota; kingdom Metazoa; phylum Chordata; class Mammalia; order Rodentia; family Octodontidae; genus Octodon; species Octodon degus. The sequence continues at coordinate 11,817,491 of NW_004524613.1, forward strand.
GAAGTTATCAGAAAGATATACAAAAGATTTATTAACAAAAATATCAACGAGAGGGCTGGGGGTATAGCTTGGCAGTCCAAGCACCTGCCTGGCAAGCTCAAGGATCTGAGTTTGATCCCTGATACCACATGCCATGCTGGCCCCAGAACTGGGTGTGGTGACACACACCTGTAATCCTAGCACTGGGAAGGCTGAGCCAGGAGAATCACTATGAGTCTGAACTGCATAGAGACCCAGTATCAAATAAACTAATTAATTAAAATAAAAGTATATCAACAAGAAAACTGATCACAAGAGCATAAAACAAAAATCAATAATAAGCACATAGCTCACACAAATTGAGATATGCCAAACAATTGAATATTAAAGCACTATTCTTGAAAGATATTTTTAAAAGTACATGTTGGCTTTTAAAAATGCTCATATGTTGAGGGGGTAAAAGCAAGAAACAAAACTGTATATTCATTATAAGCCCAATTACCTTTAAAAAAAGAATATATTTAAGCAGAAAAGAAAGGCCAAAATGTTAACTATGGTTATCTGTGAGAAGTATAATTATAAATGATTTTTATTTGCTTCTTTAAACTTTTCTATATGCAAAAAGGTAGAAAAAATGTAATTGTCTTAAGAGTTTGTGCCAAAATTCTTTCTAGAAAAAAAAAAAAGTAATATATCCTTGGAGAAATATCCAGTTAATCACATGAGCTAAAAGCTGGACTCATGACAGTCTGGCCAGAGGGAGAGACAATGTCAAGCCAAACTCCCTCTCGGGGAAACTTGGGCAGGGGTCTGGGAACCAGGGGCTTACAGAACACAAGGCCCCAGGAATGCACAGGCACTGGCTCTGGGCACCGTCCCCGGACAGCACCTGGGCTCACCTCACCTGGAATTCTGAGAGGTCACACATCTTTCTGGGCAACCAGCTGACCTCTCAATAATCTGCAAGCTTTAAGGAATCTACAACAAGAGCTTTCACTCCTGCAGCAGAACAAAGAAAGGTTTTGATTGTCTTTCTTAAGGAAACAAAGTCTTTATCCCAAGTTGGAGTCTGCTTTTCTGGAGACCCCACTCCTATTATGACCTACCTGGAACCTCCAAAGTCATTTTTGTCTCGTGAAATCTCAGTAGTTTGACAATGCCGTTTGCTTCCTCCATTTCACTCTTCTATGACTGATCGTGGGTCCCTGACATTGCCCGCGTTCTGAATCTCCTCAGCAGGTGAAGCTAGCTTCTCTAGGTGGGCTCCAAGCAACCAGATATTGTTTAAATTATGCTGCACACAACTAAACACAAGAGAGTTGACCTGTTCAAAGTTCAGGGTGATTATCACCTCCCTCAAACTAAGCTCCACACTTCTAATAATGCAGCCTAGAACTACATTCAGTGTCTGCCAACTCAGTGTCAGTCATTAAACTATTGTTGACCAGCTTTAGCCCACTCTTCCATATACTGCTTTTTTTTTTTTAATGAGGGACCAAACTCAGGACCTTGTGCTTGCCAAGCAGGTGCTCAAGCCACTGTGTTATCTCCTCAGCCCACATACTCTGCTTTTCACACTGGAGCTCTGCAAACTACATTTCTTCCTGGCCAGAAGGCTTCATCTTGGGCATTGCCGATAGGGGTTATAAAGGGAAATTGAAAGGCTGGAGGAAGAAGGTACACACACTTCCATGACTTCTCTTCATTCCTGTTTCAGTTCTCCTCGCAGGTAGCATCACCCCAGCACATTGCTTCACCCTGGTAGGAGCATCTCATTCCAGAAATGGAAACTGAATCCAGTCTGCCGCACTTCCAAGGCAAGCAGGACCAGCCTCATTACATCCACTCGGAGGTACCAGCCCTTGCCAGCTGGCATTTCCTCCCGAGCTACTTGCAGCTCTTCCGTCCAGCGTTCATACTGTTTACTAATTTCACAGCAAAGCAGCAGTACAAATAATATCAGAGGTCTATTTTGTAAATTGCACGTCAATTACATAATTTTCCCAGGAATGATTTTTACATCTAATTAGCACAAATTGTCTTACCAAAAAAAAAAAAAAAAAGGAAGTTGCATCCAAGAATAGCACATGGGTTTTGGTTACCTTAATTAGAAACACTTTCTTTAAAATGGAAATAAGCAAACTTGCAAAATCAAAGAGGCTCCAAGGTCAGGCTAAGAGACCCCCGCTTCTCTCTGAGAGCCAAGAAGGTACTTGGAGTATTGGTACTATTCCCAGATCTCATTGGGAATAGTTAAGGAGGGGAAATAAAAGGATTATTTCATGTGGTCTCACTTTTGGGGTTGGGGCATGGCATACCTGGGAGAAAAGTCATAAACACTGGGCAAGCATGACCTCTCTGCCAAGGACTTGCACTGGATTGTCCCCTCACAAAGATCCTGTGTGCCCTAAAGTTGAGGTGACTGAGCCCTTGAACTTGTCATGTATGCTTGACACCACAGACTAAGGAATATCAGGGTCTAGGGCACGACCCAGCTAGCTCTAGCCTTTCTTCTCCAGATGAGTGGGCAGTCCCAGAACAGATATAACAGTATATAGCACTGGTATTTCTCTCAGTTAGACAGCTTTCCAGGGAAGCTGTCTCCAAGAAAGTATCCTAAGATCCAGATGACCCTGGTGTCAAAGCCCTTCCCTGCAGTGCATTCTAGAACAAGAGAGGACTTACAGAGAAGGCATGTCCTGATAAGCCACCCAAGCCCATGGTGGCCCCTGTCACTGCTTCTGACATTCCACTGGCAAGAACGTGTCATATGCAAGGGGCACTGGAAACCTGTTAGGCCACATCCCAGTAGCCTCCAAGCCTCTGTGGGATCATGTGATCCCACAAATGGAACAAAGCAGAAGTTAGGGGTACCATGGGCCCAGACATCTCCAAAGTCACTCATTATACCAGTTCCCTCCTCCACAGACTATACACTGATCCTCTTCTCTCAGACCCTGCCTGGACCTTGGAAGACACAGTGCCACTGCCTAAGGACTCTAGCTGTCACATGGCCATGTTCACCCATTAAAAAATATGGCTGCCAGCTTGGCCCAAACCAGGCCTGTCACCGCCTCTTGAACACTGAGCAGAACCAGGCTCCTGTAGCTCTCCACCACTTCTCTCCTGCCTCCATCTCACCATAGAGTTCTGTATTCATCTCCTGTGGCCGTGGTAACAAAGTGCCACAAACTGAGTGGCTTAACAATAGAAATGTATAGTCTCACAGTTGTGGAGGGACAAGCCCATGATTAAGGTGCCACGGGACTAAGGTATCAGCAGAAGTGGTTCTTTCTGAGGGCAGGAAGGGAGGATCTAGTGCTTTCCTCCCCTCCTTTCTGGGGGTACTAGTGATCTTTGACTTTCCTTGACTAGTAGCTCCATCCCCTATCTCCAGCTTTGCACAGCCTTCTTCTTGTGTCCCTTCCTAAAGTCGCCCCTCTAAGTGTCAGTCTTGTGCAAGTTTCCTTTTTTTAAGGACACATTATTTCTGGTTAGAGCCCACCTAATGATCTCATTTTAACTCAATTATCTGCAAAAACCCTATTTCCAAATAAGGTCGCATCCATAGGTACTGGGGCAAGGACTTCAACATCATTTGGGAGATATACTTCAATTCATATAGTCTCAGCAGATTTGGGGACCTTGGCTGAAAATGAATGCTCTGACAGCCCGAGGCAATGCCAACCATCCAATCACTAGAAAGCAGGGAGAAGGGCCCATTTCAGGCCTGGAATTGGAGTGGGCAGTGGGCACAAGAGAAGAGAAATGGAGCTGTCAAACTTGGAGCCCTGAAACATCGGTAGCTTCATGATGATTAGTAATTATTAGTAAGTTATTAATAAAGATTAATCCAGACCCTTCCCAGGAGCTACTAAAAAGGCTAGCTAATAGCACAAAACAAATGGATAAAGGCAACGCAGAGCCAACCTGCTCAGTGCCTGAGGAGCTGGCTCCCTCTTACTGCCTGGGTTCTGAAAGAGATCTAACTATGAAGCCCCCAATGCCACTTTGGGCTGAAAAATCTCAGGTAGGTCCATGTACTCCTCCCAGGCTGGGGTGGCATGACTTAAGAGGCATTGGCCAAGCACCCGCACAAATGGGGTGTCCTGCATACATTGTGAGGTCTCCAGAGAAGCCTGAGGCTAGAGCCTCACTGACACCTGAACCCTAAATCATGGCTCCCCAAAACCTGGCTCAACCTAAGCAACTGAGCAGAGGAGGTTACAGCCAGAGGGAAGAGCACCTTCACAGCTTCCGGGCCCTCAGAGGAAGTGACTACAGAGCCCAATAGGGCTTCCACTCATCACCTTTCCCAAGAGCTCCCCGTGTACCTGTCCCGGTAGGAGGTGGCTGCCATTACCAGGCCCACTTCTCAGAGGAAGCTGAAGCTCAGAGAGGCTGGAAGACTTCTCTTAGCTGGAGAGTGATAAAGTCTTAGTTTACTACTTGGCAAAGAGGCTAGACAAAAATTATTTTGTTCTTCCCCAAACTACCAATGCATCCAGCGCAGCAGTGGGGTTAGTGGAAGAAAGAGAAAAGAAAGAAAAAGGGAAGGACACACACTCACACACTGGCTGAATTCAGGACATATTTAGGGCCTGGGACCACCACTTCGACTATGCCAATTCACTTTGCTCCTTGATGTGTCCAGAACCTCCCCCTTCTGAGGTTCTTAGCAAGTTTCTATTTGAGAATAATTGTAACGTAGTTTGATACATAATTAGGGCAAAATAGAAGACTGCGTTTTTAACTACCCATACATCCCCATCTCATTTAAATAATTCCTAATATACCCGAGCAGGCTGCCTCACACGGCACTGGTGTGTATTGAACTGAGCATAATGAAATAAGAGATGGGAGAGCGAAAATGCTATTTCAGAGTCGGAAGATCACCAATTAATGACATGAAAAACCGAGAGGGACTCTGTTCACTTAATGTTCCCTGCGCCTGGCACAAATGCAGACCCCTTGCAGGCTCCCTCTTCAGCCCCCCAAAGCAATTAAGGCAAACCAGGCAGACCAGGCAGGAAGGGGACATACAGTGCCTGACACTTAGGAAGTGCCAATAGTAGTATTTTTAATTTTGACCTGGGTGTCAATGACATCATATGACAAAATGCATCCCTATTAGCCTGATCCCAACACCCCCAGGTTCTTAATCCAATGCCCTGCTCAGAACTTCTAGGCCTGTGTGTGAAGCAGGCTTCTACCCCCACTGGCCTGGGACGCCTGGAGGGGTCCCCGCACCCGAAAACATCCTGTCCCATGTCCCCCTCCCCTGGTGCCAGTGTTTCCACTTCCAAATAGATGGAGCCCCAGGGGCCATCTCCCTGCAGCAGGTCCCTGGCCCCTTTCACACTCAGGTAAAACTTTAACCAGAGCCCTTTGGCAGTGGTGCTGGGGCCTGCCTCCCATTCAGGACATGATAAATGACTGCTGTCACAGCAACATGAATGCTCATATTGAAAAGCTCTGTTTTCTGTCTCCCTCCCTTTCAGGCCACCAGCTTCTTCCCTCTTAAGTCACTGGGTGTCACTCATGTGTCACCCTGCTCTGAATGCCCCCCAGTCAAGGACCCCTGCTCCCTCTGCCCCTCACCTCCCATCTGCCCACCCCTCCGCTTTCTTCTCAAGGCTCCTTTCCTCCCTCCATCCTTCTCTTCCTCCGCCCCAGATTCTCTCTTCTGCCCTTCCCAGCCCCACCTCCTCCAACACTGATTTGTTCCATGGCCATCTCTGGACTAGGGAAGCTCAGAATCTCGTCTCCACTGCCCATGTGCAGGTCCTGGGTGCATAAACTCAGCAACCTCATGATCAACCTTCTCTCTTTGTGCTGGGGTTCTCCATACATGTACCCTAAAAAGAAGGAATTTGCCCCCAACAGGGAGCCCCAAAAGCAAACAATTACAGGAAAACATGTAGTGCCCTAATACAGGAGCTCTCAGCCCAGACACCAGGACCATCTTGTCTTTGTTGGGTTTCTCCAGAGAGAGGAACCAGATTCCATCAGATTTCCTCCGATAGACCAGACATTGCTGCTGCTCAGAGCCTGTGCCCATCACAAGGCCTAGAGAACAGCCATCCTTGTCAGAAATCCCAAACTAGGCATGCTGCACGATGGAAGCTGCATGGATGGAAGCTGCACAGCCAGAAGCAACAACCCCCACACCTGAAGCCTCAGCCTGGGTGACTTCTTCCTCTCACCAATAGGCTCAGGTGCCACAAGAAGAGGTAGACCTGGCAGGATGGCCAAAGACAATGGGGCCAACACTAGCCACAGACAGGAGCGCTGTCACACCCTGGAAGTGAAGAAACTGCTATTTTCTTTGGGGGAAAAGAACTGATATTTGGGCATGAGGAACTGCTCTGACCTTGTCAACGTGCTTCTCAGCCCTGATAGCCATCAGTCTGCCGTCCAGGAAGCTAAAGATGACATGGGGCGGTAGGGCCTGCTCGGTAAGCCATCTCTCTTGGCATGTTAAATATAAAGGTGTATCTTACTCAGAAAAATTGCTGGTTGGGCTGAGGAGATAATGAAACAGCATAAGTACCTGCCTAGCAAGCACAAGGTCCTGAGTTTGATCCCTGGTACTTCATGCCATGTGGGCCTCAGAATAGGGCATGGTGGTATACATCTGTAATCCCAGCACTGGGGAGGCTGAGACAGAAGGATCACTACAAGTCGGAGCTGTGTAGTGAGACCCTGTATCAAAAAAAAAAAAAAAAAGAAAAAGAAAGAAAGAAAGAAAGAAAAGAGAAAATTGCTGCTGATTTAATCAGAGATAACTTTCAAGAATCTTTCATTTTGGCAGCAAACAGATTTGAAACGCAATAGGTGTGTGAGAAGAGCATGGTGGCCTCAAGATGCACAGGGCCCCTCTGGACCACCTTTCAGGATCATTTCCTCACCCACCTTAGACACCAACATCCAAGGCTGTCTTATGACTGCTTATTTATTATAAGCCCCTGTGCATTGTGGGAAATATGTGCAGGCATATGAGCGACATGGCTCTCTTCTTTTTATCAGAAATCACTCAGTACAGAAGTAAAGAGGGGGCTACATTCACCCTACACCCTACCATCTACTTCAAATAGGAGAGCTCCGCTAATGTTAAGGAAGTACCAGATATGGGCTACAGAGGACAGGTAATGTGGTCACGGGAGGCTTGCTCAATGCAAGCTGAGACAACAGAAATAGAGCAGCCTGACTAATTCACACATGGAAGTTCAGCTCTATCTTTAATTTGTCTTTTGTTTTGTTTTGTGGTGCTGGGGATCAAAGCCAGGGCCTTGTTCATGCAAGGCAAGAGCTCTGCCACTGAGCCACCTCCCCAGTTCTTTCAGCCATATTTTTGAGCCACCATCTTCCCTCTTTTTTTTAAGAACACTAACATTTATTGAACACTCCACTCAAAAACAGCCAAATACACATTCTTTTCAAATATTCATAAACTATACACCAAGATAGTGCTTAGATCCTTAAGGCTTTTTGTTCCATGATATCATTAATGTTCTCACTGAATGAGCTACATTGAATAGGATTATTTGTTGCCACCAAAAGTATTCTGACATTGATGTGTTTTTAGTTAATTAGTGAATTAACTTTACTAGTACATGTATGTAGTATATAATTCCCTGTGGGAACTTCATATGTGCCGTAATACAGTCATGAGAGCAAGTACCATCATCAAAATATTCACCATTTTTCCCTAATATTCAGCAGAAAAGAAAGAAATCTAATTCTGTTGGGAAAGACCCAGAGAGTTGATCTCTGAACACAGTCTTCAAAGGTTTGTTCACCAGGCAAAAATGCAGAGGCCTGAGCTAGCCAAAGAACACAGCCTGGTGAGGTCCTGCTTCCTGAGAGGGCTGTGTCTTCTTCTGCTGAGGAGACAACAAGGCTAAGTGCCTTGCCCAAGGAGACACTGCTAGTAACTGACTCAGCCAAAATTTGAACCCCCAAAGTCATTGGTTTTGAAACCCCTATGGAAGCCCCTAATCTTAACACCATGGTGTGCTCTCACAATGCCACCAACAAACAAAAAAATATGGACACTTGCTGCCTCAGGGTCCCAAAGTTGGTGACTCTTCCTGGGCTTTTTAGAGAGGGGAATCTAACTGCACATCCACTGTGAGCTGAGTGGATAGCAGTGAGTTGGAGGATGGACTCAGCTCTTGGTCAGCAAGGGTAGGGAATGCTACTGGGACACGCAACAGCCTTTCTTCATTCTGACTCAAGTGGGGTCCTCAGATAGTGACTTGATGCTACAAGGTGATCCAAAGCTGAGCCAGTCATCATGGGTGATTTTCTAAGTATTATAAGACTCTATGCAACTAAAACCATGATCGCTGTGCCATTATTGTTAATTTACTTTCTTTTATTGACTTCTATTTGTAGACTATGGCCCTAAAATGAAATGGTCAGGCAACTCTCATTATGTATGGTTCTAAATTTCTATTTAAAAAAATATCTCCTATCATTTTTTTTGAGTTGATAGTTCTGCTGTGTGCTTTTATTGCTATATTTCTATACATTTAAGATTGCAACTCTTATGAAAATCAAATATAAGAAGGGGGAAACTTAGTAAGCTTCGACTAAAATGGAAATTACTTCATTATTATTAGTGAATAATCACCCTTACATTAGTGAATTAACTTTAAAATACCAGGCTTAACTACTAATTAACCTTCAGTTGATGCTTTAAATAAATTTTATTATAGTTACTTTCCAAAGTAAAAATATCATTAATAACATATGCCCTCTCTGTGTATATATCATGTACTATAATTAATAGAAAGTATTTTTAATTTTGCAAACATGCTGCTTTTAAGTGGTAGTTGAGATAAGGATGGGGTGAGGGAACAAACAGACATCGGGTCATGAATGTCTGGCCAGGAGATCACGAGTCTGGACAATGTCCTAAAGGCTGAGCCTGGTGAACATGGAGCAGCTACACTTCCCCATAGAAAATATGATGAGGTGTATTACTATATTGAGGGCTCAGGTGAACATCCTTGAGTTCTTCTTGCTCCCAGACTCAGTCGACCACATGGAAAATATCTAGACCAAAATTCAGATCAAATGAAATAAGCCATTGAGCTCACATTCTGGTGACCTAGAAACCTGAGCAGCCTAGTTCTTTCTTTTCCAACGCCTGCTCCCAAGGATGGGGAGGGAGTGGGTTCTCCTACACAATCCCACATCCCAGTCACTCAGCACATTCTTCAGGCCACGTGGAGCCATAAGCATTATTATGAAGTGTTACAAAGTCCCAGGCCCTCTTGGAAAAAATTTCTATTTCTCTCTAGGAAACATTACTTCATTATATCTCTATAGTGACCCTGAGAATAGGTATGACAGGGACTGTCAGCAGAGCAAAAACATGCCTGCCCTTCTACCATTCCCAGCCTCCCTTGCAGCTAGTTTAGTCATTCAACCAAGTGTAGCCAATGGTCTGTAACTGAAAGCAGTGGATACCTGGATCTTAAAACAGAAGTCAGAATTTTCTGCAAAGGGTAAGGTAATGGAATAGCTGAGGCTTTGTAGACCTTAGGACCTCTGTCACAGCTACTCAATTCTGCCACTGCAGTAGGAAAGCAGCCATAGATAATAAGGAAACAAATCAGTGTACCTCTATCAATAAAACTTTATAAAAACCAACTAGAGGCTAAATTGTTTTGTGAGTGTAGTTTGCCAGCATTCTACTAAAACTTCACTCACAGATGGCTTAGTACTAAAGATCAGCAGAGAACTCTGAGAAGGCCTATGGAAGACAGGACCAGGTTTTCCTGAGTCACTGCTATAGAGGAGCCCCCTAACCTATAATGTACTGTGACAGAAGCAACAAATAACCTGCACTGCATTCATCTGTGGAGATTTAGGAGTTGTTTATTATTGAAGTTTGTGTTAGTGAACACAACAAGGTAGATTTCATTGTTCTTTTTGACAGTTGTACAAAATGAAAATCAGAGAGAAAAGGGATTTAGTCAACTTTGCAATGCCAAGAAATAGTAGAGTGAGAGCTTAGGACGGCCAACTTATCCTGCTGTGTTAGACTTTCCTGGTTTTAACACTGAAAGTCTGCATCTTGGGAAAAAAAAAAAAAAAAACATTGGTTGTTTAGTCAGAACTTGAACACAGATCTGTCGAACTCTAAGCCCACAGTCACAGCACACTAGGAGCGCTGGCTCCCAGCTTGGTTTGTTCTGATCCCTGCATGAGACTTGATACCTTTGTTCTACTTCAGGGGGTCCTAGACTCAAGAAGTGAGCATAAGTCTATCACTTTCTCCTCCCAGGTTTCAGACTTTCTCCCCAAAGGCTGTGAGTCGAGCATCAATTTTAAATATACACCAGCTTCAGTGTAGAAGTCAGCCCTGACATCTATAAAATGCCACTAAATCCTGCTTTTATGAGCTCTTGCTGCACTCTACTGAGTGTTTTATCACACTCATTGGAGGTTTACTGAGGGGAGTTAATAACCCAACAATGCCAAGGTTTACCTGTCTCAGGATTGAGAAATAGAACCACTTGCTGGTGATTTTGGAGATGCTGGTAATGTTACAGACACCAGCATCTGCAGACTCCTCCATGGCCTGCTCTGCCAGTCCTGCCTACTCCCTCGTTCTCCCACACACCCACCATTCCAGACAGTTGCCAGTGCCCAACTCCAAGCCATGTGCTCACAGAGGGTGAACTTTGAGCTGAGTCCTAAAGTTTAAGAAGAAATTTGTTGGATGATAATAAAAGAGTGTCCTGAAGTGAAAGAACAGCATAGACAAAGGCCTTGTGTCCCCATGACATCTCATACAGGCAGAGAAAGCTTTTCCAAAAAAGAAAAGAGAGGATCAGGACAAGTCCCTAGACAATCACAGAGAGGTGGACATTCAAAGAGGAGATGGTTTGGGTATACTTTGGGTGTGTCCTCCAAATGATGAAAGCTCAATTCTTACGAGGTGGTACTGGAGTGGGGGGTGGGGAGGACCTCAGAGAGGAGGGAAAGCCTTGGATCATTGGAGGAATCTGTCCTTGGAAGAGCTTAAGGTAGGTCTCAGGAGACCCCTTAGCTCCCATCAGAACACTAAGCACTGGTGACAGTGAGTTGTTATAAGAGTGACCCCAGCTCTGGTACTCCCTTTGACTTCTTATTCTGCGAGATGATCGCTTTCTCCCATCTGCGCTTCCTGCATGAGATCCTCACCAGGACTGAGCTGATGCTGGTACTGTGCCCTCAAGTCTCCAGAACTGTGCACTAAATCGTCCCCTTTACTTTATAAAGTGAACCTGCCCCAGGTATATTATGGTAGTAGTGAAAATCAGACCAACATAGAGACTTTATGGTTCGTGTCTAGTTGTCCCCCCAAAGCCTCATGCATTCATGGGGCAGACTTCCAGATCTTGTGATTCATTCATGATCCAATGCTGGGATTATGGGTGTGAGTGCTACACCTGCCCTAGGGCAGATAGCCTGGATGCAACAGAAGGAAGGGAGGGAAGTTTGCTCTCCACTGCTGCCGCTGCTCCTCCCTTTTTACTCTCACTTTTCCACCTCTATGAACTGCTGCCCTCTGCCACGTGCTGCCCTACCTGAGAGCCAGCCGAGTATAGGCTGAAACCTCCACAAACTGTGAACTAAATACACCCTTCTATCCTAAATTCTGGGTGTGACATATTTTGTCCCAGCAATAAGAGAAAAGGAATCAAGACAAAGACTAAGACTGAACAGTCAAAGAGGTGGAAGAGAGAACGAAGCAGGAGGGAACTACAGGTACTAAGAGAGAGGCATGTGTCAAGAAGACGAGGTTCAGTGGTGCCAGCTGCAACATAGAAACAAAGAAAACAAAGAAAGAGGTCCCTTGGCTTTGGCAATGTCAAATTTACAAATATTTGTGGATTTATATTTATAGATCAGACTGTGCCAAGTTCTGGAGAAGCAAAAATTAAAATAAAATAGAAGAGTTTGAGAGCAGAGAGTAAAGGACAGAAAAATACACACACAAAAAAAAATAAAAATCACAGTGATATGTACAGTGTTGTAAGATGCCAAAAGGAAAACAGATAACTCTGTCTGACAATCAAGGGGATGTCTCAGAACATCCCAGAGTTAGGTTGTCAAGGATGAATAGGCGTTTACTAAACGGAGGGGTGGAACATCGTGGGCAAAAGCATCAGGGAATGTAGGGAAGACCCTTAACCTGGGAGAGCTGGGGAGATGATGCTGAGGTAGAAGAGAAAGAGTAAAGGACCTGCCAGCCCTATCTAGGAGCTTGGGTTTATTCTCCAGACGATGAAGAAACTTGGAGGAATGGCACCAAATTTTCACTCTAGAAAATAGCTTCTAATTTTATGTCTCACCCTCAGTCGTAACACTAACCTGCTGGGTGGCTTTGGGCTAAAATCCTCCTACTCTGGACCTGTCCTTTCCAGGGTTCCATAGCTATAAGAGTCTGTGCTGTTCTGAGAGCACCTTTGCTTATATGCATCTGATACAGAGAAATTCACCTAGCCCGTTCTGACCTTCAGGGTCATGATTTGTCTTGAATTTTTGCAAAGGACTCAAAGACTCCTGGAGTCAACAAGCCACCAGCATGTTTAAGAGGCTTTTTCCCTATTCCCTGCTGAGAAGGAAAAGCAAGGACGCCACCATGGCCCAGGGGAAGGGCTGACATTTGGTGAGATGTCTGTGTTTAACTCCCACCGCTTGACATCTGTTACCAATTAATTTGCCTATGTTAAGAGGGATGCTGCCCGGAGTGTGTGATTCCAGCTCAGTTTTAGAGAAACGGAGAGGGGCAGCCACAAAAGGTTATGCAGACCCTCGTGCACCTACCACCCCACACCCACATCCATACAGGCTTCCTTGAATGTCCAGGGCCACCTGAAAGGCACTGAAGACCTCCGTGCCCTCCTTTGAAATGTACACACTAGCAACAGCAGATGGGTTATGCTTGAAGAGTTACAGAAATGAAGCCAAGGCCACTAGCTGTCATAGATGGAGGGGAGAAGGGCATGGTGGGTGGACGAGGTGGGCAAGAACCAGATAACACAAGGCCTTCTAGACCTATAAGGAGGAATTTCTACTTTTATCCTAGCTTTGATAGGAAGCGACATGGCCCAACCCGTGTATTTAAGATGTCTCTCTGGCTTCTCGTGGGTTAAACAGATCTGGAAAGGAAACCACAGTAAAGCACACTGTAGCACCTGAAATGTGGCTGGTGTGGCCAAGTCACTGCGTATGTTATCCTTAAATTAATCGAACTTGCCAGGCTTGGCAACATACCCCTATAGCCTCACTAATCGGGAGGCCAAGGCAGGAGGATCACCGTGAGTCAAAGCCAGCCTGGGCTACATAGAAAAATCCTGTCTCAAGAAACAAAACAAAATTAATAAACTTAAAATCCACGACTACTTGCTTCAACTGTAAAAAACTCCGAAGCATGGTTAGAACAACTTACCTATGTGATTTCTAGTTTTTCAACTGTAAGTTTTATAAGACCTAAATATCAAGTGATTCTATGAAAATGTAATTAAAATGTGCTATAAATATAAGTGCATTGATCTTAAAGATGTAGGACAAAAGAAGATGTAAATTATCTCAATAACAGTAACTATGTCTCGAAGTAATAGTTTGAACATAATGAGTTAAATAAAGTTTATTATTAAGATTAAAGCCACCTGTTCTGTTTTACTTTTTCTATGTAGCTCCAAGGAGATGTAAACTTTCCTGCATGGCCTTCGTTATGTTTCCATAAGACAGCACCAAGTGGGAAGCAATGACGACTATTTAGACTAGGGTAGTGGTGGCAGATACAAAACAGACACAACAAATCCAAGAGGAGTTTGAAGGTAGCCTAGGCAGATCTTGCTGATAATTTGGACATGGGGAGGGAGTGAAGGGGAGGAAGAGATCAGAGAGGGCGACTCTGGCTCTGACTGGCCCATTTGGGTGGGTGAGAGCATCTTTTCCTGGACTGAAAAAACTTGGAGGAAAGTAAAGGCTGGCACGGGACTTTGGGCTGAGACTGAGACGGCTACGCGACGTCAGGCAGACGGCTGGATACACACGCCTCATGTTCAGAAGCAAACTCGGGGGAGAATATCTAAATCTGGAAGCAGTGACTTGAAAACATTAGATCTCTCCTCTGGATATGCATCTCAGCACAGACAGACAGACAGACAGACAGACAGGCAGGCACGGGTGCGAGCACACACACACACACCACACACACACACAGAGATGTTAATGTAGCCCTGCTCTCACCATGACAGCAAAGTCGTCTGAATATGCAAATGTGCCCTCCAGACTTCTCTGTGTACCGCCAGCTCTCTACTCTTTATCCTCCCCCCACCCACGTCCCTTTCCTTTGCTCCCCCGCCCCTCAACTCTCTGGGCAAAACATGGTGGTGAAGGCACCCATGGCAGACACACTTCTTCTGCAGAGAGCTGTGGGTCAGGATGTTTACACAAATGCTTCACAGCATCATTTATCTTGAGGGATGTCTCCTCGAAAAATGTTAGTTCATGTCACTGTCAGGGTAAATGCCAAAAATTAGCTTTCTTTCATCAGAAAACGGAATAATTAAATTTGCAACTGTTTCCAAAACTGCTAATTAATGGGTTTTACCCACTTGATCTGTCAGGCTCCACGCGAGCCGAACAGCATCCTGAGCCCCTGGAGGATTGCCGTCCTCCCGTCTCCATCCCCAGCAGAAGTTGGATGAAGTTACAGGTAAACAGTGGAGAACAGCGCGGTCAGAGGAAAACAGGGCTATTTTAGAGAGGAGAGTGTTCCGCTTTCTTTCCAAATAGGTCTGCTGGCTCTTTTTTTTTTTTTTTTTTTTTCGCCTACATCACTGTCCCTAGCTGATCTCAAAATAGTGATGCTCACCCTTAGTCCTCCGAACCTGGCAGTGAAATTAGGTTCCTGTCTGTTTACCTTCCCAAGGTGAGAGGGTCCTGGAAGCAGAGAGAGGGTTTGAAAGCCAGCTCTGGTTCTTATCTGCTGTGTGGCCTTCAGCAAGCACTTACTCTCTCTTACAACCTCAGTTTCTTCATCTGTAAAATGGGATTCGTCATAGATCTATGTCACTAGCTTGCTGAAAGCTGAAAGGAGAAAGCAAGAGTAATCTCCAGGTATGGTATTTCAGATACAGCAAGTCTTCTGCTGACATGGCCATTACTGCATCCTTTACCACCCCTTCTTCTCTAACTGTTCTGTTCTGGGCTGCCTCAGGGCTGCTCCCCTCCCCTGCCCTGTTAACTCTTCATTGAGGACCAGCTTACGCTCTGCTGTAACTTCCTGGAACAGTTTTTCACTGTGAAAATCAGATGGATTACTGAGCCCACTTCTAACATCAGCCTATCGAGACTTACATCTACACCCCTTGCCTTGTTACTTGGGGAGACCTCCTACTGCAGGCAGAGTGTGTGTCCACACCTTACGTGATTTTTTTGTTTTCAGCTGTGGTAAAACACACCATTATAAAATTTACCATCATCTCTTTCACCAGGCTGCTGTAACACTGTCTGCTAATAGCTCCGCCTCTTCTGGAGAACTGCCACTAACTGAAAAGATTGGTCAGGTTGTGGCAGGTGATAGATTGGAAGGGGAGGGCTATAACAAAGGACCTTGAGGTGGGACCAGTTCTGGGTGCGATTTCTGCCCCACACTCTTTCTTGGAAACAAGCTAGAGCTATGTCAAGTTAACACCGTATCTTCACTTTCTTCTGCTGCTTTATTATGCTTCCTTAACTTCCCTATTCCTGCGAGCAATCTCCCAGAAGCAGTTATAAATGGTTGTTGTCTTAGAGCACTGAGTTTCGAAGTGTTTTGTTACATGCATTATGAGCTGATAGAATTAGAATACATAAAACATGGAATACTATCCAGCCATTAAAAATGATGGAAGCTCAATGTATCTACTCCAAAACATGTCAACACAGCAAATTTCCTTGAAAAAAGCTGGTGACAAAAGAGGCTGGGTAGCAGTGCACTTTCTTTTGAAGACAACTGACACCTGCTCCCATCTGGCTATTTAGCTGTACAGAATGCCTGGCAGGCTCTTCAAGGAGTTTAGAGTGTTTCTTCCTGCAAGCCGGGATGATGAGCAACATGTTACTCTTGGCTTTGCACTTATTCTGTACCATTTGGTGTTTAAATGAAATACTCTTTTTTTATTTAAATTAAACTTCTTTAAACAAAACAATGTTTTATTACCATCTTGGCCATGTTTAGCTGCAACCTCAAATAGTGTTAAATACATTCACAGCCAGTCCTGGTGGTGCGTACCTGTCATCCCAGCACTCTGTGAGGCTGAAGCAGAGAGGGTTACAGGTTGGAGCCCAGCCTGGGCAACTTCAAGACTTAGTGAAATCTTGTCTCAAAATTTAAAACCAAAAGAAAAAGAAAGAAAAGAAAGGAAGAAAAGAAATAACTTGTAAAAATGGCTGGAAATGTGTAGCTCAGTGCAAAGGCCCTGGCTTCAATCCTCAGTATCACAAATATACAGACACACATGCACATGCACACATGTACACACACACACACACACACACACACACACACAGAGTACATTCACAGTGTTAAATAATGTATCTCCAGCACTCTTTTCATCTTGCAAAACTGAAACCATATCCATTACCAAAATTCTTCATTCCTTTCTCCCACACACCTAAGTGCCCTGATTCTATGTTCTCTTCCTGTAACTTGGACTACTCTGGTGATTCTTATGAGTAGAAACATACAACATGTCTTTTTATGACTGGTTTGTTTCACTTAGCAGGATGTCCTCAAGGTCTGTTTTTGTCACCAAGTGGGTTAGAACCTCCTCCCTTTCTAAGACTTTCTATTAGTCCTATTGGTGTGGGCTTGGTTGTGTGACTTGCTTTAGCCAATGAAATCTTAGCAGAAGTATGTGATGCTTGAAGAAGCCTTAAGGGTAGTTGCACGGCTCGGCCTGATCCCTTGCTCTCCAGTGAGGGGTGTCATGAGGATCTCATGCTCCAGATAGCTTCTGACTTTCTCATTAGCCTGGATCCCAAAATAAAGATACAAGGAACAAATTTGAGGCCAGCTGCAAGCCAGGAGTCTAGCTGGGCCCAGAAACCCCAATCAAGGTTCACAGAATCTTAGATGACTTGAAAGCATAAAAATAAATGTTTGGGATTATTTGTTAGGTGGCAGAAACTAACTGATGCAAACATGTTATTCCTACTTCATGCTTTGCATACTGTTCAAGAACCTTCCACTTCCAAGCTCGTAGATTCCATATCACATCTAGGAACTGTATTCTGGGATAAACTCAGGGGATAAAATGTGGGCTGTAGGTGGCAACTATGGGCAGGACAGTTGTCTCAGTAAGAGCAAAGAAGGCACAAACTAGGGAAGGGCTGGCTTGCAAACATTGATTTTGGACTTGTATCAGAAGGATACTGCCCACAGAGCTGAAGGTAGGACCCAGGATGATCACTCCTTACAACTCCAGCCCTGCCAGGGCCAGCCCTGCATGCATGAAACGTGTTCCCCTAAGGAGAGATGGAAGTTCATAGCTCAACAGAGCTCTTTATACCCACCCGTCCCTACTCAAAGGCTGCATCCCTGAACACAGCATATCTGAAGGCTACCGTGACTCAGCCCTAAGTCAACCAGTGAAACCTCATCCATTGCCTCACTCCATGAACATTTGTCAAACACCCAGGAACTCGTGCAGACTTGAGGACACAGGGGTGAAGAAAATAGAAACTCCCTGCCCACCTTGAACTCATGAGCAATACAACAAATAGATAAATAACAGAAATGAAGTGAGGGGTGCCTGCTATGAAAAAATAAGAACTTAACTGGATTCTTGCAATAATCCCAGCATTATTTTAAGTGCTTTGTGTAAATTATTGGATGGAGTATTCACCACAACCCTAAGAAGTAGTTAATATTATTTCTGGATTCATTTTTACAAAATGAAGACATAGGACAAAAAGAAAGGTACAATAATTTAGCAGACTCACATGGCTGGCGACCAGGCCCGCTAGGGACCAGTCTTGCTGGGCTTTGAGCCCCAGGAGCCTGACCACACCCTTATCCTGCCTGCCTCACACATACACATTTATTCAACTGATGTTTTCTAGAAGCCTAGTCCATGCCAGGCCCTGGGGATCTGTGTCAGTGAAAAAAAACTGGAAAAAATGCCTGGAGTTTCTAGTCATTATGAAAATTCAAAGATAAATGATGTAGCATGATATAAGAGAACATTCTATGAAGAATAATAAGTGGAGGCATAGTGACAGGGACTGCTTTGTTAGTCTTTTGGGGTTTTTTGGTACCAAGAATCCAACTCAGGACCTTGCGCTTGCCAGGCAGGCACTGGCGCCACTGAGCTATATCACCAGCCCTGGGCCACTTCTTTAGGGTGGTCAGGCAGTCAGCACAGGAATTCCAGGAGGATTTCTCTGTGGAGATGAGAGACTCAACCAAGGAGGTACTGAAGGAAAACCATTCCAGACAGAAGGAAGAGCAAGTGCAAAGCCCCACTGGCAAGAATGTGCTTGGCATGTTCCAGGAAAAACAGGAAAGCAGAATGGCTGGGGCACAGCGAGTGAGGACACAGGAGAGGTATCATGATTTGTGTCCAAGATGTTTCCCCAAAGCTTCGTGAAGTTCTAAGTGGGAGCTTTTTCAGAGATGACTCCATCTGGATTGTATGATGCTAGGATTCAGGATGTGTGATTACTAAATCAGTACACTGGTTTCTTTGGCACCACCCTAATCCCTGTAGCCCAGATAGAGTATAAAGGCAGGGAAGAAGCTGCTAAGGTGGTTTGCTTGCTTTCTTTTGCGTCTTCTACTGCCATCAACTGTTTCTTCTCTGTGACACCCCTCTGCCAAGTCACCCTGCCTTGAACCAGCCAATTGTGGATGGAACCCTCTACAAACAGTGAGCTGAATAAATCTTTCCTCCATTGACTTGTAGGTGTTGGGCACTTTGTCTCAGCAATGAGAAAAACAACTAAGAGAGAATTTGGTACCAGAGAAGTGGAGTTGTTGCAGTGACTATACCTGACCCTGTGGCTTAGAAGCCTTTGGAGCTGGCTTGTGGGAAGGTGAAGAGTTAGGAAAGGTTTGGAGATACGGGATAAAAAAGAAGAGCTGGAATGTTTTTGGCTGTATTTGATAGGAGATTCTGCTCAGAGCTCTGAAGACCAAAATGCTGACAGAAATGTTGCCAGTACAGACCAGGATCAGAAGTTTCTTCTGGGAAGAAGGAGTGCACTGGCTGTTGGACTCCAGAAAATGTGTGTTATAGCTTGGCAGATAATTTGTCTGCCTTTTGCTCATGTCCAGAGACTTTACCTGAGACTGAGATTAAGGGGGATGGACTAATTAACCTTGCAGAAGAAATTCCAAGGCAGTCTAAAGTTAAGGCAGTAGGATGGCTACTGTTAGGGGCTTTTAATCAGATTTAAGTTAAGAACCAAGAACAAAGAGCCCAGAAGAATGATTCAAAACATTGTGAATTTGGCTAGAAAGGAAAGCTCCAGTAAAGTTGCAGCCTGCAAAGATGGAACAGAGGAGAAGTTGGTTGCTGAAAAGAGTATCAAGAAAAAGCCAAGTATTTCAGAAGACAGCAGAAAAGATGGCCTACGGACATCACAAGAACCAACAGGACTCTAGCCTTTGCAGACTGAAAAATGCCAAGGTGAAAGACTTTGGTTTGAGAAGAGATCTCCAAAGCACCATGTTCCAGAATGGTAGTGGCCTAGGAAAGTTATTTCTTGGGATTTGGTTCATAGGCACTAGACCTCTACAGCCAAGAAAAAAGGAAAACTGGCCACTGCTCCAGCTGGGAGCAGACACTAGGATCATCCACACGGTGCTGGTGTTAGGTACACCCTTGACTTATGAACTCAGTTCATTCCCAAGGCCTATTTGTAACTCAGACTGTCAGTTGAAGGCTCAGGCTCCTCTACACAGCCTTCAAAGTCTCTCTCCTGTACACACCAGATCTCAGCATCCTTATAGAGACATTGGTCCAGGATTTCTCAATGAAAACCATACAGGTAAGGATGTTATAATGTTCCTTCAAGACTCTTTAAGGGTTCAGTCTGTATCTGAGATCATCTGGACACACAAGGAACTGACATTCAGGTCATAACTTAAAACTTTGGTTGTAAGTTAAAATTAAAACTCTACTCAGAACCCAAATTGTTCTTACATCAGGCCAGTTGTAACCCAAGGATCCACTGTACATGCAAAGTACAAAGGATTTCTTTGGACACAGATCTTTCAGCAAGGTTGACACTATCAGAACTTTGGCAATTTTTAGAGATGCACTAAACTCCCTTTGCATAAAGGAATATACCTGGATCTTTGAGCATCCAGGGGTAGAATGTGTTGGTTGATGTTGAGATGTCCCCTCAAAGCCTCATGCAGTGATAGATGGAGTTTCTTTAGGAGTGGCTGAATCCAGAGCATATGATGCTGGGATTAAGGGTGTGTGATGTTCTTCTGCCAAGCACCCTTCCTTGGAGCCAGTCGATTATGGACTGAAACAGACTGTGAGCTAAATAAGCCTTTCCTCCCTTAACTTGTGGGTATTGGAATCTTTGTCTCAGCAAAGAGAGAAATAGCTGAGACAAGAAGGGTAGGGAAAGAAGTAAAAATAAATCAACAACTACATAGTGAAGGACCATTATGGAGGGTGCTGAGCCAACTAACAGGACTTTGGGACACAGAGAAGCTTTATAAGCATATTGCTAAGTGACAGAGCCAGACTGAAAAGACCACCAGCTGGGGATTCTAGCTGTATTACACTGTGGAGAAAACAAAACTCCAACAACAATGAAAACACCAAGGGCTGCCAGAAGTTGGGGGAAGAGGGAAGAAGAGATTAAAATGTGAAAAATGGGAATTTTTACAAAACATGTCTCTACAATGCTAGTGGATACATGACACTAAACATTTGTCAAAACCTACACAGTGCACAATACAGGCATGAACCTCAGTGTAGGCTACAGACCTTAGTTAAGAATAATGTGTCCGTATCAGTGCATAGCGAGTCACAAATGCATCATACTCATGCAAGATGCAAATAACAGGAGATGCTGGTAGGGAGAATGAAAGAGGGGGGATGAGGGAACTCTCTATTTTCCACTCCATCTTTCTATAAACCTGGATCTTCACTAAAAATAAAGTGTATTAATTTTTTAAAATATCAAATGGATTCTGGATGTGCTGTGAGTGATGTGGGGAGACAACTGAGACCGGAAAGCAGACTGATATCCTTTGATTTTGCTCCAGCAGGTCCCTGGGGCTGCTCTCTGGGGCACGGATGGCAGGGCTGCGAGATGGTAAGGAGCTATTGAAGCAACTGGGGCGAGAGACAAGGTGCTGCTGGCTAGGGTGGTGGTGTCACAGGGTCACAAGCAGCATGGATAGAGCCAACGGAATCTTCTGATGGGACTCAGGGTGATAGGGTAGGGTACAAGCCCAGTGGCCTGTGGCTTCTCAGTGATGAAACAGCCACATATGTCTGGTGCCCAGACAAAATGAAAAAAGCCTCGAGGAATTTGCTGGTATTGTATAATTTTTAGACATCAGTATGCCTCGTAATCCTGCTGCTCAGTATACAGACAAAGCTTGAATCAGTATGTCAGAGAGATATCCGCACCCCCATGTTCATTTCAGTACTGCTCACTATAATCATGCTTTGCAAACAAGCTAAATGATATCCACAGATGAATGTCTAAAGAAATGTAGTAGGGGCTGGGGCATAAACACCTGCCTAGCAAGAACAACGACCTCAACCTCAATTCGATGCCCAGTACCACATGCCCTGTCAGCCCCAGGTCCCGAGGCACACAGTGACAGCTCCAGAACCTAGTGTGGTGATGCGCAGCACTCTGGAGGTTGAGACGGGCGGATCTCTTTTGTAGCTTGTGGGCTACAAAAGTAAGAACAAGGTCAGCCTGAACTGTATAGCAAGACTCTGTCTCAAAACACATACACACACACACACACACACACACACACACACACACACACAATGGAACAGTACCCAGCCTTTTTTTTTTTCAGAACTGGGGATTGAACTTCATACCCTTGCACTTGCCAGGGAAGCGCTTATTCTACTGAGCCATCTCCCTGGGCCAACAGCATTTTTAAAAAATAAATAAGTTCTGTCCTTAGCACCACATGGATAGAAATGGAGGACATTATATTTAGTGAAAGAAGCTAGGCACAGAAAGTTAAACACTACTGATTTCACTTATTTGCCGAAGCTTTTTAAAAATGTATGTGTCTCATAGGTCCCAGAAAAGTGGCTGCCAGAGGCTAAGAGGGAGAGGGAAGAATGGGGTAAAGGGAGACACGGTGCAAAGCATATAAAGTCTTGGGCTAGAGAAGTAAGTTTTACTGGCCTATTACACTGCATAGAGACCACAGTTAATAAATTATATTTCAAAATTACTGAAAAGAATAGATTTTTAAGGGACCTGGGTTCAATCCCCTGTGCCACAGACCACAGTGGCCTTGGCCCCAGGCACACTGAACCAGCCACAGAGACCGAGCGAGGTGGCACACACTTGTAATCCCAGCACTGGGGAAGCTGAAAACAGGAGGATCACTATGAGTCCAAGATGGGTAGTGAGACCTTGTACCAAATACATAAAAAAAGAATAGAGTAGAGTAAAATAGAATAGAGTAGAATAATAGAATAGAATAGAATAGAATAGAATAGAATAGAATAGATTTTTAACATACCACAAAAAATGATGGTAGTGTGGTGATGGGTATGCTAATTATCTGGACTGACTCTTTTTACAGTGTATACCCAGATCAAAGCATCACATTAAGAGCTGTGGCTCTGTGGTAAAGTGCTTGCCTAGCCTATGCAAGGTCTTAGATTCCAGCCCAAGTACCACAAAGAAATCAAAAAGAAAAGCAAAACATCACATTATAACCCATAAATACATATAATTATTACTCATCAGGTAAAATGAATAAGGCTTAAATCACAGTCAAAAAACTATATAGTGCTAACATACATATAAGCAGTGTAGGTCTCCACTCATTGCTGTTTGTAGTCTGAGCTGCACCTGGACAGAAGCAGCTCCACTTCCCAGTGTTCGTTGACTTTAGGCAACTCAGAACTACACCACTCAAGAAGCACAATCCTGGACAGGACACCTGAGTCACCATCATGGCTAGGAGGGGCTTGCAGAGAGTGGCTTCCTCTCCGTCTTCAAAGCAGAGGCCCCTACACCTGGGTGAGGTATGCATCCAATAGGTCAAGTCTTTGGGGTTTCCATGGGTCCCTCACAATTATCTGTTCCACCTCTGTCTGCATTGTACATGGAGGAAAACTGAATCCCCAAAAAGGCAAATTACCCTTCTAAGGTCTCATGGCCAAGCACAGACCAAAAGTGAGGTCCCTAGGGCTCAGACCAGAGCTCTATCCTCCTACCACTTGCTACATTCATTTCCTGTGTCTGTTGTAGCCCAACACCACAACTGGTGGCTTACAACCCAAATGTATTCTCACATAGTCCAGAAGCTTGAAGTCTGAAACCAAGGTGTCAATAGTGTTCCACAACCTCCAAGGGGTCCTGGAGAAGACTCTGTTCTTTGCCTCTTCCAGCTCCTGGTGGCTCCAGGAAATAGCTGTGGCTGCATTACTCTCATCTCTGTCTTCATATCACCAGCTCCTCTCTTCTAAATGTCTCTTATAGGCGTGCTTGTCATTAGCTGGAGAACCTACCTGGCTACTATGGGATGATCTCATCTTATGATCTTTTTTTT
>NW_004524613.1:11841360-11848855 GCF_000260255.1 Octodon degus
CCAGGGGGCGGGGCGGGCTTGCATGTGGTGCTGGGGGATTGAACCGCGGTCCCTGTGCTTTGTTAAGCTTGTTCTAAGTAGGTGCTTTAGACCACTGAGCCATCTCACCAGCCCCATCTCATGATCTTTAATGAAACCTACAAAGACTTTTTTCAAATAAGGTCGTATTTATCAGTTCCAGGGATTTGATGTGGATATCTTCTTAGTGAGGAGCATTTTTCAGTCTACATTTGTCAACTACCATGTTGTGTATTAAACTCCCTAACTCCCCATAGCCACTTATACCACAGAAGGGAGAAGATATCCCAGATGCCCCCCAAAGAGCCAAGATCAGAGCAGTGAGCCCTCACAAAACTAGATGCATGGTGCACTGCTCCAGGGTGGCCCCATGATCCATAGATCTTGGTGTCTCAGCCTTCTGTGACTCCCCCTCTCTCACAATTTAAGGTACCAGGCTACCATGTCATACACTGTCTGGAAAAGCCATGTGGCAAGGAATGAAAGGAAACTAATGCATAGCAGCCAGGCTGAACTGGGCCCTCAGGCCAGCATCCTTCAAGGAATAGAACACTGCCAACAAACACGAGCCTAGCCAATCTTCAGAAGAGACTATAGCCCTGACCAACACCTATGCTGCAGCTTTCTGAGACCCCAACATAGACAACCTAGCCAAGCCATGCCCAGTCTTCTCACTCAGAGAAAGGGTGAGACAGTAAACATATGTCATTTGAAACTACTAAGTGTGTAATGTTATTAAAATGCAGCAATAAACAGATAATACAGAATCTATAGTGGTCTCTCCAAGTCAGCTCTTTCTTACTAATTGCCCTTTCATTCACCCAGCTGCCAAGAACCCAAGTGCCACACTAGGGCTCCTTTCTTCCCACTCTCAGCACCATCCCCGCATCACTAGGTTCACACAAAAATCTTCTTCTACATATCTTTATGTCTCATGGACGATTCTCTTGTTGCAATTATCCCTCCAAAAACACCACCATGAACTCACTCAAAGGCCACAGAGCACAAAGGGTCGTAGTCTAAGTCAGGATGTTCAGATCACACCATACGTTAAAATAAAACACAAAGCTAAAGATCAAGAAAAAGATGATGTTGGTTGGCCCATTTATGACAGAATGCTAATGAGTAAAAGAACCAAATAACCTTGGGGAACCTGGCTCTCTCTCTGTCTCTGTCTCTGTCTCTCTGTCTCTCTCTGTCTGTGTGTGTGCATCTTTCTCTCTGTCTCTCACTCTCGCTTTTTTCAATCCCCGTTTCCGCAAAAAAAAAAAAAGAATCACTCTCGCTTTCTCTCGCTCTCTCACTCTCTCTCTCTCTCTTTTTCTCTCTCTCTCTCTCACACACACACACACCAGTTAATGTGTGGTTCATAGGACCAGAGTTGAGGTTTAAGGGGGTGGTGTCTATGATTTGAATAATATATGAATATGTCCCTCCCACTCATGGTTTCATGTGTTGAAATGTAATCCCTATTGTGAGGTATTAAGAAGATAGAAACTTGGACTGGGGAGATAGCTTAGTGATCTAAGTACCTGCCTGGCAAACACAAGGGCCCAGGTTCGATCCCCAGTACCACATGCTGTGCCAGCCTCAGAACCCCAGGCATGCCATGCCAGCCACTGAAACCTGGTGTGGTGGCACATGCCTATAATCCCAGCACTGGGGAGGCTGAGACAGTAGGATCACTATGAGTCTGATCTGCGTAGTGAGACCCTAAACCAATAAATTTTTTTTTAAAGATAGAAACAATCTGACTGTAGTGTTTAGATCTGGGACCTTTATAATGTGATTAAGATTAAATAAAGTCATCAAGGTTCAGCGTGCAACCTGGTTACTTTATGAAAAAAAAAAAGATAAAAGGAAACACACACAAGCCCTTCCTGTCTCTTGTCATGTGAGAACCAGACCCTCTGATATCTTGGGATTCTGCCAGCAAGAAAGCTATCACCAGTGTGGGTCCTTGAACTTATAGAACTGTGAATTCAATAATATCTGTCTTTATTTAGTCTTGTGGCATTGTGTTATTAGCAACAGAAAAATCACACACATGTTCTATGGAGAGCAGAGGCAATTACACATGCCTGGCTACTGACACAGCATGGCCACTGCTCTGCCATACATGGTTTTAGTGTGGGTGGAACACAAGTGAGGCCACAATGGGCTCAGGGTTCATAACACCAGCAGATGGGAAATTAGGAAAGGCCTAGCTATTGTATCAGAACTGATGTAACAACTTGGTCTTTTTTCTTTTCTTTTTTTTTTTCAGAACCAGGGATTGAACTCAGGCCCTTGCACTTGCCAGGGAAGCACTTATTCCACTGAGCCAGCTCCCCAGCCCAAATAACTTGGTCTTTCCACCCACTTCTGTTTATAACACTCTTGCTTGTTTCACTGTGTAAGTCAACTATGATTTATAGGCTACTAACATCCTATCTATCTATATGTATATGTATATGTATTTTTTTATGCTACCAGGGATTGAACTCAGAACCTTGCACGTACCAGTCAGGTACTTATGCTGCTGAGATGTCTCCCCAGCCCTTATATTTGTATTTGTACTTGACACATTTTAGGAATTCAACCCGAGTCTCCCAAGCTTCCTCACTGTGTATGCTTAACACGTCCTTTGGGTTTTGCCTCTGTCTCACATGCTACCATTTATGTACCATTATGCCAAGCACTTCTCAGTAAGTTCATCTATCCTATTTGTTTTCCTTGTTCATTACAGCAAAATTACATATTCTCAAGTAACACAGCAAACATAAGCCACATTCTCCAAACCACTCACTTTCTGGCAACTCCAGCACTTCACCCCAGTCGGAGCTGCCACGCTCTTTCATCAGATCAACCTCATAACTGCTTGCTGCCACACTGACCACCTCCACCACATCCAGAGGGTGGCTTCTGAAATGGAATCCCCTCTGCTCAGGCTGGCAGAGCTCCTGAGCAGCATCAAGGCCTACCCTGATGCAGCCCCAGCTCCCTTGCCTATTACCTTGCGTCTCACTCTTCCCACATGATGCGTTCTAACACCAGCACTACCTTTGCAAGTGTTCTACTTAGAATGAGCTCTTCTCTGTGTGCCTGCTCAACTTTTACACTCCCAGCGTGGCCCAACTCAGCATTGTCCCCTCTGAGAACTAACTATTCTCTGATTTGTTCTCCCACAAATGTTCAGAAAGAAAAAAAAAAACAACAAAAGGAAGAGAAGATGGAAGCAGAGAAGAAAGAAGAGAGGAGATCCAAACCATCCCTTCAGAAGGAAATACCACTGGAGAGGATCATTGACCTGCCTTCTAGAAATGTACATAAGCAAAAGACTGAACAGGAAAAACAATCAAAGGAATTATTTATACAAAGAATATGCAGTTGGACCTTTACAACTTATGACCTCTCTTTGGCATTCCAGTAAACTTTTGGTGCAAAACAGACTACTCTAATACTTAGTGGCATAAAACAGCAACCAGTTGATTATGTCTAATGATTCTGTGGCAAGGTTCACCTGGGGCACTTTTCTACTCCCTGTGGCACTGACTGTGTTCACTCAGTCTTCAGCCAGCAGCTGGACTGGACTGGAGGGACCAAGATGGCATTGCTTAGAGATGTGTCTCTCAGGAAAACCTGGAAGGCTGGATTCATCTTTCCAGTGCTTCCTTTTCTGTGTGGGCCCAGGGCCTGTTTCTTGTGTCTAGCAACACATGAGACTGCTGATGTGAAAGTCCAGGCTTCAGAAGACCAAAATAAGAGTCACTCGTCCTTGAAAAACCCAAACAGAACTGTTATGGACATCACTTTTCTCCTATTCTATTGGACATAATCACAGACCGACCCAGATTCAAAGAGAAGAGAAACAGACCCCACATCTTGATAAGAAGAATGTCAACCGATTTCCAGCCATCCCTAAGTTCCTGAGCAAAAATTGATGACGATAGATCCAAAAGACTCACCAGACCCAGAGACAGAATAGAGAAACAGCTCCTTAAGCCCTGTCTACAGCATCTCTAGGAGATAATAGATGTGCATTGTTGTTTAAAGCCAGCCAGTTCCCAGTGGTGTACCACACAACACATTACAAACCCATTCACCTTCCTCAAATCCATCTCTCTGTTCCTGTTCAAGACAAGGTCCTGGATGGGAGGAAATCAGGTACTGTGTCTATGATGTATTTCAGGATAGAAACCAGAAGTTGCTGCACTTAAGGTATCTATGAGACTAGCTCTTCAAACCCCGCTATCAGGGACAAGTCGCATGCACGTATTCATTTAACAAAAATTTGGGAGTGCCTGTCCTGTGTTCTGCACTAAGCCAAGTGCTGGAGATAGAAGGGTAGGTAAATACAGACAGTATCCCCCAAACTGCAGGTCTCTCTAAGAATACCCCCATTAGGGAGTGTTTCTCTTAAAGCAGCTGCTGCCGGATGAAAATGGTCCCTGTACCCTTTGGATTATTTGCAGCCTCTGTGCTAAGGTCACTTTGCATTCTATTCTTCACGCATCTCCTGGGCTTCTGACCCTTGGATTCATTTCTTTGTGTCATTCCTCACCCGGTTCTTAGGTCTGGGTCTCTGGCTTCTGTCTCTACCTGGTAAGCTTCATTCGCTCATTAACTCTAAACTGGACTCGGATATTACTGGCGGGAGCCCTCGGACCACATCCGGAAGTCTGTACCACTAGTGCGGAAGTTGCCGAGGACTCGCTCTTCCCTGTGCCTCCACCGGCACATCCACCCTCAAAAGAACAGAGAGCCGTCCTCGGGCTGGGCTGGTTCGCTGCTTCCCCTTGGGCCTGGAGCCATTGTCCCCAGCCAGCCAGGCGCATCTCAGAAGCACCATCTCCTCCGGCTCTTTTCCTGCTCTGTCTGGATTGGGCTCATTTACTAAAAATTAGTTGGGAATGAAAAAAGCCCCTAGTTTATTAGCGTGCTATTATTCCCCTCCCGCCATCCCCCTGCAACATGATGGATTGCCTGGCGAGAGGACACAGCCCCAGCCGGGGAGTGAGCGGGCTCTGCTTGGTCCCTGGCGCAGACAGATGGGGAGGCCGAGTCCTGACCGTGATTGATTAGCTCTGCAAAGCCTGTTGAGCGGAGTTCCATCAAGATTGATGCTTTCTCCTCATAACAGCATTTCCAAAAAGTTTCTATTACATTTTGATTATGTTTATAGAATCTCGCTGGTCCGGGGGAAGATGCAATCTCGTCCTTTCCCGGTGTGTGTCTTCGTGGGCCTGCTACAGTGCCTCACATGCCCTGCCTGTTGGCCTCTGCAGAGTGACCGTCACTCTCTGGGCAGCGGGACAGACTTTCATTGCCTCCCAACATCAAGCTGGAGGAAGCTGATGTCTCCTGCCCTGGTGCCCCAGGTCCAGCCTCATGGTAGCTCTGGCTTTCAGGGCCAGGGCACAGACCTAAAAGTAAAGAGACCCAGAGTATCAATGCAGTTCTTTGAGATGGTAGGTTGTTGGATAACAGACTGTGTAACCCCGTTTTTCTACCTAGTTCCCAAGAGCAAAGTAAGCCCATGTCAAGTAAATGATAAAATATATGTTTAAATAGTTATATAAGGGCGCGTGCATGTGTGTGTGTGTGTGTGTGTGTGTGTGTGTGTGTGTGTGTGTCCCACCTTATCCCATAAGAGATCCAAATAATGCACAGGAAATGGTGAAACATGAGTAAAGGATCAGAATCAGGGAAATGCAAATTAGGCTACAATATTAAGACCAAAAGGAAATAAATATATATGCAACATTTAAGACCCTACCTAGCTTTTATGACTGCACCTGAGTTTCCTGATAGACAAAGAGAAAACAATAAAATCAGCAACATGATTATTTTCTTGCTGTCATTTATTTTAAAAATTTTTTGGAGTCAAGAGTGGTAGTACACACTTGTAATTCCAGCACCCAAAAGGCTGAGGCACGAGGGTCACCTTGAGTCCAAGGCCAGCCTATAGGATACATGGTAAGTTCAAGGTCAGTCTGACTTTAGAGTGAAACTCTGTCTCAAAAAGCAAAACAATAAAAAATTATAAAATTTTCAAAAAAAAAAAAAACTATTCCTTGGGAAAAGCTTAGGCCACCTTCAAATTTTATTGTAGAAGAAAATCTATACTGGTGAGATCTGAATTACAGTCTAGGAGAACTATGTTACACCAGGGTTTCTCAGCCTTCACAATTCAATTGACTTTTTCAGCTACATAATTCCTTGTTGCTGTGATACGTTGGCTACTCTTCCTGGGTCCTACCTGCTAGATACCATAGTAACCCTTCCTCAGGTTGTGACACCAATATGTCTCTAGACACTGTCAAATGTCCTGCGGTGTACTATTTGGAGATAACAAATAAAATGTCAGGCCAAGCATGACAGCACACACCTATAATCCTAGCATTTGGAGGGAGGCTGAAGTAGGAGGATCACTGTGAGTCCCAGGCCAGCCTGGGCTACACAGTAAGATCGAGATCAGCCTGAACTATATGAGAACTTGTCTCAAAACAACAAAACAGGGTGTCCGGATGAGATGCTGACTCACCTTTTTGGTCCTCAGTGACACCATGTCAGCTTCATGCAGCCACTGAGATCATAAGGTGAATTCAAAATATCTTTAGAAATAACCAGTTCTCTTGAAATAGGAAAAAAAAAAAAAAAGATGGGATTTGGATGATTTTACCACAAATACATTATGACATTTTAAGGTGATAGATATACTAATTAGCCTAACTTGATCATTCTGCAATGTATATATGTATCAAAATGCCACATTTATTTATCAAAAAATTAAATTAAGTACTAGGGCAAGATGCTGCATGCCTATAATTCCAGCTATACAAGAGAGTGAAGTAGAAAGAATTTGCACATTTGAGGATAGTTTGAGAAACATAGTGAAACCTCCGTCTCAAAATTTAATTAAAATTTTTAAATTGAAAATAAAGACCAAAATAAAAGATAGATGATAGTCAAAAGAGAGACGTATCCTTGTAAAAGGGCAGAGGGGAAAACTATGAAAGGGGAATTAAGATGTGTTTTGTACTCGCACCAGCTCCCATGATAAACATAATCATTATGCACTGCAAACACGCACTAGTAGGGGGAAAAAAAATTAAAAGAAAGAATCCAGTTTGGCACACACTAGTAATTCTTGGGTTAGGAAGGCTGAAGCCTCCTAAGAGGATCACAAGTTCAAGACTAGCCTGAACAACTTAGCAAAATCCTGCCTTGAAATTTTTGTTAAAAGAGCTGGTAATACAGCTAATGGTGCAGTACCTCTGGGTTCAATCCACAGTACCATATAAGAAAGGAAAGAAAAGCAAAATCCATTCTAGGGTTACTCAATTGTAAAAACTAATTAGACAACTAGATCCCTTCTTCATTTTTCATATCAAAATAAATCACAAATATATCAAAAATTTTAAACATAAAAAGGAAGTCAGTCCTAGCCCAGGTCCGGTGAGTGTGTGGAGAGCTTCCTGCTAACCTGCGCCGG
>NW_004524613.1:11865090-11873487 GCF_000260255.1 Octodon degus
TCATAGTGATCTTCCTGTTTTCAGCCTCCCAAGCAGCGAGATTATAGGCACATGCCACCCCATGCCCAGTCTCAATCCCTGTCTCAAAGCACCCCGGGGGTGAGGCCAGCGCAACACACAGGAGATCAAACACCAGTCCCTGTTCCTGCCTAAGCAGGCATTTTAGTCTGTTGAGCTATCTGGTCAGCCTATAAGCCTTTCAGTTTTTTAAAGTAGAGTTTCAGTTGCCCAGGCTGGCCTCAGCCTCAAACTTTGAATCTTCCTACATCCTGAGTAACTGAGATTACAGGTATGTGCCATCATATCCACACAAAGTTAATTTTTAGCAAAATTTTGTGTACAACCTAAATGTCCACCAGTAACTATCTTGAATAAATTATAGTACATCCATGCAAACAAATGCTCTGTAGTAATTTAAATATAGAAGTTGGATGTCAAGTCGTGGTATACACCTATAATCCCAGAACTTGGGAGGCTGAGATAGGAGGATCATCTCGAGTTCAAGGCCAGCCTGAACTACATATGGAGACCCAGTCCCAAAAAAAATAAATAAATAAATATGGAATAACCATAGAGCATTCAGTAATACTTAATGATTTCCAAGATATATTTTAAGTGGAAAAAAAGGTGCTGAGAATGTTAGATTATAGTAAGAAAAAGATATCTGTGCAAATGTTTTTCATATTCATATCTCTAGTTTGTGCAGTGATACAAGAGAAACTAGCCATACTAATTTCCTCTGAGAAGTGAACATAAGCTAGAATGAAGGATAAAAGCAATATTTACTTTTTATGTAAAGAGAAAAGGTTTATTTTGACTTACGGTTTCAGAGGCTGTAGTCCATAGTTACTTGCACTGTTTCTTTGGGCCTGTGGTGAGACAGAACCTCCTGACAGACAAAATATGGTGGAACAAATGTGATCACCTTAGGGAAGCTGAAAAGCAAAGAGAAAGAGGGGAAGGGGCCAAAGTCCGAATATCCCATCCCAATATCCCCTTCTAAGGCACTCTCAGTGACTTCACTTTCCTCCATTAGTCCCCATCTCTTAGAAGTTCTATCACCTCCCAGTAGCACCAAGGGCTGGCAGTCCAGGCCTCAACACATTTAAGAGCCAAACCGTCACAGACACTCAACTGGGTTAGGTGCTTCTGGGATTTATGTCTCCTTAAAGATATGATCTCAACCAGGAGAGATGAATGGTGGTTTGCAGCTTTTTATCTAGAGTTTCTTTACTTTCCATCTTTCCTTCTTTCTTTTCCTTTTATTTTTCTATTTTTTCCAGCATCAAGTCTTCATCAAGTTAATTATCAAAAGCACAAATTAATAGCCACAAGTTTACTTTTAGCAAATACTCATTTGAGCTGTTTGGAACGTATTAGCTATGTGTGTGTATTAGCTTCTAAGAATGCAACCAATTTATCTCTTATAAGGGACTCAAGAACACACAATGAGGGATCGGGGTTGACCTCAATGGGAGAGAGCTTGCCTAGCAAGTGTGAGGTCCTAGATTCAACTCCCAGAACTGCAGGCAGCAATAAATGAATGCACAATAGGAAAATGAAAGTCTCTCCAATAACTCATTTTGGGAAAATTGAAAATCTACACTCAAAAGAATGAAATTGGACTTCATTGTACAACATACACAAAAATCAATTCAAAGTGGATCAAAAAATTAAGCATAAAACTCAAAACTGTAAAAGTACTAGAAGAAAAATAAGGTAAAACTTTTTTTTTCAGTACCAGGGATTGAACTCAGGACCATGAGCATGCCAGGCAGGTGCTTATTCTACTGAACTATCTCCTCAGCACTGCAATAAGGTAAAATCTTAATGACAGTAGTCTTAGCAATGACTTCATGGGTGTAACACCAGACACATAGTCAACAAAGATTAGTTGGACTGCATCAAACTAAGTCTTCTGCCCAACTAAGAAAGCAGCTAACAACTCTTGTTGCATAGGTCCTGCTTTACCTTGGTCTTAACTATCCAGTAGAAAAGTATGAAGACGAAATATAGGAAATAAAGCCATGCTGTTAAGTTGAGCTGTGGGGAATCAGGTCAATAATTTCTGACATTGCCAGTTAAACAGAAGACCCAATGCTATTATGGGCTACTGGACTCTTTTAGAATATTTTGCTGAGTTTACACACCTATAATATTCAATAATGGAACTTAGAAAAAAATGGGGTATACCTATGAATGTCCATTTTGTATCTGTGTATTCAAAGTGGTTGGGATAGATATATAGTTGCATTCTCTTAATGAATAGAATGATTTGTTCTAGTGGTGTTTGTAAATAGGATCACAAGTCCGCATCTTGTACAGCAATTAACCACTAAGAAGAATATATGCAGCGTATTATTTGTTGAAACTGTACTTCCGATTTGATTTGAAACTGTCTCATTGCTATCTGTTTATCAATAAAACTTTGAAAAAAAGTAGCTAATGGAGAAACTGCAACATACAGAATGGAAAAAAAACTATTTTCAAACCATGTATCTGAAAAGGGCTTAATACGCAAAATGCACAAGGAACTCCTACAACTCAACTTCAAAAATAAATAAAACCAAGCTCAATTGTCTGAGTAAATTGTGAAAATGGCACTTGAACAGACATTTCTTCTAAGATGCATGAATGGTCAGCAGGTGTGGGACAAGGAATTCAGCAGCACTGATCATCAGGAAAATGCAAACTAACACTGTAATGAGTTATTAAAACACTTCAAAAGGTAATGAGTGCTGGTGAGTTAATAGAGAAATCAGGACACTTGTACCACCATGGTAATGTAAAAACTACTTTTTAATTAAAAAATGGCCCAATTTCACTTACAGTAATTTATCTTACAGAATTAACCAAAAGACAGGTGTTCAAATTTACACTCTAAAGTATCTATTTCAATATTATTTATAATAGAAGCTCCTTCAATGTATTAATTTTAATGAATTGAGATATATTCATACCACATACTATCTAGCAATTTTTTTTTGGCAGAACTGGGGATTGAACTCAGGCCCTTGCGCTTGCCAGGGAAGCGCTTATTCCACTGAGCCATCTCCCAGCCCTATGTAGCAATTTTTTAAAGTTACACCATAAAAAATGACTTAGAACATGAGAAAATGATTGTTCTCTATTATTAAGTGAAAATCAGGTACAAAATAATATGCACAGTGTGTTCCTGATTTTTTTTCAAGTACACATACACAAATATTTATGAAATAAGAATGATGTTCCCCAAATGTTAGAAGCTGAGTTTTCTGAATAGTATATTTGCAGGTTATTTGTACTCTCTTTTCCATACTTTTTTATATATGCAATATTTCCTATGGGAAATATTTTTATTAAAAACCATAAACTATTATGTGAAAAGATAAATCTCACTGACCTATCCTAACATGGATGTCAGGTTCCTTCAGCCCTCATTGCATGATTTCTAAAACTGTTATTCAAGGTGTCCTGCCTGTCCTGGTCACAAGGCCCCACCTGAGTCTGTCAGGTTCATTCCCACAATTAGGTTTCAAATGAGTAAAGCAAGAACAATAACAAGAGAGACCCCTTCTTCCAACTGATCATTGCTTCCAGCTAACCAGACTATCACCAGAGCTGAATATACTTACTTCAAATGCTCCAAAAAGTTGCTAAGCTTGCCTATTTTAACCACAGTTTGCTCAGTGTACCTTGTAACCACATAAATCCCTTAAAAGGACTAATGTCTAAAATATATAAACAGGGCCAGTCAGAAAGCTCAGCAGATTAAAGTACTTGAAAGCAGGTGCAGGGCCCAGGGATTTGACCCCTGAGTCGGCCTCCCAAGCCCCGCCCCAGCAGCACACTGAGACATCAATTGAGACTGGGCGTGGTGGTGCGCGCCTGGAATCCCAGCTCTTGGGAGTCTGTAAACAGGCGGATCACTATGAGTCCAATCTAGTATGAGACCCTGAATACCCTGTAGACCCTTCCCTACAAAATATAAATAAATAAATAAATAAATAAATAAATAAATAAATAAAATATATAAAGAACTTAAAATTCAAGAGGAAGGTACAAGAGCTCTCAACAAAGTACTAGCAAACCAAATTCAGCAACAGGGGACCAAGTGGCACTGATCCCATGAATGTTAAAAGACTCATTTAACAGAAAAATCAATGATTATAATAGACTAAGTTAACAGAATGGAGGACCAAATCACATGATCATCTCAACAGATACAGGAAAAATGTCTAACAAAACACAATACCATTTTATGATATTTTTAAAAATTTTAAAAAACAAATTCTGAAGGTACTTGACTGACCTTATCAGGTACAAAAGTTACATTTCTTGTTATACAAGTCTTGTTTTATTTTGGTCTTAACCATTCAGCAGAAAAGTATAAAAATAAGGTATATAAAATAAAGCCATCTTAATATGCTGAGCTGTGAAAGGCTCAAATCAACAACTTCTGCAGATAACCCACTACTATTGTGGACTGCTGAACTGTGTTGGATTATTTTGCTGAATTCATGTACCTATAGTATTGAGATGCCAATGGAATACCCATTTCTGACAGGGCTAAACAAAGAAAGGCGATACAAAGGAAGGACCATTTTGTATTTGTACATGCAGAATAGTTAAGATAGATATACAGCTACTTTCATTTAATTCAATGAGAAGAAAGATTTGTACTAATAGTGTTTGGACAGGTTATTCTGTCTGCATCTTGTACTATGGAAAACCACTAAGAAGATAACAATGTACAATGTATTAATTATTGAAACTGTCCTATTAATCAGTTTTAAAACTGTCTCATTGGCCTTTGTTTCTCAATAAAATAATTTAAAAAACAAAACACTGGGGAAATTTTTCAACCTGATAAAGGTCATCCATTAAAAAAAAATACCCATAGCAGGCCATGGAGATAGCTCAGCAGTCTAAGTGCCTGCCTAGGAAAGCTCAAGGACCTAGATTCGATCCCTAGTACCAAATGTCATGCTGGTCCCACCCCAGGCACACCAAGCTGGCCACCAACACTGGAAATGGTGGTGCACACCTGTAATCCCAGAGCTGGGGAAGCTGAAACAGGAGGATCACTGTGAGTCCAAGCTGTGTAGGGAGATCCAGTAGCAAATACATTTAAAAATACCCGCAGCTGGCATCATACTTAATGGGAAAGACTACATGCCATTCCCCTGAGACGAGAAATATACATATCTGCTTATACATTTGCAATGAACAGTCATAAATGAAATTCACTAAACAGTTTCATCTATGACAACATCAAAAAGAATAAAATATTTAGGAATAAAGTCAACAAAAGAGGTGTAAGACTCACACACTAAAAACTAAGCATCACTGAAAGAAACTAAAGAAGATCTAAATAAGTAGAAACATACCCAGTGTTTGTGTATCATAAGACTTAATGTTGTTGACATGACAATACTCCTTGTAGTAAGCTATGTACAGTATAGTCTGTATCAAATCTCCATGGCCATTTTTGCAGAAACTGATAAGCTGATTCTTGAAATACATATGGAAATGCAAGAATAGAAAAATCAAAGACACCACAGACAAAAAATAATCTTAAAAAAAAAATTGGGAGACACACACCTCCCAATTTTGAAACTACCTATTTAGCTATAGCTATATAATCTGGACATTGTGGTTCTGGTATAAGGGTAGAAAGAGAGATAAATGGAATAAAATTTAAAGTCAAGAAATAAACACACACACACAAAAGAAACAGTTACATTATGGTCATTTTCAAGATAATTCAATAGGGGGCCAGCCAGATAGCTCAGTGGATTAAAATGCCTGTTTAAGCAGACGCAGGGGCTGGAGATTTGATCCCTAGCCTACTGTGCCAGCCCCGCCCCTGGAGCATGCTGTGATGACAATTGAGATTGGGCATGGTGGCATGCCCCTGTAATCCCAGCACTTGGGAGGCTGAAAAACAGGAGGATCACTACAAGTCTGATCTGTGTAGTGAGACCCTGTAGACCCTGTACTATATACATTAAAGGGAAAAAAAAAAAGAAAATTCAATAGGAAGAGAACAGTGTTTCCTAAAAATTGTGCTGGAACACCTGGATAACCACATCCCAAAGAAGTAAAATGAGTCCCTATCTCACACCAGATAAAAATTAATTGAAAATCAATGGGCCTAAATGTAAGAATTAAATCCACAAAAGTCTTAAAAGAAAATCTAAGCAGTAAATTCTACTTGGATTAAACAATGGTTTCCTAGACATAATACTGAAAGCAAAGACAACAAAATGTAAAAAAGTAAATTGGATTTTTAAGTTTTTGTGCATCAAAGGATATTATGAAGAAAGTAAAGATAATCCACAAGAGGGAAAAAAATGTTTGCAAAATACATATCTGATAAGAGACTTAGAATGTATGAGGAATTCTTACTTGACCAAAAAGACAAGGACCTAATAGTAAAATGGGCAAATTCAAGTACATATTTCTGCAATGTATTCAACTGGCCAATAAGCACATGAAAAGATGTTCAACATCATTAGTTACTAAGAAAATGTAAAGCAAAACTATAATAATATATTACTTCATGCCCACTCGGTGAGCTATAATCAAAATACAGACATTCACAAATGTTATCAAGATGTAGAGAAATTATAACCTTTATACATGGCTGCTGGGAATGCAAAATGATGCAGTCACTCTGGAAAACCAATTGCCCTTTCCTCAAAACCATTACCATGAAGGCTTAGTGATTCTATTCTTAGGTATATATACAAAAGAATTGAAAACACAAAAATGTGAACATTGTTCATAGCAGCCCAAAACAATGAACGACCATCCACTGATGAATGAATGAATAAAATGTGGTACGGCCACATGTTAGCATACTATTCACCAGTAAAAAGGACTAAAGGTCTGAAACATATCACACAATGTGGAGAAACATGAAATCATTATGCAAAGTGAGAACAATCCAGGCATAAAGTCACACGTCATGTGATTCCATTTATATGAGAAGTCCAGGAGTTCAAGCTATCACTCAGTGGTAGAGAGTGTGTTCAAGATACGTGGGGCCCTAGGTTCAATTCCCAGTACGACAAAATAGTCTCCAGAACAGGGAAATTCATGGAGACAGAAAACAGATCAGTAGTTTCCAGGGGCTGGGGAAAGAGGGAAGTGGAAAGTGACTCTTACTGGTATGGGCTTTATCCTAGAGTGATTAAATGTCTGCAATTAGACAGTAGTGATAGAGGCACAACTCTGAACATACTAAAATCCTCTCAGTCATATGCTTTAAAAGAGTGAACTTTATGATATGTAAATTATTTCTCAATAAAGCTGCTATTTGATAGAAGAGCGTTCGAAAACTTTAAAGTTTCAACAATGAAAAAGTACACAACCCAATTAGAAAATGGACAATGTACATTAAAAACATTGAGACAAAAAGACATATAGGTGACAAATAAACACACAAAGAGATACTCAGTATCATTAGCCACTGGGACAATGCAGATTAAAACAATGCAGATTTAAACCATAATGAGATATCACCAGATACCTGTAAGCAGGACTCAAATAAAAATAGTGGCAGTTTCAAATGCTAGGAAGAATGCAGAAAAACTAGATCATTCCTAAGTTACTGGTGGGATGTAAGACGGTACATCCAGTCCAGAACGGAGTTTAGCAGCATGGCATAAAAACTAAGCATATGACCCCGCAATTGCGCGCTTGAGTATTTATCCCACAGAAATGAAACTATGCTTTCACACATAGGTGAAAATGTAGGAACACCTGTGTGTGAATACTCATAGCAGATTTATTAGTACTAGCAAAAACAAGAAGCGTGGGGCCGGGGACATGGCTCAGTGGAATAAGCGCTTCCCTGGCAAGCGCAAGGGCCTGAGTTCAGGCCCCAGTTCCAAAAAAAAAAAAAAAAACAGGAAACAACCAAGGTATTCTTCAGTGAATGTATGATTCAACAAAGTTTGGGGCATCTATATATGGGATAACACTTAGCAAAAAAGGGGGGATAAATATTAACACACATATGTAAGCCTCTAGGGAAGTATAAGGAGTAAATAAAGTCAGTCCCAAAAGGTCAGTCTGATTCCTTTTTTTTTTTTTTTTGACAGAATTTTTTTCTTTTGTTATTAATTTTATTGAGAAACAAATAACAATGAGATAGTTTCAAAACCTATTAGTAGGACAGATTCAATAATTAATACATTGCATATTGTTGTCCTCTTAGTGGTTATTCATAGTACAAGATGCAGACATGATATCCTGTCCAAACACTATTAGCACAAATCTTCTCATTGAATTAAGAGAAAGTAGCTGCATATCTATCCTGTTTTGTATATACAGATACAAAATGGTCCTTCATTTGTATCCCCTTTTTTGTTTATTTTTGTCATAGATGGGTATTCCATTGCCATGTAA
>NW_004524613.1:11873597-11878792 GCF_000260255.1 Octodon degus
AAGTTTGGATTTATCCAGC
Organism: Octodon degus; assembly: GCF_000260255.1. NCBI lineage: Eukaryota > Metazoa > Chordata > Mammalia > Rodentia > Octodontidae > Octodon > Octodon degus. The sequence continues at coordinate 11,873,617 of NW_004524613.1, forward strand.
TGTGTCTGGCTTGGGTCTGGCTGCTGTGCTCAGCTCCCTCCTGCTGCTGTCCTTGAGGGTGAACCTGTTGTGCCCCTCTGGCAAGATGTTCTGCTCCTGGACTAGCTGGGTGGTTCTGTCCCCTACACTCTCTGCAGGGATTGCAGCTGCAGGTTTTCACCCCAGACCTGTATGCCAGGCCTAAGCTGAGTCTGGAGTGGACAAGGTGGAGTAGGGGGGAGAGGCAGCTCTCCCACACATTCACCATGCCTGGACTAGGACTGGATCTGGGGATTCTTGGAACAGGGCAGAAATTCCTACTCTGTGTGTGTGGGGGGGGGGGTACTACAGAGCTATGGGTGGTGTCCCAAGAGGGTGAAAGAGGGTGTCACTCACTCTGTGCCTGGGCTGGGACCAGTAGGTCATGCCAGCACAGGGTAGCTGGAAGCTCTCCCACACACTCATCAGGCCTGGGCTAGGACTGGATCTGGGGGTTCCTGGAACACAGCAGAAATTCCTACTGGGCAGGGGGGGTAACGGTGGTGCTGCGGAGTGGTGGGGGGCATCCCAAGGGGGTGGAAGAGGGTCTCACCCATGCTGCACCTGGGCTGGAACCAGTAGGTTCCGCCAGCTCAGGGCAGCTGGAAGCTCTCCCACACACTCACCAGGCCTGGGCTAGGACTCTCTGATTCCATTTATATAACATTCTTTTTAATTTTTTTTGTTTGTTTATTTATTGGATACAGGGTCTCACTATGCAGTTCAGACTCATAGTGATTCTCCTGTCTCAGCCACTCCCGCCCCCAGTACTGGGATTATAGGCGTGCACCACCAAGCCTAGTTTCAGTGGCTGTTGCAGCATGCCTGAGAACCCAAGGCTGGCACGGCATGTGGATGTGGTACCAGGGATCTAACTTGGGTCCTTGAGCTTGCCAAGCAGGCGCTTATGCCACTGAGCTATCTCTCCAGCCTTTATACACCCTTCTTAAAATATAAAAGTCTGTAAGTGGAGAATAGCTTAGAAGACTCAGCTGGGAAGTAGATAGGCTGTGGGTATGGTTGTTCAAGGGGAACTAGAGGGATCTCTGTGGTAACAGAACTGTTGTGTGTATTTCGACTGTGGTCATGGACACACAAAACCACACATGTTGCCATGCTTCCTGGGAGGTCAGAGCTGGGTACGAGCCCTCTTGCCCTTTATTAAGCTTAATGGCATCTGTGGACTTTGTCATCTGCTGCTTTGAGTGAACCAGAGAAAAAGCCCTTGCAGCGTGAGAAAGCCCCAAAGCTCTGAGTTTATACCTCCACATCAACAAAAACTGAATGTTTTTTAGCTTTAGAATGTGTTATGTCATTTGAATTAATTTTTGACTGTACTTCAGCTTTGGAGAGGAATTGTTTCATATAGACACTGGTACTTTTTGAACTTAATAGCTAAAGATTCTAAAATGCATGTTTTATAATGTTAAGTTTTAACCAGTCAGGAAAATTTTATGTAACCAATGATACTTTATTTTTTTGTATGAATGTTGTTCAGGCTGCAATGTTTAGCTTTTGTTAACTCTTTATTTGTACTGTCTCAAGTTCATTACTATGTTTAGTGGCACCCTTGCCAAGATATTTAGCATGTAAAAAGCAGGTTTTGAGTTTTTGTTTTAAACAGCTTCATATTGAAGCTGAGACTTAAAAACACGTTGAGTGGCAGGCCTGGTATGCTGTATCTTGTTATATAAAACTGTTGCCAGAATCTTAGTAAATACAATGTTTTAAAAGTTAAAAAAAAAACCACACATGTAATAAAGCCATGTATAACTAAATTCACACCCTCAAGTACAAGCAAAATGGAAAATGTTAATAAGATCTGTGGGTTGCTTCAGCATCAATGCTGCGGTTGTGATGTTGTGCTGTTGACTTACAAGATGTTACCACTAGGACATTCACACAATGGATACACAGAATCTCTGTATTCTTGCTTACAAATGTGTATAAATGGATCATTATCTCAACAGTTCATTTTTAGGAACCTCTACCAGATAGGATTAAGAAAGAATGGGAAGAAGTAAGTTAGAAGAGAAAATGCAGAGAAAGAGCGAGGAGGACAAGAAGGAAGGCAGGGCTGGCCAAATAGCTCAGTGGATTAAAGCGCCTGCAAGCAGGCACAGGGGCTCAGGTTTGATCCCCGGACCTGTTGTGCTGGCCCTGCCCTCTGAGACGGCAATTGAGACTGGGTGTGATGGCACACACCTGTAATCCCAGTTCTTGGGAGGCTGTAAACAGGCGGATCATGACAAGTGTAGTAGTGAGACCCTGAACACCTTGTAGACCCTTCCTTAAAATAAAAAAGGAAGAAGGTGAGAAGGGAAAAATGTAGTATTTACTACAATTCATATGTACCATGTACCAGAATCCAAGCTTTTAAACATTTGGTTGGATAAAAATATTATTATCCCCATTTTATAGATGAGTAAACTGAGGTAGAGATATTAACACTCCCTTTCTCAAAGACTTGGAGGAGCCAGAATTCAAGCCCTCCTCTTCAACTGTCTGTCTGCCTCTACCCTTTAGCCACACACAGCCACCAATCAAATGTAGGTAATGCCTGCATTACTCAAGAGGAAATTGAAGCCAGACTGTAAGATTCAGTCCACAAAATTCATGATTTCTTCCCCAGCCCGTTCCTACTACTTGGACCCTTTTTCATATGAATTGGGTTTTTATTTCAACATTTATTGCACATGCAAATTACTGATGAGAGCATCAACTACACAAGTCATTACTCAGAATAGCACCTCCCCAATTGCCACCGGACGAGGACGGAACAGCTTGTGTTTAATTTGCTACATAATCACTGCCTGTGACGGGGGGGTGGGTCTGTGCCTGTGCTAATATTAGGAAAGGGGAAACTGAGCAGAGAGGATTCTCGGGGCATGGGAAGGGAGGGTGGTACTGCACCAGGAAGAAAAGAACTGGGGGAAAGCAAGGGGTGGGGGTGGCTGCCCCCCAGCAGGCTTCCAGAAGGATCCACTCAACTGCCAAGAAGTAGATCAGCTCCATCCCTTTATTTCTGCTCCATGGAAGAGTAGCTAGATGCCCTTCTGACCTCTGCCAATGTCTGGTCAATGCCACTGCTGCCTACACTCAGAGAAGGGCATATGTATGGATATCCATGTTGCATGGACAGCATGGGTCATGGGCAGGAGGCAGTTTACCACCAGGCAGGAGTTACAGCCACCACACTAGCACACTAACAATTCAAGATGACTGAAGGCCAACAATCCAATAAAAAATGGGCAAAGGACAGGAAAAGCAGATCACAGAGCAGGAAACTCAACTAGCCTCTAAGCAGAAAGATAACAAGATGCTTGCAGGGCGTGGTGGGGCACACCTACAATCCCAGCACTCGGGAGGCGGGGGCAGGAGGATCACTATGAGTTGAGGCCAGCCTGGACTGGATAGTGAGCTCCCATCTCAAAACATGAAAAAAACAAAAAAGATGCTAAACTTTCATTTTAATAAAAAAGAAACGTCAGTTATTACCACAATGAGATATCATTCTTTTAACCTATCAGGATGGCAAAGTCTTCAGTGTTTGATCACATACTATCCTGGCCAGAGAGTAGAAAAGCCAGCTCTCTAAAAGGTTAGTGGAAGTGTGCACTAGCAGTTTCCACAGATGGCAGTTTGGCACTCTCTAGCAAAATCTTTCATGCACATAGCCATTGACCCATAAATTCCACAGCTCTTGGGTGCATTTCCCAGACAGCCTGGCATATATGTATGCAAAGTTGGGTGTGCAAGGCTATTCGCTGCAGCACGGCTTATCATAACAGAAGATTGGAGCTAGCCTGAATGTCCATCAAGAGGGGACTGCGTAAATAAATTGCAGTCTATCCTTACAATGGAAATCTTTATGGCTGTTAAGAAAGAATGAGGCAGCTCTTTATGTACGGATATGAAACAATCTCTAAGATATATTGTTAAGTGAAGAAGGCAAAGTGCTGAACAGAGTGATTAGAATGCTGCTATTTGCGAGGGTTTTACGGATATATACACACATACATCTATGCTTGTATGTGCGTAGGATCTCAGGAAAGATGGTAGATATTTTATTCCATAGAGGAAAAAAGGTTTTAGGGGTGAGAATGAAGCAGAAAGAGTTTGTTTTTCATTGGTTATCATCTGCTTTGTAGTGTCTGTGTATATATTACTCATTCTGATTAGTAATTGTTGAGGGGTTCTGTTTTGTATTTAGCTTTGTTGGTGCCTCTTCCCCAGGAGTCAAACCTTGGCCTTATGCTCAGTGCCCTTCATGGTTTAGCTTGAGCCTATTGCCCTTACTGTCCTGGTGTGTCACACAAGCACACTCCTCTCCAAGCTCACTGAAAGCATCTTCATGTTTCACATTTCAGAACCTCCGCATTTGCACACTCTTACTACAAGTGAGTGTGGAAATGATTAGGGCCCCAGAACAAACATGACTCCCAGAGTGTAGCATTCTCCCAGGCTCCCTGAAGAGAACTCATACTTCCTTCCTGCTTTCATAACACCCTGGACAGGCCCCTATCTTCATACAATCGGGATAGCACCTGCACAAGAATGAGGCAGACTCTGGTCACCTTCTTTCTTTCTTTCTTTCTTTTTTTTTTTCAGAACCAGGGATTGAACTCAGGCCCTTGCGCTTGCCAGGCAAGTGCTTATTCCACTGAGCCATCTCCCCAGCACCCCTGGCCAACTTTCAAAGAAGTTCTGCTGATGTGGAATCTCCCCACTGGGTGCCAGCATCTGCCATCGAGAGTCTCCCAGTACGGCCAATGTGCTCATTGCTCTAAACAGTGGGAACAAAGCAGAGTCCCACAGGGTGGCCAGAACTAAAAGAGCCCCAGGCCCCAGAAATGCAGATATCAAAGGACATATTCTATGGACTTCTCAGTTTCAGCTACTCTAACAAAATACCTCAGACTGGGCAGTTTATGGCTTATAAACAACACAACTTTTTCCCGAGCCAGGCATTGAGGCACGCTTCTATAATCCCAGCACTCTGGACAGCTGAGGCAAGAGGATTACAATTTTGAGCCAAGCCTGGGCAACTTACTACCTACTGAGATCCTGTACCAATTTATTAAAAAAATGAAATAAAGTGAAATGAAAATTAAAGCCAGTAATGCTCCCTTTTTCGCCAACTCACTTAGAATACGTA
>NW_004524613.1:11879607-11882136 GCF_000260255.1 Octodon degus
AGAAGAGAAGAGAAGAGAAAAGGGAAGAATCTGGAGAACCCTGCTTAAAGGCATCAGTCCCACTCATGTATGAACTTGGAGGAGGTGAGTTATAAACAATAATCCTAAGGAGGAAAACAGAAATCCCTAAAATTACTTGGCCAGAATGTCCCTCACTTTTTAACCACAGGATTTATTTCACTTAGAAAGATCTCTAAACATCCCACACAGCTAGTGGAGAGGGAGGATAGCTCTGTGAAGTGTTGAACTATGGAAATGTCTAGAAAGAGTCTTTCATTCAGAACATCATGTGGACAGTGGTCAGTAACAGAATTGTGAATGTTGGAATTCCTTCTCAGTGAGATCTCAATGCAATCTGCCAACCAGTTCAATTAAATTTTAAATCCTACAGCTCTAATGTTCCAGGTTTAACATCCCAATTGTTTTTTGCTGAAGAATTAGTCAACAAATTACCATGCTGTCTATCTATAAGTACTTTTCCTGTCTGTAAAGGAAAAGTACTTCTTGATATCTGATTCAGATTCATTCTATTTTTTTCTTGTCTGATTGCTCTTACTAATATTCCAAGGACTGTGTTGAATAAAAGTGGTGAGAATGGACATCTTCAACTTGTACCAGATCTTAGAGGAAAGGCTTTCAGGGTTTGTTTTTTTTCCTTATTAATTGTGCTGTTAGCTGTGTGTTTTTCATAAACAACCTTACTTATGCTAAGAAAGTGTCTTTCCATACCTAATACTTGAGAATTTTTGCCAAGAAAAGATGTTGAACTATGTCAGATACTTTTTCTGCATCAAAATAAATAGAAGTGTATAGCACCCACAAAAGTTAAGATTTCCCATGAGGGCCTCAGAGACCTCAGCCTCTACATAGGAGATAGAAGAAGAGGGTGGAGAAGGAAAAAAGTGGAGAGCCACTTCTTAATCTCTGTAGCCTAAACCGAACACAGGATGTTTCTGCTTATATTCCATTATAACACGTGGTCCCACTTAGCTGCAAAGAAGTCTGGGAAATTTAGTTCCTATGGATACCAGTTCTGTTCTACAAAAGCAGAGCATGAACTTATAGATGTCAGCTGGCTACCTCTAGCTCACCTTGTCCACCCCAATAATGATGATAATAATGATGACAACAACCAAAGCTATTCAGTTGTCCAACCTCTCTCAGAGTTCAGAAGACTTCGACCGTGTGCTCAGATCCTGTTTCATTCCCGCTGTCTATAAACATCTAGTTACCAAGGTCAACTCTCACATCTATGCCATATAAGTAGTCATGATGCTTGCAGCCAAAACCAAAAGAAGAAACACAGAGGCCTCTTGAAGGGAACTTGAGTTTATTTTTATCATACATCACAAATGGAAAGACTTAGAAGGACCCTGAGCTCCCTGTGCAGGAAGAGTACTTCCCAGACTGCTTGCACTCACTCACTGTCTGCATCTTGGCAAGTAAATTCTCCATTCTGGCCTCTCTTTAGCCCAGCTGGAAGTTATTACCATCTTCAGTTTCTGAGGCTTCCTAATTCCACATCAGGAGGCCCACAAATGGTAACCATGAAAATACTGTACATCTCTCCTTGTGATAGTTAACTATTGTGTCAACTTGAGTAAGAAATGACTATCAGATTGGCTTAGCATAGCTCTAGGTGTGGCTGAACCGATTTACTGAAGATGGGAGACACCCCCCACCCCCGGGAATGAGTGACACCAACTGATAGGCTTGTGGCCTGAGTGGAATTTAAAAAAAGAGAGAGAGAGAAGAGGAAAGTCTTGCTTCTGTGTCTTTGGAGGAGCTCCAATCTTCACCTTCACCCTGGACATCCGCCTTCTGGCTTCCCTTGTACTCTTCAGCCTTCCATCACAGATCCTTTGGCTTCCTAATACAGACATGCACAGGACTCTACAATGAGCTCCAAGCCCTTGACTTTTCATCTCCAGCACACAGCCTTTTCCCACTCTTCCACACCTGACAGTGAAGGAGGCCACTGGACGCCATATATATATTCTCTAATGAGTACTACCTGATACATTTCTCTTTTTACAGCTTATTAAATACATGAATGATAGATTCATGAAGTTCAGAGGACTAATGACGGGTGGAAATTTGGCTTTCTACTCAAAAGCATGAGCTAATCCCTGCATCTGAGCTCTCTAAGCCAACAGTATATACAAATATTACCTAATTTTGCAGATTGCATCAAGAGTATAGTTAGTCAGGCATGGTGGCACACATGTGTAATCCAAGCATTTTAAGAAACTAAGACTAGAGGGTCATAAGTTCAAGCTCAGGCTGTGCAATTTAGCAACTTAAAGAGATCTTCTCTCAAAATAAGAACAAAGAAAGAACTGAGGGTACTGCAAAGGACCTGAGTTCAAGCTGTAGTACCACAATAAAAAAAAAGAGTATAGAGTTACCACTCACAATAGCCAACATATGGAATCAACTAAGTGTTGACTTAAGAAATCATATAGGAGATTATGGGGCCAAAGAGGAAAGTGATCGATGATGTAGTGTGCCTAAGGAGAGTCACATGGA
>NW_004524613.1:11882931-11892819 GCF_000260255.1 Octodon degus
AAAAAAAAAAATCATATATAAGCCAGGTGTGGTGACACGTGCTTGTCATCCCAGCACTTAGGAGGCTGAGGCAGGAGGATCATCATGAGTTCGAGACAAACCTGGGCTATAAAGTGAGCTCAAGTCCAGCCTGAACTGCATAGTGAGACCCTGTCTCAAAAAAGACAAAAAAGAAAAGAAATCATATATATATTTTATTCAATCATACAGGAAGGATGAACTATTGTTATTTGCAGCAACATGGATAGATTCAAAGGACACTATGTTAAATAAAATAAGGCAGACATAGAAAGAAAACACTATATGGTCTCACTCACTTGGAAACTAAAAAAGTTCACCTTATAGAAGAGAGTAAAATAGTGGTTACAAGAGGCTGGGAAGAGGAGAAGATAGAGGGAAACTAGATAACAGATACCAAAATATAGTTAGGTAAGAATAAGACCTAATGTCCTATAGTACAGTAGTTCACAACCATTTATTATGCATTTTATAGAGAAGTAGAGGAGAAAGATTAAAGGCTCCTACCACAAAGAAATGATAACTATTTAGGGAAATGAAACAGTAGTTGTCCTGATTTGATTATTAAACACTATACATGTATCACACCTCACTTCCTAAATATGTATAATTATTATATATCAATTAACATGTAAAATATTTCTTCAAACAATAAAGAAAGATGTCTGAGAGGTGAGTCTGACCTAAGCTGGGGGCTCTCAAGCCACCTTTTATGGGTGCCTTGGGCTTCCTACTCCGAGTGTTGGGTTCCTGCCCAACACACCAGTCTTGGGCCTGAAACCCTGCCCAGTGTGAGAAAAGTGGAAGAGAGCTCTACACCCAAGAAACAGCTGCACAGGAGCAGATGGCAACAGCTGCCTCTCAGATGTCTTTTTATCACATAGGGTTTTTTTTTCTTTCACATTATAAAATGTTTCTAAGATCCTCTAAAAACATGGGTTTTACAGCAACTGAGGTAGCTGGATGTTTTTGAAAAATCCAGGCTCAGGCTGAGTCTATCAGCCTGCTGGGCTCTGGCCCTCCATAACATATGAATTGAGTAAATTCAGTCTCACTGCCAGAAATGGAGTGTGTAGGTGGGCTGCCTCCTCTTCCCATTAGAGGATCCCTTGGATTTTGAAGATCTGTGCTCTATGACCATCTCGTTCCTACCCCCAGGGGTATAGGCAGCAAGCTTAGGAAGGCAAGGACTCAGGAGATCAGGCCTTATGGGGGGTGAGAGCTATGACCTCTAATCATGTGAGTCTCCGTGGAAATGAACCAACGCAGCATAACCTCATACCAGTGACTTAATATGATAAAAATGTTGTCTACCTCTTGCACTTTTTGTAGGCTTCTAAAAGGACCAGCATTGGGCCTCTCCCTACTTTCCCAATAAAAATTGCTCTGGATTTATGATTTTTAAGCCATGGGATAGAGAAAGGATAATGATACAAAAGCCAGAGAAAATGAGACTTTTAAGCCCAGAGGAAGGGGTCAAGGATGGGTTGGCTCTCTTAGGAATGCCTGTACCTCACCTAGCAGAAGGGAGGAGCTGTGAGCCAGGCCTGGAACAAAGCACTTTGGCCTCTGAGCTCCCAATCCCAAGCTGGCTCCCACCTCAACTCTTACTTTCACTGTGAAGAAGTCTCCTTTTGCAGACTGGTAAGTTATATTTTCCAGTAAGAGAAAATATTAGAAGATATTTTCACAGATGTGGCCTTTCTGTCCTATAAATATGTCCTTTACTCAGACAGTCTAAATGATACTGAGAGAGACAGGCTTTGTGCTTATGCACAAAATGTCTGCAGAAGGAGCTGAGCAGGCCCTATTGAGCAGTGGAAACTGTCCTCAAGAGCTTATATTCTTCCTGAGGAGTGAGGGGTGAAGCTGTCAGCTTTTCAGGTGGACACTCAGACTGAGGACAGTGACTTCCACATATACTGACTAGAGCAGGAGTACAGTTTTGTCCCTAGTGAATGAGGATGGGTCTGCTGCTCAGGATAGGACAAAGCCTGATCTTCACCTTGAACTGTTAAATCTCTATGGATCTTTCAACTGACAAAGCCCAACTTAGGTGGAACCCCTCAACAATCCAGTCATCAAAGCATTACGTTTCCCATTTTGTAGAAAATGAAAAGAGGCTGAGAAAAAGAAATAATCTCCTGGACTCATTCATTCTACCAGTTATTTCAGTATTTGTCACCTATAATGTGCCTAGCACAGAATTAGACACTTAATAATAGAGAGGATCCATTAACAAATAATTTTTGAAAACCATTGTTATTTCTATGATATAATCAATAAAAGGATGGAAGCTGGGTATGGGAACTCTGGAAAGCTGAGGCAGGAGAATATCAATTTCAAATCTAATTTGGGCATGTAGTGAGAGCGTGTCTCAAAATAAAAAATTAAAAAAGGGACTGAGGATGTAGCTCAGGGCAAAAGCCCAGGGTTCATTCTCCAGCACCACATTTAAAAATCAAAAGAAGACAACCCAATCAGGTCCCCTTCTGTCCCTCTCTCTGACAGAAGTTTTCTTTTCCCCAATAAATATATTCTGTTCTTAAAAGATAAAATAAATTTTTAAAAAGAAAAAGAAATTGATGGAGGGTAGATTTAATGATTGGCTCAAATTCTCCATCCTTCTCTGTCTACAGGCCTGAATAACATTATGGTTCCTTCCACTTGTGGACTTAAACCAATTTGCACACTGCTTCAGCCAATGAGATGTGAGTAGTCATGACATGTGCAGGAATTTAAAATGTATTTGCATACTGAGCCTAGTCCTCTTACACTTGAGCCATGGTCATGAAAAATACCTGGGTATTTTGCTGACCCCAGAAAATAGATCAGAAGTGAGTAGAGCTAAGCCACCAATTCATGAGTGAAATCTTTTACTAGTGTTTTGTTTTTTAGGGGTTTTTTATAATTTTATTGAGAAACAAATGTCAATGAGACAGTTTCACAACCGATTACTGGCACATTTTCAATGATTAATATATTGCATATTGTTGTCTTAGTGGTTATCCATTGTACAATATGCAGACATGATATCCTGTCTCAAACACTATTAGAACAAACCTCTCTATTCACTGAATTAAGAGAATGGAGCTGTATATCTATCCTAACTATTTTGAGTATACAGATACAAAAGGATCATTCATTTCTATCCCACTTTTTTGGTTAGTTTTGTCAGAGAAGGGCATTCCATTGTCACTTAAATACTATAAGTGCTTGAATTCAGCAGAATCTCCCAATATAGTCTAGTAGTTTATAATAGCAGTGGGTTTTTCATAAGACTGGCAATGTCCAAAGTTGTTGACTTGAGCTCTTTACAGCTCAGCATATTAATGTGGCTTTACTTTTTATACTACATTTTCATACTTTTCTGCTGGATGGTTAAGACCAAGATGAAGCAAGACCTATATAAAAAGAAATGCAACTTTTGTATCTGATAAGGTCAGTCAAATCCCCTCAGGATTTAACCTGAAACCCTATACCGCACTTTGTAGATCCTTTGTCAGTGTCAGCCATGTGGATGAGTCATTGCCATTGCTTGACCAATTTGCTCTCTGTGAAAGCCTGAGAAAATGTTTTCTCTCCGTGTGACTCTCCTTAGGCACACTCTACATCATCAATCACATTCCTCTGTGGTCCCATAATCTCCTTGATTAGAAAATTTGGGACACAACTGAGTTACATAATGTTACAGTATAGCTTCTCCCATGTCCTGAGTCCTCACTGGCCTTGAAAGGCGAGGGTCAAAATGTTGGCTGTCATTCCAGCCCTTCTTTTTCTCTGATTTTTGGTCTGCAAACTTAAGTTGTTAGCCCTCCAGAAGAAAAGCTCATTATTACCCTACAACATATGCAATTGGGTTTAATCTAACTATCTGTCTTGATATCAAACATCTTAGGCATTACATGGAACAGGTATTTTCCATCAAGTATTGATATGTTAAACTTTAAGTCCCTGCAGAATATGAAGACAAAAATTTTAAAAATAAAAAAATTTGAAAAAATATGAATAAACAATTGCATAATTTTACACAGAAATTAAGAAATCTAACCATATACAGCATTGTAGCAGGACTATCTTGTAACTTTTTTTTCCTGTCTCTTATTTTCATTTATTGTACTTTTTTTTAAACAAACATTTACTTGAGAGACAGTATGGCAGTAATTGGTATGTCATGACAAGCAGTACGTATTTAGAAGACCAGGATGGCAGGCTTTTTTTGCAGGGGGCAGAACTGGGGATTGAACTCAGGCCCTTGTGCTTGCCAGAGAAGTGGTTATTCCACTGAGCCATCTCCCTGGCCCCTTTTTACTAGTATTTGTCATTGAGATTCTACACTTTTATTTGTTTTTGATTGTTTTATTATTGTTGTTATTGTTGTTGTTGTTGTTGTTGTTGTTACATGGCAGTAAATGACCAAGCTGGAACCTAGTAAGAGTTGAGAAAGGAAACAGGCAATAAAGATTAGATATAGATGGGGAGGTGAGAACAGTTAATTTCTCTGTAACAGTAATATTGAAAGAAATATGAGGATCTCTTAGACACATAAGGGCACAGATGTGGAAAGGAAAGCTTATGTTTCTTTAGAAGGCAAGCAACACATGCAAAGACCCTGAGGTGAAAGAATATAATAAATTCCCAGAATTCAAAACAGACCCAAGAGCAAGAGAGAACATGGTAGCAGAAGGTGACATCAAAAAGAAAGTTGAGGGCTGGGGAGATGGCTCAGTGGAATAAGTGCTTCCCTGGCAAGTGCAAAGGCCTGAGTTCAATCCCCAGTTCTGCCAAATAAGAAAAAGGAAGAAAGAAAAGAAAAGAAAAAGAAAGTTGAGGAGAATAGCTAAAGATAAGTGGCCATGGCAAATGTGTGTGTGTGTGTGTGTGTGTGTGTGTGTGTGTGTGTGTGTGTGTGGTGTGTATGTCTTTTAGGGATAGAAGGAGGTAATGAAGGGTGTTGGGTATGGCAGTGACCTGATAAGAATTCCTTCTCGACATTGAGTGGAGATGAACTGAAGAAGCAGGGGAAGAGAGAGCCGGGCAGGCCATGGGCTGCAGGCATCCAAGTGGCAGATGGTGGCCCAGACTAAAGACATATCTGCAAAAATAAAGAAAAGGGAAGAATTTTGTGAGGTAAGTTAATAGGATTTGTTTAAACAAATAGATTCACTTACACATATCAATGGAGCTTTCAACAAAAGTCCTGAGGCAGTTCAATGAAGAAAAAAAAATAACATTAAAAAAGAAAAAAATTTCAGTCTATATCATATAGTACTGTGATAAAAAATTAATTCATGTTTGATCAGAATGGACTTTATCAAAATTAAAATATTTTCTGCTTCAACAGACACTATCAAGCACACAAATAGAGTAAGAGTAATAGTGAGAATGGAAGAAAATATTTCTGGTCAGATATCTATTTGATTAAGCCGGAGTATCCAGTATGTCAAGAACTCTTACAACTCAACAATGAGAAGACAAGTAACCCAATGTAAAGGATTAAACAGATACTATTGAAAGTCATACAAGTATCCAAACAGCACATGAAAAGATTTCCACATTTCTAGTTTTTATGGAAATGCAAATCAAAATCACAATGACCTGGGCAGGCATGTGATCTCACAGCTGTATTGGTACAGGCCTATATGCTCAATTCTTTGTGAGGCTAGTGTAGGAGAAGCATCATTTTGAGCCCACCTGGGAAAGATCTGGTTTCAAAATTTAAAAAGGGGGTGGGGACGTGAAGGCCCTGAGATCAATGCCTAGTACCAGGGGAAAAAAAAAAGTCCACAATAAAACAGTATTTCACATCAATTTCTTATCTTTAGATACAACTAGGGGTAGGATGTAGCTCAGTGGTAGAGCACTTGCCTAGTATGCACAGGTCCTAGGTTTCATCCCCAGCACCCAGTATCCAATAAAAGATGAACAAAAAGATATATTGGTGAGGATCACAGAAATTGGAACCTGTATGCATTATGGGTGAAGCTGCTTTGGAAATTGCTTCGGCAGTTTCCAAAAATTAAACATAGAGTCACCATAGAGTGTAGCAATTCTGCTCCTTGGTATATACTTAAAAGATACAAAATAGATAATCATAAATATCTACATGCAAATATTCATAACATCATTGTCTTACTTTTTCTCCTTGATAAAACAAAATACCCAACACACACACAAGTTAAAGAAAGAAAAGTTTATTTCGGCTCACAGTTTGTAGAGACTTCAGTCCACAGTCCTCTGGTTTCAAGGCAGAGTGGCCTAGCCAACAGCATCACAGAAGAGAAACAGCTTACAGCAGGGCAGGAAGGAAGCAGAAGTCTGCCTTTCCCTTTATCCCATCCAGGCTACGTGCCTTTTGGGCGATGTCACCCACACCTGGGGTGGAGCTTCTGTATTCAGTAAATCCATTCAACCACACACAGATCTATGCTAATTCCAACCAGGGGACTCATTTAGTATCACACATCTTTAATCTCAGTATCTCCCACACACTAGATCCAGTTAATTCCAAAAAGCCTGACCCCTGAACACATGAGACTTTGGGGAAACATCTAGATATAAACCATAGATACAAGCTATTATTATGACAGCCAAAAAAAATGGAAAGAGCTCCAAGGTTCACCTCTAAACAAAAGAATCAGATTCAGCAATAAAAAGAATGAAGTACTGACATATATATATATATATATATCAACCTTGAAAATATGTTAAACATAAGAAGCCAGTCACAAAAGACCACATATTATGAGTCTATCCATATGAAACACTCAGAATGGGCAAATTCATAGAGCCACTGGAATGTCTATACAATGATCAAGTGTAATCTGGCATAACCATGTAGGGAAAATTGGCAGTTTCTTAAAAAGTTAAAGAGACACAAAGCAGATCAGTGGTTTCCTGAATTAGGAAGAAGAGAATAACGGGGAAGGACCACTAGTGAGTATAGGATTTCCCTTGGGGGTGATGAAATGTTCTGGAATTAGAGTGGTGGCGAATGTCCAACTCTGTGAATTTACTAAAATCCACTAAATAGCACATCTCAAATTTGCAAATGGATTGCATGTGAATTTTATCACAATAAAGTGATTAATGGGGCTGGGAATATAGCTCATCAGCATAAGTGCCTTCCCGGTAAACACAAGGTTTCAAGTTCAATCCCTGGTACTACAAAATAGAAAATAAAATGAGCCTTGCCCCAGTGGTGTGGAACTGGCCACCAAGACCTGGCACGATGGCTCATACCTGTAATCTCAGTGCTGGGGAGGCTGAAACAGGAGAATCACTATAAGTCCAACCTGTGTAGTGAGATCCTGTACCAAATACTTTTTTTAAAAAAAATGAAATAAAATGATAGCAATAAAAGTCCTAAATGTAAACCTTAAACTATAATAAGCGCTTCCCTGGCAAGCGCAAGGGCCTGAGTTCATTCCTCAGTTCTGCAAAAAAAAAAAAAAAAAAGCTTCAGAAGAAAATATAAAAGAAAGTCTTTGTAATTTTGGATTACACTAAAAGATTTCTCATATATGGGATCAAAGCATAATTTATATAGAAACAATAAGTTGAACCTCATTAAAATTAAATAGTTTTATCCTTTGAAAGACGTTAAAAGTCAAAGAACAGAGGGAAAATATTTTTAAATGCCATAATGATAAAGGACTTATATTCCAAATAAAAACTATCAAAACTTAAAAATCAAAAAGTCTAATTCTGGGGCCAGCAAGATAGCTCAGTGGGCTAAAGTGCCTGCTTAGGCAAGCACAGGGACCACAGCTCTATCCCCGGCACCATATGCCACACCAATCCTGCCGCCAGCCACACTGAGCCAGCTAGAGTCCAGGCATAGCAGTGCACACCTTAATCCCAGTGCTGGGGAGGCCGAAAGCAGGAGAATCATTGAGAGTCCAAGCTGCTTAGTGAGACCCTGTAACAACCAAAAACATTTTTTTAAAAAGTCTAATTTTGTAAGAAAAAATAGACCAAAATTGAAAACAGTTAACCAAAGAAGATATACAGATGTCAAACAAGCACATGAAAAATGCTCAACATTATCACTCATTGGGAGAATGCAAAGAAAACCCATGTCATCCTATTACCATTAGAACGGCTAAACTTTTGAAGATCTGTCACCCCAGCAAGGAACTCTCACACAATGGTAAAAGTGTACCATAGTGCAGTCGTCTAGGGAAACTGGCATTTATTAAAAAGTCAAATGCACACCAATATGCAATCCTGCCATTCCACTCCTAGGAGAGATTCACTTATATATTCGTGCAAAGCCTTGAATAGGAATTTCCATAGCAGCATAGTTACAATAACCAAAAACTGGAAATAACCCAATTGTCCGCCAACGGGTAACTGGATGAACAAATGGTGGTATATCCACACAGCCAACTACTATTCAACAATAAAAAAGAATGTATTATTCATATACATAACAGCACAGATAAACCTCAAAGTAATTGAGTGAAAGAAGCCAGACAAAAAAAGGATTCACATTGTATACCCTCATTTATAGAAAAAGTAAATTACAAAGCAAACTATTTTATAATGGCATATAATGAATTATGATTGCCTGAGAAAGAGATGGATAGAAGAGCCAGGTAAGGGCAGGAGGGAAGGTCACCAAGGGTAACAGGGGAGCTTTGGAAAGTGCTGAATGTACTTATCATCTTTGGTGTGGTGATGGTCTCCAGGTCTATACAAATGGGGCAAAACTGCTGTTTACTGCAGGTCCATTATTCTTCAATAAAACTGTTAAAAGTTACTAAGACTAGTTGGTGGGTTGGTTGTGGCAGGGAGAAACATCAGGAGTAATCCACAGAATCCACAGGCTTCTGGCTTGAGCTGGATAGAAGTTCCATTTCCTGGGAAGGGAGAGACAATGGTGAGGGGGACTATGGACGGGTTGGACAGAGGACAAGAACAGAATCTGACATCGTAAATTGTATATACCAGTGGAGATGTGGAGAAGATGGGTGTATATGAGTCTGTCATTAGAAGAGGTCATGGTCTCAAGAGGAAAGACAGCAACTATGTTTGGGGAGCATCAAGCCAGCATGAAGGACAGGAATGGGGAATGGAAAATGGTTGGGAACAGAAATTCCAGAGGAGTAAAGTGGTGGAGGAGGTCAGGAGTAAGTCCTCAGAGAAAGATGCAGAGATGGGTAGAGAGAAAAAGGAGGAGATGAGTAAGGTAGAAGTCACATGAGGAAAGACTTCTTCAGGACAGCAGTGGAGGTGAGCTCAGAGAGCATGCAGGACCTGCTGCAGTCCCAAAGGTAGGGTGGGTGACTAAAGTTGTGATTTCTACAATGACACCTGATTTGGGGAGTTGGGGACAGGATAAATGAAAGAATCAGCTTTAGAACTGCTGCACCCTGCTGTAGATATCACACAGGAAACTGGATACTCAGGTCTGAAGATCAAGAAGAGATCTGGCTAAAAGAGATTTTCTAGGTTGCCTTGGCCTGGGAGGAGTATGTGTGGAGACAAAGCAACAGACAGACACACATGCAGGAAGCCTCAGAGACAGCCCAGGGGAAGCAATTGAGAATGGAGACAGGGTCATGGTAGAGAAGTAGAAGGAGAACCAGACCCATAAAGTTATAGAAATCATACAAGAAAGTATTAGAATATGTGCCCAGAGCAAGGTACCCAAGAATGGTCACTGGACAGCCGTGGGGGCAGCAAAAAATACAAGGAGTTCAAGTTTTAGGTCCCCAGACATGCTTGACCTTTTTAAGCCCTTTTTCTGGATGCTTGGACTTCATACATGGGACCCCAAGAGTGAGCTCTCCTGCTGTTCTTAAGGACTCTTCATTTCATGTTCTTATTTTAGACTTGTGACTTGTTTTGTAAATAAAGCTGCTT
>NW_004524613.1:11893199-11901722 GCF_000260255.1 Octodon degus
ATGCGCTCCACTAGAGATGAGTACATTTATGTCTATGGAGTGGACAAGAAAACCAAGAAGCAGGGAAGTCAGGAGGTTGCTCCCAAGGTCACTGAGCCTGTTGCTAGTCCACAGGTAGGGGCCGCAAGTGCTCCTTTCAGGTGCCCAGGGGCCCAGAGTAAGGTTCATGGGGCCCAGGTTTGAACCGAGATCGCACTAATGACCCCAAGGTGGCTGTGCACATTACATCTGATGCAGTTAGCATGAAGGAGAAGCGCAGCTAATTGCCTGTACAAATTAACTCTAATGTGGTTGGCATCGACATACTTATCTTTCTTTAATTACATTAATCAATTAATGAAGAAGACAGTTCCCTCTTATGATGATTTCCAAGGCCCATATGTTCTCAGGAGTTCAGCTGGAACCTGGTTTCCTCTCTGTCCTTGACTTGAACAAGGGGCAGGGTGGGCACAAACAGAAGGGATTGCCCCCCTCCTAGGTCTTTTGCACCCTGAAGCTGAGTTCCAAGAGGAAAAGGGGGGAAAATCAATGTTCACCAGAAGAAGTTACCATTGGAAGAAGGTCAAACTCCTTACTTGAAATTTAAGTTCCCTTTCCAACATTGTTCATTGCTTTCCAGACCCATTAATATCAGCCTGGGCAGACTGATTTTACCTGAGCTGCCCTTGTATGCCTCAGCCTCTCTGACACATCTGTGCCATTTCTCCACCAGGAAGGCTTGCTTTCATCAGTCAGGTACAAGTCAGGCCAGTAGATCCAGCCAGCTCCTCTCCAGTACCTTCTAGAAGACCTGACCTACAATTTTCTCCATTTTTCAGCTTTATTGATGTATAATTGACAAATAAAAATTATATACATTTAAGATTTACATAGGATACACATATATCACAATTGAGCTCATTAACATGCCCACTGTTAAACAACTCTGTTCACAAATTGTTTGATAAAACTCTGCTGCTGTTTCCTGAGCTGATGTAGGCAATTGCCTCGGCTCCCTGCTTTGAAAGGTAGCAACTCCAAAAGATCATCCCTTTCCATAACTCATGCCCCTTCTTTACTGGCCGGTCAGGTCACAGCCAAGGGGCCTCAGATCTGGCAACTTTTCTTCCCTCTCTAAAGGCCAATTTCATAACACATCCAGGCTCTCAGAACCAGCATCACCTGGGAAGTTGATGGACCTGCAGAGTTCCAGGCCCTCTACATCAGAAATCCTAGAAGTAGGCACTCTATGGACTGACAACCATCCAGGTCTTTCTGTTGATTCACAAATCTGAGAACTTAGAAAACAAAAAATGTGCTCCTTTGAATTCTTCAGATTCCTATCCTGATCATCTGTATTTTTTCATTAAAAAAAAAAATATTCCTTAGCTTCCATTTGGCAAGCCCTCCTATGTGCCAGGGACTGTGCTAAGTATATTCAAGCTCCTGTGGAACCCTTGGGACAATCACTTATTATATCTTCTTTATAGTGAAGGCAACCAGAACTTAGAGAGGTTTAGGACTTAGGCCCACTTGTTGAATGGCTCTGCCTTGTCCTGGTCTGTCTTTTCCCAGTGGTTAATGTTGGGCATCTATCATTCTCATGTGTTCATTGTTTTTTAAATCAAGTTTCAAACTGCTTCAAAACACCATCAACCATGCTAGCAAGCATCATGCATTTTTCTTTTGTGAAAATTGTGGAACTTGGTTGAACTTTAAAAAATGCAAAGATCAGGCACACACACCCTTACAGGATTGAAATTTGGGTGGAAGTTGAAACTTTATAGGTACCACTAGCTTCAGTTCATATTGACTAAAAGAATGGAACTCAAATTGGAAAAAAAAGATGTAACTTCATGTTCAGACTACAATTCTTCAAAACATTAGGAAGCCTTCAAAGGTGTTCTAATCAGCCAATCACCCATTCATTCTAAGTAGCTGAACTGGTCAAGTGGGCTCCCCTGATGAAGGTTAGATGTCATTTAAAGAAAAAAGTGATAGCTAACTAGTATCTTCAGCCCTGTGTTGCAGTTACATTCTGACAGCCTTTAGTGACCCACATAATCAGTTTGCCTAGGACTGGCCCAGTTTGAGGGCTGAAAGTCCTCTGCTCTAGGAAAAAAATTGCTCTCCTGAAAGACACCATGCTTGGCTCACCTTACCATGCAGGAGGAGTTCCTTTTCACTTTCACCGGCTGTGCTCCAGGGATAGGGCTCTAAGCAATAAGCCATGGCTCCCTTAGAGCAGAACACCCTGGCCATGACCAGCGTCCAACAGCTGCCCAGTCAAAGGAGTGCATTTTAGTTCAGACTGCTATAACAGACTATCAGAGGCTGGTCCTCATTGTATCTCACACGGCATAAACAGAAGTCTGGTCAGGTTGTCTCCTGAGAAAACAGATGGCTTTCATTCCGAGAACTCCACCTCATAACCCAATTACTGCCCAAGACTCCCTTCCAAATACCATCCCATTGGGAACTTAATCTCAAACTTAGGAATGGGGTGGGGGAAAGCATTCCACCCATAGTAGAATACTGGGGGACAAAAGAAAAACTAACCCAAGAGGTGACCATGTCTCTCCTCTCTCAGATATACTCCAAATGACTTTAAGGCAAAAATGGCACTCTCAGGTACCCAACTCTTCCTCAGATAGAAACAAAGCCGCGAAAAGAAACATGGCCAACATATGTTATTTATATGTGTGAAATGTCACTATGAAAAACATTATTTGTATAATTAATGAGTTAACAAAAAAATGAAGGTCTTTCATCCTTAGCATGGGGGAAGAGAAAGAGCTGAACGTGGATGCTCCCAATTCCTGGCTTCCTCTCAGCTCTTCTGTCTGGGGAGCATGAGGGATGTTCCACAATTCTCCACCCAACTCCATAACCCTGACCTCTAAGCTGGCAGGGACACCTTGAAGTACTTGGACACCTTGGTCCCCACAAGATCAGGGGCTCAGAGGTCAGAACAATAGAACAAATCTAGACAAGGCATAAGCAGCCAGAAAGTTCTAGCTGTTTCTAAGCATTTATTACTCACTGCAATGCAGCGCCATCCAGAACTGGCTCACCCTCCTTGCCCTGCCCCTCCTAATGCATTATGACCATTTCCTCCCCAACTTCTGTGTGGCCTTAGCCAGGTGACCCTCTCTAAGCACTGATTTTCTCACCTACAAAATCAGAATAATAGTCCCAACCTCAAGGTATCTTGGGGTAAATCAGATCAGGCACAGAACATGCTTTGGACTTTGCAGGTGCTCAGTAGGTGCTAATTATGGTTATTGCCATCATCCTGCAGAGTACCTAGAGGGTGAGGAAAGGACAGGAGGGGCCCCACATCCTTCCTCAGCCACAAAGCAGGAGACCTGAGCTCTAAATCCTTTCTATTCCTTCCTCCAAATCAGAATTGGCTTTTCAATCAGGTACAGGAGCAGTGCCTAAGGTCCAGAAAAACATTTTAATTTTCTTCAAAATCAAGGAGGAAGTGAACTTTTACAATACACAAAAATGTATATGCCTCTGTGTGTGTGTGTGTGTGTGTGTGTGTGTGTGTGTGTGTTTTCATGGTTCTGGAGATTGAACCCAGGACCTTCGCACTGAGCTACATCCGCAGCTCTTATTTGTATGTTTATTTGACATGGGGTCTTGCTAAGTCATTAGGCCGCCCAGCCTGGATTCCAACTTGCCATTCTCCCACATTAGTGTCCCAAAGTTCTGGCATTGCAGGAGTGTGCCACCACACCAAGTGCACTTTTCTTTCATCAGAAACACATGAAGGGGCCAGGAATATAGCTCAGCAGCGTAAGCGCCCACCTGGCAAGTGCAAGGTCTTGAATTCGATCCCTGGTACTGCCAAAAACAGAAAAAAGAGGAGGAAGAGGAGGAGGAGGAGGAAGAGGAGGAGGAGGAGGAAGAAGAAGAGGAAGAAAGCAGCCCTGTTCAAAAAAGCCACCTACAAGTGCATTTTGTCACCCCCATTGCCCCTGTCCTACTTCAGGCCATATTCACCTCTCACCCAGAGGCAAGAGCCTCCCCATAGGTCTGTGGCCTGCTCTTGAAAATCTTGTATCTGTCCTCCACAGAACAGAACAGCTCATACCATCTGTCAAATCACAAATCCGATCATTTTCTCCTCCTTGCTGAAAACCTTCAGTCCAAATTCCACAGCATGGCCCCAAGGCCCGGGGCATGATCATACATACTCCCCCCACACCCCAGCTCTCCTGCTTTCATCCCTCCTCAGCTTTGCACTTGCGTTGCTGTCTCCCCAGCATGCCCCCAACTCCTAGCCATCCTTCCAGCCTCAGCTCCTCCAAGAGAACTTCTACATATCCCTAACTGGGATCTTCAGTGAACGTCCCGTGCCAGTCAGCCATCCCTCGCCCTCAACCCCAGCCACCACCCCAGTCCCTACCTTGCAGCCATTGTCTGACAGTGTCATAACTCTCCTGAGGTCACAGCCAGCATCTGGACCCTCCGCCCCACCCCACCCAGGGGCCCCTGCAACTCTGTTACCAAATGCCCAGGGAAGCCCTGTGGACCTGCCCACCTATTCCTCACCTGGCAGGCTGAGAGCGCAGCCTCTCAGGGGTGCATTGGAATCAGAGTGGGCCCAGGTGGGCAAAGTTCTGACCTTTATCAGCAATATCCCCTCCAGGAGAAATCATTAGCTTCTCAGGATTGGAGATGCTTTCAACTCTCTAGGAACCCTCAGGGGCTGTGTTCAGAGATGTGGCCAGAGGCAAATAGATGTGCTTCAGTCTTTGTACGAGATTGTGTTACACTCTATGCCTCAGTTTCCCCATTTGCTAATACCAGATTGGGCTGCCACCTCTAAAGAAAGGATTCTTCGGGCTCTGCCTCTAAAGGTTCTTCCTTCTGCCCAGGCCCACTTGCAAACACAGAGGGAAGAGCGCCACCTACTGACTGCTCGGTTCCCTCCAGAGCTGAACCCCAAGGACTCATCAGAACTTGCAACCTTCAAAGCAGAGATTTTCTGCTTCTCCCTTTGCATAGCCCCGGCCACCTGCCCCCACCCCACCCCGCACGAGGTGGATAGGGACTTCCTGAAGCCTGGCCAAGGGACTTGGGCTGCATTAATTACCCCCCAGCCCTGCCCCCAAACCTCAGGACGTCCAGGAGCCCCTGTGGCATCTGCCCTTGCCAAGCCCATCCCTGGGGCACCCCTGCTGCTAGCCCCCCTCCCACGGGGCCACGGCTGGAGGTGGAGAACAATGATCTCCATTGTGTCTAAATTTCCCCCTGAAGATCTCATTCAAGATGTTAGAGTGAGCGATCATAAAAAGAATTAATAGTTGATTCGCTGTATAATTTCCTAGTTCAATATACTTTAGTGCAGCGACTAAATGAGCCGTCCCGGCCGTTCGGTGGGGCCAGATAGTGACTTTATCACTGGGATCTCAGGCTGAGGAATAAAAGCAATTCTTCTGAAGTAATTGCGTCTAATTAAAAGAAACATTTAAAAAGTGTAACCAAAAGGAATTCATTTCAAATGGAAAATTAATGCTGAAAAATAGCCCTGAGCTCTCTTGTCGCAGCTAATAGCCAGGCAGCCGCAGAATAATTAAACTGTTTTTGAAATGTCGATACCCTCCTCCTTGGGAGAAGATGGGCACGGCTGAGCACGTCGCGAGCATCAGCAAAGGGGGTGGCTTCCCCAGAGATGGCCGCTGGTATTTGAGGTCAGCGGCAGGCTTTCTGGAGGGTTGAGGACCAGACCACCTCGTATTTGTCTGAAGAGGAAGCTACTGTGATTCTTAATGAGAGAGATGCTTCTTCCTGAGGATCTGAGTACTCCGTTGAATCTTCCAAACAATGCTGTAAATCAAGCTTTATTATTATTCATTGTATTGTCATAAGCTGAAAAAGCAAATGCTCTATGACCAGATACCTCATCCAAAATCACAGGTAAGGTAGCAAAGTTAAGATTTGAACCTGAAGGCCAGCAAGATAGCTCAGAGGACTAAGCACCTGCTTCAGCAAGCTCAGGGACCAGAGTTCAATCCCTGGCACTGCATGCTGTGCCAGCCCCGCCCCTAGGGTGCACTGAGCCAACCATACAGATCAGGCATGGTGGTACATACCTGTAATCCCAGCACTAGGGAGGCTGAAAAACAGGAGGATCTCTAGGAGTCCGAGCTGCATAGTGAGATCCTATACCAAATACATTAAAAAGAAAAGAAAAGATTTGAACCTGAGCCTGCCTGGATCTCCTGCCCATGTCAATTCCCGTGCCATACATGATAGGACCCAGCATGGTGGAAGAGGCCACGTATGCTTTCTAATGCTAAATGTAGTTCCCCATCTTGCCTGGCTGGAAGCTCACCTGACTGCCTACTTGGGCAGCTTCTAGAAAAAACAGAGGACAAACCCCTCTCTTACAAGATTGCAGCTGTGATGGAGAGAGACTAAAGTAGAGCCAGAGTTTAGTAGATGCTAAATAAGTGTTAATTTCCAGATGGCAGGCAGCAAGAAGTAAGAAGTCAGAATGAAAATTCTAGTTTCAAACTTCCTTAAAAACCTAGAAAGGCAATGTGGCAGCAAGAAGGAAATTAAATATGAACAAATGCATCGTGAGGACAGTATAGCCAAGAAAGTTATGTTCCTACTCCAATTGAGATTAGGGAGATCATGCTGACCTCAGAACCAAACCTGAACTACTGAATATACACAGGAATCCATTTTTGTGCAAGTGTTTACACTTACTCAAAGTAGGCTAAGAGTTGCCTGTGGTCACTATGAGGGGCTTTGCTTTAATGAAGTAGAAGAATAATTTGTAATCCATGAGTTGTTTATGTGCTGAAGGATGTTCCTAAAGATCGTGGAAATGTTCCTCCAGTTCTACCCTAAGTAAACTTAAACTTGCACCTAAACCTTATTGACACCATTAGGATTCTTAGGAAAAGCCTTCTTTTACATATGCAAAGATCCCCAACCCAAACCCTCTCTAAATTGCAAATAGATTACAGTTTCCAAAGATTATCAGCAAAGAGCCATCTGTTTTGTTAAGGTATAAACCCCTTTAAAGACAAGCCCAGATTTCTAAGGCTAACCAGCCAATTTAGAGCCAGGAATTCTGACAAAACAGTGACCCCAGGGGCTGAGCCAAGTGTAAGAGATTTTTACAATGTTCTGAGGTTTGTGCTGCCAGTCGCTGTTTCTTAGCCTGAGAGTTTTCCACTGCACCTGGATTCCACTTGGTGCCCCTGTATGGCAAGCCAGAAAATGCCAACATACTGAGAGCTGCTTCAAATCAGTGAGTGGTGAGAGAGGCTAGTGGGGCGATCATCCAACTCCCCAACCCCCAGGTAAAATAACTCTGTGGTATATCCCGTGCAAACTTCCATATTTCCTTAGCACCACAGAGCCTCAGTTGGCCAGGGAGAAGTCAGGACAAAGACAACGCACGCTCTGTTGCTGCCCTCCTTTGTCTGTCTCATTTCCCCTGTCTTTTACCTTCACATTTGCTTCCCAAATAAACAATTTGCATCTGAATCCATGTCCTCCAAGTCAAAGGGTAAAACAATACTATGTGTCCACTGGATGGGCAGCTATCATGGAGATCCACCCTCAACTGCCCCTGTACATGCTGCCTAGAGAAGTGCATGGGCTTTAGGAGTAGAAGAGACTCCTAGGCTCCAAATCTGGCCCAGATGTCTAAGTCAGGCGATGTCTGTTAGCCTTGTTGAGCCTCTCATTTTGTCGACTGTAAAATGAGAATAAAAATGGAGCTCCTTTACAGGGCTGTTGAGAAGATGCATTGAAATCCTGTGGGTAGGGGCTGGGAAGATAGCTTAGCACTCTAAGCGCCTGCCTGGAAAGCGCAAGGACCCGCGTTCAATTCCTGGTACCATATACCATGCCAGCCTTAGAGCTCCAGAAGTGCTGTATGGGCCCCGAAACTGGGCATGGTGGCACACACCTGTAATACCAGCACTGGGGAGGCTGAGACAGGAGGATCACTAGGTGTCTGAGCTGCATAGTGAGACCCTGTAATAAATAAATAATCCTGTGGGTAAAGCCCATGGCATGAGCAGGTGTTTATCCAACAAGTATTGCCAAAAAATATATTCATTATTGGGCTCTGAGCTTGAAATCATACACCACGGAGCCTATTCTGATTGGCTTTTCTTCACTTTCTCACATGACTCAAAGGCAGAAAGCTGTCTTCCTTAAACTCCTGCTCCCAATATATCCCAAGCCTTGGTTCTGTCTGAACCCCAGCAAGGCCTCCATCCAGATACTGATGCTTGAAGATGTGAGTATATTCCTCATTTCAAGATTAAACCACGCCTCCTCTCCCTCTTGGAGCTCCCAGGAAAATGAGATGTAAGAAGACAATTCAGCAAAACCAGCACTGAGAAGTCCATGGACTGAAGGCACCAAGATCTCCAACAGGCTAGTGCTGTGCTGTCCAATAGGGTAGCCAGTCACCATGTGTGCCAACTTAAACTTACATTAGAAGCCAGGAGCATTAACCATCCAGCAGAAAAGTATAAAAACGAAGTATAAGAAGTAAAG
>NW_004524613.1:11902607-11903772 GCF_000260255.1 Octodon degus
CCAGGAGCAGTGACACAGGAGCTATAATCCCAGCTCCTTGGGCAGCTGAAGCAGAAGGATGGCTTGAGTTCAGGAGTTAGAAGCAAGCCTGGACAACACAGTATGATCCCATCTCAAAAGAAAGTAAATTGCATTAATTAAAAGTAGATGCAAGTACAAATTCAGTTTTTCAGTCATACTGGACACACATTACATGCTTTGAGAGCAAATATACAATATTCCCGCAATGTCTGCACTGACCTGGTGTCAGACAAAGACAAACCTGGAAGTGAGACTGGCACTGTCCTTGCTTGCTCAGAGGTTCAGGCAGTATGTGTGACCTCCACAAGCCTCAGGTTTTTTCCCTTATAAAACGGGCTAGGCTTACCAGCTCTCCCTAAGTAATAGAGTTATCACAAGGAACAAATTAAAAGTTCACCCTGAAGGCACTAGACCAGCATCTTATCTGGAATATCTTAAAGCACAAATAATGCTGATTGCATCTACTGTAGGTAGTGTAGTGTACCTTTGCCCTCCTTCCTCTTAGATCTGAGGATCCCGAGTCTCCCTATTTTAGAGGCAGACCCCGTCTGCAGCCCCACCCATGCAGCCCACCTTGGGACTGCGATGTCTCTCATGCTCATGGACTCTGCTCACATCTTCAGGCATCAGCATCCGGATGGAGGCCTTGCTGGGGTGCAGACAGAACCAAGGCTTGGGATACGTTCGGAGCAGGAGTTAAGGAAGACAGCTTTCTGGAACTCTGAGAAGTGAACCTGTGAAAGGAGAGGCCTTGAATGCCTTCAAGTCATGGGAGAAAGTGAAGAAAAGCCAATCAGAATAGGCTCCGTACTGTATAATTTCAAGTGTGTCACATTCTAGAAAGATGAACGAGACACTGAAGAGACCAGTGCTGGCCAAGGGGTAGGAGAAGGAAAGAGGAATAGTCAGGCAGAGAGGATTTTGAGGGCAGTGAAACAACTCTATATGACACCACAATGGCAGATACACATCATGACACACTTAGCAAAACTGATAGAATGTACAACACCAAGACTGAACCTTAAATTTAAAAAAAAAAAAAAAAGGGCTGGAGAGATGGCTCAGTGGTCTAAAGCACCTACTTAGAACAAGCTTAGCAAAGCATCAGGGACCGCGGTTCAATCCCCCAGCACCACATGCCAGC
>NW_004524613.1:11904382-11918531 GCF_000260255.1 Octodon degus
GGGAGGGAGGGAGGGAAGGAGGGAGGGAGGAAGGGGGAGAGAGAGAGAGAAAGAGAAGAATCCCCACTAAAAGGGAAAGGGAACAGCCCTTAGCTTGGGTCCACATGCCCATCAAGCCCAGCCCCAGAGTCAACGTGCAGCACCTCTGGCCCCCGGGGAAAACAGTGTCTACTCTCCTGGCCATCACAGCTCTTCGCCCAACACTTTTATCTCCCTCCTTTACTCTTTTTTTTTCCTTCCACCACAATATGCTCAAATTATCCCAAACTTTCCCTTTATCACTGAGCCTCCCTAATTAAGCTAACATTATTAGAAGGTTGAAAAAAAAAAAACCCTCCCAAGTTCTCTTTGCGTTTCAGTAGCTCTTTAATATGCGAGGCAACGAGAGATGAGCTGCTCCTAATTGCCAGTCCCTGGAGTAGCCAGTCAGAAAATGAATTGATGCGTTTTTTCCTTATGAACAATGCATGTAGCACAAATTGCGGTGGCCGTCACCAGAGATTTAATTACAAAATATCATTACTTTCACACATCATTTCAGATTTGGCCTGATCAAATCAAAGTTAGGGCGAGAGGGAGAGAAAACTGCACTCTTAGCAGGGTCATTCACTCAGGGGTGGCTGCAAAGCGAGTGGGAATTGGCATTGTCGAAACTTCCTCAGGGCCATTGCAGACCAAGCAGTTGCCGGAGACATTGGCTGGAAAGGGAGCTTCCTGCTGTTCCAGCAGGCTTGCAGAGCCATGCCTGGGACAGGAGGAACACCCAACTCCCCCAAGGAAAGGATCACCCTGTGGAAAGCCTCAGGACCTGCATCTCCTAGGTGCCTTTGAAAGTCTCTTCAGCTATGCCTAAAGCCTCCGGTCTGCTCATTCCAAAAATATTTTCTGAGTACCTAATGGGCTCCAGACACTGTGGCTGCAAAGTTGGGAGAAAAAAAAAAATTGAACTGGATAATTATGGTATAGTGAAGGCTGGGGAGATAGCTCGGCAGTCTAAACACCTGCCTGGCAAGCGCAAGGACCTAGGTTCAATCCCCAGTACCACATGCTGTGCTGGTGCCACAACCCTGGGCGCACTGAGCCGGCCACTGAAACCAGGCATGGTGGCACATGGCTATAATCCCACTGCTGAGGAGGCTGAGACAGGAGGATCACTATGAGTCCAATCTGCATAGTAAGATCCTGTACCAAATAAATAAATAAATAAATAATTAAAACCATAACATAGTACTAGAGAAAGACCAGAGAGGTAATCGAGCCTTAGCTACGTCACTCAACCTTGTATATAAAAATGGGAAGAATGACAATACTTTTAGTTCTGTTGAGTGCTAGTTCAATACTCATAACACACTTGATGCAGTGCCTGAACTAGGCTTATGCCCTGCCTTACCCAGCAGACTGTGGTAGGTTGGCCCACTTCTGAGCCCTGGTGTCAAGCAGCTTTGCATTCTTCTTCTTGTTCTTCCAGAAACCTCCTTAGGTACTACAGAACAAGTCTGGACTAGCCTGCTGGAAGGTGTGAGACCACAGAGAGGAGAAATTAGTCCAGGCAGCCAACAATGAGCTGGCAGGTGAGGAAGCCCCAGCTGAGAGTCAAACAAACTTCTCACCCAAGCCCAGCCACAGCCAGGAAGCTATCCAGCTAACTCAAGGAAGTATATGTTACCTAAACGAATGTCACTTTCAGCCATTAACTTTTGAAACAGCTTGCTATACAGCTGTGGCTAATGTGTACACACAGTGGAGAGGAGGTATAGTAAGAAATGAGAGAGAAGGAAGAGGGAAAGAGGTTTGCACAGGGGCTATGGGTCTGGGGGGGGGGGGGCAAGAAGGAAGTTAGTTTCTTCTACTAGGCTCACAGGACCCTGGAAATGATAAGAGTCAAAAGCAGGTCCAGGACTAGCCACTCTTTCCACCACTGTGTGGGCTTAGTCAGCTCTGTCTTCTCTGAGGCTAGTTTCTCTCGGAGGTTCTATTAAGAAACTCATGATAGAAGGGCAGGAAGACACTTTGCAGTCTCCAAGGCCCATGCCCTTGGGTGGCACGGTGTTATTCTTATTCCTCCTTCAGTGAATTTCTTCCAGATTTCTCCAGAAAAGGGAGTTCTCCCAGAAAATTACATCAGTGAAAAACTTGCAGGAAATGGAGACAAATTAGGATGGGTTAATGTTTTTAAAAATGACCGAGATGTAGGCAAACCTACCAGGATGATGCTGTACCCGAGGGATAACAGCAGCAGGGAGCCCTTACATACCAGTGCCTGAAGGGAGCAGAACAGCATATTCACTAGAACCAAATGCACTAACAGCAGCTGTCGCTCTTCTCAACAATCTCATAGGAATGAGTTGGAAAGCAAACTCCCCAACCTCACTCTCCTCCCACCCTCCAGTCTCCACCCAGAACACAGCCCCTTGGTCAAAGCCACTCAGAAACTGGAAGTCCGGAGCTCACAATGTAGTTGCACAGGTCAACACCAGGGCCAGCGCAGTTAGAGGAGGTGGGCTAGAGACAGGAGCAACAGCTGGAAGATGACAGAGAAATAGGTAGGCACCCTAGAAGCTGAGCCCGTGTGGGTCTGGGGATAAGGGACCAGCTGTGCGCAAGGGACCACCTCCGTGTGAACTCCTGCTCAAGCTGTCATCATGTCAGTGCTTCTCACAGGGTTGGGACCCTTTAGAGAGGCCCTCAAGGTCAACAACTACTGTCACAGTGTGTGGGCAAGTTCTCCAGAGGCTGCCTGATGTAACTACAGTAATTCCCTTGCCAGGCTGGTAATGCATGCCTGTAGTGCCAGCTCCTTGGGAGGCTGAGGCAGAAGGATCACTTAACACCCTGGAGTTCCAGGCCAACCTGGGCAACATAGAGCAATTCTGTCCAAAAAAAAAAAAAAAAATACTGTCCTTCTCCGGCTACATATTTCAATAAGATCAGATTTTCATCCTACTCTTGACCCAAAAACAACTTCCCACAGTGGATTCAGAATCACTGCAGAATAAGCACTTGCCTGGCAAGCGGAGGGGCCTGAGTTGAACCCCCAGTTCTGGGGAAAAAAAAAAAAAAAAAAAAGCAGAATCACTGTAGAAACCGATAATGAGAATCAAGCAGCCTCCTATTAAGCCAGAAATGTTAAAGATTTGCAAAAACAAGTCACTCTTTTCATATTTTCCTGCTTTAGAAAATAGAGTTCTTTTGCACTGAAAAAGTTACTTATATTGAAGTAAAATGAGTTTGTGGCTACTAATTTCAATAAATATTGGCTCAGGGAGATAGCTCAGGGCCGGGGAGATAGCTCAGTAGAATAAGCACTTGCCCAGCAAGCGCAAGGGCCTGAGTTCAATCCCTAGTTCTGCAAATAAATAAATAAATAAAAAACAAATATTAACTCCTGAATAGTATTTCAAAGATGATTTTTTTTAATTTTTTTCTGTTCATTTCTAACATAATCAATATGGACAGAAACAGCTTATGTGAGCAAAAGTTTTGGGAGGTCCGCAATAACCTTTACGCACCTAAAGGCATCCTAAAGCCAAGAGGTTTAGCACCGCAATGCCCAGAACAAGTCTGTAAGGAAAGGAGGCTCAGAGACAGGCAGTGGCTGCAGGGGTTCACAAAGCAGGCTAGTGACACAGCTAGAACGCAGGCTGCCAAGGCGTAGGCGCACCACAGCCCTACCGACCTGCAGCAAAGAGCCAGGGCAGCAGCCGAGGGCGGAACAGCACCTGGCTTCTGCCACCACCTCTAGGGAGGGAAAGTGACACGGATTGATTGATCTCAATGATCAGCTACAAATGGTCCCTACATATGGCCATGTTAATCAGCTTCTACCAGCCAGGATCTGACCGGTTTGAAAGGTTTATAGCAACAATGTGGTGTTGATTTATTTCTCCTTAATAAAAAAGTGATCAAGTGAAACCTGCATCTATCATTCTATTTATCACTCAGGATGATTTATTAACTAATTACACTTGCAGTGGCCGCTGGCTGTAAGTGTGGACGATGGGGGGGGGGGGCTCAGAGCGTCCAGCGGTGCTGCCCTGGCCGCATAGCTGCCTTCTGCTCCGGCCTTGCCACTTGCTCACAAGCAAGAACACGCTCACAAATGTGGGTTTCTAGGCCCCAAGAGGAGAGAGAGAGAAGGAAAAGAGGGAGAGGAGAGAGCTTGGGGCTGTCTGGCCCCAGCCATTTCCTTCTTCCTCCTCATCTGTGGAAAAGACTCAGTGGGACATAAACCAGGTAGGGCTGTCAGGGAAGACACAGTTGTCCCATTAAATTTGAATCTCAGGTCAATAAAGAAAACTCTTCTGGTGCAGGAACATCTCACATATTCATGGATGCATGCAGCATAGTCTGTCAGGCCTAGCCCTGTGGCCCCAGAGAATGTGGTCGTATGTCCAACAGACTGTATCTCAGGAACTGCCAGGGTCTGTGGCCAGGACGCCACCTTACTCTAAGCCTTTGCTCCCCACTGGTTAAAACTGTAGGCTTCTGAGAGGGGCCTCTGGAAGGATGTGACTTCTCAAAGCCAGCAAGCATGCCACACAATCTCGCTAAGCCATCTCTGAGCCATGGTGGGGCACAGAGCCTATCCCAGTTCTTGCCCTACACAGAGCTGGTGGGAGTGACTATGTTCATTCTTTATCACCTACACACTGGATGCCCGTGGCAGGGAGTGGCATGGGGCTGGCAGGGCTTGACCTCTACCCACCAATACAAGTCACGTTCCCACCACTTATCTTAGAACCATAATAGCTATATCCCCCCCCAAAAAAAATAATAATTTTCACCATCCCCCAAACCTGGGGTGTGAGGTAGAAAGCCTGAGATGGGAAGTTGACCTTTGTGAAAAAGTAAAATGTAATATCTACTAAATTGAAAATAAGTGTATTCCATGCTTAAAATAGAAGTGTTATATGAGAGCATAGGAAATCAATCAGCCAGTAACCACCTCTTGACATAGCTGTCCCACCCCCAAGCATTCCAACCAGGGAAGACAAGGGTGTTTCCATTAATGCCCCCCAAATCAGAAGCAACCTGAAATCTATCAAAAGAGAATTAGATAAATGGGCTGTGATATATAGTCAAAAGAAGATGCAGAAGTAATAAGAATGAGGGAAAGATATTTGCTAACCTGCCAAGACTTCCAAGATATATTGTTATTATTATTATTAGAAAAAAAGCAAGTGGAGACCATTCTAGACCAGGATTTCTCAGTCTCAGCACTATTGATATTTTAGGCAGGATAATTCTCAGTTACGTGAGCCCTGCTGTGCAATGCAGAATGTTTAGCAGCAAGCCTGGCCTCTGCTCATTAGATGCTTGGAACATCCCTCGCTCTAGTCCTGACCATCAAAGATGTCTCCAACATTGCTTACTGTGCTCTAGGGTGTAAAGTCAGAACCATGGACCCAGAGAGCGTCAGGGCTGTTTATATGAGTGAAGCCAAACACCAAGCTAGTACAGCTGTAAGAGCTTAGGTAAAAGTATGAGTGCACAGAAAGCAGTCTGAAAGAATCTCCAGATTGAAAGCCGGGTTCCCTCTAGGGAGGGCAGGGAAGATCTGGGGGTGGGTGTTCAAGGGCGGCTTTGCTCTATGTGTACTATCTGAGTATTTGACCATGAAAATCTAGGTGTTTGCCTAGTACTGATGTAACAGGGCAGAGGTGGGGGGCAGCCTCCAACTGAGGAGCTGGGAGACCCCACGTTCTCTTTTCCTCTCCAGTCCTCAGTGTCCTCAAAGTGAAATGGGGGCTGCACACACAGACCTCAAAAGGCTGCTCCTGCCCTGTCCTCATCAAGGGAGCCCCAAGGTGACCTGGCCCCCTCCCTCAGCCCAGTTGTTACACAAAGAAGTGTTTGAGGTTTCTCGCTCCCTCTCTGCAGCTCTGATTATGCTGGCGGGGTGGGGGGAGGAGGGGGTATGGTCAGCCGCCCAGCTCCACGCAAAGGACTTGCTTGGGGCTTGATTAAATAATTACACAGAACCTACTGAGTAATCACGCGGCCTCAAGGAGCAAGGAGCACCTTCACAGGGAGGCCCCATTAGTGGTTTGGGGGCGTGGGAGTAGCTGTCTCTTGCTATGATAAAATCATCCTGTGAAGTCCTTGTTTACAAAATGCCTGCAAGTCCCCTCTCCTTTCCTGCGGATGGCTCAGAAGATGCTGAGGCGTCAAGGAGGTTTGGGACTCATTCAGCCAGTAGCAGAGGTGGCCCTTGTACCTGACAGTGCACACTGAGAAGAAAGGGCTGGGTGGGGGGAGTAGTTGTTTATTTTGTTTTGTTTGTTTCCCTTATTGAGGATTGTATTTCTCCTTTTAGTTTTTTTTTTTTTTTTTTTTTTTGGGGGGGGGGAATCCAAAAACAGCCATTTGAAGCCTTCTAAGGTCCAGCTGCCAAGAAAGCAGCCCAGAGGTGGGGTGAGAAGGGAGCCCCAGCAGCAGGTGCCTTCACCCCATTTTCCCAGGCGGAGGTGGGGAGGAGGGGATTTCTAGGAGCGGAAGGTTGAGCCCAGCTGTCCAGGCTGGGGACTTCCCACCTGCAGTGTGCCAGCGACCAGGGTCCTCCTCCTACTGTTTTAACTGAGAAGAGAACTACACATCTAGGGAGCAACTTCCCCAGGACACTGGCTCCTGGGCGCCTGCTGCTTTCCTGGAGCATTCACGCTGGAGCAGCCCAATTCACTCACAAGGGCTATGCTCTCCTCTGGAAGAGAGGCAATCAAAAGGCTGGGAAGCGCTGGAGGAGGGGGTAAAGGGAGGGGCGCCACGGGCTGGTGAGCTGGGGTTCTCCCCATGGATTCCTACGCTTCCTGAGGCAGCACCTAGGGTAAGGGTCACACCTTGTTCTCTTTGGAGGTATAGTTTCCTCAGCTCTGAAAGGAAAGGGCAAATAGGGAACGTGTGAAGGATGTTGTGTGGAATCCCCTAGCTGGGAGGCAGGGGGACCTAACCCCTGTGTGATGCTCACGCACCTCCTGAGCCAGAGCTCCTGGCAGTCACTTCGCACTGCCAGCTGCCCTCGCCCTGGTCCCTAGGTAACCACACATGGCCAGCCTCACCCAGCTCCCCTCTCCTGGTGTTGGAGACAGAAACATCAGGAGAGTGGAGGGAAGGGAACAGAGAGGGAGCCAGGCCACAACTAGAACAGGGAGGTGCCTGGGCTAGGCAGGGCTTCCCAGCCACCAGCACCACGAGGTCCCTCCCTGGGCGAGTCCTGTACCTGAGCAGCTGGCAAGAACACTCCCATTTCTCCAGGATCAAAATCCAACCAGGAACAGAAAAGGAGAAGTTTTTTTACAAAGCAAATAGAATCCTGCAGCCTGGGCTGGGAAGATAGCTCAGAGGTATAAATGCCTACCACTTCATCCTCCCTGAACCCTACAAGATCAGCCCTGGCATAGCCGCGTTGTAACAAAGATGCCGAGGCACAGCGGAGTTAAATGACTTGTCAGAGGTCACAGAAGAAGCACAAAGCAGAGCCCCGATGGGCTGACAGCTCCTAAGAGGTGACCAGTCCCAGTTTCGCTCCCCCAGAACCCTTCTGACACAGAGCTTGGAATCTAGTGGTAGTTGAGTGGGCAATGGAGAGGTTGGGCACCGCAGGAGAAGAGAAAGCTCAAGAATTGGCATCAGAAGCCAATTCCAGTGCTCACGCCTCAGCTTGGTCACTTCTACCCACCAGCATCTTCCTGCGTCCCTGCTGATGAGAAAGTGAGTGTAGCAGTCTTTCTCCAACAAGAGATTCCAGACAGCCTTGCACTTCCTGGGCGCTCTGTGCAACTATGGATGAAGATGGACAGGCAGTACTAATGTTTTGGACTGACCTGTGGCTCAACTCCAAGGAGGCCTTCTGAGGACATCAGCACCATCCTGAGATGAGCCCCTCTTTAGATTCTGTACCCAGAGCCCCTTGCTTCCCCACCCACGTGCCTCCTGACACCTCAGAGCCTCCGGGTCCCCTGGAGCCAGCTACCCCCACCCACGGGATGCAGTGTCCAGCATGGGAACAGCCCAACCCCTTCCCTGAGAGGTGAGAGCCCAGTGGGATGGCTCCTTGGGTGCCTGCAGAGCTAGGAGCAGGCTGGGCTCTGCTCAGGCTTTGTGTGAGCTGATGGAGGGAGCAGAACCCTTATGAATGACCAAAGTGCCATCTAGTGGTGCTATGGGAGATGGCCAGACAGCCTCAGAGGCCGGGAGTGGGTGGAAGATCTGCTGTTTCTCAAGCTTGGCCTTCAAACACTCAAGTATGACTTGAGGGCCTCATACCCAGCTGCTCGAAGGGCCATTCTCTTCTAACAATACTCTAGAAAAGGTATAATTACTCTTTTTTTTTTTTTTACAAATGAAGATGCTGAGCTCAGAAACTCCATTGTTTGCCCAATGTCACACAGCCAACAAAGCAGCAGACTGGGAATTTCAGCTCAAGCATGCTGACTCCACAGCTGTCCTCCTAATCCCTCTGCCTGGGGGAGCTTAAGGAGGAAGACAGCGCACACTCTGCTTGGTCTCACCCAGCTTAAGCCTGGTTGGCGGACAGACACTCCGAAAGTCACACACGAAGCATCTTCTAGCAAGTGCCCACCACTGGGTTAGGTGCCAGGGAAGCCACAGGGACGGAAATAGCCAGAGTCCCTGCTTGAGTGAAAGTGGTGGAAAAGAAGGACAGTCGTTAAATAACCACACACTGGAATGACAAGAGACACAAGGAAAGGTACAGAGGTCAGAGAAGTCTTCCCCAAAGAACTGATTCTTTGAACTGCGCTCTGAAAGCTGACCAGGAGTTATCCAGGCTACAAAGTATTCATTGGCTTATTGACAAATGAAAACACTACATCTCTCCCATTCAGGTTTGCATTTTTGGCATACATATATAAATGCACAGATAATGTACTGAATACATCACGGTTGTTTTTGTTGTTGTTGTTTGTTTGTTTGTTTGTTTTCTCCGAATGCCTTCAGGGCAAGTTTCGCTGGCTTCAGTTGTGCAGATGAACCACAGCAACCTGAGCCTGACTGCTTTGTTGAAGCAGCCACTTAAAGAACTGAGCTAAGGGGCAGGCGCCCAACACTTCGTGTTTTTGCAAATTGCTTTCTAACTCCTTTTTGTCTTCAGATCTTTGCCTGTCACTGCATAGAGCTCATCCATTTTAACTAAAGACCTCTTAACTGTACTGACATATGCCCCTACAATCTATTTATCTGCCCCTACTGATGACACTGGGTTTGTTTCCAAATTTTCATTTCTACAAACAGTGCTACAGTTAACGTCTTACAAGCCCACGTCTCTCAAAGTACACATCCACAACAGTTCCCCTGCCCGCATCTCTTAAATATTTGTCCACATCATTTTGAGAGAAATAGGGAGAAAATGATATTCTGCTACTAAAAAGTATATAAGAAAACAAATTCATTTACCAGTTCATTCCCCTTGGGGGAAGCTGAGGTAAAGTTGTTAAAATATTTGCCCAAAATTTCCCACTTTTCTGAAGAGAAAACCATGGAGTTTCCCCCCACCCTTTTTTTTTTTCTTTTTAAATTATTTCACCACAGGGTCCTTCTTTTTTTTTATTTATTTGTGTGTGTGTGTGTGTGTGTGTGTGTGTGTGTGTGTGTGTGTCCAGCTCAGCCCACCAGGGGGCGGGCTGGCTGGCATGTGGTGCTGGGGGATTGAACCGCGGCCCCTGTGCTTTGCTAAGCTTGTTCTAAGTAGGTGCTTTAGACCACTGAGCCATCTCACCAGCCCCCACAGGGTCCTTCTTACAAGACACATTTCAAGGATTTTTTTAAATGTTGTTTTCCAGAAAAATCACTTGCTTCATATGCAGGACTTCACTTCACGTCCCTGATTTTAGAATTTCGGCAGAATCTTCTGTGGCCTACCAGCTGTCTGGTCACAGAGTTGGTGGCTGTCCTGTGCTCACACAGTGCAACTTTCAGGTACCTGGTTTCTGCAGCTGCTGCCTTGTTGGAATCATCTAGATTTTCTTTCCACAACTAAGCCAGTTTACGTATTGCCAGTTCTGCAAGGAGCAGCACCCTATTTCCCTGGCCTCCGTCAGATGGGAGGATGCCTACACCTGGGTCCAGGAACACGAATCAACTTCACATCACAGGTTTCCGGAGTGTCAGGTCTAAAGGAGACCCTGCCAGCACAGCCCTGGATTAGGCCCATGGTGCATTCTCAGTGGGTCTGTGGGGTCTAGAATGACCACAGCAATCCTGTTTCTGGTTTATCCCTGAATTCAGAACTACGGGGAACCTGGCCAATGCCAGGATAGTGAAAGGTGGAAGGGACTCTATGACCAGAACTCAGCACCTTCTCTACCAAACTCACTCCATGGTCACTCTATCAAGAATTAAGCAGAGAGCTGGGTTGATATAACCAAAACACTGAAAAACAAAAAAAGAAGATACGCATGTACCAACTCCCCCACCATGAAGTAATCATTAGGTACTGCAAACATGTACTAAGAAAAATTTTAAAAACAATGTTGGACCCCAGTAAACTATGCAATAGGAGCTCTAAAATGTGCCTCTGGAAGGCAGCATGTGAGCTCTGGCCTTGGATTCTCAGTGTTAGGGGCTGCTGGGATGTTCTGCTCTGCACCTGGACCCAGCCTTGTGTTCTTCTGTCTGTCTAAGATGTATGGTTTATTCTAGATCCACTGCACCTCACTGCAACAATAACAACAACAAAAAAAAAAAACCCTCTGGGGCTGGAGAGATGGCTCAGTGGTCTAAAGCACCTACTTAGAACAAGCTTGGCAAAACACAGGGACCGCGGTTCGATCCCCAGCACCACATGCCGGCCAGCCCACCCCCTGGTGGGCTGAGCTGGCCACACACACACACACACACACACTCTAAATAAATGTAAAAAAAATAATAAAAAAATAATTTTAAAAAAAACCCTCTGGTTGTAAAAGACACTGCAGTCAGCTGGGGCACAGAAAATCTCTCCTGGGCCCCTAAAAGTCTGTGTTTCTGAGCCCATTCCATTCCCTCACACTACAGGCAAAAGGCAGAGCTGCTCAGAAGCTTTGGAAAGTTTAGGAGGCAACATAAGAATGTTCGGGCCATTGCCCACAAGACAGAAAACTTCCAGGAAGGTGTCCCACTTATGTTCCACAATCCATAGTCGGGACACCTAAAGCTAGGTTCAGCTCCCCACTCTGAAGTCATGGTGCTGGCCCAGCTTGGCCGGGGAAGCTATTTCTCCAAAATTATTCCTAAAAAATCTGAGGCCAAATGTCAAGCCCTACCTTTTTCCCTGACCACCATTTGAACCCCACTGGGTTCAACTCTGAGCCGCAGACCCCCACACCCAGGGCACTGGCACAGAGAGCCCTGTGAGGCCCACCCAGTGGTCTCTGGTGTGGGTCCTGGTTCCTGGCACCCCTCCCCCTTATCAGAGTAGACCAGTTTGTGTGGGAAGGTGATAAGGCCGAGTCACAGCTCTGCAGATCTTGCCTGAAGCTCAAAGCCTGAGCTCAGGCTCTGCCAGGCCCCTGATTCCACACAGCTCCCTACACAATCCCTTCATCACACCCATCGCAATTACAGTAGCATGATGTGCATGATGTGTGTGCCTGTGTGACCTGCTCTTTATCCTGTTCCCCTGCTGACCCAGAAGCCTCAGAAAGGAAGAACCGCATTTCCACCTGTCACCCCTGCACTGAGCAGGTTCCTGTTACATGGTAAGTGGTCAGAAAATGGTTGTCGCCTAGATTAAAAAAAAATAGATAGATGATAGATAGATAGATAGATAGATAGATAGATAGATAGATAGATAGACAGATAGATATCCTCCCACAGGACTCTTTACAACACTTGTAATTTTTTTTTTACTCCTTCCAAAGCCCTCCACAGCGCTCTCATTCCATTCTCTGCATGAGCTCACTGTTGCCTGTACACTGCAGTATATTCAGTTCCCATCTCTCCATAACCAGTTACTGCTGTGGCTAAAACAACTCAAGTTTATCACTTTATCAGTTCCGAGGGGGAGAAGAGTAGCTTGGGTCCCAGGGGCTCCAAGCAAGGCAACAGGCAGGGCGACCTTCTCACCAGAGGTTCCCGTCAGGCCACTCAGGTTCCTCAGCTCAGGGTTCCCTTCTTCTTTTCCCAACCCCACGATGTCATATCTCTCTGAAAGGAGCAGGAAAGCCTCGCTGCTGATGCAAGAAGGGCTTGTGCGATCCGAACAGGCCCACGAGGATCATCTGACCTCCTCCCCACCTCTAAGTCTGTAACTTGAAGCACATTTGCAGAGTCTGTCCTGTCTGTGTAAGGCGAAATGACCACAAGTCCCAGGAATTAAGACATGGACCTCCATCCTTATGCTGATCGGCACGTAGAGACTTAGAAACCAAAGAGTGAATTAACTGGCCCGTCTCACTCGGTTGGCGACTGGTGGACCTCACAGCTGTGTCTTTCGTTCTACAGAATCCGAATCCCCCACCCTCTTTACCATTGTGAATATCCAGGATTCCACCCCTTTTCATCAGCCAAAAGAAAAACACATACGGGGTTGGTTTCTGTAGGATTCAATCTCACTTTTACTCACGTTTTTAAAAATAAAGAAAAGCCATCCTTATCTAGACAATGGGAGTACTTTCTCTATACTCTTCCTTATTACCATTATGCAAACGTAAACTCACCTTTCTCAGCTACAGGGAGAAAGGATTACAGTAGCCCACTTCCTCCTGGGCTGAGCAGGAGGGCCTGACTCACCTGGGCAAGACCCGCCGCCTCTCCTCGCTGCAATTGAACAAGTGGCCAGCAGGTGGCGGAGCAGGCTCACAGCAAGCCCTTCACCCCGAGGGTAACCGGTGTGGTAACTTTTCCCTCTCTCCAAAACCTGTTCTAGGAGAAAATGACCAGAGAAGCTCCAGGAGGGCAAGGAAAAGGCATAAAGATTGGGTGGATGTGGAGGAAGCAGCCACAGGGCCGCCAGTTCGGGGGCCTGCCTTACTTCTTGCGCCACCCTCTGAGCCAGGCACAAGGACCAGAGGTCACGCCTCTGCCTGCAGAACGAGAGAACAGAGCTTGGTTGCCAGAAGCAGGAGGCAGGGACAGCTGTAAGAACACTGTAACTTCCGTGGATATTTGTCATTACATTGCATCTTCCCTAGGTCCCAGTATGGACCCAGAACTTAAAATACCGATCTGGCCTCCAAGATTGTAGCAATGCCAGCATGGTTTTTAATCTCTCCAATTAAACCGTCAGAGTATCAAAAGCAAAACTCACAGGCACCATTTTCTGGCAAGTCAGGCCACAGGCATCCATTCCTGCGCGCACTTAAACACAAGCAGGAGGCGGGGCAAAGCCTCTAGCGTGCGCCTGCTGGAACTAGGTGCCCCTCAGACTCTCTGGAATGCTGGGCCTGGTTTGGCTTCTGACAACAGAGGGAGATGAGGGGCCTGGGAACAGGAGAGACCCAAGACAGCTAGTGGGCCTTCCTGAGAAAGTACAGAGGCGCGATTTTGACAAGAGCAGCTGAAGCTGAGAGGTGTCCTGCCCAGCCCCACAGCAGAGAGCACAAGTCAGCAGGACCCGCTCAGCCCAGCCCTGTGAGCTCTGTGACACTGACTGACACTGACTGGAGCACTATCATGCCAGAGTGATGCAGGCCTGTAATCCCTGCATTCTGGGAGGCTGAGGCAGGAGGATAGCAGGTGTGAACTCAATCTGGGCAATTTACACCTTATCTCAAAATAAATAAATAAGGACTGGCCAGATAGCTCAGTGGATTAAAGCATCTGCTTAGGCAGACGCAGGGACTGGGGTTCAATCCCTGGCCTGCTGTGCTGGCCCCGTCCCTGGGGTGCACTGAAACTGTGATTGAGACTGGTTGTGGTGGCGCATGCCTGTAATCCCAGCACTTGGGAGGCTAAAAACAGGAGAACCACTATGAATCTGATCTGTGTAGTGAGACCCTGTAGATCTCGTACTAAATACAAAAATAATAATAATTAATAATAATAAAGAAATAAAGAGGATTTAGGGATAAAGTTCAGTGTGAAAGCCCTGGTTCAATCCCCAGAGGCATAGGGAGTGGATGGAGCAGGATCAGGACCATCAAAAAAGAAAGAAGGAAGGGCCAGGGATATAGCTCAGCAGGATAAGCGCCTGCCTGGTCCTGAGTTCAATCCC
>NW_004524613.1:11919044-11926953 GCF_000260255.1 Octodon degus
GAGAGAGAGAGAGAGAGAGAGAGAGAGAGAGAGAGAGAGAGAGAGATCTCATCCTGAGCATCTCCTTTAAGAAAACTAATAACATACTTAGGCCTAATAAACGAGCAACAGAAAAGACAAAGCCTTGAGGCCAAACCCCACTTGAAGTTAATTTAAACAAAAAGGGAGAACCAGCAAGCACCCTACAAACAATAAGTGCGTGCTGGCAAAGCATTTCTCAGAACAGATCAAAACTGTAAACTTCTATTTCACAATGGCCTAAAGGGCATTTTTTAAGTCAGGCAACATGTGAAAGAACATAAGTTTAAATTAGAAAAATCACAGAAGAAAAGTGATAGAACTCATGGGAGAATTATAAATGTAAGAAAAATCATTTTAGGAACAAAGGCTAAGTAGAGGAACACAAGAACAAGTCCACTCTCCCTTCAGACAATGCCTTGAGAGGAAAAAGGTAAAAAGACAGGATTATTTTAAGTCAACAGGAAATAAAGTAATGCTCTAAAATATTCCAGAGAGTGACAAATGTTAAATTAGGGAGAGAAGTTCCAACCTTTGAATAATAAGAATCCCCTGAAAAAGGAAAACTAAAGCCAGAGAACAAAACAAATACTAAAAACTTTTATTCAAGAAAACTTACTGAAATACGTGAATATAAATCTTTTTTTTTTTTTTTTTGCGGAACTGGGGATTGAACTCAGGCCCTTGTGCTTGCCAGGGAAGCGCTTATTCCACTGAGCCATCTCCCCGGCCCCTATAAATCATATATTGAAAGAACAGACTGCACACCTAAAAATGTCAGTCCATAATAATTGGACATATTTCAGACATAGTCTAATAAAATTGTTAGACTTCAGGGAAAGAAAAAGAATCCTTTAGGAGTTTAGGCAGACTAAATAATTGAGGTAGGAAAAATAAATTAGATTATTTGGCATTTCAAGAGTAATGCTTTATGCAAGAAGAAAATGAATTAACAAACTTAAGCTATTCAATAACAGAATGTGGAAGGCCGGCGAGATGGCTCAGTGGAATAAGTGCTTCCCTGGCAAGTGCAAGGGCCTGAGTTCAATCCCCAGTCCTGGAAAAAAAAAACAGTAATAACAGAATGTGATAATGGCCTTGTAAGGGCAATAGGTGGAGGCAAAATATTGCAGGGTGGGTAGATCACTGATGCACAAGAGGACGGTGGGACCTCAGCCCTTTCCTCCTCCTTCTGTGCTTTCCGGTCATGAGGTGAATGGGTTTTGCCACCACACATTCACCTCATGATGGGCTGTCTCAACACATTCACAAGGCAAGGATGCCAACCAAACATGGATTAGAAATTCCAAAACTGTGAGCCAAAGTCAACCTTTTACCTTTGTAAGTTGACTATCCCAGGTATTTTGTTATAGTTATGGAAAGCTAACCAACACAGTTATAGTACTAACATGAAAAAGCTCAGGAACTGTTGCTATCATGAGCGCTTCCTGAAGAATCTATTAGAAGA
Source organism: Octodon degus (assembly GCF_000260255.1). Lineage (NCBI taxonomy): Eukaryota > Metazoa > Chordata > Mammalia > Rodentia > Octodontidae > Octodon > Octodon degus. The sequence goes on from NW_004524613.1 coordinate 11,920,531, forward strand.
AAATTGTAGACACCCAAAATGATTGGGGGAAGAAGAAAGAAGAAGGAGAAGGAGAAGGAGAAGGAGAAAGAAGAGGAGGAGGAGGAGGAGGAGGAGGAGGAGAACTGGTAGCAACATTAAATATTATGTTGCTTATACAATGAAGACTAAGTGGGAATTGTGAGACAGCATGTAATGACCACATGGTCTGACAATGCTGCTACAAGGCCACTTTTAAATATAGAGAATGACAGCTGACCAGATAGCTGAGCAGACTAAAGTGTCTGCTTAGGCAGACACAGTGACCGGGGTTAGATCCTTGGCATGACATGCCAGTCCCAGCCTCAGGACACCCTGAGACTGTGACAGCAACTGAGGCTGGGTGTGGTGGCACATGCCTGTAATCCCAGTGCTTTGGAGGCTGAAAACAGGAGGATCACTATGAATCTGATCTGTGTAGTAAAATCCTATAGACCCTGTATTAAATACAAAATAAAATAAAATATAGAGAATGAAAACACCCACTTTAAAAAAAAAATGCTTTTAAAGCCACCATTAGGCATTTCAACAGTAATGCTTTATGCAAGAATTCAAATGCACTGTAATCCTAACACTCCGGGAGCCTGAGGCAGAAGGATCACAAGATGAAGCTCAGCCTGAGCAACTTAGCAATTTAGTGAGACCCTAACTCAATTGTTTTTTATTTTTAAAGGGCTATAGATATAGCTCAGTGCAAAGGCTCAGAGTTCAATTCCCAGCACCCCCTCAAAAATCACGCTCCTCATTGTTTGAGGGCATAAGAGGGCTAAGATTGGGAAAAGGCACTTTGGGGGGCTTTGGAGGAGTACAGTACTTGCAATGTCTATTTCTCAACTTGGGTAGTGGTAGCAAAAGTGTTTGCCTTGGATCACTATGAGTCCAATCTAATAATGAGGCCCTGAGCACCCTGTAGACGCTTCCCTAAAATACAAAAATAAACAAAGTTTTAAAAGAAGTGTTTGCCTTATGCTTTTTCTCTAAATCATGCGTTTGTTCTGCATAGTTTTAACTATGTTTGTTTTACCAGTAAAAAGTCTTTTTAAAGAAGCCTGAAGTGGCTGAATGAATGAACAGTCTAGAAGCTCTCACTGTTTTGTTCTCTCTCTCTCTCTCTCTCTCTCTCTCTCTCTCTCTCTCTCTCTCTCTCTCTCTTTTGATTGATGACGAAGTAAAACTCAGAGAGGAGAGCCGCTTGCCCAAGGCCACACAGCTGCTCAGCGACGCAGCCGAGCTTCCAGCCCAAGTGGGGTCCATCTGCTTGTTCAACAAATAATTGCTGGTGCTTGCTCAGTTAGTTTACTGCTAGGAAAGCAGCTGGGTTACAGCAGCTTGGCTTCCCAGCCACCTGCTCTGCCTTGAGGGAGGGGGGCACAAAAGGGACACTATTGGTTTTGGTACCCAAATGGGGAAAAAGCCACAGAATGCCCAATGTCCTGTGCAGGACTCACGTGCCACTCTCAGAAGCAGCAGAAGCCAAACCCACACCCTCACCCACACTCTAGAGATGAAAATGTATGCGTATTCACCAGTCCTTCTGATCAAGTTTCACTTCTGTTTCTCAGCAGCCCCTGATGATGTTTCCCCTACAAGGAGGAGAGCCTGGGAAAGATTTTTGTTTGAAACTAAGAAGTCAGTTTGACCCTCCTTAATATTCTGCCGAGGGCCGGCCTCCCATGACCTAGGGCCAGTAGGACTGAGATTAAGCTGCACCATGAGCCTTGGCAAACTGGGACTCCCTCCAGGACCTGCTGTGTCTCCTGCCTTTCCCGTATGTGACTTGGGCCTTGTAGAAAGCAAGATACAACATACATTTGCTGAATGAGTGAGTGAACAGATGAATTTAATATATCATCCATATCTCATGGAGACCAAGGCTTAATTAAAACTTTTTTAAATGTATCATCTTTCACCTTAAAACAGGAGTCATGATCATGCTTATCCATAGGATTGTTGGGAAGATTAAGTGAGCTTGTGAATGTCAGAAATTTAGATCAGAGCCCGACACACAGTAACTAACCCCTTAATGAGTTGTTTCTGTAAACTGAGAAAGGCCAACCAAGGCTAGGGCCTGCTCATCATAAGATTAGGGGCCAGTATGAAGTCAGGGTCAGAAATCAAAGGGAAGATAGGGCCCAAGTTTAGTGTCAGGTTAGGATTAAAGGACACATTCATGGCCAGTTAATGGTCATATTTTCTAATTAACCATCTATTTATTCATGCCTACATTTTTCCAGGGTTCAAGGGAGCTTTTAGAAATGCCAACTGCAGACATCAAGAAAAAGAAAGACAGGAGATGCAATGGACTACATATTTGTACCTTGCCTACAAATTCATAAATTAAAGGCTGGCCAGATAGCTCAGTGGATTAAACCACCTTCTGAGGCAGATGTAGGGACGGGGTTCAATCCCCAGCATGCCCCGTGCCGGGCCCTGCCCCTGGGGCACACTGAGATGATTGAGATTGGGTGTAGCAGTGCACCCCTGTAATTCCAAGTGCTTGGGAGGCTGAAAACAGGAGAATCACTATGAGTCCGATCTGTGTAGTGAGACCCTATAGACCCAGTACCAAATACTTAAAAATAAATAAATAAAAGAAATTCATAAATTAAACTTCATCTCCAGTGTGATGATACTAAGAGGTAGAAATGTGGAACCTTTGGGAGGTCATAAGATGGTGAAGTGAAGCCCTCATGAATGGAATTCATGTCTTTATAAGAGACATGGTCCTCTACCCCCTCCTCCCTCTCTCCCTCTCTCCCTCCCCCTCCCTTTGCTCTCCTTCTGCTTTCCCCTCCCCTCCCCTTCTCTTCCCCTCCCCCTCAATGAGACTACAACCACTGTAAACAAGGGTCAGCAACCCAAGAAGAGTGTCTTCACCAGTGTCTGGATCTTTCACTTCCCAGCCTCCAGAACTCTGAGAAATGCATGTTGGCATGTTGTATAAACCACCCAGTGGATGGTATTCTATTATAGCAATGCTACCTGACTGACAGAAGTGGGTATGGGAATGGGAACGCTGGCTGGTGCCTCGAGGCACCTCAGCACAGAACTGAAGGAGTGTTGCCAGGACTCTGATCTTCCTGCAGGTCACACTGACAGCCCCGGGTTGAACAGAGAGATAGGCGGGTAGAGGATTCCATGGATTGATCCAGGTTACGTGCTGGCCCATAATAAACTCCTAATAACAGTCTCCTCATTATCTTTGGTATACAGAGCTGCAGGGGCCCAGCAGGCCTACTTTGGAATATGCAGTGAGCATCTTCTCACTGGCCAGACCAGGACGGACATCCTCTCCTGTGAACAGCCCTAATATCAGAGCCAGAAGTGCATGTTTAAGGACATCAGGCCTAGATGGTCCAGTCTATTCCAGGTGGCCACGTCTGCGCAGCACAGGCTGGATGGGCTGTGCCAGCTCTAGACTCCAACTTAGCAAACCCCCATCGCTAGGATGATGCTTTTCTTTATATATCCACCACGGTGAAGAAAAGTCTACAAATACATTTCATATGCGCTCTCTCTCTCTCTGCCTCTCTCTCTCTCTACCTCTCTCTCGCTCGCTTGCTCGTCTGTGTGTGTGTGCGCAGGCGCATGTGTGCGTTTGAAGGACTTTGTTATTTTCCTGTTGCTGCTGTAATAGCCTAATCACTTAAGAAATGCATTTCTTATACTTGTGTAGGTCAGAACTGGACTAAAATCAAATTATGCATACAGCTGCATTCTGTCTACATTTTTTTTTCTAGAGGAGAAGCTGCTCCTTGCCTCTCCCAGTTTCTAAAGGCCACCCATAGCTCCACAGCACATGGCCTATGTCCATTTGCAAGCTAGCAATGATACCTCTCTGACCTCCAATTCCATTCTCATGTCTCCCTCAGACATTGACTCTGCCCCTTCTCCTCATGACCCAGTGATTCCGTCAGTCTCCCATGAGCCAGGGTAATCTCCCCATTTCAAGATCCTTAACTGAATTGCAATCACAGAATCCCTTCAGTCATGCAGAGGTAACATGTCCACAATTCTCTGGGATTAGGGTGTAGAGTATCTCTGAGAGGGGATTATTCTGCCTAGCCCAGGCCACACGACAAACTCCCAGGATGCTCCACCAAGTACAAGATTTTTAGCACCAAGAAAATGGTCCCATTTCTCAGTCTAAAAATTTTTTTGGCTAAATGGCCCATCAGAAGAGAAAGAAAAGGGCTGGGGTGATGGCTCAGTAGAATAAGCACTTCCCTGGCAAGTGTAAGGGTCTGAGTTCAATCCCCGGTTCTGCCAAAAAAAAAAAAAGAAGAGAAAGAAAAGATGCCAATATCCCTGTGGATCTTTCTAGCATTTGGACAGGATATTATACTTATCTTGCTGGGATCCCAAAAGTCACCTTCAGTACCAGCCAAGGGTAAGGTGTCTATATCGATCTCCACCAGTGGGGTAATCCAGGCCACAATGGGCTTTGTCACTGGCCTCCTCTTCCTCTTCCTCCTCTGTCTCTTCCTTCTTCTCTTCTTCTTCCTCTGCTCTTCACCTCCTCCTCCTTTTTCTTCCTGTGGTGCTAGCATTGAACCCAGAATCTTACACTTCCTAGGCACTGCTCTACCACTGAGCTATCTCCCTTTTTTATCTTATGTTTTGATACAGGATCTTACTAAATTGCTCTTGCTGGCCTTAAATTTATAATCTTTCTACTTTAGCCTCCTGGATAGCTGGGATTCCAGACCTGTGCCACCAGCCCCAGTTCATTACACCTTCTTGCTCACGTGTGAAAGACCACTCATTTCTTTGCCTTCTGATAAGTCCAAAGAAGCACCGCCCAGGGCCACCTGGGGAGGCTGCCTCCCACTTCTGCAGAAAGTACAAAATGTATTCAAAGAAAGCACTGGCAGGTCTGAGAGCCCACAGCCACATCCGGCCTCAGGGCACCAACTCTCATCTCACCTGACTTTCTGCCTGTGGGTCTGGACTCCTGGTGACAATGACAGTGAAAGAAAAGAAGGCAGGAATGCTTAGGAGTCCCTCTAGCTGCCAGCCCATGGAAGCCACTGCAGCTGAGAACCAATCAAGAACCATGCTTGTAAAAACCATTCTTTTGGCTGAAAGTCATAAATCTCCTCTTGTTTAAGTGACAGGTTGATTGTTGCCTTCCCTTTCAGGAGAAGCATCAGAGGAAGCGGTCAACCTTCATAGTCTCATGGGAGATGCTGGTGAAATACCAAGATTAGAACCTTATCCATTCCTCACTGGACTGGAATGTGACAGGAGGCCATGGTAGGACCGGAGGCTGCTTAGGACCACAGCAATCCCAAGTGACAATCCAGCTTTAACAATAGGAAACTGTCCTGTCTCTGCCAGGAAAGACTTGGAACTTTTCTTTCTTTAATAGACTAGGTTAATCCCAGCATTTAATTTGCAAAAGCAAGCCTAATTCTCTCATTTCCATGTTCCTGAGGCAGTCATGTCTAGAACTAAAAATTCCAGAGTCAAAAGTAAAAATAGGAAGGTAAAGAAAGAGAGACAAGAAGAAAATGAAAGAAAAAAATGTAAGGATGATCAGGGATAAAATTAGTGCAAACAGCACATTTAAAAGAGTCCTAGGTAGTTGGAAAATGTAACACACAAATCTTCCTTTGAGCTTCCTAGTGGACACTATGAAAAGCAAACATAATCCATATGGAAAATAGGATTCATAAGATGTGGAAGTAATTATCTCCAGGGCTGTGACAGAGAGAAGACACTGTGGAAAGAGTGGATGAACAATAACAGCAGCAGCCAGCCGCCTAAGACCATTTGTTTGGGGGGGGGGGGTTCTTTTTTTTTTTTTTTTTTTAGGAACGGGTCTACAGGGTGTTCAGGGCCTCACTACTAGATTGGACTCATAGTGATTCTCCTGTTTACAGCCTCCCAAGTGCAGGGATTACAGGCGCACACCACCACACCCAGTCTCAATCATCTCAGAGCACCTCAGGGGCAGGGCTGGCACGGCAGGCCCTGGGATCGAACCCCTGGGCCCTGTGCCTGCTTGCAGGCACTTTAATCCACTGAACTATTTAGCCAGCCAGCTAAGAGCATTTCTTATAGCTCTCCTCTGTAAGGGTTGACAGCACAATGCCAAGCCCAGTTTAGTGACTCCTCAGCAAATCTTCCAAGGTTAAGTGCCACAAAATTCAGTTCAGCTGAAGGTTACTAAGAAACAGTTAAGTGATGAAGTGGTCCTTTATGAGTTATGGGCTTGGTGAGTTTATAAGTTTTTGACAAAGTGACTGAAACTTTTTAACTATGCTTTAAAAAAGTGTTGAGTTGGATGACTTCTGGGGGCCTGCCCATTAGCTCAGGTGTTTAAGTGCCTGCTGCAACAAAGCAGTCAGGCTCAGGATGCTGTGGTTCGATCCCCTCATCCTCAAGCCAAAACAGACCTGC
>NW_004524613.1:11927623-11929658 GCF_000260255.1 Octodon degus
CCCCCCAAAAAAAGGTGATTGCGTGCAGCAATCAGAATGTGCATATCCTAGTGCGGGGCTACATGTAAATTGGTCCAACAACTGTCAAAAACACACACCCATGTACACAATGGAATACTGTTCAGCCTTCAGACAAAGGAAATCCTGTCATTTGCAGCAACATGGGTGGAACTGGAGGTTACTGTGTTAAGTGAAATAAACCAGGCACAGAAAGATAAATACTACATGTTCTCACTCACATTTATGGAAGCTCAAGAAGTGGACCTCAAAAAGGAAACTAGAACAGTGGTCGTGAGATGCTAGGAAGGAGGAGAGAGGGAAGAAAGGACAGGAGAGGGGGAGGCTGCCCAGCAGGGACCAGACACAGGGAGATAGGAAGAAAATGTCCTAATGTTCTACAGCTCAGTCCTAGTGGCACGAAATATAGTTCATGATCACCTGTCATAATTTATGACACCAAAAATTTTATCTAGTGTAATTCCAAGTATCTAAAAATATAAGTGCAAAAAAAAAAAACCCAATACACTTGGTTATGAAAAGATACAGTGAATCCTTAACTATTTTTTAAAACCTTATTACAGTAAAAGACACATTGCCAAGAATGATGGGATAAATGTGTTCAAAGTGAAGGGGAATATTGATGGGGAATGAATGACAACGTGTCTTTGCTGTAGCAAATACCTTAATTTAAACATTCACTGTATCTGATCACTACTCACCGATTAAACATTTGCAACAATGTCTGTCAACTAACTTTTTTTCATTTTATGTATTTAGTACAGGGTCTCACCACGCAGCTAGGACTTGTAGCCATCCTTCTGTTTTCAGCCTCCCTAATGCTGGGATTACAGGCGTGCACCACCACACCCAGACTTTGTCACTGTCTCAGTGTGCCCCGAGGGTGGGGTCAGCATGGCATTCTGGACTGGGAATTGAACCCTGGTCCCTGTGCTCGCCAAAGCAGGTGCTATCTCACCAGCCTGAAATAACAACATGTTGGTGTGTTCCTAGTCACCTTACTCACTGGATCTGACCCTCTGTGACTTCTAGCTCTTCTGCAAAGTCAAAATGACCATAGATGATTACCATCTTGAATTGATTTGGGACACCAAAGCAGCTACAAACAGGCCACTGTCTCAGTTACTTTTCTCTCATTGCTGGGACAAAATACCTGACACCCAAAATTAAGGAAGGAAGCTTTGTTTATTTATTTATTTTTAATGTATTTGATTGTTGCAGGGTCTCACTGTGCAGCTTGAGCTTGTAGTGATCCTCTTGCTTTCAGCATCCCCAGCACTGGGATGACAGATGTGCACCACCATGCCCAGACTCTAGGCCAGCTCAGCTCACCCTGTGGGAAGGGCTGGCACAACCTGTGGTGCCAGGGATCAAACCTCAGTCCCTGCGCTTGCCTAAGTTTGCCTAAACAGGTGTTTTATTCCACTGAGCTATCTTGCAGGCCCAGAAAAGTTTATTTAGCTCACGGTTTGGGGAGGTTTCAGTCCATAATCAGCTGGCTCCAGGCAGAGTGGCACATGGCAGACGGCAGCCGTTCATGATGGCAGAAAACAGCAAGAACAAAAAGGAAGGAGCAGTGGCAGAGAGAAAGCCTCTCTCCCTTCCTTATGTTGCATTCAGGCTGTCTGTGGGTGCAGCACTCATACCCATAATCCCAGCATTGGACCATGAATCAATCACAAACTCTAGAAGCTACCCATGACTGCAAGAGGCTTTGGGGGAACACCTAGACACAAACCATAACAGCCACTAACGACACTGAATGAGAAAGGACTTCCAAAACTATTTCAGAAAGTGTAAAGCATTATGGGGTCAGCGTTTTCAAAGTGACAGAGACAGGGCCAGCCAAATAGCTCAGCAGATTAAAGCACCTGCTTAGGCAGATGCCGTGGCTGGGCATTCTACTCCCTGGCCTGCTGTTCTGGCCCAGCCCCTTGGGGGGGCGCTGGGGTGACTGAGACTGGGTGTGGTGGTGCACACCTGTAATCCCAGTTCTTGGGAGGCAGTAAACAGGTGG
>NW_004524613.1:11929763-11949839 GCF_000260255.1 Octodon degus
GACAGAATTTTAAGGGGAATTAACAGCAGCATATCTTTTTTACTGGAACACATTTTTTAAAACTTTAAACATTCACCTGATATTTTGGACCCCTCATATCTGAAAGAAGCGGAACTGCCTCATATATGCTGTGGAGTCAGAATGGGGGTTACCCTGGGGGAGCAGTAAGGAGGAGGGGGTTAAAGAGGATTTCCTCAGTGCTTGCAATGGGCACCAGTTACATGGTTGTGTTTAGTTTGTGGCAACTCTGGTTATGTGGGCACTTTAACAAATATGTCACCCGTCAGTAAGTCTTTTACGTGGTATCAGGTCATTCTCATATGGATATGAAATGAGGCTACTGTTTAAGGAGACAGCAGTCCACCACCAGGCTAGAGCACTTCACGAGACTGAAGAGGGCTCAGTCAGCATAAGGTTGAGCGTGGATCCAGGGCCAACATTCGGATGTCCAGGTCAGGGCTCAATCAGTGACTTCCACTTTGCAGCACTTCCTCAGCTTGACTGCTGCCCATTCCAGGCTCTGACCACTTGATGTCTCCACTCAATAAATTGCTGAACGAGGAAATCAGGCTTGGTGTAGCTGCCTGGTTCTACAGGAGCCTGCTCTGGGGCAGGCTGGAGGCCTCAACTCAGGAAAGTGGGCAAATGCCATAGAATGCTTCTGAGTGGCAGCACACTGCTAGACCTGGGGCGAGGGTCCATGTCCTATAAAGCAAACAAGAACCTATGGAAACCACACAGGCAAATTCTGCCTGGACAACCCCAGCTTTTTCCTCATTGCAGGCAGCTTTGTTCAGTCAGTCAATAAACATGTATGTACTGAGGACTTGCTCTGGTTCAGATGCTGAGGATTAGTAGGGGATAAATAGAGCACAGCCTGTCTTCAAGGAGCCCACTTTCAGGCCTCTCCCTACCTAGCCCTTACACATCCAACCCAAAAGAACCCCCAATATGAGAATCTACCCTCAGACCAGGTCCTCAGCCAAGATCCCCTTTTCCTGTTTGTTGTCTCTACACACTAAAGAGCAGGGATCTCATTTGTTCTTTAGAGCCTGATGTCCCCAGGGTCTGGCCCAGAATAGAAGATCCATAACTACTGAATAGGACTTGGGCATCAATGAGGTGGTCACATCATCCATGCAGAACCAAGCAGAATACCTATAGGTCTGGAACACCAGCTCCTCAGACTCTGCAATTCTGGAGGAAGCCTTAATGGGTGGGCAAGGGTGCTTAAGTAGGATTGAGAGCTGGACGTTTCAGGGTCGAACACTACAGGCCAGAAACGCTAATGGATCCTTGGTAGTTCTATTTTCCCTTTTCAAAAGTAAACACAGTGAGGAAGGGAAGGGGCAGGTTTCCACATCACCTTTGGGTGGGCCAAGAGACCAGGCTATTGAAGACAGGAAACATACAAGGTATGATTAAAATATATACACTGAATTTTAAAATTTTAAACACATATGATAGCAAAAGACACATTGCCATCCATCCCCCTCAAAGTATGGCTCATACTTCAAACACACTTATCCCATTATTCTTGTCACTTTCTAAAGCAGTTCTGGGAAGTCCTCTTTCCTGAGCATCTTTACAATGTGAGATGACAGATACAGTGAATGCTGCTGCCAAGTGCCACCCTATACAAATGTAGGCTCATAAAACATTATGGCTTGTCCTCATCCATCTTCTTCACTGCGTCTGTCACCGTTAACTTCTGGTTTTTTCCCAAAGCCAAAAATGGTCATGAACGGTAAACATTTTGAATGCATTCAGGACATCAAGGCAGCTATGATAGCACAACTAAACCCTCACGAAAGAGGGCTTCCAGAAGTACTTCAGAAAGTAGCAATAGTGGTGGGATAAGTGCGTTTGAGGTAGGAGACATATCTTGAGGGAGTGTGCTAGTTAACAGAATGTGTCAATTTAAGTAAGAAATCCCCAGCTAAGGGCCAGCCAAATCACTCAGCAGATTAAAGTGCCTACTTAGGCAGATGCAGGGGCTGGCAGTTCAATCCCTGGCCTGCCATGCTGGCTCTGCCCCCGGGGTAAGCTAAGATGGTGATTGAGACTGGGTGTGGTGGTACCCACCTGTAATCCCAGCACTTGGGAGGCTGTAACTAGGAGCCTGATTTGTATAGTAAGACCCTATAGATCCTGTACTAAACACAAAAAGAAAGAAAGAAAAAGAAAGAATTAAGAAAGAAAGAAGGAAAAAAAGAAAGAAGAAAAGAAAAGAAAAGAAAAGAAAAGAAAAGAAAAGAAAAGAAAAGAAAAGAAAAGAAAAGAAATCCCCAACTAAATAGGGTCAGCATGGTTCTGAGTGTGGCTGAGGAGATTTACAAAGGCAGAAGACCCACCCTAAGGTGACTTGTTGCCTGAATGATATAAAGGGAAAATGAAAAGGAAGGATCACTTCTGTTTCTTCAGAGCTCCAGTCTTTCCCTTCACCTTGCACACTGTCTCCTCGCTCTCAGTGCAGACCCTTCAGCTTTCTATCCAGACTTTTTTGCCTCCTAACATGGACTCACACAGGACACTAGAACGGGACCCAGGCTTTCAACCAGATCCTTTGGATCTCCAGCACATACGTGGAACTTTGGCATTCTTCCACATCTGACTCTGTGGGCAGCCACTGTAAACCAACCTTGAAAATTCTTATATATTTGTATATCTGACATTAACTCTGTTTTTCTAGTAAGCACCAACTGATACGAGTGACAATAGTTCTGTTGCTGTATGTTGTAGTCAGGATTTTCAAGGGAACACAGTCCAAAATTTATAGGGCTATTTTATAACATTTACCCAAAGAATCAAATGCAAAAGATCTGCTCACACACTAGAGACCAACAAAATCCAGCTGAGGGTCTGGATCCCATGGAAATTTCCTTCATGAATCCAGCTAAAGAACTACAGCCCATGGGAATGTCCTCCACAAGTCTCATTGGAAGCCTACCAGAGTCTACAACAACATCTCATGCAAGTCTTTATCAAAGATCTGTACTAGGAAGGCCCAAAGGTCAGTGGTATAAGCTAGAAAGTTTGTACCAGCAAGATGAAAGCTCTGCACTGGAGCCAGGAAGGGATGCTCAAGGCAAAGACTAGAGCCTCCTCAAAGAGAACTACAACCATCCTCAGCTGCAGCAAGGACCTGAGCTCCTCCAATGATGAGAACAGCCAAGTCAACATCAGGAAAACCAGCGTGACAAACTTCTCTAGAAGAAACAGCAGCACACAATCTTCCCCTCCAGTTCTTTTATGTGATAAGCAACAGTCCTCAGAAGGGTCTTCCACACCTCGCACCGTGCTGATTCAGTTCAAGTTACAAGTTGACCATTAGTTCCTCCACCGCACTGTAATTTCAAATTTAGATTACAATAAAATTTAAAATTTAAACATAGATTTAAAATTTAAACATTCACCACATGTTTCTGTCACATCCTGTAAGTTAGCAGAGTCTTGATAGGAAACAATTTGGGGTGCACTGCCTGCTACCATTTCTAGGTAGCCTCCCAGGCTACCTCCATCCATCCTAACAGATGATGAAGGATAAATAAACCAACTGGGTTAGGGCCTGCCAGGATCCTGGGAAAGAGATCTAGGAACCAGGCTGTGACTTTGGAGAAAACAGGCTGAAGGGAGAACTGGAACTGCAGACAGGTTATTCCTCAGAGAAGGAAAGAGGAACTAAGAGCCTGAGACACAGACTTGGCTGACCACATGGATGTGGGCGGCTGGCTGCCCAGGACCTTTGGAGAACCAGTTTGGGCCCATTTTACTGAGTACCAGAGAGGGAGGTACTAAGATAGGGCTCTGGCACCAAGGTCTACACCCTACCATTTTATATACACCTAACCAGCTTTTCTATATGAGCTGTTTCATTGAGGTCTAAAGTAGATCAGAACTGTCCAATAGAAATTGCTACAGCTGAGTTTTTCTGGTATGGTCACTGGTATACATTATGGGAGACCATGATTCTAGACCCATGTATAAGGTAACAAAGCTGCTTCTTAATATTTCTTACATCCCATCCTTACCCTTCAGTCTTTCACATTCTCCCTTATGTCTCAGGCTACCAGTAAAAAAAAAAAAACTATGTTGTAATGGGCTTGAATCATAGGCCATAAACTAAAGTAAAAGGTATGTATAAAATATCGTGGGTGTTTGTTTCCTTGTTTCCTTGTTTGTCCGTTTGGAGCAAGACCTCACTGTGTAATTCAACCTGGCCTTGAGTTCATTATGTAAATATTAGGGTTTGTGTCTGGTTGTCCCCCACCCCCCAAAGCCTCACACAGTTGTGGGGCAGACTTACAGAGTTTGTGATTAATTCAGGATCCAGTGCTGGGATTATGGGTGTGAGTGCTGCTGAGATTACGGGTGTAAGTGCTGCTGGGTATGAGTGTCATACCTGGTCTGAGGCAGACAGCCTGAATGCAGCAGAAGGGAGACAGACTTGCTCTCCACGGCCATTTTGTTGCTGCTACTCCTCCCTTTTGCTCTTGTTGTTTTGCTGTGTTCCACTGCCATGAACTGCTGCCCTCTGCCATGTGCCAGTCTGCTTTGGAGAAAGCCGAATAAGGACTGAAAGCTCCACTAACTGTGAGCTGAATAAACCTTTCCTTCCTTAATTATGGGTGTCAAGTATTTTGTCCTAGCAATGAGAGAAAAATAACTGAGACAGTGGCCCAGGCTGGCCTCAAATTCCTGGTGATGCTCCTCCATTAGCCTCTCCAGTGCTGGGATCACAGGTTTGTACCATCATGCCTAGCTATCAAAATACCTCATGTTTCTAAAAGTGAATCTCATATTTATCTCAAATGTCCATCCTGCCTAGTGCTAGATATTTGCTCAAAATGAATTCAGGCTACATGCAGTCAGATGAAAGTTTCCTCCTTCTTCTCCCTCAGAGATCGTTTAAGTCTCCAAGCAGGACAGTAGATAGCCAGTGCCAAGCACTGGGCAGAGAAATATCTAGGACTGTAGAGGGCACTGTCTGCTGGCATCCAGATATTAGTCCATGTTCTATTCATTTAATCTCTCCTTTCATCTTCAATTTCATCTCTGGGTTTGATGGTCCCATCACCCATACATGGGCAGGAGGAGTAAGAGCAGAATCCCTTCTCAGAGACTATGCCAACAGCTAACTTCACTATACACTTGCCCATATACTCCTTTTCCTCCTGTCTCTTGTTGATTATGACAGAAGCAGCTAAAATGTATTAAATATTTCCTACATATCAGGTATAGTCAAAGCACTTATTATTTTATTTTCTTTGTTTTTTTCAGACAGGGACTCACTAAGTGATGTGGGCTGGCCTTGAACTCACTGTGTAACCTAGGCTGGCCTCAAATTTGTGGCAATCCTCTTGCCTCAGACTCCACAAGTGCTAGGATTACAGGCATGTGCAACCACACCTGCTCTAAGCACTTTAAAATAATTGACCTATTTACCCTTCCCGGGAGCTGGGAGATGGCTCAGTGGAATAAGCACTTCCCTGGCAAGTGCAAGGGCCTGAGTTCAATCCCCGGTTCTGCCAAAAAAAAAAAAAAAAAAAAAAAAATTCATGTCACTCTTCCCCAAAACCCTCTGAGATAAGTAATATTGTTCCTATTCTCCAGATAAGAAATTGAGGCACAGCTGGGCACATCTCTGTAATCCCAGCACTCATGAGACTGAGGCAGGAGAATCACCAAGAGTTTGAGGTTGGCCTGGGCTACATGGTGAGTCCAGATCAGCCTGAACTACATAGAAAGACCCTGTCTCAAAAAAACCAACCAAACAAACTGAGACACAGACAAATATTGTGAAAAATTTTGTGAAAAGGGAAAATATTTTTGGTCCCATGCCTCAAAAGCCAATACTACACATGCATTTACCTGATGATACTGCTCCTAAGAATCAGTCCCAAAACTACCCTGACATAAGACTATGTGTTGCAGCACTCTTTGTAATGACGAATGGGTAGGAACTAACCAAATATCCATACACAGGGGATAAATCACACACATACAAAGAATGGAGTTTCTATGGAGCTATAAAGAGGAATGAGTGCTATCTATACACACTGTAACGCAGTGATCTCAGAGTATATTGGCAAATGAAAAGAGTGGACATAATATACTACCACTTGCATAGGAAAGAGGAACTATAAATACTATGCCTATATTTTTTAAGTATAAGGAAAAAATGTTTTTTTAAAAAAATGGGTACCTGACCACTAAGAACATATGCAATGTGTTATTTGTTGAAACTGTACTTCCGATTTGATTTGAAACTGTTTCATTACTGTTTATCAATAAAATTTTGGAAAAAAAAATGGGTACCTGTGTTAAGGGGAAAGACTAGCAGGGCACATACAGGTATAGAAGCTTGACTAACTTGAGCATACTTTATTTTGAATATTTGGTTATCATTATGCATTTTTTCTAGCTGTCCCTCCAAACCCTCACACAGTGTGTGGGTTGGGGAAGGCGTGAGTTTACAGTGTGTGACACAGAAGAAGGGTGTGTAATCAGTGAATCACTTCAGTGATTGGTTGGGCTTAGTTCTGGCTCGGATTAAGGGTGTGAGTGCTACACTTGCCCTAAGGTGGGTAGTTTGCAGATAATATAAGGGGCAGAAAGAGCCTCTTTTCCCCTCCTGGTTGCTTTGGCTGTCTTCCTCCACTATGAACTGTTACCCCTCTGCCATTTGCCACCCTGCCTTGGAACCAGGTAACTATGGACTGAAACCTCTACAAACTGTGAGCTAAATAAGCCTTTAGCTTTGCATGTTGGGTATATTCTTCCAGCAACAAAAGAAAAGTTAACTATGACAGCTATAAATCCATACAAATGCTCCATATGATTATTAAAATGAAATTGAATTTTAAATAAAATAATCCCTAGAACTTGAAAGTTAATAAAACAAATATATTAAACTGGATTAAATTGGTGGTGCGACCACTCAGAAAATTATTTCAAATGACTTAACATAACAATTTGACTACAAATTCCCATCAAGGTATTCCCAAAGGGAAATAAAAACCACAAAAAAAATTTTACTTTGAAAATGTTTCCTCTGCTGGGAAGATAGTTCAGCAGTCTAAGGGCCTGCCTAGCAAGCGCAAGGACCCATATTCGATCCCCAGTACTGCATACTGCATGGGTCCCCACACTGTGCTGGCCATTGAAACTAGGTGTGGTGGCATATGCCTATAATCCCAGTGCTGGGAAGGCTGAGACAGGAGAATCACTATAAATCCAAGCTGGGTAGTGTGACCCTGTACCAAATAAAATAAATGAAAGATGTTTTAATTGAAAATGTTTCCCATAATCACATTATTGATAATTTTTGTTTTACATATATCAGGATAAAACAAATAAATTTAATATTGTTGCCTCTGAATGCCAAGTTTTGGCACAAGAGAGAAGAAATACAAATATAAAATCAAAGAGGCAAAAATACTGTTTTAGTCTTCTTGTTGCTGAGACATAATACCCAGAACCCACAATTTAAAGGGGGAAGGTTTAAGGTACTCAGAGTTTCAGTTTATAATCTGCTAGCTCCAGGGTAGAGATACTATGGCAGGAGGGCATAGAAAGCTGCTTATTTCATGGTAACCAAGAAACAGAGAAAGGGAAGAATGCCAGATAGGGAAGGGTAAGAAATTAGACATAGACCCCCAAGGCTACCTTCATACCCACCCCCAGATATACCTAGAAGTGTGCTTCACTAATCTCTGAAGCAGAAACCACCCTAACTGCCACATTCTACACCTTTTCAACTTGTTACCCAAACATATCTCCATAGGCTATACTTAATCTCCAAATACACTATAAGTTTTTTTTTTAAATCAGTAGGACAGTTTCAATAATTAACACACTGCATACATTCTTCTTAGTACACTGTAAGTTTGTAATTCTGACTACATAATACAGCTATCCTGCATAAACTAGAAACACAATAATTCCTTCCCTCCAAAGTCTTAAAAGTTCCCACATTATTCCTATGTCCAACTCTAAGTCCTTTCTAAGACTCAAGGAAAATTCTTTTTGTGTTTTGTTTTATGTTGTTCACTGTACCAAGGATGGAACTCTGAACTTTACACTTGCCAGGCAAGCACTTATGCTGCTGAGCTATACCCTTAATTCTCAGGGAAATTTCTTAACTGTGAACTTCTTTAAATTGCAAAAGCAAGTTACATAATTCTGCAATACAATGGCATGAAATACTCCCATTCCAAAATAGAGTAAAAAGGGATGAAAAGAGTTAAGCTAAAGCTAGACATAAAATCAGCAGGGTAAATATGAAATCTTATAGCTGTCTGTCCAGTATCTAGGACACATGGTGGTAAAATGTGAGTTCCAAATGGCATGGCTGGCCCCACCCCGATGGTCTTCCTGATTGCAGCCCAGAGCTCTTCCCTGGGCTGTCTCACTTATGCCTGCAGCTTTTCTCACTGACATTCCACATTCCTGGCATAACAACATTCCTGGAGCCTCCATTGCACTTTTGGCTTCCTTTCCACAGCTTCGCATATTACTTTTGTTTAGGTTCCTTGCTTAGTTTCCTTGGCCTTCCTCCAAAATCTAGGTAGAAGCCTCCCTGATCCAACAACTTGCATTCTGCATGTCAATGAAGCCAGCATTGATAATGTGAAAGTCTGTTTGTTGTCAGTCTAAGCAGCAGCCAGGCCTGCTTGGATCATGGGTGCAATGGTATGTGAGTGCATGGATGGCAGAGCACAGTGAAATAAATCCCAGGAACCATGTGTAAAATTGGGGTTCAGAGTTCGATCCCTGGTACCTAAAAAAAAAAAAAGAATTTTCCTTGAGTCTCAGAAGGGACCTAGACTTGGACATCTGAATAATGTTGGAACTCTTGAGACTTTAGAGGGAAGGAATCATTGTTTCTAGTTTATGTAGTATAGTATTATGTAGTCAGAATTATGAATTTATAGTATATTCGGAGATTAAGTATGGCCTAAGGAGATGTATTTGGGCAGCAGTTTGAAAAGAGGTGTGGGTGCTGAACATATTCACACCTTTAAAAAGAAACTTAACAGTTTGTACAAGGACAAGAAGAAAGATACTTTGAGACCATCTCAGGAATCAGTAGGACCCTACCCACTGCAAACACAAAGGTGTAAAAGGGTTAAACTTGATAAGCAAGTCTTTGGGACCCCTGCACAATAATATTCCATTCTAAAGAAAATTACTGGCTTCCATGACACACCTACAAGGGAGCGCAATCAATCCCTGAGGCAAATTCCAAAGCCAGTCAAGTTGAAACTCCACCCTGGCACAAGCACTGTAATTGAACTTGAAACTGAAAATATCAAGATGAACTCAAATCTTTCTCTTAAGCATTTCCTATCACTCTGCCCACTAAAAAAGCCTAGAAACAATTACCAATGTGGTAGTTATGAACACTCCAAAATAAAAATTATGAAAGATCCAAATACCACTTCCTAGCAAAGACCCAGGGCTAGCTAAAGTGTATGGTTAAAGGTCTGGGGCAAAAAAACAAAAAATGCACAAGATAAACCTGAAAGATCTTGTCATTTCAGAAGGCAATGAAGCATCTTAGCCAAAGAGAAAATTAGAGCATTAGTAAGATTTAAGACTAAATAGCTTTAAATCACTAATTTTATAATGCTCTGTTGGGGTCAGGGGGCACTCATTGGATTTCTTTTGACTATTTTAGTTATGAAACCAACTCATTATTTTGAAAATTGGTAAATAAATGAAAGAAACATTTTTATGACTTTTCTGGTCATTAACTGTTTGTTCTTGTAAGCAAATAATTGAAAAGAATAAGTTTCTCTTTATATCAGTATGTCAGTTAATAAATGAGAAAAATTAAGAAATTGGAATTTTCCATTTTACAGCCTTTAATGAAACACTGGAGCTAGATCAGGAATTGCACAGAATGAAAGAAAAATGCTGCACAAGAAACATGCCTCCTGGTAGAGGTACATTTATTTAAAAATAAAATAAAATATCATGCCTATAGCTTCTACTCTGAATAATTACTAGGAAGACAATAGTACACAATGGATCAGCTATTATAACTGTCCTACTAACCTGTTTTGCAAGTTAGTTTCATTTCTATGTTCATCTTTTTTTCCTCGCTCTGTAAAATAAAAAAAAGAATTAAAAAATTTCTAAAAAGAAATGTTTACAGATGAGACAATAAGATGTTTTGAGATTTGCTTTAAAATAATAAAATGGAGAGAGTGAATGATATATATAAATAATTAAGTTTACCTGTGAGTTGATAACCATTCAAACTGAACACCAGGTATATGGGGGTTCACTATTGTTATGGTTTGTGTCTAGTTCTCCCCCCAGAGCCTCATGCAGTCATGGGGCGGACTTCTAGAGTTTGTGATTAACTCATGATCCACTGGGATTATGGGTGTGAGTGCTGCTGGGATGATGGTTGTGTTGCTGGGATTATGTATGTGAGTACAATATCCAGCCTGGGGCCAGTAGCCTGAATGCAGCATAAGGGAGACAGACTTGCTCTCTGTTGCCATTGCTCTCTGCTCCCTTGGCTCTCTTGCTCTTTGCCACTGCCATGAAAGGTTGCTCTGTGCCATGTGCCACTCTGCCTTGGAGCCAGCTGTGTATGGACTGAAACCTCCACTAACTGTGAGCTAACTAAACCTTTACTTCCTTCACTATTGTTGTCAGGTATTTTTTCCAGCAATGAGAGAAGAGTAACTGAGACAACTATATTGTTCTCTTTAATTTTGTAGGTACTAAAGTTTTTCTATATTTTAAGGAAAAATACTGACATTGATTTATTTTCAACCTCCTTCTTTTCTGCTCTAAAAAGCACCTTCCAGGCCAATGGTACTAATTTGAACCTAAAAAAAAGACCATAGGCCTAAAGGAATTGGACTAAAAGGATACACTTGTTAATACATCAAGCCATTTTTTTGATTGACATAAAGTTCATGTAACTTACATTATCTAACAGTAGAGATTATAGTCAGTGTTGTTCAATATATTCACAATGTTTTGTAACTCCCACCTGTATAAAGTTCCAAAACATTCATCACCCCCAAAAAACCCCATACTCATTAGGTAATCACTTCTTCCTTCATCCCCAGCCCCTGACAACCACCAATCTGCTTTGTTTCTTTTATGAGTTCTAAGCATTTCATATAAATGGAATCATACGCTTCGCAACTTTGTATTTTAAACTATTTCCAATCACACATTTACTGAACTCTTTTTTGTTTTAATGTATTTAGTACAGGGTCTCACTACCTAGATCAGACTCATAGTGATTCTCCTGTTTTCAGCCTCCCAAGCACTGGGATTACACAGCACCACATCACATCCAGTCTCAATCACTGTCTCAGCATACCCCAGGGGTGGGGCCAGCATGGCAGGTTGAGCTCTTTTAAGTACCAGGTACTAGCTAAGTACTAAAAATAAGATGATGAAGAGGACAGACATGACACTTGCCTTCTACAAATATCACAATTAGGGCCTGGTAGATAGCTCAGCGGATTAAAGTGCCTGGTTGGGCAGACACAGGGACTGGGTTTTGATCCCTGGCATGTTGGCCTCACCCCCAAGGTGCACTGAGATGTCAATTGAGACTGGGCATGGTGGTACACGCATGTGATCCCAGCACTTGGGAGGCTCAAAACAGTAGGATCACTCACTATGAGTCTGCTCTGTGTAGTGAGACCCTGTAGACCCTCTACTACATTTGAAAAAAAAAAAAAGATTGCTAACAAATATCACAGTTAACTAGAAATGTATAAATGCTTCAGAGTTGAAGAGCAGAACCCATAGGGAAGGGAAAATGAGGGAGACTGGTCTAGTTGGAAGAAGTAGGGAATGAGTCTCTGAAGAAGTGACATTTAAGTCAGCTATTAAAGAGTGAGTAGAGATTAAGTAAGGGGAAAAGAAATGAATAAATCCTCAAGGCTAGATTGAGGCAGCTGTGGGGATGCAGGGTCGGTGCTGAAAGGCTTAAAACAGAAGAATCAGGAAACTTAATTGATTTTTTTTGCTTTTATTGTATTTATAGGCTAAACTCATTTAAAAAGTGTACCATTAGGGCACACTCTTTTTGGTATATAATTTGTTGAGTTTTGACAAATATATAATGACATGAATCATCAATGACAAGCATTATAGAGAAAGGTTTTAGGGCACTAAGGACACTCAGTTTTCATCAGTTCACCCATTCTTGGTCTGCTAGCCTTTCCCCACATGTTGGCAACTATTGATCTTTGTACTGTCCTTTGTAGTTCTACCCTTCCTAGAATGTCATCCGATTGGAATGATGGCACATGTAACTTTTTCAGACTGCTTTCACTTCATAATACACATATAGGATTCCTTCTTGTCTATTCAAGACTAGATCACTCATTTCATGAAGGGAGGGAATAGATACACAACATAAAGAAGGAAGATAAACATAAAATTTACCATTTTATGTGTAACACCTAATGGAATTATCTATTTTTAAAAAACCCTCGGATTGTGAGAAACTTGTTTTGCAAGTGTTCATAGGACAAGCAAACATTTCTAATAAATTTTAACTTCATAAACAAGTGAAGTCATGCAACACAAGTAGTACACGCTGCTGAACGTCACATGATCACAACTGACCAATGGTTCTCTGCTATTGTTCTAGCTCTTCCTCTCACTGCAGGATTGTTTACAATGTCACATATCTGAAACATCCTAAAGCGGAAGCAAAAGTAAGTGCCACGGATAGGTTCCTCATTAAAGTTGCATGGAAAGAAAAAGATCCCACTGAGCCAGCAGAGAACGGTGATACTGACAGTGAAAGTGAAAGTCATCCTACATGATAATCGTCCTCTCTCTTGTCGCTCTCACACCAGTCATGAAGGTTTTCAAAGGTAAGTATATATTAATTTTTCTTTATATTTTGTTTTCTTTATTATTTTTAATGTGATTGCTAAAAAAATTAAAAGTTACTCAGCTAGACAGCAGTCTTTGCCTTTGCTAAGTTTCTTTATTATTTTTATTACACTACAATATTGTAACCACCTTTATATGAGTTTTTTTGGTTTATGAAGCAAATGGTCTCAGTTTCCATTATTTCTGGAAAATTCACTTTGATGTATAAGTGGGACATTTGCTCTTTTTTGGTGGAACCACGGATTGAACTCAGGCCTTTGCGCTTGCCAGGCAAGTGCTTATTCTACTAAGCTATCTCCCCAGCCCAGGACATTTGCTTTATATGTAAGTGTTTTGGATCATAAGCATGTTTCTGTAATGAACTATGCTCACAAACTGAGCATAGTTTTACTGTATTCACATTATGCAAACACCCCCACCAACTAGCTCCAAAATTAGCTCATTCCTTTCTATTCCAAAATAATTCCATTGTATGGATGTAATACAGTGTGTTCATTTTCCAATTAAGGAAAGATTTATTTTTAAATAAAACCATTGATTACCAGGTAGAGGACCAGTTAGAAGAGAGCTAAGGATGAAGGCAGAGAAGCCAGAGAGGTGGCTACTGCTGTTTCCCAGGCCAAAAAAAAAAAAAGACAGTGGCTTCAACTAGGTCATTTTAGGGAAGCTGAAAAAGTGGACAAATAGAAGAGAATAAATGGAGTGGTATTGGCAGGACTTGGGATACATAGGATATGGGTTTGAGAGAGGGGGAGGAGTTACGAATGAGGCAAAGCTCCCTGACTGAGGTGACCAGGTTGTTCAATAGACAGGAAAATGGAGCTTTAAGCACAGATCTGGGAGAAAACCATGAATTCACCTTTGGGTCTGATGTTTGAGTCTGATGTATCTGAGAGACATCCTAGTAGGTATGTGTGAATCCTATTGAACTTGGGAGTTGAGAGCTCGAACTTCTTTCCAATCTGTCTCATCCTTCAAATCATCCAGCCCTTGGACTTATTTCTATTCCTGAACAAGCCAAGCCTCCAGCCTAGGGACCATGGCATTTCCACTCCCTTTGGGCTGAAACTTCTCTTCCTAGATGACTGCATGACTAGCCTTTTCTAAACATCCAGATTTTGGGTCATATATCTCCTAATCAGAGAATTCTTCCCCATGATCCAAGCTAAAGTCAGTGGCAGAAAAAAAGCTAAGAATCTATAGATTGGAATTTGCTGTGACAATGCTGCACAAAAAATGACTTCCATTGGTAAGGAGAAGGAGAAATCAGAAGAGATTGGTTAGCAGTTACAAAACTGGTAGTAGGAAGGAGGAATAACCCAGGCATGGTGGTGCTGACCTATAATCCTACCTACTGAAGAAGATTGAGGTAGGAGGATCACCCAATCCCACAAAGTCAAGATCAGGTCAAGAAGTATAGCAAGACCCCATCTAAAAAAAAAAATCTTATGTGCATATGTCTATAATTATAGCACATAGGATGCTAAGGCAAAAAGATCACAAGTTTGAGGACAGCTTGAACTACATGAAACACTGTTTCAAAAAAAAATAAAAGATAGGGTGAGAGAAGGAAGGAAGGGAGGAAGGAAGGAAAAGAGAAGTAACTTCGTAGCACTGTGGTATATCTGCAGTTTACCAAAATTCATTGTATATCCAAACTGACTAGAACAAAGAATTTTGTTGTTTTTTTAAATATTAATTTGATTGAGAAAGAAGTAGTAATGAGACAGTTTCAAGACAGGTTAGTAGGACAGTTACAATAATTAATACATTGCATATTGTTGTCTTTGTAGTAGTCATTCATAGTACAAGATACAGATATGATATCTTGTCTAAACTCTATTAGTTCAAACTTTCTTCTCGTTGAACTAAGAGAAAGAACAAAGGATTTTGGACATTCTTGTTATGAAGAAAACATAAATGAATAGATATGTTAAGTACTCTGATTTAATCATTCCACAATATACACATGTACCAAAATATCAACCTTTACCCTATAAAAAGTAAAATTGTCATGTGTCCATTAAAACTCAATTTAGTAAAAAAAAGCTTACAGAAACTCAGTGCCTATAGCAATCAACACTCATTTCTCATGGGTAGGGTTGGGCCTCAGGCTGTGTGCGTGTGCTCATCCTGAGTCCAGGCTGAAGGGCCTCTGCTGTCTGGACTTCCCATGTCAAGGACAGTTTCTCAAGAGGTGGGAATGTGCCCTGGAGCTGCCCCTGTCACTTCCACACATACTCTTTTGGCTGTAGCAAGTCACATGGCTCAACCTAGTATCAACAGGGTAAGGAAGTATATTCCTCTCATAGTGGCAAGAGCTAAGGGAAGTAAATATTTGCTGAATAATAATACAATCTAACAAATTACACAAGTCTTCTTTTTCTAGATGTCCATGTTTATTGAGTAATCCTCCCACACTGTCATGAAATAGCATCTTTTATAAATAAGTGACTGAGCAAGTGAATAGGAGAGTGTGCATTTCAAGGCAGGAAGAGTCTCTCTACTCTTCAAAGGAGGAATCTGAGGTTCAGAGGAGGGAAGAGCCTTGCCCAAGGTTATGAAAACCTTCTTTGGCTTATCTGGCTCCTTAAGCTTAGTTAAGAAATGAGGCAGCAAAATGTTGTTTTCTGGGTTTGACTGAGACTGGCTGGCAGGTGTGTTCTTGCTGATCCCAGCTCAGGTCTTACTTTCAAACCAGGAAGAATCTTGATTTACTGTTTCCGGGCCCCCATGCCGCATGTGGTAAGTGTGTGTCAAACATGAGTCAGTGATGCAATGGCACTTTTAATTGCTGATTAAGTTCCATGAATTCTGCACCCCGTCCCAACTGTGTCCACCCCTATGAGTCAGAAAATCACTCTACTTTTTACCCTCAGGACCTGCACTATCCAACACAGAATGCCATATACCGTAGAGCTAAAAAATGAGGTACATACACAGGAAAATCTGGAAGGACTTCAGAGAAACAGTGGACCACTCTTTTGAAGCAGGGTTACTCAAGATTTTAACTCTGCTTTAAGGCTTCACATAACATTTCAAGAGCTCACAGTGAGGGTTTTTTCCTCCTGTAAGGACAGGCATGCTTTTGATAACACAGGCTGGAGAAAGAAAAACCTGACCTGGAAATACTTTAAATTTCATACGAGTGCGTGCAAAAAGCAATTAGTATACGTGCTGGTTGGTTGAGAAACTCCTGAAAATCCTTTTCCTCCAGAACACTACTCCCACACAGTATCAGAAGTCTGTATTCAGAAACACTGAGTCAATGCCCAACCACTCTTTAACTGGTAAGCCAGTAAGCACCTACTACATACCAAGTACTGAGTGAGTGTTGTAATCAGGGTTTGCAAGGGAATAGATTTAATACAGGACACATAATGCATAAGATTGTTTTATAATATTCACCCAAAAAAATCAAATGTGGAAGAGTACAAGAGATCTGTCCAAGCACCAGAGGCCTAAAGAATCCAGCAGAGGGCTGGATCCCATGGAAATATCCTCCATGAGTCCAGCTGGAGGCCTAGAGCCCACAACAATGTCTCATGCAAGTCTGTATCAGGATTTGTACTGGGAAGGCCCAAAGGTCAGTGGTGGCATCTAAAAAGTCTGCACCAGCTGGATGAAGGATCTGTGCCAACAGGCTGAGGGATCTGCACTGGAGCCAAGAAGTGATGAGCAAGGTGAGGAACAGAGTTCCCAAAGAGAACCATAGCCATCCTTAGCAGCAATGAGGACCCAAGCTCCTGAGGATGAAAACAAGTGAGCTCCTAACAGGAAAGACAACATGACAAGCTTCTCCAGGAGAATCAACAGCACACCATCTTCCCCTCCAGGTCTCCTTTTAGGCTGTTGACAATAATCCTCAAGTGGGTCATCCACACCCAGAGCAATACTGATTCTGTTCAGCAGGGTGTTACAAGTTGCCATTAGTTAATCTACCACAGTGAGCCACCAGAGTGACGGGTGACAGGCAGGGAAACAGGTGGTAGCCAGAGCCAGCCAGGCTTACATTCATACCATAGCTGACATGGATGAGGCTGAACCATGGGCCAGACACTGTGCTAAGTGCTTCCCGTGGATTATCACATTTAATCTGGACAACAAGTTGATGAGGTAGAAGCTATTATTATGCTGTTCTACAGCTTTGGAAGCTGGAGAGCAGCAAGGGAAAGGAACTTGCCCAAGGTCACATAACTAGCCAATGGTAGCACTGACATTTGATCACAGAGTCTGTGCTCTTAACTGCTACCCTATACTACTTTTCTACTAGGAACTTGTCCAAATTTCTTGGGCAGTAACTGGCAGAGTCAGAATTTAAACCTGGAAAGGCTCGCTGGCCTACCAAGAATATGCTCTGAACTGACCGGGAATCCTATCATCATCCCTTCAATCCTCCCCATTTCCGGATGCTATGCCAACATGCTGGTGACCTTGGGTAGCTTCCCAAAGCCTGTTTTTTGTTTTGTTTTGTTTTGTTTGCCAAGTAAAAAGAACACTGCTAACTCAAGGAGCTGTAGAGAGGCTTGCTGGAGAAGTCAGTGCCTCCCATGGCACATGGCAGAGATGTCTGTGTTCTTCCTGCTTTCTAGGAGTCCATGTAGTCAGCCAAGTGGACAGGGGAGTGAACCAGTCTTGTGAGTTCTGTAATCGAGGGTTTACTACGTGCAGGTGGGGGCAGCAAAGGGCATGAGGCTGGGCATAAGGTGAAAAGTCAAGAGTTTTTGTATGCCCAGAAAACTCTGTGAAGGACATACTGGAATAAACAATCCACAGAAGGAGGGGAGTTTTGTTCATCATCTTTCCTGTTTTCTCAGCCTGGCCCAGTCTCAAAACCTCTTCTTAATCATGTCAAGATTTTGGCCATCTGCCCCAGGAAGGAGACGCCAGGAGGCTCCAAATGAGCCAAGTCTTCAAGGAAGTAATGTCTTTTGTGGATTAAGAGAAGGCAATAGGTTTTCTGGAAGAAAGACAAGAGGCAGGGACCAAAACAGGGAAGGGCCTGGCTAGCAGACTCTGACTTGAGCCAGTAGAGAAACTGAAGCTGAAGCTGACCCCAAGATAAGGTTGACTGATTATGCTGGTGGCAGAGTTGGGGCTAGGCCTGCACTGATGCCTCCTAGGGCAAAGGCCTGTCCATTGCATTTACCAACTATTAACCCCTTTTCTGCCTCATCCAGCAAGGTAGAGCTGCCTTCATCATCCCTCTTCTCACACAATTTCATCCAGCAACATTTTCCCCTCACTGCACTAGGAAATTTGCAAGCCCACAGATACTGTAGGAAGAAGTAGTTGCAAAGACCTGAGCAGGATCAGTTAGGAATCCTACAGGATAGACTATATGAAAGAAAGAATTAGTGCTTCCTAAGCGTCTACTCTGTGTGAGCCATGCCAGATACAGTCGACATGTAACATCAGCTAATTATCACACTACCTCTGGCAAGTGGATTACATATCCATTTTTGCAGATGACCACCTTCACCTGCTTGTGGAGAACTATTTCCTTCTTTTTTTTTAAATTTTTATTTATTTATATGTGTGTGTGGCCAGCTCAGCCCACCAGGGGGTGGGGCTGGCTGGCATGTGGTGCTGGGGGATTGAACCGCGGTCCCTGTGTTTTGTTACGCTTGTTCCAAGTAGGTGCTTTAGACCACTGAGCCATCTCACCAGCCCACTATTTCCTTCTAAACTCCACCTCCAGCCCTTACCTCACTTTTCAGCTCCAGGCTGGTTATTCAGGCCTGGGCTTCCCCATTTATAGGCCCCACATGCTTCTCAGGCTCAATTTGAACGACCTTAAACTCATCATCTTCCCCTCCCACAGACTTCTGGTCTCACCTCAGTACTCAGAACCAGGATATAATCAACTTTTTGTCTATCCTTGCCCCATTCCCATCTGCAAGTAGCATTCTGGATTGGTAATAGCCCCTTCTCTGACTCCATTCCCCAGAAATAGGCTTTATTTGATTCTGATTTTTGTAGCATAGTCTAGAGCTTATCCCTTCACTCCTAGATAATTACAACAGCTTCTGATTCGGCTGTTCTGGCTCCCACGTCTTCCCATACCCATCCACACCTGACTTAAATATCAGGGTAACAATATGGCTCTCAAATGCAAATCAGCCTAGCTTCATACAGCTGAAAGCCCTTCACGGTTTATCAGCATCTTCAAGATAAATTCTTCCAGGGCTCACCAAATGTCTTACTGCTTGTTGTCCTCTCTGGTCTCATGTTGGGTCACTCTTTGCCTGCTGTCCCCAGGCTTGGACATCCTGGAGTGCTTACATTTCCTCTTTTACTTCAAGACCTTGGCCCATACTGATTTCCCTACCTTTGCTGGCTAAGTCATTCTCATCTCTGGTCTCAGCTTAGTCACCACTTCCTGGCCATCCCCCACTTCAGCTTCATGGGCCAGCCCTTGAATGAGTTCCACAGTTCTTCTGTACTTCCTCAAGTGGGTGACCAACCCCCACCCTCCAACATTTCCTCACATAGGCCAAAACAGCCTTCACGACCATTACAGAATGTTGAAGCAGCACTTGCCCATGGAAATATAATTCGTGTCCCGCATATAATTATAATTTTTCTTGTAGCCACGTTTTAAAAGTAAAAGGAAATTAATCTTAATAATATATTTGACCTGGGCCAGCTAGATAGCTCAGCGGACTAAAGTGCCTGCTTAGGCAGAACACAGTGGCTGCATTTGATCCCCGGCGTGCAGTGCCAGCCCTGCCTGAGGGGCACACTGAGGTGGCAGTTGAGACGGGGCATAGTGGTGCGTGGCACATCCTGATTTCCCTACCTTTGCTCGCTAACTCATTCTCTTCTCTGGTCTCAGCTTAGTCACCATTTCTTCCAGTGCTTGGGAGGCTGAAAACAAGAGGATCACTATGAGTCTGATCTGTGTAGTGAGACCCTGTAGACCCTATACTAAATACATTTAAAAAAATTTTTTTAAATAATACATTTGACTCAATATTTCAAAAATATTTTAACACACAAGCAATGTAACACAAACAATATTTTCTTAAACTAAAACTCTGACATCTGATATGTCTTTTATACTCACAGCTCATCTTGACTTGAAGCAGCCACCTGTCAAGTGCTGGTTGGCCCCTTGTGCTAGCAACTATGAGATTGGACAGCACAGTTAACCAGCTTGCTTCCTGTTCTGGGAAGTAT
>NW_004524613.1:11953474-11959888 GCF_000260255.1 Octodon degus
GATGTCTCCTGAGCTTCAGAGAAGTGATCAGGCATGCTCTGGGACTTTTATCAAGAAAGAACACAGAAGGGCCGACCAGATAGGCAGACACAGAGACTGGGGTTTGATCCCTGGTGTGCAGTGCCGGCCCCACCCGCAGGGGCACACTGAGAGGGCAACCGAAACTGTGCGTGGTGGCACACATCTGTAATCCCAGCGCTTGGGAGGCTGAAAACAGGAGGATCATTATGAGTCTGATCTACATAGTAAGGCTCTATAGATCCTGTACTAAATACATTAAAAAAGAAAGAAAGAAAGAACATAGAGGTTCTGGAAGCTCCCGTGGATGATCAATTTATAGCGATAGCCAAAGTCCTTCGAAGCTACAGTGCAGTTCAGCAGATTCTTGATCTGTGCAGTCAACATGTGGATAACGACTAATTGGATCAGTCAGTCATCGATCACAGTATGTATCAGAAAAGATAGTCTATTTCTTTTAAAATGGCTTCTATGGGGCAAAATCAAGCAAGACCAGTCTGTGTTGTCAGAAGTCATCAGGATAATTGTTACCCTTGGGTGTAATGACAGGAAGGAAGCACAGGAGTTTTCACACTGCTGCCATATTCTGTTTCTTGACTAGGCACAGGGCACACAGATACAGCTTATGAATATTCATCAAGATGTGCATTTTTGACACATACACGTTTAGTGTATATAACATATATTAATAAAAAGCTTAGAAATTTCTTGTGTGATGACATACTATTTTATTGCCCTAAAAAATAGTATGGTGGAGCTGGGGAGATGGCTCAGTGGAATAAGCGCTTCCCTGGCAAGCGCATGGGCCTGAGTTCAATCCCTAGTTCGGCCAAAAAAAAAAAAAAAGTATGGTTATGATGAAGCCAACTAAAATTCTCAGGATGGTCTTAGATTTGAGTTGAGGAAGTTAACCATCAGCCAGGTGTTTTTCTCGTGCTAATGTGAGCAGTATTTTTGCTCACTAAGCAGGCAGCTAAAGGTTAGCCTTGTCTCTGGGACAGATCCAGAAAACAGAACAATCATCTTAGAGCCTCCAGGTGCCCATCATTAGGCTATCTGGAAGTACCTGGAAATTGAGATCTTTAAAGGCTGGGCTATGTATCCCCATGACTATCATGGGGACAAAGTACCCTACTAGCTGTCTTTTTCCTTTTTCTCACATGAACTTAAGGGGTGGTCATCCCAGAAGCCCTCAGACCTGTGGTGAGAAGGAGCTAGAGTACCCCACTTATAGGCAACAAAGATCACAGAGGCTGCCATAGTTGGACTGAGAACTGAAGGGGAAATGAAACCTTTGAATGTTCACATGTACACAAGCAGCTACAAGAACCACCTGTGGTCAGTTGAAGAATGGCGCGAGATAGATTGAGAGATGTGTAAGGGATGACAAACAAGGTGAATTTCAGGTGGTAGAGATGGGGACGGGGAGGGAAGTCGAAAGCAAAAGTCAAGAAAAACAAGCAATACACTATAGAGTGAAGGTGCAGGTGGGGAAGGTAGGTGTCAGGTGTTAAGAGATGGAGAGGTAAAAGAAAACCGTTAACAGGCAACACATAAGCCAGGTGTGATGGTGCACAGCTATAATCCTAGCATTCTGGGGGCTGAGGCAAAAAGATCCCAAGTTCAAACCTAGCCTGGACAATTTAGCTCCTTAGCAAGACCCTGTCTCAAAAGTTTTTAAAACACTGTAGGGCTTTGGGGCTGAGGATATAGCTCAGTGTGAAGGCTCAGATTTCAATCCCTAGGATTGTCCCAACCCACCCTCCCCCGCCCCGAAAAAGCTGACACATCATTGGGCAAAGGAAAGAGAAAGCCTTTTTAAACTATGTGACACTGGCAAAGCATGTGGCAAGCAGTTCCTTCATCTGTAAAAATGGTACAATAATAGTTTCTTCCTCTTGAGGTTATTGAAAGGATAAAATCAACTGATGCATTTAAAAATGTGCAAATCTTATAGTTGCTGTTATTAATAATCATGTTGTTAACAGAGTAGGGGGAAGCTTCTGCTCCAAAAGAAGGCCAGGTGGACTGACTTAGGAGCCAGAAACAAGAAATTTAGAGGGGAGGGGAGGAGAAGAGAGACCATAGGAAAAAGGAATTTTAATCAAGGAACACTTGAACTTCTATGCAAAAAGCTGTATTTAAACTTACATATATTTTGGAGGGAAATGACCCATAGTTTCTCAGAGGAGTCCATGGCACATCCATCCCACCAGTTTAAAAATTACTTAAAGGAATGAAGAGTCAAGAAAAAGAGGCAGCTAAGAGGAGAAGCCCACAATCATCCATGGATGGGATGGAGTGAGGCACTTCCATGAATTGAGGATGGGAGGGGGTGGTACAGAGTATAAAGAGCATAGGCAGAGGAGGGAACTCATTGAAGTGAAGGCACAGAGAACCAAGCCAACTCACAGTGGGATGGAATGATGGTTAGCTCAGCTATCATGCGGCTCACAGAAGGTTCACAGAGGCAGTTGGCTACAGGATGGATGAGTGGACGAATGGGTAGGCAGCCTGACTGAGTAGCTGAGGATGGGAGAAACTGGAGATGCAAAATGCAAATCTGGAGGGAGGACATAAAAGCCCTTGATTTTGTGTC
This sequence comes from Octodon degus, assembly GCF_000260255.1. Taxonomy (NCBI): domain Eukaryota; kingdom Metazoa; phylum Chordata; class Mammalia; order Rodentia; family Octodontidae; genus Octodon; species Octodon degus. The sequence goes on from NW_004524613.1 coordinate 11,956,092, forward strand.
TGGGGACTGAGAAGGGATTTAATGGAGACTTTTTTTTTTCCATTTGCCTAGTATGTGTGTATAGTTTCCCCACCTGAAATGCATCTGACTCAGGGTATTTGCAAAAGGCACTCTGCCAGGAAAAGGAGCTCTTAACTGTTGGCTGCCTGAGAAATATCCTACAGCAGAGTGTGGTGAGCAGTTTGCAGACAGTTATGGGCCATTTCATTCACTGGTTAATTCATGCAACAAATCTATCTTAAGCACTTACAGTGTGTGCAGTTTACTGCTACAGGCTGCAGATGCAACAATAAATAAGAGATGGTCCATGAGTTCAAAACTCCCCACCTAGGGCCTGGGAGGTGGCTCAGTGGCATAAGTGCCTGCCTGGCAAGTGCAAGATCCTGGGTTCAATCCCTAGTTTAAAAAAAAAAAAAAGTAGTGGAGGAAGTGGGCAATGACTGTGTATTATGATGGGTGCTGCAATAGTGGCCATGCACTGGTTGCTATAGGAACCAAGAGGAAGGCCATCCAAACTTCTCCAACCTTATTCTCCTTATCTGCAGAGTGGGAATCATGTTCTTTATTTAAAAAAAAAAAAAGTTTTCTGGCCCATTTCAGGCCCCTGCTTGACCTGTGTTAGGAGGTCGTTACTGTTTAAAATGTACTCAGTAAATGTTGCTTGAGCACCAAAGACACTGTCGCGTATGGTAGTAGTTCAGCACTAAAGTATACAGATAAAAATGCTTGTATTTATCAAGATTACATTCTAGCCAGGTGTGGTGGTGCACACTTATAATCCCAGCACTGAGCAGGAGGATCATTGTGAGCTTAAGACCACCTTGGACTACAAAGTGAGCTCAAGGCCAGCCAGAACTACATAGAGAGATCCTGTCTCAAGGAAAGAAAAAGAAAGAAAGAAAAAGAAAAAGAAAAACCAAAAAAAAAGAAAAAAGAAAAAAGTATTACATTCATGGAGGGGAAAACAAACAATAAACAAATATATTTAATAGGTCACATGGTAACAAACGCCTTGGCAACAAAGCAAGGATGAAAGCTGGGGAAGAATTTGGGAAACAGTTGTAATTTTTTTTTTTCTCTCTCTCTTTTTGAAACAAGGTTTCACTATGCAGTTCAAGCTGGACTTGAAGTCACTTTGTAGCCCAGGCTGACCTGGAACTCCCATGATACTCCTACTGCCTGAGCCTCCCAAGTGCTGGGATTACAAGCATGTGCCACTACACCTGGCTCAGGGTTACAATCTTTATTATTATTATTATTATTATTATTATTATTTTAATGTGTTTGTTTGTTGCAGAGTCTCACTATGCAGCTCAGACTCATAGTGATCCTCCTGTTTTCAGCCTCCCCAGCGCTGGCATTATAGGCATATGCCACTACACCTGGACTCTGTGGCTGGCTCAGTCTAAGATTGCAACCCGGGGACAGGGCTGGCACAGTCTGTGGTGCCAGGGATTGAATCGCATTCCCTGTACTTGCCTAAGTTTGCCTAAGCAGGCTTTTTAGTCCACTGAGCTATCTCACTGGTCCCCAGGCTGTAATCTTAGAGTAGTCAGGATATTTCTTGCTGAAAAGGAAACATGTTGGCCAGTATCTGAAAGATAATGGGGACTAGGCCATGGAGATATTTGGAGGACAAATGTTCTAGTAGGAAGATCCACACATGCAAAGAGCTGAGGCTGGACAGTGAGTGCCTGTGATTAGTGTCGTACAGAGAACAGGGTGACTGGAAAGAGGTGATTAAGGTGGTCAGCTCCCACAGATGGGGTCAAAGAGGGCTTTGGAGCAGAGTACGTTGGATAAGTCTCTTGGGGGACCTAAGAATTTTGACCTGATCCTGAGTGAGCCTCTGGAGTTTTAAGCAGAAGGTTGATGGGACCTCACATTCTAAAAGTATCACTCTGCTTTAAAAAATTACTTGGTCTGGGCTGGGGAGATAGCATGGCAGCATAAGCATCTGCCTGGCAAGCACAAGGTCCCAAGTTCGATCCCCGGTACCACATGCCATGTCCACCATGGAACTGGGCTTGGTGGCACATGCCTGAAATCCTAGTGCTGGGGAAGCTGAGGCATAAAGATCTCTACAAATCTAAACTGTGTAGCAAGACCCTGTATCAAATATTTAAAAAATAAAAATAAAAAAAGAATTACTTGTTCTGAGTGCCACGGAATAACAGCACAGAAGCAGAGCCTCCTGCAATAAATCACATGGAGGTGATGAAGATTTGGGCTAATGTGGCAGCCAAAGAAGTGGTGCAATATGTTTAGCAACTGAATATTTAAAAAAGGATGTCAATAGGATTTGTTGACAGATTGGATAATGTAGGGAGGACAGGCCAGAAAAAAAAAATAAAAGAATGACTGGAATTTTAAGAAACCCAGAGGTATTGGATGTACAGGTCTGAGGACTAGGGAAAATTCCTGATTAAAGACACAAGGTTAGGACTTCTCAGATAGAGGTATTTAAAGCCACAAGGATGGGTAAATTAGTGACTAGAAGGAACACAGGAAAGAGTCTAAAGACTGAGCCCAGGCACATTGCCAACACCCAGCAATGGTGGCCTCATCTGCTTTTAATTTAGGGGTTCCAAAGCTAGACTTGGACATTCTTCAGAGATTTTTCAAATATTTCCCAATGTTCTGTCTCCCAGTTCTGAACACAAATACTCACCAGGAAGGGAAGTCTGCAGAAGAAAAAAAAATCAATTTCTAGTAGATTGTATTACCATTTCCCCCAAAATAGCAGAAGAGCCAAGTTCCAGGTCATTGGGAGGATTTGGAGTCTTTCATATTGTGTTTCTCCTATCAAGTCCTTGAGGCTGGGCTCTCATGGAAGATTCTTCCAGGCTTCCCTGCTCTGAGAGCTCTCTCATAGCTCCCAGAATACTATATTGTAATTGGTGGATACTTGTCTATGTCTTCTCTCCAGATGGAGGGAGGCTGTGTTGAACACATCACAGCACTACTAGAAGGCTTGGCACCACCCAGGCATCAGGAAATGTGATTGGAAATTACCTGCAATGCAGAAAATGAAAAGGAACATCCACATTGCCAGGCTCTGAGTGTATTTCTTCAGCTCTACCACCAAAGCTGGTATCTGTTCTGCCAGAGCCCATTCCTGGTACCCGCATCTGAGTCCTAGAAAGGTAAGGACTTGCCCTGCAAGCTTGGATTCTGCTCCTTAGGATGATAATCTTCTCTGAGTCCAGGATAAGCTGTCCTGAAAAACTAATTATCTGAGTCAATCCTCAATTTTTTCCTGTGAGAAAGGACCCAGAGCCCTAGAAGTGAGGTTGGAAGCATCTTGCTTTCAAGAAAACTGTCTCCTCCAAAGGAGGAGCCTTCTTACCCAACCCAGAATTCCTGTCGTATCAAGTGTGCTAATACTTTTCAGTGGGTTTAGGATAATTTGAAAGCCTTGAACAGAGATTAACAGACCCTCTTATTAGATATGAGTATCTTTTCCTTCATAAAACAAACAAATAAGCAGACACCCTCTGTTATGGTTTGTGTCTCTATGTCCTTCCAAAGTCTCATTTGGTTTTAGATGGGGCTTTTCAGAGAGGTGACTGGATCTAGAGTGCACGTGATGCTGGGATTAAGGATGGGTGATTACTACATTAGTCTACTGATTGGGTTGACATAGTTCTGGGTGTGGTTAATAGGAAGGCCTACTCTGGGCATGAGCGCTACTTGTCGTAAGGATAGAATGTGGGGGCTGGGGAGATAGCTCAGTAGAATAAGCGCTTGCCTAGCAAGTGCAGCGTCCTGAGTTCAATCCCCAGTACCTAAAAAAA
>NW_004524613.1:11964317-11970187 GCF_000260255.1 Octodon degus
AGTGAGCCGAAATGCGAACTTAGGCTGTTACACAACTGCTGGGGTCTGTTCCTGTCGCCCGCCGGGCAGTCTGTCAGCGTCACCGCCGCCGCCGCTGCCGTCGCCTCAGCCGTTCCGGGGTTCTCGGGCCCGCTGTCGCCGCTTACCTGCACCTCCGCGAGCTTCCGGGAACCCCGTCACCCGACCGCCCTGCCGACCTGACTGTCCGCGTCTCGCCTGCGCCGCCTCGCAGTCTGCCGCGCCCGTCGCTTTCGCCGCTCCGGTCGATATGAGTGGGGACCATCTCCACAACGATTCCCAGGTACGGCCTTTCCGCTGCGGCTCTCCCGGTGTCCCGGCCTCAGCCCCGGCTCCGGCTCCGGCCCCGGCCCCGGCCCTGGTCGCTTTGACAGGCCCGGCTCCCCCCCTGAGCACGGGCCGCCCGTCGGACGTGGTCGGCTCACAAGGCCCGGGGGCAGCCGCCAAGTTAACAGTTGGGGGGTCCTGCTCTAGGAGGCCGTTCGCGGGGCTCCCTCGACCCCTGGGTGTGAGGTGGGCCCGGCGGCCGGCCGCGCGCACTCATCCTCCGCCCGGGGGCTTCATGTGCCTGTTGTTTCATCTTCCCTCCTTTTTTCTCTCTCCAGATCGAAGCGGATTTCCGATTGAATGGTGAGTGAGCCCCCCGCCCCGCCCTGACTCCCCGTTCCTGGCCGCCTCCCCCGTGCCGGGCCGGAGCCGGGCAGAGGACAGACATGGCGTCCCAGAGACTAAGTCCCAGCTCCTCGCTCACCGGCCCCATTGTTCCCATCGGGCCGCCTTTAGACCCCCTTTCCAGGGGTCACAGCGCCCCCAGATCGCGGCCCCCCCAAGAGGGGGCAACGGAGATCCCGCCTTGCCCGCCGCCGGGTCTCAGGCTGCCTTTCCTGGCCGGGATTCCTCCCGGGAAAGTCGCCTTGTCGACGGTCGGGACTTAGTCTCTGCGCCATTTTCTTTTTCTCTCTCCTTTCTGTGCCTGTGTCTTTCTCTCCCTCCCTCGGCTCCTTTCTTGAGCTGCCCAGAAAGAGCTTTCTGCAGATTAAAGCCATATAAAACACACACCTCCCCAGAGAAGCAAGGCTGGGAGACTGAATAATTATCAATTTTTATAAATACAACTTTATTTAGGAGGTTTATGTGCTTTCAGGTTCATGTTTGTTATCTTTTCGGCTTCTAGAATGAAGATTCCCTTAGGCAACTGTTGATTTGGTAGGAGGGGGATAAGACATTTCTGATGAGAATGATGGCTCTAAAACTAAAACCATTCTTTGTGGAGTTCTTTATATTTTGGCTTGTGTACTTTACAGAAGTGGCTCTTCAGAAAGTTTGTAAGTTCTCGGTGTCACCTAGTTAGTGTGAATGTTGGACTTGGGCATATTGATTTTTTAAAAAATTAAAAGTATTAGTGGGTAGAACTTTTCATTGTTGTTGAGGTTTCTAAGGAGGTCTTTAGAGGGACAACTTAGGTTACTTGTCAGGAAGACCCGGTTGTTGAGCATCTCATCTGAATCTGGTATGTTGGCCTTTTCTTTTGAGCTGTAGGGAGGAAAAAAAGATTTTTATCTGTTGAAACAAAGAGTGGACAGACCCACCCCTATTTCCTGTTCGTTCTTTTAAGAGGCTACTGTTCTTCAGGAATCAAGTTAGCTTTCTTTTCCTACATCTTTTTGTTTTTGAACCCTTTTTAGCCAAACCAGGGCACTTACTCTTAGTATTTCCACTTCACTTGCCCAGGGAAAGGTCCACCATAAAAAAACTTAACTTTGCGCAGGCTTTCAGACTATTTCCTTGAATGACAAGGTACTCTGTAGTGTGCTGGTAATTCCCACTGATTCTGATAGTACATAATCCTGCTCACTTGAGTTTGGGTTCCAGGAACAACCTCTCCAGTGGGGAAGCTGATGAGTAGGTTTTCTGATGTTGTAATCAGCAGTCCATCACGTTAGCCTACTGAACTTAGCAGCAGCGTTATGTTGAGATTCTGAAGTGAGGTATCCAGCATGGGATGGTACTGACCTCGGAGAGGATCTGGTTAAAATAGCATTTCTTGAACATCCAAAATGTGCAAAGCAATGTATTAAAGAGTACTTGAGCCAAACCTTCCACCACACCACTGCTTTTGCTCTCAGTTTAGCGTGTTGGGGGAGGCATGTTAGTTAATTATAAGGTTGATGCTGAAGTATATGTATATCCAAGAATGCTTTGGGAGCATGGGGGACTTAATTTTGTCTGGGCCTGGGGAAATTTCTCACAGGTGACTCTTGAGCAGGATATTGTATAAGACTAGGTGTTGAGAATTGTCAAGGGTTGAATTGTTAATTATACTTAGCCTATCAGGCTTTTAAGAGGAAGCTGAAGCCCCTGAATGTTCCTAAGGGCATTTTAGAAGACTAAGAGTATATATGTGTTTCTTTGGGATATAGGGCAAAACAGGAATATAGCAGTTGAGAATGTAAATAGTCTTTGATCACTGAAGGAAAGTAATATCTTAGAAAAAGGGTTATTTATTTATTTATTTTGGGTTTTGATTTTTTTTTTTTTTTAAAGACTGAGCCAGGTATGTAATATATGTAGTGTAATGGATTTACTCTTTTCTCCTTATAAGAAAAGTAATTCCATAGTTTTCACCTAAATTACACAAAGATACTATTAAATATGTGAATGACTTTGGACTGGATATGTTACTTAGATCTTTGCTGTCATGATGAAAGACTGAAACTGCCTGTGTTGACTTTTAGAAGGTACAGTATTTGTTCACATTTTCTAGCAATAACAGCTAATATTTATTGAATCTCAGATGTTTGCTTGGATATCTCACTTAGTTTAATCCTTGGAAGGAGTTAGGGACTGTTATCTCCCACTTACAGACTAGGAAACTGAGGCTCTTATGTATTTATTTGCTTGCCCAAGGGCAGTGAGTTGTGTACTCCAAAGCAAGCCCCTGAGCTTAGCCATTCTGTTGTAGGAATGTTAGTATAAAGAAATTAAAAGACATCTCTATTACACAGTTAAAAAAGAGAGGGAAGAATTACCTAGTTTGTCATTTGTTTTTATCTAAATCTGTTTGAGAAAAAGCACTTTTAACTGTCTCTTCTGTGCCACCAAAAGGGTTTGACACTGGAGTAACTTGTTTTTGTAAATATTATCTAGAACATGTAACAGTGTGCTTGCTCTGTCAAGTAATACATTGTTAACTAGTGACTGATTTATGAAACTGAAACAGCTTTTTAAGCATAAAACTTAATATTTATCCCGAGGCTTACCATTATTGACTTGGTATTAAGATCAGTTCCAAGGGGTGTGTGTTTAAGCATGATTTTAAGTGGGCATGACCCATTTTGCAGTCTTAACTGCCAGTTCACCTATTAAGATCACACATCTTCATTTTTCTTGCCCTTATCTCCTAAGATGTGAAAGATATTTCTTTCATTTTGGAGTTTATTCTTTGTAATATACAGAATTGTATGTGTTTGTATAGAATTTAGAACATCCTGGACCATACTCAGTTTTTGAGAAAATGTTATTTGTTAAATGGATTTATATTTCAAATATTGACAGTGAACAATTTTAGGAGTAGAAATTATTACAGTTTTTGCCTAAGTGAAGGACTTCCTCTGTAAGTGTTGATAGTACTAGGTATAGTTGGGCTGAGTCATTATTACAGTGCTGTACAGACCTCTATTGGTAGTCGATAGTGATAAGATCAGGTTAGGGTGTTGGGATTCTTTCTGTTTCAAGAACCAGTTTTGACTTTCAGTTGTTGTTCTTACCTCTTTTAAGAATTTAAGGTACAGTTGGCTCCATCCTGTCATCGTTTGACATTGTATATTGATTCTAGATAGCTTAATGGGTTCAAACAGAATGGGGGAATTAAATATGAATTGTTGATGATACTAACAGATACTATAGTTGTGCTTCTATACTGTTGAGTTGTGGTAGGTGGTGGGAAAGATGAGGTGGGTCTGAAAATTCTGATCACATTTTTAAAAATGGAAACTGATGGCACTTCTAAATGGTATCTGGAACGTTTTCAGACTCAATCTGAATGTGCTTAATTAAACATTAGGCTCTAGTGTTTCTTTCCTCATAAGCTGGCTTCCTTGAGGTATCTTTCTAGCAAAAGTACAGTGATAGAATCCTGCAATATATCAGGTCTCTCAAACAAAATTTTAGACTCAAGTATTTCTGATAAAGCAAGAAAATCCAGGAGTTACTTTTAAAGGAGTCAGAAAGAACTTATGATTTAAAAATAAAAATTGGATAATTGGTTAACAGCTGTGAACTCTTACTTCTTTGGTTATGTAGATAAAAATGAAAAATAGGAACCCAGGATCAGTTCCCAAATCTCATTTTAACCAACAACTGGAGGAAGAGGGAGTGGTAGTAGGGGGAAGGTTGAGTTGAACTTTTTTTCATTATTGTCAATAATGGAAAATTGTGAAAGTTTGAAAGCAATTCTTTAATATTTTCTGGCATACAGTGAATTAATACCTATTTATGATTGCTAGGGATTCTTAACTAATGTACAACTTGTGTTACAAAGTTAAGAAACTTTGTATGTGGAGTGAGGAGCTGTAAAAAAATAGCCTGCCTTTTGAGTCTATAAATATTTTAGAAAAAACTGTGTTGTAAATTATAGTAATAGTTTTCACTGTTTGCTTAGTGGTTTGGCAAATGATTTTGTTCTTTCTGGAAATCTCTTTTTAGGAGACTTCAGACTATACTAAAATTGTGTTGTTTTATATGGGCATAAATTTATATGTATGTTATAGGTCTTTGCTGCAGTCACAGTGCCAAATAAAATGAATTTTCTTTAAACCCAAGGTTGTTTTCCTAGAAGTATGTTTGGTGAGGGCTTATACCATTCCCATGTAAAACTAGATTGAACTCTTTAATAAATTTCTAGGATCACTTGAAAAAATTGGATTCAGATGTAATTACTTTGATTGAGACCATGGAAATGTTTATATCTTTTATGTAGGACCCTGAGGTTAAAAAAATTCATTTGAAAGAATAGTAAAATACAGATTGTGAAACTATTAACTTTATATAGTGGTATTTGGACAACAGTTGAGAATTCTACTTTGAATTCTTTGTATGTTCTAAATAGAAGAATTTCTGCTTTTTAAGGTAAAACCCTTAGAGCAGCAGAAATTCTGGACAAGCCTTTAAAACATAAATGAAGTGTTATGTTTAAGGGGAGTGTGTTTCAGGTAAACTTCAAGTAATAATATCTGAAAATAAGTCTTTTTTTCCTTATGTTCAGGTCATATAAACTTGAATTTTGAGATTTACATTCCTATAGCTCCAGGCTGAAGTAGGAAATCTGAAGTAGAGGCCATCAGCTTGGAATACTTGGCATTTAGTCATCCTTCACTCTCCCTACCCACTTGCTTATCTAGATGCCTGCAGTGTGTGCTACATTGATAGCATAGGGCCTGCCCATGGTGGAGGATGGTGAAAAGGGGTAGTGGCTGGTACTAAGGCCAAGCCTTGACTTGGGGAAAAGCTTTTAGCAGAATATCTATTAAATATGAACAGTTTTCGGTTGTTTTTGTTTTTAGTTTATGTTGTTTTTTGAGACAGGGTCTCACTGTGTAGTTCAGACTGTTTTTGAACTCACTATGTCTTCTAGCTGGCCTTGAACTCATGGTGATCCTCCTGCCTCAGCTTTCTAAGTGCTGGCATTTTAGGTATGTGCCACCATGCCCAGTTTAAATACAGTATGAATAGTATTTTGTGAGTGTTATAGGAAATGCCATAGTTTGCTGAAATGATTGAAAAGCAAATAGGTATTTTGAATGTGATTTTTAATTCTGTATGTTTGAGAAGATTTCTAAATAATTTTTTTTTAA
>NW_004524613.1:11970287-11985263 GCF_000260255.1 Octodon degus
AAAAAAAAAAAAGATAGACTGCAAGATACAGAAAGAGGGCTGCTGGTAACACTTGCTGCTTGCTGCTTTTATTGCCCTCTGTATACCATGAACTGTTTCTCCTCTGTGATTCCCCTCTGCCATGGGAACTGAAACCTCTACAAACTCTGAGCCAAAATAAAACTTTCCTCATTAACTTTGGGTATTGGGTATATGTCTCAGGAACAAGAAAAATAACCAAAACATCCTCTCTTAATCCCAGGTGTTACATTCCTTCCCATGTTTATATCTGAACCTCTTAAACAACTTGCTTTCTCCATTTTTACCTTTCGTTTACTCCCTAACCTAGCTCTATCATTAAAATAAGGCTATTCTAGGGCCCACCAATAGCTCAGTGGATTACCCACTACTATTGTGGACTGCTGGACTGTGTGGGATTGTTTTGCTGAATTCATGCACCTATAGTATTTAGATGCCAATGGAATACCCATCTCGGACAGGACTAAATAAACAAAAAAAAAGAGGGATACAAAGGAAGGACATTATTTTGTATCTGTACATGCAGAACAGTTAGGATAGACATACAGCTACTTTCACTTAATTCAATGAGAAGAAAGATTTGTACTAATAGTGTTTGGACAGGATATCCTGTCTGCATCTTGTACTATGGATAACTACTAAGAAGATAACAATGTACAATGTATTAATTATTGAAACTGTCCTATTAATCAGTTTTGAAGCTGTCTTATTGCTATTTGTTTCTCAATAAAATAAAATTAAAAAAAAATCTCAGTGGATTAAAGTACCTGCAGGTTCAATCCCCAGTGCCTGCTATGCCAGCCCCACCCCTGGGGTGTGCTGAAACAGCAATTGAGACTGGGCGTGGTGGCGCATGCCTGTATCCCAGCTCTTGCGCGGCTGTAAACAAGTGAATCACCATGAGTCTGATCTAGTAGTGAGACCCTGAGCACCCTGTAGATGCTTCCCTAAAATACAAGAAAGGCTATTCTTCCCAACCCTCCAATCTCAGTTACTTTTTTTTTTTTTCTCTTTAATTTATGTATTCGGTATAGGGTCTCAATATACAGCTCAGACTCATAGTGATCCTCTATTTTGAGCTTCCCCAGCACTGGGATTACAGGCATATGCCACCATGCCTGTATTCGGTCGGTGCTGGCTCAGTATGCCCAGGCATGGGGCCAGTTCAGTCCCTGTGCTTGCCAAAGCAGGCTCTTAGTCCACTGAGCTATTTCACTGGCGCTTTTCAGTTACTTTACACTCTTTGCTGAGACAAAATACCCAGCACCCAAAATTAAAGAAGGAAAGGTTTTTTAGCTCATGGTTTGTGGAGGTTTCAGTCCATACTTGGCCGGCTCCAAGGCCAAGTGGCACAAGGCAGAGGGTAACAGTTTATGGCATAGGAAAACAGCAAAACAGCAAGAGCAAATGGGAGAACAGCAGAAGAGCAGAGGCAGCCGAGAGCAAGCCTCTCTCCCTTCCTTATACTGCATTCAGGCTCTTTGTGAGTGTAGCACTCATACCCATAATTCCAGCATCACCCACACTCATAGTCCCAGCACTGGATCATGAGTCACAAACTCTATAAGCCCACCCCAGTGACTACAGAAGGCTTTGGGGGGACACCTAGATACAAATCATAACACCTCCCAAATGACTTCATCTATTCTAACTTCTTCGGGTACCATCTAATTAATTGTTAGTTCCTTCCAGTTGCTCTCCCAAACTCTAAAGCCATGTGACCAGTTGTCTACTAGATGATCTGACTCAGCCAATCCAAAAGACACTCCAAGCTCGAAATGTAAATGCACAGAGCTAAATCCATCATCATTCTCCCAAACCAGACCATCTCTCTGCATTTCTTTTCTTGTGAAATGGTGCTTCCAAGCACCATTCCTTTTACCTTCACCCTGACTCTTCCCTTTACCTTTTCCCTTTTCCATATATATATATATATATCTGATAAATCAACCCAATGTCACAAATATCCCCCCCACACATATTTTTTTCTCATGCCATAAATATCCCCCACACATATACACACAAACATTTTTTTTCTCATCCTTATGCCTTATTTGTATATCATTTACATTTTTGCCTATGAAATCAACAACATTCTCACCTGCGTGTTAACACGCCCCCAGTCTTGACCACATCAAATCTATGCTATGGGTAGTATTTACTAAAATGCATATGGATTATGTTCCCTCATTTTAAAAAAACTTATTGTGAATTCCCATTGTTCTGAGAATAAATTGCAAACTCCTCAACCCAATTCAAGATATCCTGCATGATTTAGGCCTTGCTTATTCCTCTAGTTTGATTTGCTACATTTTCTGTTGCTAATAACTGAATGCCACAGACTTACTAAGAATGTTATGAAGAAGACAGGTCCATTTTGGCTCCAAGGTCAAAGGAATGGATTTGATGATGACCTTCTTGCTCACAGGGTGGACTAGGCCATCGCAAGGGAGTGTGCATGTGTACACACAGGTACGTGCCTGTGGGTATGCCTGAATGATATCTCTTTTGTTCTCCCTTTCTCTTTAAAACCATGAGGTTTAATCATGAGGGCCCCAATGAGTTCATCTAGTCCTGATCACCTAAATCTAATCATTTTCCAAATCCCCTACCCCAGTAGCATAGTGAAATCTAGTTTTTACCCTCTTAACACTTCAAATGAGGATTAAGTTTCAATACATGAAACTTTGGGGGACATATTCAAACCATGTCTAAACCATAGCAAAACTTATGTTTCACACTTTTTTTTTTTTTTTTTTTTTTGAGGCAGAGTCTCATTATGTAGTGCAGGCTGGCCTTGAACTCTCTTATGTAGCCCCAAGCTGGACTTGAACTCATGGAGATCCTCCTGCCTCAGACTCCCAAGTGCTGGGATTATAGCCTTGCACCACCACACCTGGCATTCTCACTACACTTTATGCTCTACTTTTCAGCCATGCTAAATTATCAATAGTTCCTCAAGTGAACCCTACTCTCCTGAATTTCCAAATGTTTTCCTATTGGTTCCCTTAGCCTCCGGTGCTCATCTCCCTCATTTACCTTGTCCTTGATCTTCACCTGCTAACTTCTGTTTCCACCATCAGACCTAAGTTTAGATGTGACTTCTACTAGGAAACCTTGCCTAATTCTTCAACTTTGGATGACAGCTCCTTGTAAAGCACTCCCACAGCAAACACATAGTACTTTATCCTCACAACACTTATCACGATAAGTAACTACTGCTTGTTCCCTTGTCTGTCTCACTCACAAGGCCTGAACTCCTTTAAGGCAAGGAACTTGTCTTTCTAGTTCATAGCTGAATTTCTAGTACTATGTATGTACCTGAGTCATTCTGTGTATGTGTGCGTACACTTGCACAAGAGACAAAGAAGAGGGGACTAGGAGGGAGGGAGGGAGGGAGAGAGTGTATCAGAAAGTAAAAGAGCAGGATTCATTAAAAATCTAGGGAAGGACAAACAGATAAATACAAAGTAGATTCCATAGAGGTAGCAGCCAGTAATAAGATGTGGAGGATGGGATCAAGGATTAACTCAGGAGGACTCAAGACTTTGAGCCCAAAAGACTGAGTAAAGTAATTGAAAGGGGTAGAGCTATTTACTAAACAGAGACCACAGAAGGAAAGAATAGTTTTGGGTGGTGGGGAGAGTTCAACTCAGGGTCCATAGACTGGGAATATCAAGTGGACATCTGTAATAGATCTATGAATAACTATTTCTTAGCTCAGAAAAAAGGTCAAGGTCAAAGACATACATCTGAGAGGCAACCTACAGTGGTCAATATGGGATCCGTGAAGCCATCAAGTGAAAGGTACAACAAGAGAAGAAAAAGCTGATTCTGGAGACCTTAGGGACACTTAAATTTGCTAGAAGAAAAAAGATAAGCAGGGAAATGGTATAGTATTTTGGAGAGGTAGGGTAGATACCAGGAGAATTAATGGTCATTGATGTTAAATACAGAAGCTACAAAGAATGTTCTCATCCACATGGAGTGCTGCAGGAAGGTGAAGGAGAATAAGCTTACTATATTTATGTGTGTTTAGAAAACCAACTTCATTGAGATGTCTTAGTTACTTTTCCATCATTGCTGGGACAAAATGCTTGACATCCAAGGTCCAGCGAGATAGCTCAGCAGACTAAAGACCCACTTAGGCAAGCACAGGGACTGGGTTTTGATCCCTGACACTGCATGCTTCACTGGCCCTGTCCCCAGGTGCTCTGAACCAGGACAGAGTCTGAGGGTGTGGTGGTGTACACCTGTATTCCCAGCGCTGGGGAGGCTGAAAACAGGAGGATCACTCTAAGTCTGAGCTGTGTAGTGAGACCCTGTATCAAATACATTAAAAAAAAAAAAAAAAAAAAAAAAAAAAAAAAAACCTTGACATCCAAAGTTAAAGAACCAAAGGTTTATTTAGTTTACAGTTCGTAGAGGTTCATGGCAGGAGAAGATAACAAAAAGAGATAAGAGCAAAGGGGATAAACAACCCTTTTTCTGCCCCTTTTATTTTACCCAGAGTGCTGGGTTTAGAGAGGTGGCAATCCAATCAGTGGAGTGATCCAGCAATCACCCAACCTTAATCCCAGGACCCTTAATTCTAGCATTATACTACGAATCAGTCACAAACTCTAGATTCAGCTACCTCTGAAAAGCCTGCCCCCATGACTATATGAAGCTTGGGGTTGGGGAAATCTAGATACAAACCGTAACATAACTTGTATATAATAAACTACTTCTATTTATAATGTTCAACTCTGCATTTTGACAGTTGTGTACACCCAAGAGAACACCAACAAAATCAAAATGTATGGACCATTTGCATTGTTCCCAGAACATTCCTTGTGCTGCTTTAGTAAAACCCTCTGACTACTTTTGTTACTTCATTATTTGCATTTCTAGAATTTCATAGAAATACAATCAAGTGTATATAATATTCTAAAGCCTATAATTTTTTATATTACTCAGAATGACTTTGAAATACATCCATATTGCTAAATGTATCAGTAAATCACTCCTTTTTATTGTTGAGTAATATAATATTTCATTTATGGATATACCATATTTTATCTGCTCACTTAATGATGGACGCATGTGCACACTTAGAGGCTGCTATAGAGTTGCTATCAACATTGCTTACACATGTTTGTATGGGAGTGAGTTTTCATTTCTCTTGTGGAAAAGAAATCACTGAGATAGTTTTTTTTTTTTAATAATTTGTGGTATTTATTTATTTATTTATTTTTGAGACAGGGCTTCACTGTGTAGCCTAGGCTGGTCTTGAACTCACTATGTAGCCCAGGCTGGCCTTGAACTCACGGCAATCCTCCTGCTTCAGGGATTGCAGGTATGAGCCATCAGGCCCAGCTCAGTAGTTGTATATTTAACTTTCAAAGAACTTTCCAAACCATTTTCCAATGTCCTGTGACATTTCATATTCCTAGTTGACATGGATGAGTTCCGCTTGTCAACAGCTCCCAATACCTGGTTCTGCCAATCATTTTAGTAGATGTTAGTCTACTGTATTTGGGAAGTAGGAAGTCCTCATCAGGATGGAAGCTAGATCAACGGTGACTAAGGGATAGGAAATAATGCATAAAAGGCAGCAAGTATAAATAGCTCTTTCCAAATATCTCAGTGGAGAGAGAAACAGTGATCCTGAAATGACATACACAATCACCAAAATGACACCCAGGATTAAGAGACAGATTTATTTACATAAGTAGGCATTAATTGGGATCATTCCCAGAACATCAGACCCTGATCTCTGGTGGTCTAGGGCTTATATGTGAAAAGCAAGCCAAGCCAGAATGGCTTGTCAAATGGGGATTGAGTCTTACAATATGCATCATAGTGACCAGCCTTTTCTAGGAGACAGAAGAAACCAAAACCAAAAGAGGAACTATTACCTGGGCAAATAAGAAACTGGAGTATACTGGTGGGGGAGGCATTTTCTGTTACATTTCCTTTCTTTTAGTTTCACCAGAGGGCCAGTAAGATGGCTCAGTGGACTAAGTGCCTGCTTAGGCAAGTGCAGGGACCAGGGTTCAATCCCTGGCACCACATGCCAGGCCCTTGGGCATGCTGAGCTGGCCACCAAATTCAAGCATGGTAGTGCATGCCTCTGATCCCAGCACTGGGGAGTCTGAAAACAGGAGGATCACTACAAGTCTGAGTTGCCTAGTGAGATCCTGTACCAAATACATTAAAAAAAAAAAAAAGTTTCCCCAGAGAATCTTTGTTGGGCATATTATATGTGATCTTTGAGACACAGCCCAACTAGAAGCAGTGGTATCATCACTCGGGCAAGGTAGTGAAGGACTCTTGAGGAGAGTAGTAAATGTGCCTCAGACGCTCATCAAAACTTGGTCAAGTGTTTGGTTGATTGTTCTGTTTTCTAGGGGCCACTATCCATAGAGTTTAAGGCAAAAAACACAGCTAGCAGGGAATATGGAAGGAGAGGGTTTAGTCTACTTCCCAAATACAGTAGATTAACATCTACTAAAATGATTGGCAGCACCAAGTATTGGGAGCTGTTGACAAGTGGAACTCATCCATGTCAACGAGGAATATGAATGTCACAGGACATTGAAAAGTGGTTTGGAAGCAAGGACTGGAATAATCAGCCTGAAAAGACACAAAAATCAAGGGGAGCAATCTTGTGAACTGTGTCCTCAGGCTTTAGCCATGCATCGACTGGGGAGCATCCAGAGTGACAACAGAGCTTTGAGTGCATCCTCTCTTAAGAGTGAGCTGTCTGGTCCAGGTAAAGTTTTCAGCTGGATTTCTGAAACTTGTAGAGGTAGTTAACATGTACCTGGGTTATATCTATGTGGCATCTACAGATATAGCTAGTCTTTTAACTGGTAACAAGCTGATTTGTTTTTTAAAAAAGTACCTTTACTAGAGCTTTGTGGACTATATACTGTATATCATTTTTATTTGATCTAGTTTTTGAGTTACCTTTGCTACAAATGCAGGCCCTTTGTCATTGTCAATAATCAAGGAAGGGAAGGCCATATCTAGGGATAAGTTTTTACAGCAGGACTCTATAAACGTTTATTATCTATTCAGTACAGGTAGGGAATGGGAGGTCAGGACTAGTAGAACACACAGTGGGGGCTGAGGTTACTGTTTCAGTCAACTGGATCACCAGGGGGGGTTAGTCCTCTGGACCAGATTATTTTGTGTCACTGGTGACATGTTTTCAAACAGCAGCAGGAAGCAGTTTGCTGTGTAGATTATTCCTGCATGAGCGTTTTGGTCAAAATAAATAGTTTTTTTCCAAGGTGACCACAGCATATAGAGCCTTTTGGAATTTATACCTAACAGAACTACTCCCATCCATAAACAGATGTACTCAGCATCTGTCAGGAGAGTCCATTTTTAAAAGTCTGATTGGCCCAATAACAGTTTATCAGACAGTGCTGGGCACTCATGGTCTGTTGGGCCCAGCTCTGTGGGGAGTACAGGGCAGGACTGAGTGGTTTACCACCAGATAAGTGTCAGGTAAGGATTTTTGCATGAGTGGCCTTAGTTCTGGGTAAGGTCCAGCAGAGCATGTGGTACCTGGACATCTTGATCTATGGTGAGTTTGTTATCTTCCTTGATCAGGACGGTGGCCATTAGAGTACAGAGGCCAAGGGGGAGGCAGCCCTTAGCTACTGTAAGCCAGGTATTTGCACAGGTAGGTCACTGGGACTTCCAGGGGCTGACAGTCTGAGTAACCATCATTGTTTTTGTGAACTTAGGGATCCAGATTTTATAAAAGCCAGCAGCTCCAAGAAATTTGTGGAATTTTTCTAATAACCAGTTTCTGCCAAATATTGTAGCAGAGATTTTTTGTCTTTCTAGGAGGCAGTTTTAGTGTCATTAATTAGAAGTGCTTTCTCAAAGAGGAAACAAGTTTTTTAATATATGGAAGTTTCAGTCCAGGTCAGTTGGCTTTTGAGTCCAGAACTGAGGTCTTTCCACTTAAAGGCAAAGAGGGGCTGGCTGACAGGAGTCAACTGAAGACAGAAGAAGGCACTTTGTAGGTCCAGACAAGGATACCAGCAGGCCATGGGTGACAGAAGACTGAGGCAATATATATGGAGGACAATCTTGGCAGCATTAATAGCTCAGAGATCTTGAACTGGTTTTATAGGCAGGAGAGATATATTTGAGCAGTTTGCTAGTCTATACTGCTTGGAGCACTGTGACGGAGTGGAAGGATAGAGAAACCTCGGAGAAAAAGTGCTGATAGTGGCTTTGCCAAGTCTATTGTTAGAGTCTCTCTGAAAATAGTAGAAGAGTTCTTAAGCCTATGTGACAATTGATCTTGCCCAAGGTGAGTCTATCAGACTGATGGGTTCCTAGATGTCCATTTATGCTTTCCATGACATCTGATAGCCACATGGGTCATGGTGAGGCAGCATGGTTGATGTCCAGGCCCAGAGGTGAGTCTTTATACCTCTAGGAAGAGAGTTTTCTGAACTTCAGGATTGTGGTAATCTGTCTCAGGCTGATGCAGACATCATTTTCCTCTTAGGAAATGGTCAAAGTTGAATGTGCAGGGTTAAACAAGAAGGAAGCTGACTGGCTTGGTGTGAAGGCGATGTCCTCTAACACTGTAAGTTTGTATCTGGCAGAAGGGGTGAGAAGCAAGATCCCAGTTGCCCTGGTGATGGTAACTTTCGACAGAGGGAATTTTTGAAGGCAGAGAGTTTGTTCCATTGTCTACCAGAGAAGTCACAGTTCTGTCCCCAACTTTTGCAATGACCACAGGCTTTTGGGGTCCCAGTCTGATAGAGCTGGGTCTGTCCTATCTATTCAGGCCTGACAGGGAGCAACTCATTTATCAGGGAGAAAAGCCCAGTTTTCCTTTGTCAAATATGGAACTCAGAAGGAATTGACAGTCATCTCAGGTGGATATTAGATGATGCTACCTGAACAGATAGGTATATAAGCAGAAGGCTCTTGGGGGGAGGGCTTCCATGGCCAAATGAAGGCTAGCTGGAACCAGTTCATTTGGCTAATAGTACACAAGTCAGGAGCAGGAAGCTAAGTTATAAGTGTTGGCAGCAATTCCAAAAGCTGATGAGGGTGCCCAGGTGGAATTCTCAGGAAGAATGAGCCTCTTTTTCCTTTTTTTTTTATTTGAGATACAGAGAGTAGTTTGATTTCATTATTTAACTCCATAAAAGCCCCTTTTTTGGCAGTCAGGGACAATGGTTTTAACTAATTAATTCCCACCTCTGATTTCCTATTTGTGTGTTCTTCACCCTTGAACAATGGCACAACAGAGAAAGGGTGGGTACCCCTCAGAGAGAGACTATTCAGATACCCACCTGGCTGTGCCTCTCTCGGGGACATAGGTGCAACTTAGCTAAGGGGGATGCGAGGCCTCTGTTATGCCCTATGTCGATTGCCATGGAACTGCAGGTGAGGGCCCAGTCAGCCACCACAACCAGTGCTTTCCAGTCTTGGTGCACAGATGGAGCAACCTATTGCTTACAGTGTCCAGTCCACTCACTCACACATTCATTCAGTAGGCACTCAGAGGTCAAACACTCCCACGCCCTTTCCCTTGCGTGTTGCCTTAACTAACAAGAGCTGATCAAGCTCTCCTGCTCAAATTGAGCAGTACTGATAGGCTATCTGGGATGTCTGCAGGGATCTCACCAGAATCAAGCTAGCAGACAGACAGACAGACAGACAGACAGACACACACACACACACACACACACAGAGTTCAACCTCCTCTTTTTCTTTGGGGTCCAATATGAGCTGTTTGAGTTGGGAGCCAGGAATCTGTCTTCAGGTCTCTGAGGGAACTCAAGAAATCTCGAGGGTACACTTTCCTGTCAGGACCAAGAGATGTCCTTGCTCCATCCACAAGGGCCACAACTGGCGACCAAAGAAATCAGCACAGTCACTCTTCCCAGCCAATACATCAAATACAACAGCAAGCAGAAACACAGAAGTGACACCCAGGATTTAGAGGCAGATTTATTTATATCAATGGGTGCTGGTCAGGATCATTCCCAGAATATCAGGCCATGATCTCTGGTGGTCCAGGGCTTGTATGAGAAAAGCAAGCAGGAAGTTCAGAAGCAGAAAAGCTTGTCAACTGGGGCTTGGTTATGCATCCTAGTGACCAGCTATGCACCACAGTGACCAGCCATTTCTAGGAGACTAAAGCAACCAGAACTGGAAAAGGAACTATTATTACCAGGGCAACTAAGAAACTGAAGTATACGGGATGAGGGTGCCATTTTTCGTTACAACCTGAGGACAATTTAAAAAGCAGGATGGGGATTCAGAGACTAGGTTCTATGTTCAGACTACTTAGGAAAATTAATGTACCTAATGTCTCTAAGCAAGTTTTTCAGCAGTAAAATGATGGAACTAGTAGTACCTGTTTCCTATGGTTATTGCAAGGATTAAATAAGGTAATGTGTGTGAAACACTTAGCACAGGCCAGAGCGCATAGTAAGTAACCAATTAACATGAGACATCATTTTTAACAAGGTCAAGGAGGTCAACCAAGACAGGAAAGCAAGTGAATAAGTGAACATGCAGAAGGGAGAGAAAATATGTAGGGAAACTAAGCTCTGGTGAGGGGATTGAAGATTCAGAGGGCTTGTTGCATGGTTCTAGAAGGCAGATTTTTTCAAAACCTGATCTTGAGTCCAGGTAGTCACATGCCTGTTATCACAGGCCTCCAGAGATTGAGGCAGGAAGATTACAGTGAGTTGAAGGCCAGCCTGAACTGCATAGTGAGACCCTGTCTCAAAAACAAAACAAAACAAAAACAAGAACAATGATAACAATAACAATAACAATAACAACAGAAAATGACCTTGGCTAAACTGTTGCCTGTTGGTTATTGAGTGTGGATGCTACTTCTGTTCCATTTTCTTGGGAAGTCATGCTGAGCCAGTTTGGAGTTTTTCTCACCCTCAGGGTCCTCTGGTGTTTGCTGTTTCCTGAATCTTTGGTTTCTTCCTGCCCCTCACTGCCCACTGGTTCTCTAGGTGGAGACAACTGGGCCTGAGCAGCAGCAGGGTACCTTAGTCCAACAGCTTGTATACAGGGAGCATCCTGTATGGAGTAGCCGTTATCCCTTCTCCTTGGGCTGTACCCTGGAATTGGACTATAATCCTGTTGTGCCCTTCACAGTTTGCATCTTCACAGTCATTCCAAAGGACCTGCCATGGGTAATAAGGCTTTGGAAACTCTTACACTGGTGTTCATGGGCCTCCTCACTAATCTGCCTGGCCCTAGAAAATGTCCTTGCTCTGCTGCCATGGTTATTCTCATACCAGTTCAAAGGCCACGTCACTTACAATCCTGCATCAGCTCCATATCACTGGGAGGGCCCACTCACCTTTTTGGGCTTATTCTCCAGTATATCTTCACATTTACTTTCCTTTCCAACCTAATTAAAACAATTCATGCTTGTAAATCTCAGGTTTTGCCTTTCTTTCTTTTTGTATTTAGTATAGAGTCTACAGGGTCTCACCATATAGATCTGACTTGTAGTGATTCTCCTGTTTTCAGACTCCCAAGCACTGGCATTACAGGTGTGTGCCACCATGCCCAGTCTCATTCACTGTCTCAGCACACCCTGGGGGTGGGGCTGGCACCCTACACTGTGGATTGAACCCTGTGCTGTTGCGCTCTGCCTAAGCAGGCGCTTAAGTCTGCTAAGCTAGCTGGCCAGCCCTGCACATATTGTTTCAACTCCTGCAATTACCTTCCTTTTTTAAAACAAAAACAAAAACAAAACAACAACAACAAAAAAACAACCAGGCCTTCCTTCTTCATTTTCAAGAATGGTATCCAGCTGGAGGTCTTTCTCAGTACTGCCCCTGCCATCAACACTAGCAAGTTGAATATGTCTCCCCTAACCCAGAGTTCTCATAGAAGCTTATGGCTGGACACCTCTTCTCTATTATACCTTGTACCTTTGGGTAACAGTTTGGGAGTATATGCCTCATTATCAGACTAAAAGCTTCACCAAGATAGGCATAGGCCTAAGTACTGTATCTGTATCCATAGGGCTTAGCATAGAACCTGTCTAATTTATAATACTGTTATATCCTCATTCCTCATAGAATAGTGGTTGAATGAAAAACTGTTCTCACCATAGCCACATGCCCAGGTGCCCTAAATCCTTTTGGCTGCCCTCATCTCCTTCCCAAATTTGGGGACTCCCGGTTTTCCTGTTTGTTCTATCCTTTTAATTCCACAATTTTCAACCTTAGCTGAAAGGTTTCTCTCCTAGCAGGTACAGGAATGTTTTTGGGTGCTACCAGAGTCACCAGCCTGAATCTCCTCCTTGGAACTCTAATGTACAACAGGTACATTAGAGTTTTCTGGCAACAATCCAAATCCTGAAAAGGCATGAAAAACTACTTGAAGATACAGCTGCCAAAGAAGTGGCAAAATGAGGAATGCACAAGCATCCTGGGTCAAAATGTCAGAAAAGGACATCTAGCTGGTAGGACCCAAGGATCCCAGAGTGTGGGCCAAAGAGGGCAATAGAAGCCTTGAGCATGCCTGGGAATCAAGTGTAAATTGGAATCAAGGATCACACAGACCTCTTGGTCCCATGTGCCCCATCAGGAGTTGATTAAACAAAAGGCTGGGGTAGGGGAGGTTATTTAACTATGCAGAACAGGAATGCAACCCAGCTTCAGAAGAAAGTAGAGGACCGAGGTCTTTTTGTCCCATAGCTACCCCTTTTTTTCACTCCCTCCTTCTCTTTCTCTGTAGAAAGTACTGCCGGGGCAGCTTCCTAATTTACACATTATAGATCCATTACCAAGAAGTGAGTCTCTCTGTGTGTTGCTATAGATTGAACCCAGGACCTCATGCATGCTAGGCAATTGCTCTATCACAGAGCTGCCTACTGAGACCTTTTCTCAGTTCTAAAGTCTCGAGAAATTTAAACTGAGTGATTTAATTTAGGCCAAGTGTCCTGGTCGGAACAGCCACACATTTGTGCATTGGCATGCATTATTCCCCCACAACCTTGCAAGTCTGAAGAAAGCTTCCTGAGAAGCAAGTTATTTAGGCTCCTCCAGGTTGGATACTCAGAATTGAACTAGGATGATGAGACACAAGTCCAAGAGAGTCTAAAGCAAACAGATACAGGGTAAATCTTGCATTCCCACTTACATCTGCTGTCCTGAGTCATCACTCCAAAGGCCCCAAACCTCAAGAGGTAGATTATAACAAAGGGTTTTTTTGGGTTTACTGATGTTTTGGAAATACTGTATTGTATACCATGTCCCTCTTTTAAGTCACATAGATGTTAGCATATTAAGAGGTCCTCTGAGGAAAATTTGTTTAATCTTAAACCATAATGATGTGTATTTTTGTGTGTGGAACTCTCCTTTTGGTAGAGTATCTATAAATCATCTACCTTTCACAATTCACACACGGTTTGGAGACAGGCCTTACTATCAGATTTCATCTTCTATCTATTTTTAGAGGGCTGGGATGGACAGTGAATGAGCAGGCTTGACTTAAAGCAGTTTTTTCTGAAACCTCATTGTGGTGGATTGACAAATGGTGGTTAACTTGTAAAACCCAGCTGAATTGAACCACTGTGGTGCTGGGTGTGGGAGGCCCACCTGAGGAGTGTTGCCAGCAGCCTAAGAAGAAAAGCTATTGGGAGCTGTTGGTTTTCTTTGGGCTGCTGTTGGTTGTTGGTTTTGTTTTTTTTTTTTAATAAGACCCTGTCATGCTGGTTTTCCTGATGAACTTGGCTGTTCTTACCATCTATCATCGAAGGACCTAGGAACTTTGTTGTCTCTGAAAATGGCTTTGGTTACCTTTGGGGGAGCTCTGGTTCTCACTTTAAGCATTGCTTCCTGGCTCCAGAGGGGAAGATGGTACACTGCTCAGTCCTGGAGAAGTTTGTCATGTTGGCTTTCTGGATGGGAGCCCAGATGTTATCATCAGAGAAGCTCAGGACCTCACTGTCAGGATGGCTGTGGTACCTTTCAGGGGAGTGCTGGCTCTTACTTTGAGTGTTGCTTTCTGGCTCCAGTGCAGATCCTTTAGCCTGCTAGCACAGATCTTTCATCCTGCTTGCACAGACTTTCTAGCTTTCACTACTGACCTTTGGACCTTCCCAGCGCAGATCTGCGAAACATGCCTGCAATGGAGCATTATCAAGGTCTTTTGGCCTCCAGCTGGTCTCATGGAGGGCGCTGTTATAGGCTCTTGGCCTCCAGTTGGACTCATGAGGGTCATTGTTATGGGCTCTAGATCATGAGTTGGACTTATGTAGGACATTACTGTGGGCTCCTGGTCCTCAGCTAGATTCTTTTATCTTTAGTGTGTGGAGAGATTTCCTGCACTTTTTGTATATGACTCCTTGAGTCACTATTATAAAATAATATAATTAAATGTCGTGCATTGTACTGTTTCCCCTTGCAAAACCCAAAACCAACTCATTTATTTGCCTTTGACCCGCCGGTAGTTTGTGTTTACACCCTTCCCCCCCCTCTTCCATCCTAAACAGGTATAGCCATGGATTTGATATACTGGCTATTGTTTTCTTTCTTTTTTTAAAAGCACTTCAAAATACTGTATTTATTATGTCCTGTAAATGAAAAATTTGCTTACAAAATAGTGTATATTGTATAACTTTAGCCCTTGAGCCAGACATTATTTTTCACTGAGGTAAAATTTTCACAAAGTACAATGCACACTTTTTTCTTGTACAGCCTGACTATTTTTTCCCCATAAATTTATTGAGAAACAAATAGCAATGAGACAGTTTCAAACCAAACTGGTAGGACAGTTTCAATAATTCACACATTGCATACATTCTTCCTAGTGGTTAATTGCTGTACAAGATGCAGACATGATATCCTATTTACAAACATCATTAGAACAAATCCTTCTATTCATTAAGAGAATGTTAACTATATATCTATCCTAACCACTTTGAATACACAGATATAA
>NW_004524613.1:11993518-11994123 GCF_000260255.1 Octodon degus
ATAGTTTGCTGAAATGATTGAAAAGCAAATAGGTATTTTGAATGTGATTTTTAATTCTGTATGTTTGAGAAGATTTCTAAATAATTTTTTTTTAAAAATTTTATTTATTTATTTAAGTGTGTGTGTGTGTGTGTGTGTGTGGCCAGCTCATCCCACCAGGGGGTGGGGCTGGCTGGCATGTGGTGCTGGGGATTGAACCGCGGTCCCTGTGCTTTGCTAAGCTTGTTCTAAGTAGGTGCCCTAGACCACTGAGCCATCTCACCAGCCCTCTAAATAATTTTCTAATAGATGACATTGTTGATACCTGGTATATCTGGATTGTATAGATTATAATATCATTAACTGAGACTACCTATGTAGACTGGGTGTGGTGGCACACGACTGTAATCCCAGAGTTTGGGAAGCTGAAAATAGGAGGATCAATATGAGTCCAATCTGTGTAGTGAGACCCTGTAGGCCCTATACTGAAAAACACATAAAAATAAATAAAATAAGAATTTTATATTAACTCTGTTTATGTCATTTATACCTCTAAATTTTAGTTTAAAAAATCTTCAAGAGAGATAGTAAACTTACGTTTTAATTTTTTTTTTTTTTTTTTTTTT
>NW_004524613.1:11994223-12022886 GCF_000260255.1 Octodon degus
TCTCCCTGGCCCTTTAAATTTCTTTTTGGTAGGTTTTTTATAATTTATTTGTCTTGGGTTTTTAGGTCCATTTTGTGTCCCCCCCCCCACCTTCACTTTTATGTATTATATTTGAAAAATCTCAGACACAAGTAATACATTGTATATGATATGAGATATATAGATATAGATATAGATATAGATATAGATATAGATATAGATATAGATATGGTATTTCGTACAGGATCTGCAGGGTCTCTCTACACAGATCCAACTCAGCCTCCCAAGTGCTTGGGATTACAGGTGCACACCACTACTCCCAGGCTTAATAAGAGTCTCAGCACTCCCTAAGGGCAGGGCCTGCATGGCAGGCCTCTGTGCTATGCCTAAACAGGCACTTTAATTCACTGTGTTGTCTGGCAGGCCATTCTTTTTTCTTTTCAATTTATGTGGTATAGGGTCTTGCTGCAGAGCTGGGACTCATAGTGATCCTCCTGTCCCAGCCTCCCTAGTGCTGGGGTTATAGACCCGTGCCACTAGCCACCACACCGTTTTGATGGCCCTCTGGGGATTGAACCCAGGTCCTTGGGCTTGCTAGGCAGTCACTTAGACATTTAGCTATCTCCCTGACCCACACATGTAAAAATTTCTATTTACATCTCTTCCACCTTCCACCCTTCCCTTCAGATTTGGCATTGGGGATATATCTATCAGGATACTAATTCCTTTCCGTCTTTCAAATTAATGTTTTTGTATCCGTAGCTTTAAGCAATCAACACAGCTTATTAGCTGCCCCCACCCCCCACCCCCTTTTTGAGGTAGGAGTAGCTTAGGGTTAAACTCACTAAGTATAAACTTCTGATGGTCCTCTTGCCTTGGCCTCCAGAGTAGTCCTGCACCACTTTGCCTGGCTTATTAGCATTCTTAAGATACATTCTTAAAAGTTGAGAAAGCTGTTAAAGCTATCAGCATTATCAGGACTTTAGCTGCACTGTCTTTGTTATGTAGGCGAATGTTGTTTTGGAATAAATTTAAGAGATCCTTGGGTATTGTGTCATTTTCTAGTACTGGCAAACATTGGTTTCATTATGTTTTGTACTGTTTTATTTAGCATAGCCTAGCAAAGATAATAAATACATAGGGGCTTTCTTAGGGAGATATCCTTGACTGTTGAAGGCTAATCCTACATCAGAATAATGTGTCTTCTTGCCACTTAAGGAAAGTCCAGATTTTAATCTTGCTACCAAGTATAAGAATGTCCAGATTTTTGAAGCTCCATAGACATTTTAATGATTAGGCACGAGACCAATTTAACAGCTTTAAATAGCTGTCATTTTTGGATCTCTTTCTTTAAGTCCCCTTAATTTACCTAGCTCCTTTATAATAACACCTTTGTAGTTAGCTCTGAGCTCTTGCTCAGCAGAAGTGGGAGGAAGGAAACTAATAAAAACCCATGTTTTTATTAAATCCGCATTGGGCTAGGATACTAGAGATTGCATAGGTTTATGGGAGAATCACAGACCAGCAAAGAAAAATCTTTTTACCTTCTCACCTTTTCATTTTGGTTGTATATTGTTCTTACAGTACAGATTTCAGAAATTTCACTCAGGATGTAATTGGTAAGTTTCTAATAACAGATGTGACAAACCTGCCCTTAATTATCTACTAGTAGAGATGGTCAGGCTCCCTTTTACCTAGAATGTTAGGTTTCTAAGAGGTGCTTGGATGATTTAGGTTGAAACCAGATTGATACTGAAGGTGGTGAAGAAGGAGGGTATAGAGAGATGTGCTCTTGAGCAGCTTCAGGGGAAAAGAAATTGGAGTAGAATTCAAAAAAGTCACATAAGTCTTTGTTCTTACAATGAAACTTGGCCTGTTCCCTGAACCTTGTTTTCTCATTTATAAAAAAAGGATGTTTCTGCTTTGCAAGCTATTGAGAATTAAGTATGTGAAAATGCTTGTTTGTCCATGTTGTAAATTTTAAACTTCAGTCAGACAGCTTTATTCAAAAATATATCTTTATTTTGAATGTTAAATATAAGTAGTAATGTTGATGAGTTTCTTCTTCACTGGTATTTATTTCTTATGAACATTTAAATTTTCCTGTCATTTACACTGTAAATTGTAACATGTAACTAGAGTTGGTTGAATCCTTACCTGACTGAACTGAATCTTCTGCATTAATCTCCTCCAGCTCTAAAGCAGTCACTGCTAAGTAAAGTGTATGTACATGTCAAGGTTTGGGCTAAGTAGAAGCCAAATGAATATTGTAGTCCTACTTTTCTAAGACTTAAGTTTAAGTCAAGCTGTTCATTGCTGAAAGAGGTTCTAATAAAGTTTATGTATAAAAATTCAGTAGTATATCCCATGTTAATAATTGTACTTGAGTGCCAGCCAAATAGTGGATTAAAAGTGCCTGCAAAGTAAGTGCGCAGGGGAGGAGGGTTGGGGGGGTTAATTTCCAGGCCTGCTGTGCCGGCCCCACCCCCAGGATGCCCTGAGACCTGATTGAGACTGGGCGTGGTTGGCATGTGCCTGAGGCTGTGAACAGGCAGATCACTACGGAGTCTGATCTAGTAGTGAGACCCTGAACACCCTGTAGACCCTTCCCTAAAACACCAAAAAAAAAAAAAAAATGTGTGTGGCCATAGAAGATACTGTGAAAAAATTTGCATAGCAGAAATTACAGTGCTGCGGGCTGGTGAGATGACTCAGTGGTCTAAAGCACCTACTTAGAACAAGCTTAGCAAAGCACAGGGACCACGGTTCAATCCCCCAGCACCACATGCCAGCCAGCCCCGCCCCCAGGTGGGCTGAGCTGGCCACACACACACACACAAATATAAATAAAATTAAAAAAAAAAAGAAATTACAGTGCTGGCTTATAAGTCTAACTAATGTTGAAGATTGAATTGTATTGAACATGTTATTTTGGAAGTGCTGCTCAAAGGAAATAATTTAGAGAGATATTCACTGATATCCATTAGGTTAAGCCTAATGAATTTCAGTAGAAATCTTAAATCAAGGAGATTATCACAGAAGCATCACAGTGGGAGCAGACTTAAATTAATATTCAAGGAAAGATACATGAGATAAAATAATTGTAAATAAATTAGAGAGTGGCTATAGTTTTCTTTTTTAATTAGATTTTGTTGGTGAGATAAGAGTTTGCAATGATAGTCTTCAAAAGATAAACATTGTGGGGAAATATAGCTCTTAAAATTTATGGGAAAAAACTGGGAAGATGAATAGTTATTGCTTTATAGCTTTGATGCTCAACATATGAGAGAGCCAGCGAGATAGAGATAGCTCAGCCCAGTAAACACTTGCTTAGGCAATCGCTGAGACCAGGGTTCAATCCCTGTACCATATGCCATACCTGCCCACCAAGACCCAGAGTGGTGGTGCACACCTATAATCCCAGTGCTGGGGAGGCTGAAAACAGGAGGATCACTACTAGTCTGAGCTGCATAGTGAGACCCTGTACCAAATACATCAGAGAGAGAGACTGACTGGGTGTTCACAGTACAATTGAATTTAAAAATCTTGAAAGCTTAGGCCTCTTTTTCTTGTCATTTTCCCCTAATGCATAATGTGACTAATCCATTTATCTAAACACATAATGGGTAGATAATAAGAGACTTGGAATCAAGGAAATTCGAATTTGAGTCTTCTCCATAGTAGCTAGACCTTTAAACCGGATAATATTAAATTCTTAATTCTTCATCCGTAAAGTAGGTAGTATAATGTTTACCTCATAAGATTGAAGGTTAAAGAGCATGTAAAGATTATTTAATGAAAGGTGAAGTGTTGAACAAAATTTTACTTCCTTGTCAATCTTAAGAAATAAGATATCTAGGGTCAGCCAGATAGCCCAGTGGATTAATGTGCCTACATAGGCAGATGCAGGAGCTGGGAATGTGATTTCCCCCACCCCCCGGGCACCCTGAGCCCCAACTGAGACTGGGCATCGTGGTTTGCCTAGGAGGCAATACATAAAAATAAATAAAATATCTAGATCCTTTTTTTTTTTTTGAAGCGATTGCTTTTGTTAGTCTTTTGTACAAAGGTAACATCTTTGATGATTGTACAGTTGGGGTGTAGATCATGAGATTCTTTTACTCTCACTGGCAGGATGACTAGGGACCCTTGTAAGTGATTCTGTTACTGTGAATCTTAAGATTGACTCAGGAGTACTCACTTGCTTTTACTTCGGGCAGCTTCATTGAGCCACTGACAAGCACCCATGATTTAAAGGCCATTTTGTTTCTTGTACCTTAAATTACAGGTTAGGAGTTCTGGGTGAAGTGTTCTCTTCTTTGTAGTTCGGATGGTATGCTATTTAAAAATCTATCTAGGAAGCTAAATATTTTATGTCTAATGATAAATGGAAATTTTAAGTTGCTGTGTTCATACAAACCTTCATAAAGTGAATGCCTATAACTAGTTAGACACAGATGAACCAGGCAGTCTCATATGACTCAGAATGAATTGAAGTTAGGAAGTTGTAGTTATGTACACTTACTTCCTTTATTGAGACTTTTCTTTGAGCTTCATTCAGTACAGTGACTTCTGTTATACCAAAGTGAATGGGAATTGAAGGTCCTTTATAGCAATTAGTATTACATTAACAGTGCAAGAGAATGAGATCTCCATTTATTCCCCTAAGAGTTTTGTTCACCTTAAAGAAACGGGAAACTTAGGAGCTTACATTTCTTAAGATGTCCAGACTCTTACTACTGTAATAAAAAAATGGGATTTTAGTATACTTCTGAGCTCATTAAATTCTTCCACCTGAAATTGAAATGTTTCTGTGTGTTATTTTATTTTTTTTATCAGACTCCTGTGTTACATGAATTTTAGGTAGTTTTCAACTTTTACTGAACAGGAAGGAAGGTTGATTAACAGAGTGACAATAAAATGCTTACCTTCTGTGAAAGAGTTAAGATATTTGGAAAAGTTTAAATTCCTTGAACCAAATTAACTCTAACTTAGTCACCATTTTTACAAGTTTAAAGAGCCAGCATCTCGGTAATTAGGTCCAGTATACAGTCCTAGAAAATTAAATTATTAACTTAAACAGTTTAAATATGTAGTTATTCCCACCCCATTCCTAACCCATGAAGTATTTTCATGTGACATAAAAGTTGTTAAATTCCTGAGAAGGTACAGAGATAGTAATATGACAGTACTATTTCATGCATTGTTTTGAACTTTTTTTCCCTGTATCGGGGATCATACTCAAGACCTTGTGCTTGCTAGGGAGGTGCTTAGGCCACTAAGCTATCTCCCTGGCCCTTGTGCATTGTTTTCATTTCTATGTGTTCAGAGTCAATTTCAACTTGAAAATAGTGAATGGAAAATTCTGGAAATGAAAATAGTAGGTTATTTTTTTGTTTGCTTGCTTTCATTCTTCATACTGGGAATCAAACTCAGGACCTTGCACTTGCAGGTGCTGTGCCACTGAGCTATATTTCTGACTTTTTTTTTTTTTTTTTTTCCTTAAGATAGGGTCTAGCTAAGTTAGTTACTCAGGTTGGCCTCAGATTTGTGATCCTTGTGCCTTGGACCCTGGAGCATCTGGGATTACAGGTGTGTCCCACATCTGTTAATTTATGTGTAAAGTAACTTCAGTATGTTTTTATACTTCTATTTTGTTATGCTATTATTAATAACTGTGCCTAATTTGTAAATTAAACTTTACTGTAAGCACGTGTAAGTAGGAAAAACCATAGTCTATATTGACTTTTATTTCTGTCACCTTGGAACATATTCCCCAAGGCTAAGAAATAGCTACTGAACGTACGGTGATCTATCTGAATACTAGCAAAATTATTGAGATTGTATGTTAGACTTACTATGTCTTATTCTTAAAATAGTGCATTTTTGTAGACATGGATGCTATTAGTGTCATTAGTTTTTGATATTTAATATCAGCAATAAAGAGACAGGAGCTTCTCAGGGAATTGATCATACCTCAAGTTCTGTTTCTTAATTTTTCATGCTTCCATGTAACTAGGAGTAGAAACAAGCGGAAAGAAGAAACAGATTTGTAACTGCTGGTTTATTACACTGATTTCCAAACCAAAAGCTCCCCAAGGCCAGCCACACAACTCAAATAGGTCTCCCTGATAAGTACATACATTATTGAAAAATTGAATTTTTCAGAATAGGTCTTCTATGTAGCAAACCTGTTTCCCAGAAATAAAGTTAGAGCTCAGTGTTTACTCTTCCTCATCTCTTAAGATCATGTTAGACCTATTCAAGTACTTATTGTGGAATGTCTGTAGTCTTTAGAATTTGGTAAGATTTAAATAGATACACTGAGTATTTTACTCCCTGTTTTTTGGAAGATGCTAAGTATTGTAAACTCTTTAAAGGTTATCTCAGTCTGTGTCAGTATTGAGTACAGTCACAGATACAGTCATGCCTCGGTTCACAAACTTAATTCTTCCCACAATTCTGGTAGCAAATCAAATTGAACAAGAACCGAATCAAATTCAGTGGTTAGATTCAATATTGACCTTATGAGGAAATAATCTAAGCCAAAAGCAACCATTTTTATCTGGCTTACCTGAGCTTTTGTTATTGTTTCCCAGTTTTTTATTCTGGGTTGTAGGAGTTTGTTTTGCGTACTTAATAGAAGTGGGCAAAAGTACTGTCTTACCCTATATGGTCAAAACAGATGCTTTCAACAAATTTTCAGGTTTTGAAATGGAAACCCCGGGCTGAGGAGATGGCTCAGTAGAGTAAGTGCTTCTCTGGCAAGTGCAAGGGCCTGAGTTCAATCCCTGGTTCCACAAAAAAAAAAAAAGAAATGATGCTCTTTATCACAATCTGATAGAAGACATCTATGACAAATGAAAAAAAAAAAAAAAAAAAAAAAGAAAAAGAAAAAAAGAAATGAAATGGGAACCTCTCACTCTTCTGGCTCACTAGTAACAATATATATTCCTAGTCTTAACTCCAGTAAGTTTGTTCTGTAGTGGAAGCTATAGAAGTTCTGCATTATTAATGTATCTCTTAAGAATCCCAAATGATTTTGATGAATGTTGGTGATTTATGAACCAGCTTTGGAGAAAATGATCTCTCTGACCATGTTAAAAGGATGAGAACATTGTTTTTCAGTACATGAAGTACAATAGAAAAAAATATGGTGAATGTTAATTTTTTTTTAAATTTCAGCGAAAGACACATTGCCATTAATCGCACTCTAGGTACTCCCTTCAAGACACTTATCCCATCATTCTTGCCTTTTGAACCCATCCTCTTCCATGGGCATCTTGTTTGTTTGTTTGTTTGTTTGGTGGTACTGGGTATTGAACTCAGGACCCCGCGCTTGCCAGGCAGGTGCTTACTGTACCAAGCTATCTCCTAGCTGTGGGTATCTTTAATTGTGCTGTTGTAACTCCCTCTGTCCTGAATCCATTTGAAATGTTTGCTATTCATGGTCATTTTTTCTTTGGGGAAGAGCCTGAAGTCACATGGAGGCAGATCTGGAGCATAAAATGATAAGGACACACCCTGAGATTTTTATGAGCCTACCTTTCAGTTATATGCCACTTAGCACTAGCATTCACTGTATTTTTCATCACTCCTGGTAAAACCATGAAAGAGAACTTCCAGAACTACTTCAAAAAATGGTGAAAGCAGTGGGATATGTGTTTGAAATGAGGGGGAGAGTAATTTGAGTAATTGAGTAATGGTAATGTATCTTTTGCTTTAATTTTTTTTCTTTTTCTGTATTTTAGGAAAGGGTCTACAGGGTGTTCAGGGGCTCACTACTAGATCAGACTCGTAGTGATTCTCCTGTTTACAGTCTCCCAAGTGCTGGGATTATAGGCATGTGCCACCACTCCCAGTCTCAGTTGCTGTCTCAGTGTGCTCCGGGGACTGGGCTAGCACAGCTGGCCAGAGGATCGAACCCCCAACCTCTGAGACTGCTTGCAGGCCCTTTAATCTGCTGAGCTATTTGGCCGGCCCTGTTTTAGTTTTTAAAAATCAAACAGCATAAATTTTGATCACACCTCATGCTCAAAGCTTGATGCTTATTCCATTCTACCTTTCAGTGAACATTTACTTAAATAGCAAGAGGGTCATTAACCACCTTGCATATGTTTTGCTGTGTCTCGTCAGACTACAAATCTTTTCTTTACTTGCATGTTTAACTAGCCATCTAATTCTGATGTCATCTTTTTGAGAGAGAGACTAAGCAGAGCTCCAAGAATAAGTTGCACAGTCATACAATATTGCTAGGATAGGTGTAACTCGGGCTTTAAAAGAAGGTATCATAGTAGTTCAGTACAATACTACAGTTGTAGTTTATGGAGGTCACTACTTTTAAATCAGTTGCATCTTCAGCTACTGATAGAACTGGTTGAAATGGGAGAATGTGAGTAGGGCAGTGGTTTAGAGTGATTTTGTGATTAGCAGCTGGAACATTGTGTGAGAACTTGTTAGAGGTTCTTGGGCCTCACCCGCATTTAACCACACTCAAAACTCTTGAGAGAGTAGCCCTCTGGGTTTTAAGGAGTCTGCCAGGTGATCTGATGCACACTAAAGTTTCAGAACAAATGCAATAGAGCAATTCAATCTTCTGTTCAGCCTCACATTTTAAGGAAAACATTGAAGATAGTGAGATAGACTTTGGAGTTCAACTTGCATCAACTCTTTACTAGGTGGCCTTGAGCAAGTCATATAAAGCCTAAAGCTAGTTTCATAGCTGCTTTTTAAGCAGTGTTTCTTGTTTTTACACAAGTCCCATAGCAGAGCTTATTACTTGTACATAATACTAGATGCTTCCTTGAAGTTATAATGTTGATGTCATCCACAATGGGAAGGGGGACCTCAGAGCATAAAAATCTTTAAAGGGCCAGTTGCATGATTAACACCAGGAAGGCTTAATATATTCTTAAGTAATGTATATTCAGTAGAAGAGGTGGCTTAGTCTTCCCACAGTTAGTCACCCAGATAACAACTGATTGAAGCACAGTCAGTAGTAATACTTCAGACCAGTGGTGGTGAACTTATTGCATACATGAGGCAGCCAGTTTGTTACCATTGAAAGCTCTAAAAGGATCACTGTTACTACAAGTCTAGACAAAAATCAGTGCATATTCTAGTCAAGGTTAAATTAGTAATTGAACATGTGAATTAATGCATAAACACTGAACATTTTAATGGATAGACAAGATGTGGATTGGCAAGTGTTTTGAGGCCCATGATAGTGGAAACAGGAGTTTAAGCAGAGCTAGGGGTTCCTATATTCAGTATACGGGAAGTTTGCAGTTACTCTCACTGCTTTGCAGGCATTAAGGCCTCAGTAGAAGCAAAGGAAGGACAAGCCTGCAGGAATGGGCCTGCCCTAATTGAGTTGGCCTCAGTAGGTACATTTTCAGGTTAAACAGGTCCCTTTAATTCTGGAAAGGGGGAAGCCATTTTATTTTTAATACAGGGATATCCAAGGAAAAAAGTATATGGAGGCAAGATTTAAGCATTCCATCCATTTAAACAAGCCATAACGGCTTGTTTCAGAGGATCATGATGAGTTGATAAAAATGGGTTTGTCTGCTTTACTGCTGAAGTGGAATTTTCTTGAAATGTTCTGTGTGTAGGTGCTCACTAATTCTGATTCTTAAGGGCCTCTTTATAGAAGCAACCCTCTTTTGTCTGTTTCCATCATCCAGCAAACTTGTGGCTGGAGTTAAATCTTAGAAGAACTACATAACACACTGGAAAACATGGGGAGTAGGCTTAGTAGTTTATCCTTTAGGAGAAGATTTTAGACATTACGGAGTAGTAGGTAAAGTAATATGTGTGGTATTCTTCCTTTTTACACTGACCTTGAGAATGATGCTTTGCTGTAAAACATTGGGTGTGGTTTGTAGATGCAACTAATGCTTTGAAGACTGCCTGCTTTTTTTTGCCTTCATTAAATATTTATTGAGTGCTTACTGTATGCAAGGCAGTAGGGATACAAAGAGGTAAAAATTATGGCTCTGCTTTTAAGGAGCTCACAATCTAGTTGGAAAAACAATACACATTTATACAGAAACCACTGATAGCACAGGTGACCTACATGATGCCAAGTGTACAGTACACATTACAGCACAGAGACCTGGGGCTCACTACAGCTACAGTGTGGGATGAACACCTCCCCCCCCCCAGCAGGGCTTGCACTGATATCAAAGAGAAGAGTGTTCCGGATATGAGGATAGCACATAACTCATAGGCGGGAACACACTGTGGTGCATGTGCCTGCTTTTTTATGGCTTATGAATTAATATTTTTAATAGTTGGAAGAGACAGATTATTTCAGTAATACAGGAAAGTTATATAAAATTAAAAATCTAGTGTCCATAAATAAAATTCTATTAGAATGTTGTCATGCTTATTTATCTACATGTAGTATGTGGCTGGCAGCTTTTGTGCTATGGTGGCAGATTTGAATAATTTGCAATGGAAATTGAATGGGCTCTTAAGTCCTTAACTGTTTATTACCTGGCCCTTTATAGAAAAGTGTGCTGATTGGATTTGTGTGTTTGTGTTTATTACATGAAGCTCACAGGATTCTTGCCATGTTAATTTATAGCCTGCTTCTATTTTTCTGAACGATCTCACTAGCAAGATTGTTACCTATCCTCCTCTAAGTTTGACTCTGCCCACTAATGGCCAAACAAAAAGTTTGACTACCCTCTGTTTAAATTAAGGTAGCTGTGTCATGCCTGAGGGGGTCTTCCTGTCAAGAGTTGGAAGAATAGGAAATGAGAACAAACCCTTCTTTCTCAAGTGTAAAGACTGTGGTATCAGCTACTTAAAAAACAAACAACAACAACAAAAACCCCACATATGACTAAGTACCTTCTACTTGCCTTTTAAAGGAAAAAGGTATTCTGAGTGGATACTGAAAATAAATCAGTAATCTGTCCATTTTTGAGGTTTGCTGTGTTAGAGGACTTGGAAACTGAGAAATAATGTTTTTGTTTTGTTTTTTAATGATTCTGGACAATTTGGATTATAGCCACTTGAAGAACTTGTGTTAAAATACTTATGTCGAGGAATAGGTCTAGAGTATAGGGTTCATACACCAGAACATTTCAGAACTACTATTCTCAAGCATTGCAGTTTTTCTTTTTAGCTTCATCTGTTTGGACCAAACAGTTTATAAAGTTGCTAGAATTTTTGTGAGCAGATAATAACTCACAAGGATCAGGAAAGGTCGTTTTATATATTAGAAAACCGAGACTCAAAACCAAGATATAATCTACCCACTACCTGTCAGGACATTGCATTAATAGTTTTTTAGTTGAGGTTTATATTTTGTTTTTAGTTCCAAGGACTGAACCCAGGGATTACAGCTTGCATTAATTAAGACTATGGGCTTCTCTCTTTTTTTTAATTTTAATTTTTTTTATTTTATTGAGAAACAAATATGAATGAGACAGTTTCAAAGCTGCTTAATAGGACAATTTCAATAATAAATACATTGTACATTGTTATCTTCTTAGTGGTTACCCATAGTACAAGAAGCACACAGGATATCCTGTCTGAACACTATTAGTACACCTCTTCTCATTGAATTAAGCAAAAATAGCTGTATGTCTATCCTATTTTGTATATATAAATACAAAATGATCTTTACTTTGTATCCCCCTTTCTTTGTTTAGTCCTGTCAGAGGTGGATATTCTATTAACATCTAAATACTATAGATGTTTGAATTAAGCTAAACAATCCAACACTGTCCAGCAATCTATAATAGTAGTGGGTTATCCTCAGAAATTATTAACTTGAACCTTTTACAACTCATATTAATATGGCTTTATTTTATATACCTCATTTTTATACTTTTCTGCTGGATGGTTAAGACCAAGATAAAGCAAGACCTGTATAAAAAGAAATGTAACTTTTGTATCTGATAAGTTCAGTCAGGTACCCTCAGGATTTATCCTGTAGCCCTGTACCGCGCTTTGTAGGTCCTTTGTCAATGTCAGCCATGAGGATGAGTCACAGCCATTGCTTGACCAATTTGCTCTCTGTGAAAGCCTGAGAGAATGTTTTCTCTCCATGTGACTCTCCTTAGGCACTATATATCATCTTAGGCACTATACATCATCAATCACATTCCTCTGTGGCCCCATAATCTCCTTGATCAGAAAATTTGGGACACAACTGAGTTACGTGATGTTACAGTACAGGTACTCCTATGCCTTGAGTCTTCACTGACCTTGAAAGGCCAAGGTCAAAATGTTGGCTGACCTTGCAGCCCTTCCTTTTCTCCAATTTTTGTTTTGCTAACTTAGGTTGTTAACCCTCCAAAAGAGAAGCTTATTACTAACCTGTAATATATGCAGTTCGGTTTACCCTATCTGTCTAAACATCAAATATCTTAGGCATATCATAGAACAGGTATTTTCCATCAAGTATTGATATGTTGAACTTTAAGTCCTTAGAGAATATGAAGAAAAAATAATTTTAAACTAGAAATAAGCATTTACATATTTTTACAAAGAAATTTGGAAATCTAACCATATACAGAATTGTAACAGGAAAGACCTGTGACATTTTTTTTTTTCTTTTTCTTGTGTCTTTTTTTCAGTTACTACCTTTTTTTTTTTTTTTTTTGGTGGAACCAGGGATTGAACTCGGGCCCTTAATGCTTGCCAGGCAATTATTACCTTGTTTTTTAAAGAAAAAGAAAAAAGAAAATTTTTACTTGAGAGACAGTATGGTAATAATTGGTTTGTCATGACAAGTACATATTTAGAAGACCAGAATGACAGGCATTTCAAGCGTGATCCTTCTATTACATATTGCTATCTTCAGTGCAGCTGCTTGGTTCACAGGTATCAGCATATATAGTTAGTCAGGGTGAGAATCCTACCAGTTAACTGCAAGTTTCAAAAACTTGCTGATGTTTCTTAGGATCATTGCCTTACCCATCTCGGGCGTATAAATGTATGGCTTTGCCCCTGTCATATTTCTCAGCTTTTCTCCTTGCTCCCTCATTGTCCAATCCTCAAGTTCTCGTTTTCCTTTTATTTGTGTTGTATATTTCTATATGTATGTCCTCTTTTGCGTTCTTGTACTAGGGAGACAATACAATATTTACACATGTGGGTTGGGCTTAAGAGTTTGTCTTCTTACTGTTAGAAATTTGAATTAACTTTTATTTTAATTTATTAATTAATTTATTTATTTATTTTTAGAGAAGGGTCTACAGGGTGTTCAGGGTCTCACTACTAGATGGACTCATAGTGACCTGCCTGTTTAAAGCCTCCTGCACCGCCACGCCCACCCTAGTCTCAATTACCCTCTCAGTGTGCCCCAGGGGCACAGCAGGCCTGGGGATGGAACCCCTGTCTTTAATCTGCTGAGCTGTTTGGCTGGCCCAGAATTAACCTTAAATCTGTTCTTTAGTTTTGGCATAATATAACAACAATGAACAGGGGCCGGGGAGATGGCTCAGTGGAATAAGTGTTTCCCTGGCAAGCATAAGGGCCTGAGTTCAGTCCCCAGTTCCACCAAAAATAACCCAAAAAACAATGAACAGTCTCTTCTGATTCCAAGTATATCTAGTCTCTAACTTAGAAAATTTTAGTTTATAAGGTAACATACACTTTTTTAAAAAAGATAGTTCGGTGGTCCCATCATTTAAACCTGAATTATTTTTTGTTTTAAAATATAATTGATTGGTCACTGGGGTGAGAATCTGAGGAAGAAAAGACGAAAGATGAACTTGAAATTCAGGGGCATAATAGAAAGAATTGGATAGCTGAAAAAAGATTGTATAATACAAGTACATAGGCAGGAGAGGCCTGTGAAGGGACAGATTAAAGTGGTTGAACTGTTGGAAAACAGTAATGGGATTCAGATTTAAATGTGGAAGTGGATTGGAAGAGATAACACCCTTTGTCCATTTTTTAAGCCTGTCCCCCTTTCTTGTGATTTCTAAAGTCAGGCAGATAAGTAGTTGACTTATGTCAGCTACTTGTGCCTTTTCTATGGGAAGGCCCTTTGGTTGTATGTGGCCACTGATCTCTCACAACTTGTGATGTTTTGTTTCTTAAGTGTTTTTAAGTCATCTCATGGCATTTCTTTGGAATATGTAGGCACTTTGGAAACAATAGTGGCAGTCTTTAAAAATCTGAGATTGTGCTTCAGAGTTGATATTTTAAAAAAATGCTCAGTCTTTTATTGCAGTGTACTTCTAAATTTCTGATGAAGTTTTCCCAAGTATTGGATATTGAGAACAGTACAATCACTTGCAAAATAATTGGTAATTTAAACTCTGCTGTTGGGGGCCAGGGAGATGGCTCGGTAGAATAAGTGCTTCCCTGGCAGTTCAAGGGCCTGAGTTCAATCCTCGGTTCTGCAAAAAAAAACCCCAAAAAACAAAAAAAAACAACTCTGCTGTTGGTTGCTTCCCTCTTTCTCTCCCTCTTTCTGGTGTGGTAACTTCTGAAGGTTTTTTTCCAGCTGCAGCATTAGTGTGATCCTCGAACTTCATATGGCCAAGTCCAGGGAAAGTGGGTAATTTTGGAGACTCTTGCTCTCTTTTCAGTCATTTAAGGGCTGCTGCTGTGGGGAAAGGTTTTGTTGGATAGTATGTTTATTTTCCAGCTTCATGGGCACAGAGACTCATTTTGTTTCTCATTGTATTCCCACACCTGAAAACAGTGTCCAACATAGAGTTGTCATTTAATAAACATTTCAACAAGGAAATATTGGGAAGCCCAATTCTTCTAAGGAGAGATTTATACCTGTCACCTTCTTAGCTAAAGATGTCTTTTGTTTGCTTGAGAGTGTAGTACCAGGTCCCTAAGAAGAAACCCTATTAATTTTAATGATGAGTAAGTTTTATGACAAAAGGTCTTGTTTATAATGCAGGGCCCATTTGAGGAGGATAAATGATAATTTGAACTTTAAAAGTTGAAAATGTTAAGAATCTTCCATTTTTTAGTTGTTTTCTTAAGAGCTGAATTATTCCAATATTTTTCTTGCCTTTTGCGTTCCAGAGCCCTTTGAGCTTTTCATCAGAAAACTGCCTATGTCTTCCATATTTTGAAAGATTGTTAACTATATCTTGGAATTTTAGAAATGTTCTTATTGAGAATTGCTGCAAAATAGTGATAAGTACTCTTTTTTTTTTTTTTTTAGGCTCAGTTGAAATCAGCTACTATTAAGATCACAGACTGGGTTTTCTGGTCCAACATTTGTAAAGTGTGAATTTAGACAGTTGTGTTCCAAAAGAGGAAATGGTAAAAAATTTTCACTTTTCATCCCTTTTAGTGACAACAAGCTTTCAGGCTTCCTGACTGCTTTTAGTTTAGTTAGCCTTAAGTTCCTGGGAAGATTCACATACCCCTGATACTGACCACACTCCCGGATGCCAGCCTTTTATCACTGGAGACCAGCTTGTTATCTGTGCTAGACAAAAAACAGTCGTCTTTTAAGTATTACAACATACTGGGAGCCAGTGTCTTACACTAGGGTGCTGAGGCAAAAATATTGCACATTGAGCTCAACCCAGAACAACTTAACCAGGATACTTTCTCAAAGTAGGACTAAACATACTGGTTCATTGCAGATGTCCCAGGTTTGATTCCTAGTACTTTATTTTTTTATTTTTTATTTTTTTATTTTGGCAGAACCAGGGATTGAACTCAGGCCCTTGTGCTTGCCAGGCACGCACTTATTCTACTGAGCCATCTCCCTGACCCCTGATTCCTAGTACTTTAAAAAAAAAAAAAAAAAATGTAGTGTTAAGCAGAAGTGCTAATTTTATTTAAACTCCAATTCTCCAGCTTTAGAGATGTAGTATCCTTGGATTTAAAAATAAGAATGAAAGAGGAGATAACAAGGGTTTGTCCCAAAAGATATAAAATTTTTTTTGGTACTGGAAATTGAACTCAGTACCTTGTGCTTGCCAGCCAGGCATTGTGCCACTGAACTATATCCCTGGCCCAAAAGATTTTTTAATAATGAGGTGATAAATATCTTCTTTAACAGTTTATTTTTTAGGCTGGGCATGGTGTCTATAATCCCAGCATGTGGGAGGCTGGGGCAGAAGAATTGCTGGTTTGAGTCCAGCCTGGGTAATTTAGGGATTTAGTAAGACCCTGTCTCAACCAGAAATTTAATTTCTTCATCCAGTGTGTTTACTAAAATTGTTCTAATATCCACTGTCGTAATGAACTAGTTAGGTGTTTTTATACAGCTTTTGATTGTGTAACTCTTACTTGCCATCTCCATCACTTATATACTTGGTTTGATTGCTGTATTTGAAGTTTATTGTATTCTGACTTCATTCTCTAGCCCTCTGCCTATATTTTGTGAGCCCCAGCGCCTCATGTGTGTATGTCTCATGTCTCTTTCATGCTAGGGAATTTAACTAGGGCGTGCTGAGCAAGTGTTGTAGCACTGCTGAAACACCCAGTCTTCTTTAAGAAAGTGTAAATATATTTGGCTTGAGCATTGGATTAGGGACCCTATGTGGAAAAGAATTGGCAACACCATTAGTCACTTACTAACTGCAACTAAATTAATACGTATGTGCTTCCTTATAGGGAATGACAGCTGGTATCAGTGCTTGCCTTAAAATAGTTAAATTCTTTAGGCTTCTGAATATAGAGTTGTTTGAGCAGGCTAGAGTTTTACTTCCTTCTTCCTAAGTACTTTCTTTCCTTGATCTAAGTATAAGGGAAAAATTGTAGTCTTTCATCCATAGTTACCTGGTTAGGTGGGGTAAATGTATGTGGAGAATGTTAACTCTATATTATGTGAAATGATTGGATATGTTCAGTTCAGTCCTTTGTAAACTAATCATGGAAAGGGTTAAATAAAGACTATGTCTCATTGGACGGTTACTTATGTATTTGTAATTTCTTGGAAATTAGCCAGGAATTCTATTAAAACTACACAAAGGTCAATATTCAGAAGAAAAATACTAAGATGACCTAAATTTTCTCAGCCTTAGCCTATTCATCTATAAGACAGGTGTCTTTGTTAAGGTCAGAAATATCAAGTAGATGATAAGGTGAAATTTGAAACTCTTTAATACTTAATTTCTATTTCCTTCTTATAGATGTAGTAGTTAAATGTCTTTTTACCCAGTGTCACACTTCTAAGTAACAGTAAGGATTTGTATTAGATCTTTTTCACTTTTGAGCCAGTCTGCTTTCTCCAACTTCTTGCAGAGATCCCTTCCATTATGTGCTACTCTGTTAGTGTTTGGCTGACATTGGTTCAAACTGGGTATTTGCCTGGGCTGGTTTTGAATTCTTGAGCTCAGGTGGTCCTCCTGCCTCAGCCTACTTTTGACACTGTCTCATTCTTCAACATGTTTAACAAGGTATTTTATTAACTTGGCTTTCCTTTTCATGTAATTTGTGAATGTGTTTGATTTCCCTATGGAGAATGAACTTTTTCATCTTTGCCTGATTTGACACTAAAATTTAGCCATTTGCTTTCCAAATTTACACCGTCATTGTCAGCTTGGGATTTGGTCAGCTTTGGGGAGTTTTTAAACAGTTGGATCATATTTTGCTGAACTTACTTGATACTAAAGTTTCTTTTCTTTCTTTCTTTCTTTCTTTCTTTTTTTTTTTTTTTTTTTTTTTTTTTTTTTTTTGTATTTTAGGGAAGGGTCAACAGGGTATTCAGGGTTTCACTACTAGATTGGACTCATAGTGATCCGCCTGTTTACAGCCTCCCGAGAGCTGGGATTACAGGCCCATGCCACCAGGCCTGGTCTTAATTTCTGTCTCAGTACGCCCTGGGGGCTGGGCTGGCACAGCAGGCCAGGGGATCGGAACCCCCCACCCCATGTCTGCCTGAGGCACTTTAATCTGCTGAGCTATTTGACCAGCCCTAAAGTTTCTTATTCCCAGATTTCTAAAGCTGCAAGAAGTAAGAGTACATGTATAACTTATCTTTTAGGAAACTGCTTTTGGAACATATGACCTTAGATAAACATAACTCTTGAATTTTATTTCTTTTATCTCTTATTGTGGTGTTTGATTGAGGTCAAACACAGTCTTGTGCATTGGATTTTACTTTTTAGTATGCTCCCCAAAAGAATCAAGTCTACTGTTTCCTAGCTGGCAGGAAATATATCTTACTTGATTTTGCTCAATCAAGAGAGAATAAAATTTTCAACAATGATAATAGTCTTTGTTATGAATTCCTTACTGTAGTCTGTAGTATTTTTATTTTTATCAGCCAGCCATGCTTTTTGGTTTCCTCTGACTTTTAGACTCTCTCTTACCTTTCAGTAAGGTTGAACTCCAGGTAATTCCTGCAAGAAACTGACATTGACTGCTTATCACCTCTTTTTACCCAGGGTATTTATTTCATCATGTGTGTATGTTTGTGTGTAACCAGACTGTTTCACACTTTGGAAGCAAGGGGAATCCAGTAGTTATGACCTAGATTCAATATCCCTCTCATGGCCATAAATTAATCCTAATATACATGTTTCATGTTTTGACATTTGGAAAGATGTCTATTAACTTTTGGTTGTTTTTTTTTTTTTTTTTTTGCTCCCAATACCTTCAGGGCAGGTTTGACTGGCTTGAGTTGTGGGGATCGAACCACAGCACCCTGAGCCTGACTGCTTTGTTGAAGCAGCCACTTAAAGAACTAAGCTAAGGGGCAGGCCCCCAAGGTCTATTAACTTTACAAAAAGTTCACAGTTTCTAAATTAGCATTGTGATGCAATAGAAACCTTGTTACTTTACTTCTTTGTCTTTAATCTTTGAATG
The DNA here is from genome assembly GCF_000260255.1 of Octodon degus. Taxonomy (NCBI): domain Eukaryota; kingdom Metazoa; phylum Chordata; class Mammalia; order Rodentia; family Octodontidae; genus Octodon; species Octodon degus. The sequence goes on from NW_004524613.1 coordinate 12,012,965, forward strand.
ACCATTTTAAAGATTTTTTTTTTCCATATATTTAGCCCAGGGTCTCACTACACAGGTCAGACTCATGATGATCTCCTGTTTCCAGCCTCCTAAATGCTGGGATGGATTTTGACTTCTGACTTTCTTCCTGTTACTTGTTTTTCTCAAGTACTACCTCCTAACTTTATCATCATCCATTCATTCTTGTATATACACCCTGGAGGTGTATCTTTAGGCTAAATTCTCTGATGTAGGATTGCTGGGTCAAAAAGGAGAGAGCCTATGAGTCAGTTTTGTTAGATATAGCCAAATTCACCCCATGTAGGTGTTACTCCCTACTAAGTACACCCTATTTTCTATGATGTTAAATGAAGTTAAAATGTTTCTTAGACTGGATAATATACATACCACCCAGAGTTGGGAGAATTAAAAGGTGATCCATGTAGCACAATACTACCTTATGTAGAATACATGTTTAGTAAAAGATAGTTGTTGTTATCGTTGATGAAATGAGGGTATTTCATTTTCACCAGTATGGTAGAAAATTAAGTGAGACATTAAAGCCAGGCATAATGGTGCATACCTATAATCTAGCACTTGGGAAGCTGTGGCAAGAGGTTTGCTGCAAGTTTGAGGCCAGTCTGGGCTACATAGTGAGCTCAAGGCCAGTGTGAATCACAGAGCAAGACCCTGTCTCAACAAAATGAAGCAAAAAAGTTAAGTGAGACATTTTAATAAAATGTACTCTAACCTGGTGCTGGCAGCTGTGTTAGTGTCTCTTTCTTGCATGCTTTGGGCAGTGGCTGATTAGTTTCAGATCTTGGTTATCTTATTAGATGTTCAATCGTTGAGGGCAGAGTCTTTGTCTGGTGATCCTTTAGCAGGGAGCTTGGGTTTAAAGAGTATATTTGATGATTGTAAATTGCATTGGTCTTCAAAAATAAAATCCTGAATCTGATAGAGTAAAAGGATTCCTGTTTGCACATAACCATCAAGTCCTTGGGTAATGCTAAATACTAACTATTCCTACAATGGGATGAGACATTTTCCTTTTGTCATTTGGAAATTTCTTTACTTGAAAGCTTTCTAAACCTGAGAAATATTTTGGATAACAAAAAAATGTTGACATCTGTTCTCTTTATTCATTTACTCATTTGACTTTATGGAGTTTACTCCAGGTAAGCCTAGTGAAAGGAGTTAGCTATTTTTAATTATTCTGAGCTTTCAAAGCAGCCTTAGTTCAAGAATCGTACTGTATTTTCATCTATAGTTATTAAGTGCTAGGAGTTGAAAACGGTTGTTATTAAAAATCATTAGGTGACCCATATTCACAGTGAATAAGGTTTTCTGATGATTCAAAATACAGTGGTTTGTATTGCTTTTTCAATTCAGCAGTTCTTTTTGCATTTAACAGATGCTTGAAGTGACATCATCCTTTTTCCAAAACATGTTGAACAGTATCTATTCTTAGATAAATTCCAGTTAAAGGAGAGAAATACGTTTATTTACTTTTATCTTCAAGGTTACAAGTATGTTCTCTAGACTTTTCAGTCAGATGCCCCACTAGCTTACATACAGTGTGACTTTAGTTAGGTGCATCTTTTTCCAGTCTTTTTTCCTTTTTTTAAGTTTTTGTTCAACACACTTTAATGCTTTTGCCAAGGCCCCTTGTTTTAACAGTGACTGAAAAAGAGTATTTTTTGACTCTTCCCCTGCATTCATTACACATAGCACTGACTTCCTAGAACTGGGTTCTACTTTCGCTATCCTGGACACACGTACATTTTCTCCCTCCTTTTTGGTCACAGTTTTCTAAGTTGCTTAAGAAACTTCTAGCTGTGTACCTTTATCCTTCTATACACAGTGCCCTTCAACTAGTCTTAAATAGTTTTTGTTCCTTTTCTGCTTGAAGTGGTTCCCTGTCATTCTTAGAATAGAACACCTTGACTATGGGTTAATTTTATCAATTAAACTTTCTTACTATTCCTTAGTACAAATCCTTTCTGAGAGCTAGATAGTCTTTTGCTGTTATCCTTACATAATACTAGAAAGTAAAGTATTAGAAGAGAAGAAACTTAGTGATTTATTGTGAAAAGTTTCAAGAATACAGACACATAAATAGTATAGTGAACTCCCTTGTATCCATCATACAGCCTTAAGAGCTAATAAGTTTTTGCCAATCTTGTTTAATTTTCTTCTGTATCTTTCAATTCCTCTTTTCCCTAGCTACTTGAAAACAAATTCTAGTCATCATTTACTCACGAGTGATTTAGAATTGATCCTTGGAGGTTATTTAACCTGTCAATTTACCTATCTGTGTGTGGGTCTTCACATTTTATTCAGTTGGTTAGTTTATTTTCATGTTTAGGAGACACCCTATTCTGTTTGTAAGAAGTTGTTTCTACTAACCCAAATCTGCTTCCCTGAGGAAATTGTACTTACATATAGTATATTGTATGTTTTATATGCAGTGCAAGACTTCATCTTCACTGGGGGGAAGAAGGGGCATAGGTTGGACACAACTACCAGAAGTTGCTAATTACAAGGTGGTTTTTTTTTTTTTTCTTCTTCGCCAAATGCCTTCAAGGCATGACTGGCTGTCTTGGGTTGTGGGGATCGAACCACAGCAACCTGAGCCTAACTGCTGTGTTGAAGCAGCCACTTAAAGAACTGAGCTAAGGGGCAGGCCCCCCATAAGTTTTTTTTTTTTTTTTTTTTTTTTTTTTGCTCTAAATGCCCTCAGGGGTGGTTTGGCTGGCTGGAGTGTTGTGGGGATCAAACTACAGCAACCTGAGGCTGACAGCTTTGTGGAAGCAGCCACTTAAAGAACTGAGCTAAGGCCAGGCCCCCGCTAATTACAAGGGATGATCAAGATACATGGTGGGGGCTGGGGAGATGGCTCAGTAGAATAAGCGCAAGGGTCTGAGTTCAGTCCCCAGTTCTGAAAAAAAAAGATACGTGGTGAATGCTTAAGTTTGAAGATAATTATTACAGTAAACGACACATTGCCACTAACATCCCCAGTCCCATACCCTCTCCTTACTTCAGACAGACGTATCCCATTGTTCTTTACACTTTCAGAAGCAGCTCTGGATGTTCTCTTTCTTGTCTCTATGAAATAACAGAAATGTGGCAAATATTGCTCCTGAGTGCTATCCCACAGAAAGGCAGGAAATGACTGAAAGGGAAAGGTGAGAATTCATTTTGGACATCAAGGCAGCCACAACAGCACAACTAAAGAATTGTATTATACTTTTTGATACCTTGTCACAATTTGAGCATATAGTAGACATGTGATAACTTGTTTGTAAATTAGGGACACATGGGGCATGGCCTTTTTATCTATGTCTTACTGTATTAGTAAGATTATTCAATTATATCCCCATGTTTCTCCCTAGACATTTTGGTTTTGTATTTTTAGATAGCAGTTGCTTTAAAAGAGTTGGACAATTGGCTTTAAAATTATTTTGAGCTATGCTTGTTGGTGTATGCTTGTGATCTCTGCCCTTCTGGGACCCTGAGCAGAAGGATCACAAATTTGAGCCCAGCCTATGGTAGCAAGACCCAGTCTCAAAAAAAAAGCTGAAATATAGCTCAGTATAAAGGCCCTGGGTGCAGTCACCAGCACTGCAATTAAAAAAAAAAAAAAAATTAAAGAGTTTTGAAGCTTTGTGTTTTGAAAAGATATTGACAGTCTTGTTATCTTACATCTATTTGGAATTACTCTTTTTCTTATAAATGATTCATTGAGGGGGGATGAAATACGTGCACAAAAATTCATGAATGTATCACCCAGAGGTCACTTATCTCAATGTTTTGATGTGTATCTTCAAGATACTTTGATGTCATTTTGTAAATGTTTATAAATTTATTAAATTATACAGGTTTTTGATGGTGCTGTTCTTTTTTTTTTTTGTATTTCATGGGAGGGTCTACAGGGTGTTGAGGGTCTCACTACTAGATCGGACTCATAGTGATCTGCCTGTTTACTGCCTCCCAAGAGCTAGGATTACAGGTGCGCACCACCATGCCCAGTCTCAATTGCCATCTCAGTGTGCCCTGGGGGCAGGGCCAGCATGACTGGCCTGGGGATTGAACCCCCGGCCCCTGTGCCTGCTTGCAGGTGCTTTGTTCTTTTTTAATAGGTCTACTTTTTTCAATTTATTGTAATAGTTGAATATTGCAGATCTTGATGTTTTGAAGCTGCTTTGTTGAATTTGGTCTACAAAATAAAATGATGTTTTATTTCAGGTTATAGTGCTGTTGATATATATATATTATTATTATGGCTTGAGACGCAGCCTTTTAAGGTTATAGTCTTAAGACTTTGAAATTGGAGGATATGTATATTGCATGGAAGATTGGATTCAAGTCTTGCTTCTGGTACTGTGTGTTTAATTTTTCTATCTCTGGAATGGGAATTCTCTTTTCTCACAGGCCTGGCATATAATAAATGTTCAACTGATTATGCCAAATGTGGCTTCTTTACTGTAAGGAATGAACTGAGCATACATAGTGCCTACTTATTAGTAATTAATACTATCAATCATGGTATCTCAGTATTTAGTAGCATAGAACAGCAGTAGCTTTCTCAAAGAATTCCTGTGACTCAGGAATCTAGTAACAGTTTAGCTACTTGATTGATTGATTGATTGATTGATTGGTTGATTGATTTTTAGGGGTCTACAGGGTATTCAAGGTCTCACTACTAGATTGGACTCATAGTGAGCCACCTGTTTACAGCCCCTCTAGAGCTGAGATTATAGGTGTGTACTACCATACCCAGTCTCAGTTGCTGTGTGGGGGGGGTATTGAACTCCCGGCCCCTGCACCTGCTTGCAGGTGCTTTAATCTGCTGAGCTATTTGGCCAGCCCCCTAGCTACTTGATTTTTGGCTTGGGGTTTTTCATAAGATTGCTATCAGCCAGATGTGATGGTACATACATGTAATCCTGGCAGTTTAGATGGTTGAAGCAGGATGATCACAAATTCTTGCCCAGCATGGGCAACTTCCTGAGACCCAAAAGACTGGTGATATGGCTTAATGTGAAGACCTTGGGTTCGATCAAGACAAAGGGGAAAGGAAAAAGAAAAAAGAGATTACTGTCTGCTTGTTAGCCAGGGCTCCAGTTATCTGAATGTTTGAGGCTGGAGAATCCATCTGCAAAAGAGTTTATGAAGGCAGAAGCCTTTAGTGCCTTACTGTGAGTCTTTCTATAGAGCTTTTGAATGTAGAAGTTGGCTTCCTTAGAGCAAGGAGAGAGTCAGAAATGAAAAATACCTTTCATGTCCTATGTTGCATGTTACATACTGACATTTCCATTTTATTGTTTGCCAGCCGGGGTCACCTGGCTCTAGTGAACAGGCTCTTGGGGTTATTTTAATGTACATTAAAGTTGGACTCATCTACAGAAGTATAGGGCTATATACCATGTTTATGAATCATAAGATACAAAATTTTTTTGATGTCTTGTTTCTCCAAATTATCCTATGAACACCAATTGCTAGCTGGCTTTTCTTTTTTAAAAGACATTAACAAACTGTGTTTAAAACTTATTTGGATATGCAGAGGATATAAAATGACTGAAAAACTTTTTTTCTTTTCAACTTAAAAGTGCTTTTTTTAGCTGAGCTCAGTGGCAGCACATACTCTCGTCTCCAAGTATGTGCGCACTCAGGTGGGGAGAGACAAGGGTTTTTAAGGCTGAAAACCGCAAAGGGGAGGTCTTATGATTTGAGTGCAAGGGAATGCAGCACAGGGGTCAGCGTTCACTTACAGGATGAAAAACTTTTTTAAAAAATGGTAAAGTTCTTACATTAATTTGTTTCAAGTAACTGTGAAGCTACATTAGTCAAGATAGTGTGTTTGTGTAGCAGTAGAATAGAATCCATAATTAAACATGAATATATATTCACTTTATTTCCAGTAAAGAAACCAAGGATTTCATTTTACCTTGGATACCAGAACGACGAGACATTTGTATAGATAAAGAAGTGAACCCTGACTTCTACCTTTGTAAAACTACAAAAAATAAGAGGAAATCTGTGACTTTGGGAGACAGAATTTTTTAGAGCACAAAGTACAACATAAAAGAAGTAAATTCAGGGGCCTGGGAGATGGCTCAATAAAATAAGTGCTTCCCTGGCAAGCACAAGGGCCTGAGTTCAATCCCCGATTCCACCAAAAAAAAAAAAAAAAGAAAAAAAGAAAAAAAATAAAAGAAGTAAATTGTATTGAATTGGAAAACTTTTTTTTTTAATATTTATTTATATTTTTTATTTTTATTTATTACATTTTATTTATTGTGTGTGTGTGTGTGTGTGTGGCCAGCCCAGCCCACCAGGGGGCGGGGCTGGCTGGCATGTGGTGCTGGAGGATCAAACCGAGGTCCCTGTGCCTTGCCAAGCCTGTTTCAAGTAGGTGCTTTAGACCACTGAGCCATCTCTCCAGCCCGGAAAACTTTTAAAGAGACACCATTATAAAATTTTTAAAAGGCAAGCCAGTAACTATTCAAAAATATCTATAATACACTGAATATAGCCTACATAAAATGTACAGTTGAGAATGTGTAAAGAACTCTTTACAATTCAGTAATGAGATTTAAAAAATAAGATTTGAACATATCCTTGACTAAAGAAGGTTTTAAGTGTCAATGGGCACATCACAAGATGTTCATTACTAAAAGTAATTAATCAAAAAACATGAGTTAAGACCACAGTAAGGTACCCTACAAATCCACTAGGATAGCTAAAAGTAGAAGATTGTTATTGCTGAGAAATTGCAGCAACTAGAACTCTGGTGAATTTTTAGTGGTACCACCATGTTGAAATTACAGTTTAATAACTTACTAAGTTAAACTTTTTAAATAAGACCTAAAATTTGCTCCTAAATGTATACCAAGAAAAGTGAAACTGTCTTTAGAAAGACTGACATAGGAATGTTCATAACAGATTTATTCATAATAGCTAGTGTCTGGAAGCAAATATTAATAAGTGGATAAATTATGGTGTATCCATGCAGTAAATACCATTTAGCATCAAAATGGTAGATAGCTACATGTGAGAGGCTCTGGGTTTAATCCTTAGGCACCAGAAAAAATTTTAAAAGGGGACACTAGTTAGTTACATCCCATGATGTGGATCATGAATGAATGTCAGAAACATGCTGCATGAGTTGGACATGGTGGCACATGCCCAACTGTAATCCTAGTACTTGGGTGGCTGAAGTAGGGGGGTTACCTTGAGTTTGAGGCCAGCCTGGTCTATGTAGTAAGAACCTATCTCAACAAAACAAAACATCCTGAAAGACGTCAGACAAAAAAAGAAAGTTCTATGTGATTTCATTTTTATGAAATTACAAATCTAACCCATACTGTTGTCACATCAGTGCTTATTTGGGGCTAAAGGGTAGAAAATATGGATTGAACTTTCTGAGGTTATCCACTTCTAAATCGCTGTACTATGTCAGACTTAATACATTGTCTTTGCAATATATTTTATTGCATAGCAGTTGTAACTCATTAAAGTTAATTTAAAAATATTTCTTGAGGCTTGGACTTGTCCAGAAACTATATAGCTGATCATGTGATCTTTTGAATCAGTGTTCAAGATTCATCCTTTTGTTTCATTTACCAGTTTTTTTGTTTTTGTTTTTGTTTTTTAATTTTGAAACAGGGTCACACTATGGAATTCAGGCCTGCCTTGAGCTCACTTTGTAGCCTAGGTGGTCTTGAACTCACAGCAATCCTCTGAGTATTGGGATTACAGGCAGGTACCACCACACTCAGCAAATTTGGCTTAATAATAAGGATTAGAAAGAATGCTGAACCTGTTTACTTGCGTAGTAGATTTTGGCTCTCCATCCTATATCCCATCACATATTAGTAATAGCAACACACTCTTGGTTTTAGAGACGGGGCAATAGAATGCCTTGTATGGGCTTCTTTGTAAAATCCTTACCTCTTGAGGAATGTGCTTTTATGGCCACTGTGCCATTTGAATCCTGTGCCTATTGACCAGCTTGTGAAGGTAGGTGGGTAGCTTATGACTTTTTTAACTGACCTATCACTTATGGTTGCAGATTCTCATAAACACAAAGATAAACACAAAGATCGAGAACACCGGCATAAAGAACACAAGAAGGACAAGGAGAAGGACCGGGAAAAGTCCAAGCATAGCAACAGGTAAGGGTCTAATCACTCAGCAGTGGGTTGGCCATTGCTTGTCTTTCCAGAATAGACATTAACTTCAGCTAAAGTTAATTAACCTGGTTAAAACAAAATGCACGGAGATTGTATTTGATTCTAGAATTGCTATGAGACTGGCTTTGATAATTCATGTCTCATTTGGGAAGCCATTATTCAGATCAGGGTGTACAAAAGCAAGTACAGTGTACAGGGTCTCACTATACAGATTGAACTCATAGTGATCCTCCTGTTTTTAGCCTCCTAAGTGCTAGCATTACAGGTGTGCACCACACACCCAGTCTCAATAGAGTCTCAGTGTGCCTCAGGGCAGGGCTGGCACCACATGCCAGGGATTGAATCCCAGTCCCTGCAGCTGCCTAAGCGGGTGTTTTAGTCCACTAAGCTATCTGGCTGGCCCTTCAGTCTTTTAATATATACTTTATTAAAAATATGTATTGTTTTTAGGTTTTGTTTTTATGTTGGTAGGGACAAAAAAGGTGGTTTCTATCTATGGATTCATTGTAATACACCGTGGTATGGCATTTAATGAAGTGTGCCTTGTTTAAAAAGTAAATAGATTAGAGACTTAATTTTTCTTTTCCTTTTCTCCACCCCCTCAACCCCCTGTTTTCAGTATTTTCAAAGTTTGTATAAGCCAGAAGTGGTTATGCAGCCTATAATCACAGCACATGGGAGGCAGAGGCAGGAGGATCACCATGATTTTATCACCAACCAAGGCTATGTAGTGAGTTCAAGGCTAGCCTGAACTACATAGCAAGACCCTATCTCAAGAAAAAAGTACATTAAAAAAAAATTTTTTTTAAGGGAAAGTTCTGTAGGTGTTCGTGGTCTCACTACTAGATCAGATTCATAGTGTTCCACTTGTTTACAGCCTCCCAAGAGCTGGGATTACAGGCACACTCCACCATGCCCAGTCTAAAAAATGTTGAGAGTTTCCTTACTCTCTGAACGCCTGGAATCTTACATAGATGGTTTAAATTGAGATTTTCCTAGAAAGAAATTTGCTAGCTTTCCCAAACACATGAACTCTGCAGTGCTGCTTCCTGGATCTAAGACCCAGAAAGATTTCTTTCTTGTTCTTTTGTTCCATTTTTTGATACAGAAGGCAAACTACTCATTAAAATAGAAATTTGTACTATGTAGTTACTTGTTAGTAAGAAAGCCATATGGTTATTTCCAGAGTGGCCTTAGTTTAGTTAACAGGGAGGGTTCATGTGGAATAAGTTTGCATCTTAAATTTTATGCGAACCATTTGTTTGTCTTACTGTCTGTGAACAAATTAAAATGAAAATTATTAGGCATATTTTTTAATTTTTTGTTATTTTTATTTTTATTCTTTTGGTATAGGGGCTTGCTATGCAGTTCAGACTCGTAGTGATGCTCCTGTTTCAGCCTCTCTGGCATTGGGAATACAGGTGTGCACCACCACACCCAGTTTCAGGCTGGCATGGCATGTGTGGGGACCTGGAGCCAACATGGCATGCGATGCTAGGGATTGAATTGGGGACCTTGGGCTTGCCAGGCAGGTGGTTAGGCTGTTGAGCTCTCTCCCCAGCCAGCATATTGTTTTTATGAATCTTTAAAAACTTTTGTGAATTTTTAGTGAATAAATTTTTTAATGAATCACTAAAAACTAGATTATTTTTCTTTTAACAAAGGTATTTCTTCACACATTTTTGTACCACTCCCGTGACCTTTTCTTCTCAACCACTCATTCATTTCTTTCTTTTTTTTTT
>NW_004524613.1:12024091-12041938 GCF_000260255.1 Octodon degus
TGTACTGCAATGGCTGTGAGAGCGGGAGCCAGACGCAGCCTTCTCACTCTCTCCACTCTGTAACCTCATTCATTTCTTAACTACTTTCTACTACTAGTTTCCACTTTCATTAGTCTAGTAATTTGATCTCAGCGGTTCAATCCAGTCTCGGTTCAGATCTTTTCTTCTCCAGTTAAGAGCTGTTCAGCTCATATTAATGTCTATGAAAGTAGATTGGAGAACAAAGAGTATTACCATGAATTAAAAAACAATCAATTTGTGAATGTAGAAAAGGGCTAATTAGAAGGATGTAATGATTATATAGACTGGTGTCAGAACTTCAAATATACATAAAGACTCAATAGAACTGTGAAGCGAAATAAGCAAAGTTACCTCTTAATTTTTATTGCAAGTAGACAGAAATTTATTATAGATATGGAGACTTGAGTAAGATCAACTAACTTAATCTAATTGACCTATAATACACTTACTTAACAACATTGGACTGCATGTTCAGGTGCACAAGGAACATGTGGAAAGGTAAATAATAATGTGGGCCTAGCCCTTCTTAAATCCACCTTCCTTTGGCTTTCCCGCCTTTGGCCTTTCCCATTTTTCCTGCCACCTTTTTCATCTCCTTCTAATATGCATATGATTCTGTAATAGTCTTTGGCCATTTTACTCTGCTGTATCTCTTGACCTTTGCCCCTCTCTTACATTCTATACCTGGTCTTGTAAACTTCGTTTTAGTTCCTCAAACAGCATGTTGTCTGTACTAGGCCTTAAAACATGCTGTGGCTGGTTCTGTAATGTACAGCTTAGATTTGACTTTATTTTTTATTTGGTACAGGTTTTTGCTATGCAGCTTGGACTCATAGTGATCCTCTTGTCTCAGCTTCCCTAGCTCTGGGATTACAGATGTGTGCCACCATGCCTGGTTTCAGTGGCTGGTGAGGCTCAGGCCAGCATAGCACTCAGTTAGGGATCGAACCCTGGTCCTTGTGTTTGCCAGGCAGGCGCTTAGACCACAGAGCTATCTCCCCAGCCCTTAGGCTTGACTTCAATTCTTTCAAGTATTCTTTCTGACCATCTCTTCATATTAAAATGCTTCTTCTGTGGAACTCTGGGACCATGAATATACCCCTTTCGTAGTAATTACCAAGTTGTGATGCTATCACAATTTTCTTTTTTTCTGTTTGAAAAAAAAATCCTGTTGGACTCAAAGGACCTGGAGTGGGAGTACATTTTTGTATTTATTTTTACATCCTTGCAGCTTAAATGCTAGCAGATGGCTGGTACTCACTAGTAATATATTATCGAGTCAGTGGTGGGTGACTTGTGGTTATTCCAGTCCTTTTTGTTTTTTCTCATGTATTCCTTCTTATATATTCTCAGTGTCCTATGCGATAGCTGTTAGTTATCTTTGACTAACCAGTTTTTTCAAACAATTTTTTTGGGGTGGACCAGCCTGATAGCTCAACAGATTAAAACTCCTGTTTAGGCAGATGCAGGGGCCAGGAGTTCTCCCCTGCCTGCTGTGCTGCCCTGCCCCCAGGGCATGCTGAAATGGCAAATGAGATGAATCCCAGTTCTTGGGAGGCTGAAAAACAGGGAGGATCACTACAAGTCTGATCTTTGTAGTGAGACCCTGTAGATCCTGTACCAATACAAAACTAAATAGCTAACTAAATAAAATTAAAAAAATTGGGGGGGGGTGGTATTTGTAGTAAAATATAGATGACAAAATTTGCTGGTTTTTTTTTTTTTTTTTTTGTATTTTAAGATAGGGTCTACAGGGTCTCATCACGTAGATCAGATTCTTAGTGATCCTCCTGTTTACAGCCTCCCAAGTGCTGGGATTATAGGCTCATACCACCATGCCCAATCTCAATGGCCACCTCAGCGCACCCCAGGTGTGGGGCCTGCACAGCAGGCCCAGGGATCGAACTCCCGGCCCCTGCATCTGCCTAAGCAGGCACTTTAATCTTTTGAGCTATTTGGCTGGCCCAAATTTGCTATTCTAAAAGGCGTTGGAAATAAAGGCATTGAGTACATCCACAGTAGTATGTAAACATCACCACTATCTCTGGAACTTTTTCATTATTCTCAGTCTCTGAACTAACCCACTGAAGAACAACTCTTCATCTCTTCCCCATCCTGTTTATTCTATTTTCTATCCCTATGAATTTGTCTGTTATAGGAACTTCATGGAAGTAGAACCAGGGCGGGTCAGATAGCGCCACAGACTAAAGGGCCTGCTTAGGCAGAGTGCAGTGGCTGGGGTGCAATTTCCCACGTGCTGTGCCGGCCTCACTCCCTGGGGTGCACTGAGACAGTGATTGAGACTAAGCGTGGTGGCACATGCCTGTAACCCCAGTGCTCGGGAGGCTGAAAACAAGAAAGTCATATGACTCTGATCTACATAGTGAGACCTGGTAGACCCTGTACTAAATACATTTAAAAAAAAGGGAATTAATATTTACCCTTTTTGTACCTGGTTTATTTCTCTTAGAATTTTGCTATCAAGGTTTATCTGTTCAGTTCCATTTTTATAAGTGAATAACATCCCATTGTACAAAACACAACATCTGCTTGTTGATCAATACTTCAGTTGTTTCCATCTTTTGGCTGCTCTGAATATTGCTGCTGTGAACATGATACACAAGTGTATTAGTCTTTGCTTTCACATCATTGGAGTAGATAGCAGATGTAGGAGAACCATTTCTGTCCTGCCTACCACCATGTTTATGCTGTGCTGGTTATAAGAAGTTTGAAAAGAATATGAAGTAACCTTTGACTCAGAAAACCTTCATCTAAGGAGATGAGAGACATGTTTTTATAGGAGAAATGAAGAAATGCTCATTTTTATATTACCATAATTTTCTCCAAAAGACTATAAGAAGTTAATATTTGAAGCAAAATTTTTTTTCCTCCTTTCGTACTGGGGATTGAACCAGATAGAACCCCAGATCATTTTGTTTTGAGACAGATCTTGCTAAATTGCCCAAGATGGCTTTGATCTTTTGGTCCTCTTGCCACATCCTGTTGAGTAGCTGGCATTACAGACATGTACCACTCAAACACGAGCTTTTAAAAACTGATGTAATCTTATCTGGCATGTGCTAGCTACCTCCTCCACTGCAACACTGTAGGAGAGGTCCTCATCCTATGCCATCCACTTAAGTCTCCTGTGATCTTAGCTGTTAGTCAACCTTCTCAATTTAGCTTCTTCATCTCTGTGTGTTAATAACGTATGCCCAGTGGTTATCATGGGAAGTCTTTGTAAATTGTTCCACAAATGTGAGACAGTAATATGTTTTTTTTTAACCTCTTTCTAAACCGTACTTTTCAAAGATTATAGCATAAACAAGTTTGGCCATATTTCAGTACTTTTTTATATTTTAATATTTAATATTTAATTTTTTTTATTTTTTTATGTATTTGGTACAGGGTCTCACTACGCAGCTCCCCAGCCTCCTCAGCGCTGGGATTACAGGCATGCACCACCATGCCTGGAGTTGGTGGCCAACAGCATTCGGTACCAGGGAATCAAAACCCGTAACATTTTTATTTCTAATCAAAATGCTAAGGAAAATGACTGTTTGCCAACAGGCATTAGAAAAGCTGGATTGAGTTTCTCTTACAAATGACTAAATCTAGCCCTGAGTCCATAATTAAAATGATTGATTTTTTTTTTTTTTTGGCAGAACCGGGGATTGAACTCAGGTCCTTGCACTTGCCAGGCAAGCGCTTATTTACTGAGCTATCTCCCTGGCCCCTAAAATGATTGAATTTAAGGCAGTTAAACCAGATGATGTGTTATAAGCCAATGTTTAAATATTTAACTGCTTTGACGGTCACAGTACCGCTTGCAGTAAAGCAAGTATATTGATTCTATTTCATTAAAATTCTATGTACTTTTTAAGCGACTTCTGATTTTTCCAATAGTTTTTCTTTCGTTTTCTTCTCAGCAGATTAAAAAAACAAGAATTGCTTCATCACATTTGAAGCCTAGAATAATGAAGATTTAGTATGTCATGTTCTAAAATACTTCAGTTTCACATCTTCATTTGTCAAGCCTAGCTAATATTTGTGGCTATTCGTTATCCCTTGATCAACTCTTACCATGAGGAAACAGGTGTTGATATGTTTCTATGTCTCTTTCTTCAGCTACTTACTAGTATCAATCATTTGTCATAAGGCTACACTCATGACTCAAATCCAGGGGGAATGTTACTTTGTGGTAACTTGTTGAGATGTCAGGAAATGTCAGAATAGTTTATGTCTCATGGGGCTGTGTACTGCTATGCACAACTACCACCCCTCTGCAGATGCCCCTTTATTCATTTGATTTCCTTTTTTTATTATTCTCACCTTAGGTGCAGAATAATGGATCAGATATTAAAGATCACTTTATCTCTTCTGTGTGTGTGGACAGGAATCTCGGTCACATGTGGAAAGTCTCACAGCAGTGTGGTACCAGAATGAGGAAACAGGGCTTCTGAATCAGTACTGTATTATTCCGTTCAATTAAAAACTTCCCCCCAGGGCTGGTGAGATGGCTCAGTGGTCTGAAGCACCTACTTAGAGCAAACAAGCTTAGCAAAGCACAGGGACCACGGTTCAATCCTCCAGCACCACATGCCAGCCAGCCCCGCCCCCTGGTGGGCTGAGCTGGCCACACACACACATACATACATACATACATACATAAATAAATAAATAAATAAAAAACTTCCCCCCAAGGAATATCAGTTACACAATCAGATTATCTATTCAAGCACAAGCACTGCTTCCTTGTTCTGTCATACATGTTGTAGGCTAATACCTTAAAATGTTCTATCCCAAGCACTGACCAACCCTTTTAGTTTAGGCCCTGAAATCCCTAAAACTTTTGGCACTAGATATATTAATAACATTAAATTCTTACCTTTATGAAAACCTTATCACTGCCTAGCTCATGTTTAGCCTATGATAGGATGAGTTTACACCCAAGTCAAATAAAAGGAATTTCTTCTATCATTTGTCTCATTACTTTCTGTTAGCGTTAATATTTTATAGTTCATGTCAAAATATTTATATATCCCTAAAAAGAAAAGGACTAGCCTTCTATAGATATTGGACTAGCCCAAGTATTACTGATTGTATAAGATCTCATTAAATACCTCTCGTAAAAGGCTACATTCTGAATCATAAATTTTCCTCAACATTAGGTCTTATTACAAATTATTAAGAATTTGGGGGAGGGAGACTTTTTAGATAGATAAAAGGCTATCACATATGAAAAGTGAGATTCTTCTTGCTAGCTTTTCATTGTGTATTTCTTGCCCATTTTATTTTATTAAAATTTTTAATGTATTTGGTGCAGGGTCTTACTGTGCAGCTCCAACTCCTTGTGATTTTCCTGTTTTCAGCCTCCCTAGCACTGGAATTACAGGCCTGGGCCCCCACGCTGGGACTCAGTGGCTGGCTGGGCATGCCCAGGGGTAAGCCAGTGAGCATGTGGTACAGGGAATCAAACCCCAGTCCTGGCACTCTGCTGAGCTGTCTTGCCAGCCCTTTCTTGCCCATTTTAAACCTGGCATCAGACTCCTCTGACAAATATGTAGAGAGCCAGAGGGAAAGAAAAATCTGATGGCGAGGGAAGTACTTTTCCTGCCGTAGTGGCAGCTCTAATCTATTCTCACAGTGTGAGAAACATCTGAGAGTATGGATTCTTTCAGCTTCTGCTTTCCCTTCAATTCCAAATTCTACCTGTATTCTAACTGAGAAAATGTGATTTTTAGCAAAATGTACTGATTCAAGTATCCAGTTCTCAGATTGGGGGACATTTTGGTTTTTTTTTTTGTTTGTTTGTTTCAAAGTAAACATAAAAGGTATATTCACAAGCTCTTTGCTGAAATCTTTCATTTATCTACACATTTCTATGCTAACCTCTTAGGGAGAAATGGGCAGTTAATAGAGGTAGGTAGAAAAGGCAGGGTAGTTTAGAAATTGTAAGTCAGAAGGTTCTGTCATTTATAAGCTGTATATCCTAAGATGCTTACTTTCTCTGTCTCATTTCTCATTTTGTCAGGCATTGACAGTGCCTCCCTATTTATGCTTTCAGATTTATTTATACATGATGTTCACTAGAAACTATAACATAGGGTAAATAAGACAATGATGGTGATGATGCTGATTACCACAAAACTTGATGGAATATTGTGTAGATAAATTAGAGCTGCCAGTTTTGGTAGTTGAATCAACTTCAGTAGTTAATTATTGGTAACATAAAGTTTTGGAACCTTGGGGCCCAGGAGATAGCTCAGCAGGCATAAGTGCCTGCCTGTCAAGTGCAAGGTCCTCACTCAGTCCAACCCTCTGTGTGTACACACACACACACACACACACACAGTTTTGGAGCCTTGACACTTGAGTTATTTTTAGCTTTATTGTAATGTACTCTAAGCATTGCTTTTATGATTTTTGTCATGGAGAAGGCGTTTGAGCTAGCCATTGGAAGGTAGTTAAGATCTTAACAAGGGAATCCTCGTTCTCTTTTCATTAGATCTATTTCCTTGGGCAGGTTACTTAACCTTAGCCCTTCCATGCCTCAGTTTCTACATCTGTAAAATGGAGATACCATGTTTGATATGGTGGTTGGATATTTCACATGACCACCTATCACTTAGTCTTCTTTCAGTTGTCTGCTGCACATTATTTCTTCTGTGTATTGGGGATATGAAGCCAGGGAGCTGCCTGTTCCCCTTCCCGTTTTTGAAACAGATTCTTTTTAAGCTCCCTCTCTAGCCTTGAATTTGTGATTCTCCTGCTTCAGCCTCCCAACTAGTTATGATTACTTTTGTGTGCTGCCTTTTTTTGTGGGGGGGAGGTGGTACTGGGGATTGAATTGAGGACCTTATGCTTGCCAGGCAGGCACTTATTCTACTGAGCTATCTCCCTAGCATGTTAAATACTTTATATTGGTGACAGAGAACAGATTTAAATATTTTCTTATAGATAGCGTTCTTTCCAGATATTTCCCAGTACTGAAGAGAAGTACTTTTCTATCTTGTTTCTTGATTATTATTCAGCATTTTCTTTTCTCTTACTTTTTTAAGTGCCTTAGAGAAGCCCTAATCAAGCTTTTCCATTGTCTACTTAACTCAGTCATAGATAGACCAAAGGACTCAAAGTTGTCACTTTAAGGATACTACAAGTTACATTTCCTCTATATCATTATTAGTAGTACAGTGTAAGCTAATTGAAGTATAAGACAGGCATGAACACTCTAGCAAAGGTGGGTTTGATTCATTTATTTCTTTATCTGTTGATGAAGTGGTAGTACCACATAGATATAAGTCCTGATCTAAGAGTCAGCTCTGAATAACCTGTCATGGGGTGTTTTTTCTGCATATCTCATGACTGGGGAATAAATTTATATTTTTAATGTTTTTTTAAAAAACATTTTTTTTCAACGTATTTTGTACAAGGTCTCACTACACAGCTTGGACTCGTAGTGATCCTCCTGTTTTCAGCCTCCCCTGCACTGGGATTATACCTTAGTGTGCCCAGGGGAGATGGGGCAGGGGCATCTGGTGCTGGGTATTTTTAAGGATGTAAAAAATATATATTTAAAAATGATTTATAATTTTTTTATTGTGGTATATTTTATCCAGAAGTGTGACTATTAGAGATTCTAAGAATACCTTTGACTGTATTTTGCTTTTCAGCATATCTTAGACCAAACTTATTCTTAAAATGTTTTTAGTCCAATCTTTGAATTCTTTCCACTTTCCTATACAGCGCCACCAAATATTCGAAAGTCTTCAGTAGTCATCTGTTCTCCAGTCTCTGAACTTGCCATATGGTCACCTTCTATTGTATTTAAACCTAGTTTTGTGAAAAACAGGCAGTCCATATACAAACTTTTCTTCTGCACTGGGTCTGATATTTTACTATCCACAGGAAGATGCAGCTTTAATCTTCCGTGAAAACTAGCTAGTCAATACTTTTGGAACCACCACATACTGGTAGAAAATTTCACCTGACCCCACATTAGCTTTTTTCAATCACTAGCCAAGTGGTGTTTTGGACTTTCATGGTACCACCTAACTGTCACTGAGTTAGTGCCTTTGCCATCTATTTCATGCAGATTCCTAGGAAAGATTGGCAGAGGGGCTTGCTGTTTGTCAGTGCTTCTGGCAGTATAAGGGTTATAGATTTGGAACTGGGCTACTGAGTACCCTGTTTGCTGTTTCTGGAGACAGGGATAGGAATAGCACCTAACAAGTAGGTGATTAACTGTGTTCAGAGGCCTACTCCATAGTCTTAGATTTTTAGCAGTGGAAATGCCTTGTTCCACAAGCTGTCCTTAATCCTGAAGTATCTGAGCTTAGCTAGCATAAAAATCTAAACCTGCTTTCTTATATCTAAATAGTGTCATTCAGAGATCAAGTAATAGCACATGCTGGTGAGATTGTAGGGGAGAAAGGGCTCTTCTTCATTGTTGGTGGCATTATAAACCAATAAACTATTATAGAAATCATATTCATATCCCTCCAAAAATTAAAAATAGAAATTCCTTTTTTTGGTCAAGCCAAACTGTATCCAGCTTTATTAAAGATACTTTTCATAAACAATCATGGTATTTCAGGCAGGACAAGGGCACACAATCTTTAACAGTCTATGACAACTTTCAAACTCACTTCTTGGATGGACTACCAAAAATCAGAAAGCCACTATAAAATCCAATGAAGTCTTCATTTGAGGCTCTGAAGTAGGGAAAGTTTAGAGTGAGGGTTGACATTTCACATTTAGCATGTTGTTAACAACTTTTCACAAGCCGACCCTGACTTTCGGGAAATGAAAATGGCAGAATTATCAATCTGAAGATCCACAATCTAGAAAAAAGAAATCAATTGTTCTTGTGGGACACCACCTCAACATTACTGGCAAGTCCAGATTGCCTGACATACTGGTAACATCACTTTCGGGAATTAGATCCCAATAGGTCTCTGGGCTTAAGGGAGTTAAGCCTATGCTGATGGCAGAGGAAGGGAGGACATAAAATGAACTGGGAGCTGTCCCGTACCACAAGGCATTTATGCCAAAGTGGCCACATGTGTCAACATCAGGGAATCCCTCCTCCTGGGAGCCAAGAGGAAGTCTCTCAAAACCAGCAGGGAAAGGCACCTTCCCCATATCAATCCAGCTTTGGAGACATTGTACTACTGACATATGCTCCTTCCTCCCAAACCAACAATGAAGTGTTCTGTGTGCTAACAACATAGCTTAAAAAAAAAAGTAAAACAAAATTCTGCATTTTTATAAAACTTGATAAAAAATAGTATTTCAAATTGTACAGTCACCAGAAGTACACAGTTATCAAAAATGCACACACTTCACTTGGCATCTCCAGCACCTTCAGCTTTTTGTGCCTGGTCTGTTTTGGCATCTCCGTTTTCTGCAGGGTTATTCCCATCCTTGCTGGCATCAACTTTTCCCTTTTTCCCTTTGGGCACCTTCTCTCCCTTCTTTGCTGGCGCCTTTTTAGGCTTGGGCTCTGGCTTTGGAGGAGCTGGTTTAGCAGACAACCTTGCAGATCTTCTCTGTGGTTCATCCTTCACCTTGGCTTTATCACCTTTAGCATCCCTTTCAGCCTTTCTTTTGGGCATGGTGGCAACGGCGGCAGGTCACAGGCGCTAGACACGAGATGCAGCGGCGCACAGCTTTGGGCGGCCCGGGGGTCGTCCTCGCTTCTTCACACTGCTCCTAAAAATAGAAATTCCATTCAACTCAGCTACTTCCCTTCTATGTATCTTCTCAAAAGAGTCTGTCAAATACATTATAGTGTTATTATGTGTATGCCCTTATTTGTAGCAGCACAATTCAAAATAGCTAAATCTTAGAAGCAGCTTTTATGTCCATCAACAGATAGATAAAGAAAATTTGTTTGTACACAACAGAGTATGAAAAGATAAACTTGAGTCATCTGTAGGAAACTGTATATACCCCGAAACCACAATATTAACTGAAATAAATCAGACATACAAGCTTAAGTATCACATGTTTTTTTTATATGGGAAAATCAACATATAAACAAAGAACAAAATAAAGGATAATAGAAAATGAGATCTTTTTAAAATGGGAAATGGGGGCAAGAAATGGAGAAGAAAGAGAGAGGAGGAGGAGATGAAAAAAGAATTAAGGTGTGTTATGTACATACATGTATCCAGCTCCTAAGGAGGAACATCATCATTATATATTGCAAATATGTACTAATAAAAAAATTAAAGTTGAAAAAGCAACAAAAGAAAGTATAAAAAATAAACTGAAGTAGAGGGGAATTACTTCCTTTTGAAAATTGGATTGGTAATGTCATCCCTTCTGATGTATGTGATTAAATGTGACCTACAAGGAGGGTTAATACTCTAGCCAAGAACATTTAGTTTTCTGTATAGCTTTCCCTGTAGTTAGCAGACAGAAATATCAATGAACTCTGGTTTTCCTGGGGTGGTATGGGAAAAAGACTGATCTTGTTATTTGTTGATTTTTTTTTCCCCCCGATCTGTTTGGTAGGCAGTGAGAACCAAAGAGGGATGTATATGCACTCACAAGTGCCTGTGCTATGATTGCAAAGCTGTCAGAAGGCCACGAAATAGACTTAACTCAAGAGCTTGGGGAGACATAGAATGAATGTAAATGAACATGGAGCTTAGAGCATTCCTGAACTTAGATCCTGAATCAACTATTTATAGTTTGTTGGGAAGCAACCACTAAGGTTTAATTCTTTCATGCATCTAAGATCTCTCTACTAGAAAGTTTCTATTTGATGGTAAAATAAAGATATGGTCCTAATAAATGCTATATGCATTTCTCTCTAGTACTAGTCTACCTTAAGTGATTGGTGTCAATTTAGCAGCATTGAAATGGTATCTGTGTAGTAGGTTCAGTATGCCTGATACCAACTTGGAAATAAAATTACTAAATTTCAATCCCAACTTCTCTCCCCTTTGACATTGTAATTTTCAGTAAGTCTCTTTACCACTGTCTAATAAAACCTACCTTAGGAAGGTTGGGAGAACTGAATGAAATGATGTGAAAATACCAAGGATAATGCTTGCTTCTAGGATGTAGAGTGGATTGTTAAACTTCTTGGTTAAAAGCAAACAAGGCTCCCAGTTGTGTTAACAAATTTCTTCAGCTTTAGAATGAACTATGAGTAGTAAGGTTACTGAGAACAGACCTGATTCTTCAGGAGTTAACACAAAAATGACCATAGGCACCAAAGTTCTAGATTACCAGCAAAATGCTTGCACTTACTATTCTATTATAAAAGCACTATGGTTTATTGAAAAAAAAAAAAGAAAAAGAAAAAAACCCCTTAATAACTGTTAACCTTTGTGGTACAATTGTTTTAGCTGTTGTGTGTGTGCACGTGCATTTCCCCCTTCCTTTTCTCCTTCCCCCATCCCAGTTCTTTACTTTTGAGCAGTTTCTTTCCCTGTCACATTATCTTTTTTTTTTTTTTTAATGTATTTAGTACAGGATCTACAGGGTCTCACTACATAGATGGGACTCTTAGTGATCTTCTTGTGTTCAGCCTCCCGAGTGCTGAGATTACAGGCGAGCGTCACCACGCCCAGTCTTGATCTCTGTCTCAGTGCATGGTGGGTGGGGAAAGGCAGGCCCAGAGATCGAACTCCCAGGCCCCTGTATCTGTCTAAACAGGCGCTTTAGTCTGCTGAGCTATTTGGCCAGCCCTGCCAATTATCTTTTATACTCCTTTTTTTCTTTCTTTCTTTTTTTTTTTTTTTTTAAATCCTGTTAAGGCTACAAGCCTCTGGGTGTTGGTGCTCACACATAGAAATGTGATAAATCAATTAAATCAATTAGTGGACAAATCCAATACCACATAGCCCAAATTCACATGTTAGATCCAGCCACCTCTAAAAAGCCCTGCCTCTGACTGCATGAGGATTTAGTGGTGGTGGGGAATCTAGCTATAAGATGTAACAATGTTAAAACAGAATCTGTTGTAGGATAAAAGAGGTACAACTCTTGAAGACAGTTATAGGCAAGAACTTTCTCAACAGTGGCGCAAGAAATAATGCCAAGAGTTAACAAATAGAAACAAAAAGGTTGGAAAAAATTAAATAACTTCTATATAGGAAAGAAAACTAGAGTGAAGAGTCAATCTACAAAGTGGGAAAATTTTTGGCTAATTATTCCATGGACAGTTGACTAACATGAAGAATACACAAGGAACTAAAAATTTAAAAAGGCCTCCCTCTCCCCCCAAATAAATGAGCAACTGAATGAGTAGAGACTTTTAAGAAGAAGTACAGGGGTTGGGGAGATAGCTCAGTAGAATAAGGGCCTGAGTTCAATCCCCGGTTCTGTGGAAAAAAAAGAAAAAAGAAAAACTGCTCAGCATCTCTGGCCTCTAGTAAAATGCACATTAAAATCATGCTGCAATACCATCTTACCCCAGAAAGAATTGCTGTTACCCAAAAATTTATTGATAACATGCTAGCAAGGATATAGGGAAAAAGGAACTTTGCTGCATTATTGGCAGGAATGTAAACTAATACAACTGCTATGGAAATCAGTGGTTCCTCAAAAAATAAAAGTAAAAATTTCATTTGACCTAGCCATGCCTCTCCTAGCATCCAAAAGAATTAAAATCATATTACAGGGATACATCATGTATTTATAGCAGCATGATTTATGATAGCTAGATCCTGGAAACAGTGTATACAGTGTTCCTCATGTGTGTCCATCAGTAGATGAATGAATAAAGAACATGTATTTATACACAGTGGAGTACAAAACTCTCATAAAGATAAACTTGAAGCTTTCCTAGGTTAATGGATGGAATTTGAGGGCCAGCCAATGTGCCTGCAAGCAGGGGCTGGGGGTTTGATCCCCCAGCCTGCCATGCTGGCCCTGCCCCTGGGGTGCACTGAGAGTGTGATTGAGACTGGGCATGGTGTCACGTGCCTGTAAACCCAGCACTTGGAAAGCTGTAAACAGAAGGATCACAAAGAGTCCAATCTAGTAATGAGACCTTGAACACCCTGGAGGCCCTTCCCTAAAACACAGAAAGAAAAAAAAATGGGTGGAACTTGAGAACATAATGTTTAAGCGAAATAAGTCAGACATACAAGCTCAAATACCACATGGTTTCTGTTGTACGAGAAGCACTACACTGACACACAGAAGAGCAAAATAGAAGAAAGATAAACAGGAGTAGGGAGAAATCTAAATACTTCCCTAAAGTAGGTATTTACATATTCTCCTCTTCTAAAAATATTTGAATGTATATGCTAACTTGTTTCTTTTTTTATTGTATTTCATTAAAAAAGTTTGTATTACAAACTTGTATTACATTTTTTGTAAGAATTTTTATGGTTTGGGCTGGAGAGATGGCTCAGTGGTCTAAAGCACCTACTTGAAACAAGCTTGGCAAAGCACAGGGACCACGGTTCGATCCCCCAGCACCACATGCCAGCCAGCCCCGCCCCCTGGTGGGCTGAGCTGGCCACACACACACACAATAAATAAATGTAATAAATAAAAATAAATAAATAATTTTAAAAAAAAGAATTTTTATGGTTTATGCCTTGTACTGAGTAGTTGTTTTGAAGATAGTGGTGTACAATATAGTACAATTTTATTTGGTTATGAAAATTTTTATTTTTCATAAAATAAAAATTTTAGGACTGGCAAAGATAGCTCGATGGACTAAGTGTCTGCTTAGGCAAATGCAGGGACTGGGGTTCGATCCACATGCTGAGCCGGCCATCGAGTCCAGGCATGGTGGTGCACACCTATAATTCTCGCACTGGGGAGGCTGAAAACAAGAGGATCACTGTAAGTCTAAACTGGGCAGTATGACCCTGTACCAAGTACATGTTAAAAACAAAGTTTAAAAATAAAAAGGGCTACACATCCATAGACCTTACCTAACTGTCTAAATCAATGGGAATTAGTATCTAGCTCTGCTGCATTTGGGATGCACCCCTAATTCAGAGCACTTAACCTTTGATCCCCGCCCCCCCCCCCTTTTTTCTTTTTGAGACAGGGTCTCCTTACATAGTTCAGACTGACCTTCAACTCATTTTGTAGCCCAGGCTGACCTTGAATTTAATGGTAATCCTCCTGCCTCAGCCTCCCAAGTATTGGGATTATAGGCATGCACCACCATGCCCAGCTTAATCTCCTTCTGTTTATTGCTGTCCTGCTGCATAGAGAAGAAAACTGCCAGGCACAAATGTTTTATCACCTTAAACTGTAGGTTGTGATTTTTCCTCCCTGCATTTTTGCATGTGCCCATGTTTTTATGGAGTTGGGGTCACTTTATATACTCTTCTTTCCATCTGTCATACTTTTTATGTATATTTGTAGTACTGCACAGATTACACAATGTGATATATCATGTTTTTCCTCTCAGTCATTTTGGTTATATTGAGTTTCTCGGAGTTTTTCTTTCCTTTTTTTCTTTTAAATCTGGCTATTTCAGAAAGCACCAAAACAAACATCTTTATGCATAGTACTACCTCCCTACAAGAAATTTCCAAAGCTATATTCTACATAAATACTATGATCATCTTAATGAATCTTGCCTTAAAGCTTTCTAAAACAGTGCCTTTTTACAGTGCTACAGGTATGACCACATACCCTTTTAAAAGCAAGACTTAAATATTTAGCACAGAACTTGTCCTTATTTTCATATGTCTTGTCTTAGTAGGAAAGGACCATGCAAAATGTATAAGCCCCTTCTAGGAGTAACTAGCTATGTCTAATTAAAACTAGAAGAAAACATTCATTGTGTTGGGCTACTCACCCACAAAGCTCTGGCTTTGTTATATATGTGGTGTGTCTTAAGTCTAGCAGAATCATCAAATACGTTCTTGGTGAGTTGGCTTTAACCCCCTCCTATCAAATATGAATACTCAAGTTAGAGCTTTCATAGTTTGGTGTTTGGGGTTTTTTGGTGCTGGCAGAATGTTGTACTATATTGATTTTGCTATAAGTTCTTAGTCATTTTGTGTGTTGGAGGGGTACTGGGACTTGAAACCAGAACCTCATGCATTTTAATAGTGTTCCACCACTGAAGTACATCTCCAGCTCTTTTTATTTCATTTTGAGACAAGGTCTTGCTCTGAGTTGTCCGGGCTGACCTTGAGTTTGTGATTCTTTTGCCTCATGCTCTCAAGTAATTGAGATTACAGGCACATCCCGCTGGCCCTAGTCAACTCCTTTGTGCTTAGAATGACCATGTTTCTGTTTGGTTCCTTTGCAAAAATAAGATAAAATCTGATGTGGCCAGTAGCCCCTGTACTTGAGCCTTTTGTTTAAAAAAAAAAAAAAAAAAATTTTTTTAAAGCATTGTAAGTTTCCATGCTTCATGTTATCTTAGGATATCTTGTGAGTTGATCTTGTAAAATGAACCCTGTGGCCCCTACTAGAGGCTCTCTTGTCTTATTTTTCGCAGTGAACATAAAGATTTTGAAAAGAAACACAAAGAAGAGAAAACCAAACACAAAGATGGAAGCTCAGAAAAGCATAAAGACAAACACAAAGACAGAGACAAGGAAAAACGAAAGGAGGAAAAGGTATGAAACTTTCCAGTGGAGAGAAGAAAGTTGTATTTTATTTTTACTTTTAAAAAGAGTAGGTAATGGGGGCCGGGGAGGTAGCTCAGTGACATAAGAACATGCCTGGCAAATACAAGGTCCCAAGTTCCATTCCCAGTACTGGGACAAAAAAAATCCGAAAAAGAGTAGGTAATGAAAGTATGTTTATTGCATAATAAGATCTCTTAGTCTTGGAGTGGTAAGATTTCTATCAAGACTTGAACCAACCTGTTTTAAATTATGGAAACCAGGCCAGGCATGGTGCATTGTGCCTGTCATCACAGCTAATTGGGAGGATGAGGCTGGAAGGTCATAGCTTTTAGGCCGCCCTGGGTAACTTAGTGAGATTCCCATTACAAAAGGCCTCTCTGTGTAATCCAAGTTATTTACTACCATGTTTCTCACAGTACAGATCTATCTATAATACTAATTTATATTGCTAGTGCATACATTGAGAATATAGGATTTCTAGAAACATCCATTTTCATTATTGAGGAAAATAAGTTCTGTTTTGGGGTTATGGCTTAAAGCTTGTTGGTCTTCTTTTGATGGAAAAATTGAACAGTTTTGTTTCTTGAAACAGAGTCTGCGGTGTAATGTAGGCTGGCCTTGAACTCATAGTAGTCATCTTGCCTCAGCCTCCTGAGTGCTAAGATTATAGGCATGTGCTGTAAAAGTTCTTCCTGAGTGAAAATTTGAGTTTATGAGAAAGTAATGTTCATAATTGGTAATTGCAGATACTAAAATAGGGAATGCAGTAAATGGGTTCCTGTCTTCCATCCTTCCCTAATGCAGCCGTTAATAGTAATTATGCTTTCTCTCTTTCTAGAGACTCTGTGTGTGTGTGTGTGTGTGTGTGTGTGTGTGTGTGTGTGTGTGTGTGTGTATTCCTTTCTGTGCATGTGTATGAAGATTTTTGAAAGACTTAAGAGTTTCTGACAGGTCTGAAAAGTAGAAAGTTGAAAGGGGTAAAAGTGAGTGTACTTTGCCTAAATCAGAGAAGGCAGCAAATAAACTTATTTTTGGTTCTTTTTCACTGCTACTAGCAAATTTATTTGAAGAAAGGATCCTGCTATTATTTATAGATAACAAGTTAAAGTTTTTAAGGGAAATCTTTTGTAATTAGGAATGCTGCTTAAAAGAATCATTAACAGCGAATCTTGGAAAAATCTCAAAATCCTTGTTTACCTGTTTATTTTTGCTAACTAGAAAAGCCAGCTTAGGATCAAGATGCTTCAAGATTTGATCCTAAATATTCTCATATGAGAGAAATGTTTCTTGGGATTTTTTTCTTTTCAAGGTACTAATCAGTTGGTATTTTACCTTTCAGGTTAGAGCCTCTGGGGATGCAAAAATAAAGAAGGAGAAGGAAAATGGCTTCTCTAGGTAAAATTCTTTTGTTTTTCCTTTCTCAGCGTGCCAGCAGGCCTACTGTCCATGTAGTAGTATTATCTGTGCTTTCAGAAACACACCAGCCTAGCCACTTTGGTGGTTCCCAAGAAGTTGGCCATGAGAGGACTTGATTGAAGCTAACTTCAATTTTTTTAGAATGCTGGTTAGTGGGACAGACCAGCATATTTTCCAGAAGGCTATTTTGAGTAAAGGAGATTGACAAGCTGAAATTTTTAAAAATTGAAATATACGCATAGCTCAAAAATTACCACCTCAGAACATTAGTTTATTCATTTTTAGCATATTGCATACACAAGGCAACCTCCTTCCTGTTTGCCTCAGTTGACCTTTTTTTTTCTTTTTTGGCGGTACCGGGGATCAAACTCACTCGGGACCTTGCACTTGCCAGGCAAGTGTTTATGCCACTGAATTATCTCCCCAGCACCCCTCCCTGTTTGATTGAAGAATATTTTTATTACTCTACAGAAGACTCTTTAGTAGGAATTAGTTTCCTGAAAAATTACCTCCTGAATTCTTCCTTAAGTAGCATTATGACAATCACATACATAGAATCTTACATGATCTACATTTATGAGTGGGTATTTCTATACTTGGGTAGAAATATGTTGTATTCTACAAGGAGAGGAAAATGTTCACAATCTAGAGATGACTTTTTCTGTACTGGTTTTGCTCTTACCCTGTTTTTTTCACCAGCTTCAACTTCATAAAAATATGAGTCTCTCAGATTCCCTCTACTATCAAAATTTAGACACTTAGGGAGGCCAGAGAGATAGCTCAGTAGAATAAGTGCTCGGGCAAGGGCCTGAGTCCAATCCCTGGTTCCACTAAA
>NW_004524613.1:12042038-12055523 GCF_000260255.1 Octodon degus
ATATATATAGACATTTGGGATGCTATTTTCTTACTGCACCCATCAAAGTACAGAGTGAGTTTATTGCAGACAATTCACATTCATGAATAGGATAAAGAATTTTGAGTTTTGGTTGCTTAAGACTGTGAACATTGTGTTTGGTCTGATCAAATTTTGAAAATTTTGCCATACACTATAGGTGGTTTGGCCAAGGTGAAGCAGCTGCCCTCTTCTGGTATGTTTTGTAACTATTCTAGGAATATGGAATAATAAAAACTGGGAAGCCTTTGTGGTTCGTACTGCCCTGGGAATTCTGATTTCTTATAGTGACTGAGACTTGATGGCTAATAATCCGTAAGGGACTACATAAGACTTTCACCAAACTAAGATACAAATAGATGCTTTATATTTAATGTGTAATCATGGCCATTTTCAGGTTTAAAATAAGAACACACCCTGGTAGGCTTTGTTCTCTATGTTCACTTTGCTAAAGGTCTTGCTAACTTGTGTTCATGGTGTATCTTTCTAGAGAATTGAGATGCTTCACTGGAATGTAGTTTTCTGGTAAATTGTTGTAGTATTCCTTCAGGCCTTGTAACCTGTCCCACATGTTTTTAGTCTCACTTATGACAGTCCTAGTATCTAGCATTTACTTAACTAGTTGGGGAAATGACAGGATTTCTTTGTTTCTGGATTTCCAGGGCTTTTGTTGGTAATTGGGTATTTGGGGATGCTCAGCTGTAGAAGGTGACATTTGAGAAGTAGTATACTACAGTAAGGACAAGCTAATCTTTTTAAATACTTGAATTCTGCCCCAAGCAAAGGGATCCAGTATGCTTTTGGGGAGAAAAGGTACATATATTGTTTACTCTTAAAACTGTGAATATACATACTTTGCAGCTGAGTCTCAGTGCCTTAGACTTGCCTCTTCATAGATGGCATCTTCAAGTAAGGATATTCATTCCCTGTACTGAATAGAGAAATGAGGTTCTGAAGAGATGTGCTATTCCAGGAACATTCTGACATTGATAGCTGGTCTTGGGTATTTGTTGTTTTTGCTTTGCTTTGCTTTTGTCTGCTTCTGCTCCCTTTTGGTTCAAAATGGTTATCTAACAGGACCATGCTTTTGTGTTGAGAAGGCAAAATTTTAATAAAAACAGTAGCAAGGCACTATGTATATAAAATAAGAAAACCTAATCAGGAAGGTGAATGACTATATTGTCTTCTTATTAAGCGTACACCCTGCTTTTGTTGTAATTTTGTCTATTTAGTTATTTTTCCAAGTATCTAGGTTATTTTTGTATTGCCAGATTTTTGTAACTTTGTGTTACTAAGCTTGGGAAGTCAATTGTTTTCTCTCCTTTTAAAAACTGTATCTTAGGACCAGGGATAAAGCTCAGCAGGCATAAGCGCCTGCCTGGCATGCGCAAGGTCCTGGCTTCAATCCCTGGTACCTAAATAAATAATAAATAAGCAAGCAAAAACTGTATTTTTGCTTTGGAATGTTAGACCAATTAGTTCAGATCATTTGTGGTGCCACATCCCTCATGTAAGTCAAGGAAACAATTAGGTTTGTTCCTACGGTGGTTTGGATTCTGCTGGCAAAGATAGCTAAGATAGCTATACTGGAAAAAAAAAGTATTAGATAAAAAAAATGCTTTTGGGAAATATAGTGCATAATATGTACATAGTTATTATTTTAGCTTCTTTCATTGAAATGAGGTATACTCATCATGTATTGTTTAATATAATGCAGATGTTTTAGCAATTAGTAACCAGCACTTGTTTTTTCTTATTAGTCCACCACGAATTAAAGATGAACCTGAAGATGATGGCTATTTTGCTCCTCCTCCTAAAGAGGATCTAAAGCCATTGAAGAGACCACGAGATGAGGATGAGTGAGTATTTCTTCATATCTTCATACCTTGACTTTTGAAAGTAAAAAGGAATGTTTAGAGAATAAATAAGATGTATGTCTCTGTGATATATAGTGAATTAATTTGTTTATTTGGATTACTGGACAGGTTGACTGATGGAATTAACAAAAGTTGAGCTTGCTAAGCAAATAGTATACTGAAACTTCGTATGATTTTTTTTTTTTTTTTTTTTTTTAAACATATGTTAGAAGGTTTCGCTACACAACTTGTCTTGTTTTCAGCCTCCTCAGCGCTGGGATTATAGGCATGTACTACCATGCCTGTACTTGGTGCTAGCTTAGCGTGCCCGGGGGCAGGCCGGTGTAGCATGTGGTGCTTGGTTTGGAACCCTGGTCCCTGCACTTGTCTAAGCAGGTGCTTAGTCAGCTGAGCTGTCTTGTTGGCCCTCATAAGGAATTTAAGTGTTTAATCTTAAAGTTGTTTTCTTTTAAACAGGCAAGTCCTATAGTAAAAATACCAAATGATACAGGTTTCATGAACAATATATAAGTTACTTTATCACGACCTCTACTACACCTAAATTGCTTCTAGGGATCTTTGCCTCTCAGTATATTTCAAGTGAAGTTTCAGTCTATAGAGTTAGTAAATCTGCTCTCACAATAGTTATTTAGGGCTTAACATGCTGCTTTTCCATGTAATTAGATTAATTTTTTTTTTAAAGAAAAGATAAAACTGTGGTGTAAAATTTCAAAACAAGATTGAAAGACAATAATACTGGATAGTACATTGAGTATTGTTATCTTCAAAGTACTTGCACATATTATAAGATACAGGAATGAAAAATTAATCAAGTAATATAGCCATAAGTCTTTTCAATGAACTAATAGCAAATAGTAGTAGTATAACTATCTTAACTCTTTAGTGTATTTGTTTTTCCTTTTCTTTTCCTTATTTTGCCCTTTCTCTCATTCCAGTTTTTCTTTCCTTTTGAACAGGTTCTTCCCAAATTCTTTTTATTAATTTAATTTTTTGCCCCCTGCACCAGGAAT
The DNA here is from genome assembly GCF_000260255.1 of Octodon degus. NCBI lineage: Eukaryota > Metazoa > Chordata > Mammalia > Rodentia > Octodontidae > Octodon > Octodon degus. The sequence goes on from NW_004524613.1 coordinate 12,044,944, forward strand.
TGAACTCAGGACCTTGTCTTGCCAGGCAGGTGCTACGCTGCTGCACTATATCCTTGGCCTTAAATTCAGTTTTATATAACTGAAATTATAAGTTTTATATAACTATAATGCTATAGGAATCTGTAAAGGATTTTTTTTGTTACAAAATAGGAAGGAAAAAATAAATACTTAGTAAACTCATGTTTGTATTCATTGTTTTTTTGCTTCTCTTCTCTAGCAAGTTATTACTGTGTGGTACCCATTGCACTGTGCATTTAAGTTTCTATAGTTCCATCTTGTAGATCAATAAAATGTATACATTGATTTCTGTGTATATGTTCTACCACACCAGTTCATTTGTAGGGATGTGTGTAGTATCAGTTGTTTTGTTTTGAATTTCAATTATTATTCCTTGGTTTGACTGCCTTTACTTTTTCATTCTTGTTCTCCTGACTATAGAATGTCCAGCCAAGAACAGCAGTCTCACCTGTCACAGAGGCTTCCAGGAGTTTTTTTTTTTTTTTTTGTGGGGGTTCCTAATCTTGTGGAGGAGAAGTCCCAAGTCATAAATGAATTAATTGCATGTCCATGTTCTCCTTTCTAGTGTGGATTACAAACCTAAGAAAATTAAGACAGAAGATATTAAAAAGGAGAAGAAACGAAAAGTAGAGGAAGAGGAGGTTAGTTGTTCTGGGGTTTGAGTTCAGTTGTATATTTCCCATAAAGCAACTTTTTTTTTTTTTGCTTTTCTTTGCTTTAGTACTGCGAATTGTACCCTGGCTGGGCCTTGCACATGCTAGAGAAGTAGACTAAAGGTGCAGTCCTTTTTGACCAAGAAATTTAAAGCTTGTCTCCTTTCAAACATTTTATGGCTGGGCCAGGGAGATAGCTCAGTAGAATAAGCACTTGCCTGGCAAGCACAAGGTCCTGAGTTCAATCCTCAGTACCACAAAAAAAAAAAAAAAAAAAAAAAATTATGGCTAAGCATACTGTTGGACACCTATAATTCCACCTACTCAGGAAGCTGAGATAGGATGATCACAAGTTTGAGGCCTGCTTTGGGAAACTCATTGAGATCATCTTGGATAATATTGGGCCAAGGAGATAGCTCAGTGGTCCAAGTGCCTGCCAGGCAAGCACAAGGACCAGGATTCACTTCCCTATGTGCATGCCTTGCCAGTCCCGCACTGAGTCAGCCACTGAAATAGTGCATGGTGGGCACACCTGTAATCACAGTGCTGGGGAGGCTAAAAATAGGAGGATCACTGTGAGTCTGAACTGTGTAGTGAGACCATATACCAACTGAATAAAAATAAATATTTTAAAAAGAACAGTATCAAGAAGGTACAAGGTAGGTTGGAGTACCACAGTAAAGATAGTGATAGTAAAGGTAGAAAGCTTTAAGATTGTAATTTACCATAATAGTAGGAATAATAATTTACAAATGTAACAGTTGCTTAATTTTTTTTTTGCCAGAAACTGTTCTAAATGCTTTGTGTGGGTATCATTTCATTTAATCCTTACAACAACCATAATTGTATCCATTCATTTGTCCCTATTTCACAGATGCAGACATTGAGATATAGATAGGTTGGCTCCATGGCCTGAGATCGTATGGCTGCTAAGTGGTAATGCTAGGATATGATCACATGTAGTCTGATTCTAAACCTCTAACACACTCTCATTCTTCTGTCCTTTAACTCCATAAGGTGAAAGAAGAAAGCTCTCTAATGAAATCATATTATAGTATTAGTACTTTAGAGGACCTGTAAATAATGAGGTCCTGAATTTACAAAATTACAAGTATTTGAGAATTAGTTTGTTCTTGGCAGAGTAGTCAGTCCATTTTTATGTAATCAGTATAGGCTGGCCAAAGTATAAAATTTGAGCTCTTTATGTAATCTGATGCCTTTATGTTTAATATTGTTTACATAAAATAATACCTTTGAAACATGGTTAACTTCATGTTTTTTTCTATTTAGCAACTCTTCCCCAAAGGAAAAACAAAATGTAGGCTAAAGGACTGTGAGTGCCACAGGCTTACTGTGGCAGTGAGGCCAGATGGCAGAGTCCATCATTAGAGTTCACTTTCAGGCTATGCTGACTTTCTTTCTACTGTTAGTTTCTGTGAGTTGTTCTGAAGTCTGTGGATGACTGATTAGCACAATTCAGGGCTTGAAGACACAGTGTAACCAGTAATTTCTTGTTGTGAACATCTGGATGCCCTTAGAAGCTGTTCAGAGAGTATCTTAGCTGAAAAACATTTGTCTTTCCTGCGGAGTACTTCAACCTAAATTGTAAATATTATTTACTATTAAAGTGCTCATTTTATAACTTCTCCCAAACATGCTTAACACATTTATGTTCTCCAGAAGGCACTGCCCCATTGTTTTGGAGTTTTTTTGTTTTTTGTTTTTTTTTCTTTGTATTTTAGGGAAGGGTCTATAGCGTGTTCAGGGTCTCACTACTAGATTGGACATGAAGTGATCCACCTGTTTACAGCGTCCCAAGAGCTGGGATTATAGGCACGCACCACCACGCCCAGTTTTAATTGCCATTTCAGTGCACCCCAGGGGGTGGGGTCAGCAGGGCAGGCCCAGGGATTGAACCCCGGTCCCCTGCGCCTATCCACTGAGGTATTTGGCTGGCCCTTCCCATTATTTAATACTAATTTTTTATTTATCTGTCAAGTAAAGACTTTAACATCGGATCCTCTCCAGTTCTAACATTTTTTGAACTATGGCCATTTTCACTGTGCTGGTTCTGCCTATCCAAAACACAGGATATCTTTCCATTTTCTAATATCCTTTTTGTCTCCTTTTTCAGTGTACTGTAATTTTCAATGTATAGATAGAGATCTTTGACTTCCTTGGTTAGATTGACTCCTAAATAATTTCATTTTTCTTGGGGCTATTTTGAAAGGTACCATTTCCCTTATTTCTCTCTTTCAGTTTTAATATTTTATGATTACAGTGTTTCTTCCTAATGGCTCCTGAAAACTGTTAGAAAGTGTGATCACTTCTCTGAAAGTGTAATCAGAACTTATTTAAGTTCTTTCTCACCATGTTTTTTATAGGATGGTAAATTGAAAAAACCCAAGAATAAAGATAAAGAGAAAAAACTTCCTGAGTCAGATAACAAGAAAAAGAAGCCTAAGAAAGAAGAAGAACAGAAGTGGAAATGGTAACACCTCAGCAGTGGGTTAAAATGCCAGCACTTTCATTATACAACCTTATTAAGCAAGAAATCTGGGGACAAATTGAAGAATGTCTAGGATAACATCTAAAATAAGTTTTTGAAATCCTAGTGAAAGAAAGCTTTATCTCTAAGTGTACTGGTTCTCAAAGCTTAAATTCTACCTATCATCCATAAAACATTGTAGAAGTAAGTAGCTTATATATAGATGGGAATTTAGCATATGAAGAAAGTACAGATACATTCATTCATTTATTTATTCCACTTAAACTATTTTTTTAGCTTATACATAAAAATTGTACATTTCTGGGGCCATATGATATTTTGGTACAGTATATACTACATTGTGTTGTCAAGTTCAACATATTTACCTTAACTTTCAGTGTTCTTTTAACTGTAAAATGTACATTTCATTATTGGTATTGTATATGCATGAAATTTAATAGGGAAGGATAAGTTAATTTGTAAGTCCTGTTGGAAAAAAGTGCCTATTGTTAACACAAACCGCCACAATAAAACCTGGGTGAGTAGTTGTGTAATTTTAAAGCTCTTTTGATGATCTTTTAAAATTTGGTACATCAAAATTGAAATTTTCTGAACGGCAGAGTTTCATGTCACTATGAAAGGAACGATCAGTTTATAAAAAAGAAAGTTTAATAAATATTACAACTTCACAAGACATGAAACCTGGGAAGAAAAATAATCAGTACAACATCTTTTTATTTAATTCCTCTCAGATTGGGATTAAAAGTAGAAGTGTGAATAAGAGAAATGCATTCTCCTCTCTGTCAGTGAAGATTCAGATAGTTTTTATGGAGGGCAGTTTAACATGTTGAAGACAAGGCCATGCATGTGTGACCATCCCATCAAACAGCTTTTTAGTAATTTTATTAAAGACCAATAAAAGTGATTAGATCAGGTTCTACCACCAGTGATACAAGCCATCTTATGGAACAGTCATGTGTATACCTCTGGTGGAACAAGCCAGCGGAACAAATTAACAGCAAGCAATTATTGGTTACTTTTGTGAAGTGTGTTTAAATGGAGAATTTTTATTTTCTACTTCATATTTTTGAAATAGATATCTATGTGCCATCATATATTCTCCAGATGGAGAATGCTTGGTATTAAATCTAGGGTTTTGTGTCTGCTAAGGAAATGCTCTCCCAAAGAACTGCATTCCCACCCCTTAATGTTATTTTCAGACAGAGTCTTGCCAGCTTACTTAAGGCTGATGATCTTGAACTCGTGATCCTCTTGCTTCAGTGTCTTTGAGTAGCTGAGATGATAGGCATGTGTCCTCATGCCTAGCTCAACACATTTTAATGCTTGTTTTTCATATTGTATATTATATCAGTAATATACTATTTATATTTGTTAAAGAAACAAAAGGTTACAAATGTAAATGTTATTGGGTTAGGAAAAAAAATGAAGGTTTTCTCCATTCCCATTTTTCTTTCCAACCTTTATTTGTAGTGTGGTGTGTGGCCTTTAGACTCAGTGTGTGCATTTACTCTGTGACTTTTGTCATTTAGAATAGTGATGTTTGAGGCCAAGGATATAGCTCAGTGGCACAAGCACTTGCAAGGTCTTGAGTTTGATATCTGGTACCAAAAACCAAACAAAATAAAAAATACCACTCCCCCCCCCCCCCACCAAGAAACAAAAAAAATTGATGTTCCCAGCACTTCTTAGGCTAAAGAGCAGGGAAGGGAATGGTTTGGGGTAGCAGAGCAGAAATAGGCCACAGAGTGATGATGAGCTGTATGATTGACATACTATTAAAAGGAAGTGTAGATAAAGGTCATAGGGTAGAGGGATGGGGTACCTTTTCAGAGGTCAGAGTTAAAAACCAAAAGGATATGTGATCTTCTCCTCTCCCCCTTCTCCTCCCTCTTCCTCTCCTCCCACCCTTCCCCCTCCTCTCCTTTTCCCTCTTGTTCTCTCCTTCCTCCTGTGTTTTCAGTAATCTCTCCCAGAGGTTGTTCATAAGGTAATAAAAGTTTTTTATTACCTTAAATAAAATTGTTTTTTAAGATAAAGTGTTTGTGTAAATTCGGTGTTATTGCTGGGAGTCCTCAGAATGCTAAGTTAGTAATGAATCAGTGTTGCATCTCTTACTCTATAGTGATTCCTGATGTGTTTGTTGGATTTCCTCATCATTAGGAGCTTCTGCTGTCTCCCCTTCTTTTGGAACTTTGATCCTTGTTGGGTCTAAAACTTCCTGGTCCAGCCTCTGTGTGTAGAATTAGATATCCTTCAAGGGTTTAGTAACCTAACTTTGTTTTTTGGTTTTTTTTTTAAAGAAAACTAGAACTTTAATTAGTCAAGATAACTTTGTTTTTTGTAATTGAAGTTATCATCAGTGTTGCCACACTTTAAATCTGAGATACGGGTTTGGAATTTTTCCCTACATTAGTTGTCATTTAACTTACTCATTCTTATTATGTATCTTTTGTTAGTACATGTTTATAGTACATAATGCTTGCATTTATCATGGAAGTTTGTACATGTATGTAACTTACCTTAATCCTTTGTCCCTTATACCTCCTTGCTACCTCCTAACTCTTGATCCTCTCTTCATTTAACAAATGCTGGTGAGGCTCTGGGGCAAAAAGAACCCTGCATTGTTGATAGGAATATAAACTGGTACAATCACTATAGAGATCAGTATGGAAATTCCTAAAAGAACTAAAAATAGAAATTCAAGGTTGGGGACATAGCTCAGCAGCACAGTGCCAGCCTGGCAAGTGCAAGGTCCCGAGTTTGATTCCCAGCATCCAAAAAAAAAAAAGAACAATTCTCTTGGGCCAGCAAGATAGCTCAGTAGTCTAAAGCGCCTGCTTAGGCAAGCTTAGGCAAGCACTCAGGGACCACAGTTAGATCCCCAGCATTGCCCTGCCAGCCCCACTCCCAGGTGGGCTGAGCAGGCCAAGAAAAAAAAAGAAATTCATTTGACCCAGCTATACCACTTCCAGGTAGCTTCCTGAAAGTGTTAGAATGATTGTATCACAGTAATACATCCATACCTATGTTTATAATAGCACAATTGATAATAGCTAAATTTTGGAGACTGCCTATATACCCATGCCTGTTAAGAGATAAATGGATTAAGAAAAGGTGGTATTTCTATATAATGGAGTACTACTCTTGTCATAAAGAAAAATATATTCAAGGCATTTATAGGTAAATGAATATACCGTGTGAACATATTGTTATATGAAACAAGTCAGGCACATAAGCTTAAATATCATACGGTTTCTCTTATAAAAGAAACCCAAAATACGAAGAGCCAATTAAAGGATAGATATTAGCAATTAGGGAGCTCTTTTTCAAATGGTGAGGGGAACACAATGGAATAGGAAGGAAAAAGGATTTAATTTTTTTTTTTTTTTTGGTGGAACCAGGGATTGAACTCAGGCCCTTGCGCTTTCCAGGGAAGTGCTCATTCCACTGAGCCATCTCCCTGGCCCCAGGAAAAAGGATTTAAAGGAAAAAGAAAAACAGCTTTTGAAGTGGCTTTAATTTATCTTGTTTTGGTTTTTAAATGAGCTGGCTAGGTTTGGTTTGGTTTGGCTTGGCTTGGCTTGGTTTTAGGCAGAGACTCACTGTAGTACAGTCTGGCCTTAAACTTGCTGATGTGGCCCAGGCTGGCCTTTTAACTTGCAGTGATCCTCCACCCTCGCCCTCCTGAGTGCTGGGATTACAGGCATGCGCCACCACACGCCTGGCTCTGGCTAGTCTTTAAAGATGGTTGGTTTGGGTTGAGTACTACTTTTCTGCAGCTTTTAATGCGTACTTTTCTCAAGTTTGGTTATTCAACTTTCTGCATTCCTCTCAGGCACAATGCCTAATGGCAAGCAAAATGAAAGTTTTTTAGAAATACAGAGCAGCAATGTATAGATTCCTAACCCATAACTTCAGGCTTCCCATTGTAGCGTGAAGTTCTGACTGACTTCCACCAGTACACAGTTTGGAAATTTAAATGTAAATACTTTCATTTTTAGTATTCTTGCTATCCCATTAAACATTACATTTGACAGATGTGTGGTTCTTTTATCTTTATTTAAAATGTGCAGCTATGTTTGTACCAAAAACAAAACAAACTTACTCTGACCCACATTTTCTTTTCTTTGGTAATTGTGGGGATGGAAAAATGCTCTCCAGTTCCCCTGAATTTTGTTGTTGTTGTTTCATCATATTTCTCTATTCAGACTGGGTTGCAAGTGGTGGCACTATACTTAGATTCATCTAGGAAAATCTATTTAACCCAAGTGACTCTATTTTTAACTGTTAACCATTTTTAGCAGTACACAGGGTTTCCACTGAGTTAAGTACACTTTTGTCATGGCTGACCTGCTGGAACCTAAGTCCCAAATTCTAAGCAAATGATTCTTTGCAAGCAGACGTAGAAATGGAGGCACTTATTGCTGGTGTTAGATTCAACTCTAAATGGAATTTCAAGTGTCTTAGCAAAGGGAAAAAGTGGTGTGAGCTAAGAATATAATGTAAAGAATTACTGTTGAAAGTCAGGACTTGTGAATACCACCTAAGATAATGGTAAGAAACTTGACAAGTATAAATTCCTGATAACTCTCAAATCAGAAACTACCTTTAATTTGAGAGATTAGTATTCAGAAAGCTGTGTGTAGGGGGCTGAGGAGATGGCTCAGTAGAATAAGCACTTCCCTGGCAAGTGCAAGGGCCTGAGTTCAATCCCCGGTTATGAATGAATGGGGGCAGGGCGTTAGCTCAGTAGAATAAGCACTTGCCTGGCAAGTGCAAGGGCCTGAGTTCAATCCCCGGTTCTGCATAAATAAATAAATTAATTAATTAAAAAGGTGGGGCCAGGGCGATAGCTCAGTAGAATAAGCGCTTGCCTGTAAAGCTCAAGAGCCTGAGTTCAATCCTCGGTTCTGCCAAAAAAAAAGCTGTGTGTAGAAGGTGACCTTTATTTAAGAATGTTAAAAATTATAAGAAGTTTACTGTAATGTAAGGTGCTTGTTAACTCAAAGGAATTTGATTTTGGTTCAGTCTTATCTGTTGTGCCCACTACAGTAGTTATGCTCTTTGCAAATATTCTTGCAGTATGTATGTGCATACATAATACTTTCTCATTTGGAGAGTCCTGGTAGACTCTAGGACTGGGTGGGTTCCTGCCTTTTGGTCTGTCTTCATTAGTGACTGACAGGAAAATTCTGCCAATTTGTTATCTGTGCAGTGATAAATTGGTTATAGATTTTTAATGCACCTTCCAGATTTAAGATGTTACTAAATTGTTAGAAAATGATTTCTGAATAATTAAATGTCTGTTTAAAATACATGAATGATACCATCTTATTCTAAATGTACAGTTGAGTTGCATTAAGTATATGCATACATTCATGTTGCTGTGCAACCATGGCCACCATTGGTTCATTTCCAAAACTCCTTTTGCTTTGTGAACTAAAACTTTTTACTCATTCAGTACTCTCAATTCCTCTCATGCCTCAGCTCCTAGTAGCACCATTCTACTGTGTTATGAATGTCTTAGTTCTCCTCATGCTGAGACAAAATGCCTGACACCCAAAGTTAAAGGAGGAAAGGTTTATTTAGGTCACAGTTTGTAGCTGCTTCAGTCCATAATTGGCTGGCTCAAAGGCGAGGTGGCATGGCAAAGGGGCGTTGCTGAAGAAAAACAGTTTATGGTATATGGAACTGGTGGGTATCAAAGCAAGTAAGAGAACTGTTACCAACCTCTTTCTGCCTCTTTATATTTTTATCTAGGCCACTGGGATTAGGGTGTTGCCAATCCAGTCAGGAGACTGATTTAGTAATCACACATCCTTTATTTCACCATCACACACACTATAATTCAGCCACCTTTGAGAAAACCCCCAACTATGACCACATGAGGCGGGGGGGGGGTGTAGATACAAGTCATAACAATGAATTTGTCTATTTAGTACACCTTATATAATGGAATCATACAGTATTTGTTCCTTTGTGGTTGGCTTCATTCACAAATACTCTCAAAGTTCATCCCTGTTGTAGCATGTGTCGGAATTTGTGTCCTTATGGCTGATACTCCACTATACGTCTGTACTATATTTTATCTTAAGGTGTTTCTGTTTTAACTTACAGGCAGTGCTACAAATATTTGAGTACCTGGTTTCAGTTTTTTGAGGGTTTTCTTTTTTTGGGGTAGGTTTGGAATTCCTAAGGTCATGTGATAATTCTGTGTTTAACTTTCTGAGAAACTCCCCTACTGCTTTCCAAGACTGTACTGTTCCTACTAAAGTACATTTTCCATGTCTCAGCCAATGTTTGCGATTTTCTGTTTTGGTGACATCTTGATCAGTACTATCTATTTGTGGTTTTGACTTGCTTTTCCCTAGTGATTAATGGAGTTGAGCATTTTTTCAGGTTGTTATGGTACATTTGTATCTCTTGTTAGAGAACCTTTATTCAAAGTTTTTTGCCTATTTTTTAAAATGTAGTTGATTTTTAGCCTTGGGTTATAGTTGTGTAGTTGTGGTTGTCTCTTGCGCTTACTGGAGGTTGAACCCAGGACCATATACATATGCTAGGCAATGCTGTACCACTGAGCTGCGTACATTCCCAGTGCTTTTTTTGTTTTGAGACCGGGTCTCACTAAGTTGGTCAGATTGGTCTTGAACTTGTGGTTCTTCTACCTCAGCCTCCTATTTTTCTTTAGAAGAAATGGGTTCTTGTGTTGTCCAGGTTGGCTTTGAGCTCCTGGGCTCAAGCACCCCTCAGCACTCAGCCTCAGCCTCCGAAGTACCTGAGACTCTAGGCATGAATAGCCTTTGGTTTCATAGTAGTATTACAGCAAACATATACTTCTTATCGGATGTTTAGAATATTGGGCTAGGAATAAGTGAGTAGAAACAATTACCTTCAGAAGTATTGCATAGTACTGTAAGACTTAATATAGGTAAAAATATTGAATAATAGAATCTGTTAAGTTCTAAATATTGTACATATAAGATAAATCTGATAATTCTTTCAAAATATATAAAGGTGATGAGAAGGTCTGCCATTTCAGAGAAAACAAGACACCTATTCATGGGTTACAAATTAGAGTGTGGTCATTTTGAATGTCATGGGTCACTGGGGAATTTTTAATCCAACTGAAGATTACAATGATACTGGGAAATTTATCTCTGTTCGATAATAAGTAGTATTAAACTTTTGTGGGAGACTTATGTAGAGATACTTGGCTGAAATATGTGAAGGGTTACATCTTCAGCTAACTTTGAGATGGTTCAACCCAAATACAAAATTTAACAAAATACTAGCAGTTGTTACTATATAGGTTGTGGGTTCACTATGTTATTGATTGTTCTCTGTATGTTGTGACCATTTTATTTATTTATTTATTTATTTATTTATTTATTTATTTA
>NW_004524613.1:12056248-12059280 GCF_000260255.1 Octodon degus
TGTGTGTGTGTGTGTGTGTGTGTGTGTGTGTGTTTAGGACAGGGCCTACAGGGTGTACAGGGTCTCACTGCATAGGTCAGACTCTTGGTGATCCTCCTGTTTACAGCTTACCACCATGCCTAGTCTCAATCTCTGTCTCAGCGCGTCCGAGGGATAGGGCCAGCCCAGCAGGCCCAGGAATCGAACTCCCAACCCCTACATCTGCCTAAGCAGGCACTTTAGTCCACTGAGCTATTTGGCCAGCCCTCAGAGTTGTTTTCTACTGTACCTTGACCTGGCATCTCCACTCTCAGGAGGTCTTTTCCTATATATCAGTAGCATAAATAATACTTCTGTCATGTATACCATTGTGACATACTGCTCCAGGATTGTGGTAGAATAGCTTTCTGTTTCCATGTCCTTCACTTGTTGCTAAGCTCATTGAATGATGGACCTTTAATATGCAATATCTTTGAACTGACCTGTTAAATTGGATTTTCCCTTCATTTATATGACTATTTCATCAAGCTTTGTGACTGCTGGCTTTTTCAAAGTGAGAAATACTGATCCAATATTTCTGATCCAGTATTTTGATCCAGACCCTAAAACTTCTTGAAACTTTTTCAAGGACTATACTCAACCAGTCAGTTGAGCAGATAACTATTTTGGTATGTAACAAGTGGTGATCTCTGTGTGAGGCAAGATAATTACTAAATGAGCTTGTGCCTTGTCTTTAAAAGGTGGGAAGAAGAACGCTATCCTGAAGGCATCAAGTGGAAATTCCTAGAGCATAAAGGTCCTGTATTTGCTCCACCATATGAGCCTCTTCCAGAAAGTGTCAAGTTTTACTATGATGGTGAGTTGTTTAAATGTTGTGTAATTCTTTACTTTGAAAACAAGCCGCTTCTATTTAGGGATAAAAAATGAGGAAGAATCCTTAACTCTTTAACTCTTAGCCCATTTTCTGCTTACAAAGTAGCATGAGAAACAGATTGCTAATATCTTACCTACATAATCCAAAAAAAGATGCATGTACTTAAGTGTCTTAGTTACTTCATTGCTGAGACACCCAAGAAAAGGGAAGGAAAAGTTTACTTTGGCTTGTGTTTCAATCACTTGTCAGCTGACTCCAAAGCAAGTGAGTACATCATGGCAGGAGTGAATGATAGAGGAGAGCTGTTCATGTCTGACAGGAAGGAGAGAGAATGAGGGAGGAGTTGGAAGAGAGGTACATCTCTCCACGCCAGGCCCCAGTGACCCAACCAGGCTTCACGTCCAACCAAGCTTCACATCCCAACATCACATTTAGTTATAAGCTCATCATTGGACCTAATCCACTGATGAGTATCACACCCTCATGACCCATACACCCAAAAGCCCTGCCTAAGAATACATAAGGCTTGTGAGGAACATCTACCTACAGACCATAAGAACAGCTCACAACCCACGGTCCACAGCTCAAGGTTATTATTATTATTTTTTTTCCGAACTTCATATTTAGGAACTACTCTGTGCAATGGAGCTATTATAAAAACTTCACTTGAGTGGTGATATTTATTTTAGTTATAATAATGCAATATAAACTGCTTACAACTAGAAATAGTACTAGTATTTGGTGGAGAATTAGTCTGCCATCAACCTCTAGTTGGGCAGGTAGAATCTGTCATTCACTCTATATAGTGCAACCCTATGCCTTTGCTATAGGTGTTGTCAGTCCCTGACTTACGAACATTGGAGTTGTGAACTTTCACAGGTATACTGTGTTAAGACTCACTCTGTTGGATTACAAATGAATCTGATTCATGAACATACTACTGGGACAGAACTTGTTTGTAAGTTGGGGACTTAGTATAGTCAAAAATGAGCTGCTTTAAAGAAATACCCTGTCTGGATCTTTTAGAACCCTTGGGCTTATCTATTAATGCTCATTGGTATTTCATTTAAGAGTAGCCTTTGTTCTGTTTTCTGTTGGCATTGTAGTAGTTTATAAATGGCAGTGTTGACCTGATTTTCTTCATTTTAAGAGTTCTGTCCAGAAATAACCAGGCCATTGTTCCTCAAACCCTTATGTGTTTTTTAACATTTACCAGAGTGGATCTTCACCCATTTAATATGTCATAAATTGGCATTGGGTGATTCTAAACCAAGCGATTTACTGACCAAATGTTGAGAAACACTGGGCAGGAAAACTGTCAATTTATTAGTGGCAAACTCTCGAGCTCTGGTGTACCTTTTGTCCATAAGTGGTGGACTCATGGCCATAGATGCTTCAAGGTCTAGATAGGTCTAGGTGGAAATCTAGATGCTACAGATATAAAAATTTGGGGTTGCTAATATCCATACCAAATGAAATTATAACTGTTTCATACCCCAAATTATTAAAACTGTTATATAAAATTAACTTCATTTGTAAGGTAAGTTACCTTCATATGTAAGGTTTATATTAAACAATTTCATATTTAGACTTGAGTGGGTACCATCATTTAGATCTCACATAATATACAAATATTCAAAAATTGGGAGGAGGGAGCCCAAGTCCTAAACTTCAGTTCCAGACATTTTGTGTAAGGGATGTTCAACCTATGGTTTACACTGATGGGTTGATCTGTAGGTGAGTAAAGTAGCAAATTTGGGAGCCAGAATTTACTTTTTAAAAAGATCTATGTGTTGACGTGCCTGTGTTCAGACACAAAGACCCAACCATTGATAGGATTTCTAACCCCAGGAAGTTTGCAGCAAAACAAGACCCTTATACTATTATCAATAGCAAATCCTTACATCAGTAAAACAGTTTGACTCCTGTTAATCAGAGAGTATAGGACAGAGTTCCTGCAGTTACTACACTGGAGACTTCTGTGTACTACTTGAAGTCAAAATTCCTGATAAAGAGGAAGTGCCTATGACCTTGAAGACCTTTGTAAAAGTGTAACCCTAGTCTAGAATCACTAAGAGCTTACAATTCAACTGGAAAACCCTCTTTCAAATTCCAAATGCTAGGCAGGCGGGAATGCTAGATCCCTTATTTTTGGAGTTTTGTTTTTTTTTTTTTTTTT
>NW_004524613.1:12059380-12092475 GCF_000260255.1 Octodon degus
TTTTTTTTTTTTTTACTTTACAAAATAGAAAGCTAAGGACTAGTCACCATGGTCCTTTTCCTCTGTAATTGCTTAGTTCTCCCTGATGAGTGCTCCAGCTCCAGGACTATAGCATTTTTTTCATTTGATCTTCCCTTGGGTTTCTTCTCTTTGACTGTGTAAACTCCCACTCCACTGTAAGTCAAAGAGTACTTAATTTAATAGTCCAAACTGATAAACATAAGTGCTGCCCACTCTCTAGAGAGAATTCTCAGATTTCCTTTGAACCTGCCAAGGAGGCGGGGCTTGCTGAAACAGTGAATTGCTGCCTCTGAGGACCTTCAGTTTCAGCTCTGACTCAGCAGTTTCCTTTTCCTGGAGCTCTGCCTTTTCCACAAAGTACTGCCATTGCCAGGAACTTTCAAGTCATCATCCTCCCCCTACCCTGCTGTAGGGAGCTGTTATTTCATTTTTTTATAGCTCCTTTAGAAAAACATAGAGTTACAATTGCTTCTTTTGGGGGACGAATTCAGTAAAATAGCTCCAAAAGTCTTTTTTTTTTTTTTTTTTTTCTCAAACACTGTTAACACTTGGTTTATCAAACATGCTGGAGAACATTTCACATTTTCTTGCCATTTGTTACAGTTCATCAATTTTATTCTTCTTTTGGGAGGGGGCTCAGCCCACCCTGAGGGTGGGGCTGGCATGGCATATGGTGCCTGGAATCAAACCTCGGTCCCCTGTGTTTGCCTAAGCTTGCCTTAGCAGGCGCTTTAGACCACTGAGCTATCTTACCGGCCCAATTTTATTCTTAAGTGATAGCTTTTCTTCATATTTGGAAGCGTGTTACAGTTTATACTTGGAAGCATGTTACAGTTTTTATTGGCAACTCTGGTTCAGGTCCGAGTTGGGGTGTGGGTTTTAGAAAAGAATTAAAAACCTCTAAAACTAGTTAATCTCCCTTCACCAAAGTGTTTTCCATACAAAGCAGAAGCTTGAGGGCAGTTGCGAAAGGGAAGCTGCGCCATCTGTTGGCCTTCTTAATTATGGCTTCCAAAAAGCTTCTATGTGGGGTTTCAATTTTGTTAGATATTAACTACGTTCCTTGTTAAATATGATAGCTTTCCTAGTACCATGAGATGAAATGTCTGGGGCGGGGGAGATGGCTCAGTAGAATAAGTGCTTGCCTGGCAAGTGCAAGGGCCTGAGTTCAATCCCTGGTTCCACAAAAAAAAAAAAAAAAAAGAAATGTCTGATGAATTCTGTAATGGATGGATTTTAGGTTAAATTTAGGTTTCTATAAGAAATGAATTCCTTCATTGATTTATACCTATCTAAGGCAGTGGAATTACATAATTAACCTCATTTAAAAAATAGCCAAATGCCCTTAATGGCATGGCTTGGTTCTAGATCATGCTGTAAAATTTGATTTTCAAAGAAACAAGTGGAAATTGATCATAAAAAAAAATGCTTTTAAGTATTCTCTGGAAAGTAGATTAAACCCCCAAGTACTATACTTTTCTTTTATTGTTCTCTTAATTTACACAAGGTCCCATCCAGATTTTCTTTATAAGTTAACTGCTTTTGTTGTGAAGTATTAGGGCTGTTTTATATAGCTGTTTTTACAGAAATGCTTGTATGCTGCCAGGGACCTCAGCCATCCTGGTAGATGAATCCTGTTCTTGAAAGGCAGCACCATACTACCCATATTTCAGAGCCATGCGTTTCTAAATCTAGTGTACAATTTGATTCATTAGGTCCAAAACCAGACCCAGAATGCTGTAATTCTGACTCAACTCCATTATGGTTCTGATGCTTTTGGCCTGCAGACCACCCTCTGATGTGTAGGAAGGTCTTGGGCTTTTCATATGAGAAATCTGGGCTTCCCTGCTGTGGATTTTTTTTTTTTTTATTTTATATTCCACCCACCTAACTTTTAAGAAAAAAGATGCCTATTTCTTTTCCCCACAATTCCTTTCTTCCACTCCCTGCCCTATCCCTTCTTCCCCTCTTGAACAGAAGCTGCTTAGCTTAGCAGTGACAGGAGTCCCTCTGAGGATTTGATTTTTAAAAACCATTGAAGAGGTATAAAGGACCCCGCTTGCTGAAAGGAAAAGGAAGAGTGGCTGGGCCTTCCCCAGGTCATCCCTGTCCTGAGCAGGCACCTGGGAACAATTAACTGGCATAGTCTCCAATAACCCAGGTAAATATCTGCTGAAGAGAAGGAGAATTTATTCAAGTAGATATAAATCAGTATGTTGTCTTCATTGTTTTTGTTTTAACTGTGTGTCACCAGACTTTTGTATGCCTTGGGAAAGTAACCTATCACTAAATAGGTCTCCAGCACTCCATATTCATACTTAGAATGTCAATAGTATATCTTACTTTTTTGAACCACTTTTTCCTCTAGGTAAAGTCATGAAGCTGAGCCCCAAAGCAGAAGAAATAGCTACATTCTTTGCAAAAATGCTCGATCATGAATATACTACTAAGGAAATATTTAGGAAAAATTTCTTTAAAGATTGGAGAAAGGTATTGTAGCCCATGTGTTAATATCGTAATAACTTGCAAAAATATTTAATCAAATACCAAGTATAAGCTATAGTTTTATAAAATCTGTGATATAAAATACAATTTTATGAATTTTATTATATTAGAAGTTGTTTAAGGGCTAGGGATGTAGCTCAGTGGTCAAGTGCTTACCTAGTATGTGCAGGGATCAGAGTTCAAATCTCAGTTTTGGAAAAGTTACTATATTATATGAAGTTTCTATCCAACAGGAATACTTGTATCTTTCCCCTCAGCTATCATAACACTACAGGAAGGGGTTCATCAGATTAAGTCTAACAGAAAACCTCAACTCCAGTTGAACAAAGGAAAGTTTTCTCTGTAAGACTGCCTTCTCTCTGTTGTTTCACAGAGATGTTAATCTGCCATCTCATTCTGTCTTGGTTCTTGCTCATTTGCTTTATGTAATTTCTGCTCATGAGATCATATATTCTAGGCGAGTTTTTAAAAATCTATTTGAATAATGTGGAGCAAGGGTAAACTAAAATTTAACCTCCTGAGCTAGCTCTGAAAATCAGATTTAGTAAATGTATAATGTTTCTAAGAGACGAGTTTATAATATTGTATCTAAAATACTTGATACATATTTGTATTGGTTTTCAAACTGGTAATTGTATCCATGGGGATTTGTGGCAATTCGCCAAGGAACCCAAGAGATTACATTAAAAGTAATTTTTGTCAATGATAAGTTGTATAAACATTTTTATGTTAATATATTTTGTTAAAGAACAAGACCACTTAAATTTAGATTTACCTTTCCATGTACTTTTGATTGAAGAAACGGTGTTTTGCTATAATTGCAAGGAAACCTGAGGTTTTATTAGTGTGTTTATTGTCTTCTGTCTCTCCCTTTTTTTTTTTTTTTTTGACTAGGAAATGACTAATGAAGAAAAGAATACTATCACCAACCTAAGCAAATGTGATTTTACTCAGATGAGCCAGTATTTCAAAGCCCAATCGGAAGCTCGAAAACAGATGAGCAAGGAAGAAAAATTGGTACTATAGGATTTACTAAACCCCTAGAGAATTACAGAATAGTGATTATTCATTTGATGTGTTTCCTGATGCTTATGACATGAGTCAGTAATTTTGTATTGTTCTTTACTAAAGATTTAGGAATAGCAGACTAGTAAAGTTTAGATGTTCTTCAGACTTACAGTTGTGAAGAAGTACTTTCTTTGGTCAGTAGCTCACTATGAGAAACTGATATTTCACTAACCTAAAAATCAGTTAACAACTCCACTAACACAGTATTTAAGGATGGACAGACTTGTCCCACAATGACTATTGGATACTAAGACTTTGGGCCAGGGAGATAAGAGAGATGAAATAGTACTGGCCATGGAGCTCCCTAGTCTTTGAATCTCTTAGTCTGGAATCTAGCCACAATTAGTTTTCTCCTTCTCCCAGTCTTGGCCATCCTCATTGCTGAAGCTCATATTATTTTTCCACAGCCTGCCTGCTTTTGTAAGTAATTCTAATGGAAACACAAACACACATTCACTGTGTTACCCATCTCCTCTACTGTGGCTGCTTTTATGGAGTATTGGCTGAAGCAAACTGAATGTTCCTCAATACTAATGTACTTTAAAAAGATGCTTCCTTCCTTCCCCTGATCAGGAATAGAATTTTTTCAGTATCTTGTACTTTTAGTATTTCAAGAAACTTTTTTGGGTTTTTGAGACACAGGTTCATTGAGCTAGCCTCAAACTCGTGACACTCCTGCCTCAGTGTTCAGAATGTGTACCATCCTGCCTGGCCAAAGAACTCTCACACTTACATAATTTAGGCTACTTAATACTTCATTCACAGGGCTGGCAAGATAGCTCAGGAGACTAAGTGCTTGCTTAGGCAAGCACACGGGCTGGAGTTTGATCCTGGCACCGTGCCAGCCTCGCCCCTTGGACACACTGAACTGGAGACTGAGTCCATGCATTGTGTTGCGCCTGTAATCCCAGTACTGGGGAGGCTGAACACAGGAGGATCACTACGAGTTTAAGCTGCATAGTGAGCCCCTGCACCAAAAAAAAAAAAAGCTTCAGGCCAAACTTTAAAATGTGAACTGAGGGGCTGGTGAGATGGCTCCGTGGTCTGAAGCACCTACTTGGAACAGGCTTAGCAAAGCACGGGGACCGCGGTTCAATCCCCCGGCATCACATGCCAGCCAGCCCCGCCCCCTGGTGGGCTGAGCTGGCCACACACACACACACACACACACATAAATAAATAAAATTTAAAAAAAAATAAAAATTAAAATAAAATAAAATAAAATGTGAACTGAGTTATTGTGAGAATAACTGTCAGACTTTTTAGTCTCAGGTTATTCTTATTCATGGTTTTCCAAACTAGTGAAATTTAATGTGTTATTTATGGCATGCTTTTAAATTTAAAGACCACTTCAGAGTGTTGTTCTTAGAAAATAGTAATCCAGATATAGAAATGCTTCTAAACATTATCTTGATAGAGCTCTAGTCCAAGGCACCAGTGACCAACAAATTTTGAGTTGATTCCACCCACAGATTAGCAGGATTTAGTCATCACATTAACATGTGTAAGATGGGGAAGAGTTGATAGAGAATGAGGAAGCTGAAAATACCCTCCCACCTTTTTCTTGGTATAGCAAAGATCACTAAGTATGAGGTGTGTAAATATTCATATACCTAGGAAAAAGTCAAACACAGCTTTAAAAACCCATGTGAAATGTTCAGTTTAATAGTTCTAGAGCTGTTCTTTTTCAGAAACTCTTCATCAGTCTGTTTTATACTAATTATAGCAATGGTGTGAAATTTTAAAGCTACAGTTAGAAATACTCAGATAACATCCATAAGAAAACATCCTTTAAAAAAAAAAAACCAAAAAAACACGTATTTAGTATAAGGTCTCCTACGTAGATCAGACTCGTAGGGATCTTCCTGTTTTCAGCCTCCCAGGCACTGGGATTATAGGCGCTGGCCATGTCCAGTCTCAATTGCAGTCTCAGTGTGCCCTGGGAGTGGGGAAGAAAATATCCTTTAATATATAAAAATTCACTTTGAATCTAGCTGGAGTCAATTTTTCTAGATAGATCTTGTGAGGGATTTTGTTTTATGTAAATTGGGAAAATCCACTAGCGGTTTTCTGTCTCTGAATTCACTTGGTGATGATTGTTGATCTGTTCTCTCATATGAAATGTAAAAAATAGCTAAGTACAGAACAGTTTTGATCTATTTTGAGTACTTCTTTGCTGTATTCCAGAAAATTAAAGAGGAAAATGAAAAATTACTAAAAGAGTATGGTTTCTGTATTATGGATAACCACAGAGAGAGGATTGCTAACTTCAAGATAGAGCCCCCAGGGCTATTCCGTGGCCGAGGCAACCACCCCAAGATGGGCATGCTGAAGCGGAGGATCCTGCCCGAGGATATCATCATAAACTGCAGCAGGTGAGTACAGCCCTCCTCAGGCAGGAACAGGGAGTACTGTGAGTACTATCTCCTACATACAGAGGGCTGCCTGGAAAGGAGACATTTAGGAACAACCTTGTATTTCCATATATTTTTTACATTGACTAGTGAGGACAAATTATGGAAATACATACATAGCAGATGGGTCTACTTGGGGTTAAGGAAGGAAAAATCACTTCTTCTTTCTTGTTTCCCTTCCCTCCCACTTGGATATTTCCACAGAGATGCCAAGGTTCCTTCCCCACCTCCAGGACATAAGTGGAAAGAGGTCAGGCATGACAACAAAGTAACTTGGCTGGTCTCCTGGACAGAGAATATCCAAGGTTCCATTAAATACATCATGTTGAATCCTAGTTCACGAATCAAGGTAAAGAAAAGCTAAGGGCTTCAGCCAGTCACTACTGGCTGATAATCTCTTTCTGTTGAAGTACAATGTTCTTGCCATTTAAATTCTTGACAAATTTAAAATTCTCACTAGAAGAAAGCAAGTAATTTTCTGGCTAACATCAAATATCTTTCCTAAGATGTATTGGGTTTTTTGCTCAACACTGTAATAACTATTCATTTAATAATTCACAAAGATCCTACTATGTACCAGATACAGTGTATGTTAG
Source organism: Octodon degus (assembly GCF_000260255.1). Lineage (NCBI taxonomy): Eukaryota > Metazoa > Chordata > Mammalia > Rodentia > Octodontidae > Octodon > Octodon degus. Next base: position 12,065,985 of record NW_004524613.1, read on the forward strand.
GTATTAGGAAATGTGTTGGTAAACAAGACAGGTGCAGTTCCTGTTTTCATGTGCCTGCTTACTGTCAGAAAATGATAAAGTGTGGTAAACATATATTGGTTTCTCCTGCAGCTTTTCTTCCTCATCTTTCTTGACTCAGAGAAAGAAAATGTAATTTCTCTGAATCCAGAAGTAAAGGGTAAAATGTAGTCTTAGATACTTCTGGCTTTATAAAGTCTCATTTCTAGGTAAGTTCTATCAGCACTAAATGAGATAAAATGCAACCCAAGTAAGTACACTATGAACTGTATTGTATACCTATTGTATGATTTCTTCTTGATAATTACTGAAAGCAGAAACTGTCTTGGAGTCCCACAGACTTCCTTCTCCTGCTATACTGTGGAAATATGAGCAACCTAAAAGAGCTAAAGGTCACAAAGACATGGCTGAGGAATGCATTCTTTGTAGACTATGACTATTTTACATTCAGAACAGTGAGAGTAAATCTCTGGATCTTGGTTCAGGGGCCTTAATGTGTGTTGAGATGTGGAAGGCTAGAACCTGTACATACTATTCTGTTACCTGAATTCAATACATGTGCTGATTTCTATAGTTTTGGGAAGTTTTCTCAACGTACTTTTTGCTTTTTGAAATTTACTTGTAAAGCCTTCTAACAAAGAGGGCTTAAAGAGTGATGTCCTTCTTTTCCTTCTCTCCATTTGTTTATTCCATTCTCTTACACAGAATGTGTTTAAACTAGCTCAGTCCAAGGTGGTACATTTCAATTTTCTTCAGGTAGATTTATGTGCCTAAATACAATGTAATATTGTTTTACCAATTTTAATTAGATGTTATTGGGGCCGGGGAGATGGCTCAGTGGAATAAGTGCTTCCCTGGCAAGCGCAGGGGTCTGAGTTTAATCCCCGGCTAAAAAAAAAAAAAAAAAAAGATGTTATTAGTATCACTGTACAGCTTATTTATTTCAGTCAGCTTTGGTTTTGAAATTTTATTATCTTGTGATGTACTTTTTTAAAAACATGCCCTGTCTCTTATTAAGAGACATATTTTATAGTCTCTGAGAAAAACAAAGCTGGAATTAAATGTTTCTGCATTGGGGTAGAAATAATCTCTTCATGATTCTTTACTAGGTATTTCAAAATTGTTCTGAGATACTTAAATATAAAAATATGTATCTCCCCCGATAATAACAATATGTGTAAGATTTTTTTTCCATAACCTTACATTTCTAAAGTTTTGTCTTTTATATTTGGGTTCTTGTTCCACTAGAATATATTTTGTGTGTGTGGTATGAAATTGAGATCTACTGTACTTTTCAAAATTAATAGCCATTGTCTCTAGAACTATTTGGTTATGTTATCCTTTATTATATATCAAAGTCCTATATGTATGCCAAGCATTTCTGCATTCTATGTTTAATTTGTCTGTTAACTACTGTAGCTGTAGCAGGCGTAACTTTTGAGTAGGATCGGTGTCATTATTCAAAATTGTCTTCATTGTAATTGGCTTTCTGCTGCTTCATATTAATTTTGCTTAATTTACTTACCAAACAGGGCCATGCTATGCTAGGAAAATGCTCAAACTGCTGAGCTACACTTCTAGCCTTCATTAATTTTAAGTTAAGTTTACCCAATTCTAGGAAAAGTGTTGAAATGTTTATCAAAATTTGAATTTAATTTAGATTAATAGGGAAAGGAAAAACTGAGTGTGACACTGAGTCTTCCAGTCCATGAACATCTAATACCTCTCCATTAATTCATATCTGTAAGTGTATCTTCCAAATAGGATTTTATTTTTCTCTAATAGAGGTTTTTTACATTTTAAAATCCTATTTCTTAGGACCCTTTTTATTTTCCTACTACTAGGGATTGAACCCAGGGCCTTTACACAGAATGATACGCCCAGCTCCTTTTTATTTTGAAATAAGGTCTTGCTAAGTTACTGAAACTAGGCTCAAACTTCTGGGCATCCTGCCTCAGCCTCCTAGAGTGAGGCATTCCTGTTTTTATAGGTAATACACATGAGTCTTTTTATTTCAGTTGCTTTCTACTGGAGTAGTAATGCTCTTTTACTCTTGGCTACTGGAAGTTACTCAGAGTTGATCAGGGTTGCTAAACTTTTATTCTATAAGTGAGTACTTTTTGGATTCTGTGTGAACATTTAAATTGCCTATAAGTAAAAATAGTTTTAATTTTTTCATTTACAGTTCTTAAGCTTTATATTATTTTTGCCCAAATTTTACTTTTAAATACAGTTATCCGTAAAATCCCACCCTTTCCCTATGCAGCAATGATTACAGTCATATATTTCATTAATTTTTATAAAGTCACTATTTCTTCTATCTCCTACTGTTTGGATATTCTTTTCTTATTGAAATATCTTTAATGTTTATTTAGTGAAGATCAGTAGCAGATACTTGACTTTGTTTACCTGAAATAATTATTTTCATCCTAACTTGTAAGCCAACTTCCTGGTTTACAGCAAATATTTGAGAGCTACAGTAGGTGTTGAAGTCATTCACATCTGTTTGTACATACTCATCCTGGTTTGTTTTGCTTTTCTGCCCATGATTAACATTGCATAGACACGAATGAGTGTTTCCGTCTCCTTTCTCTTTCACCTTGTACCTCAGTGCCCATAGAATCTAAAACAGCATTAGAAAAACATTTTGTCTTCTGGAATCTATAATTTTAGCCAAGGAAACTCAGATCCTAGATAAGCTAGGAGCACACAAAAGACCATAAAAGTAAGATTCTCCAGACCAGCCTAACTTTATGAGTAGAACTATGACATTATATTCATTCCTATTTAAGACATTCTCAATATCAAGTATACTGTCTTCTCTCTTCCTTCCTCCCTGTCCTTCCCTCCCTCTCTCTCTGTCCTTCCCTTCCTCCTTTTCTCCTTCCCTCTCTCCCTCCCTGTGACTCTCCCTCTCCCTCCCCTTTTACCACCCCCCTCCACACACACACCCCCATACTGGGAATTGAACTTGTGCTACTGAGCCATTTCCCTGCTCTGTAGTCTTCTCTTTTCTGCAGTTAGCTGGCTACCATTTCAGTTACCTGTGGTTAGCCACCATAGTGTTTGTGTTTAAGTAATGCTTAATTTCTTTAATAATGGCCTCAAAGTGCTCTGATACTGGCAATTTCATCATAAACTGTTCAGTTTTGTTAGTGTTGGTACTTTCTTATTATGCCTAATTTATGCATCAAGTATTATCATAGGGATATTTGTATAGCAAAAACAATAGAGTTAGAGTACTACCTGCAGTTTTAGGCACCTATTGGCATTCTTGTACCTACACTATGCACACATTCTTGCACACACACATACACATAAGAGATCTATTATGTATTTTTTAAAAGTATTATATTCTGAGCCTGGCTTCTTAGTATAAGATGGGTGTGGTAATACACGCTCCAGTCCTCTGAACGGCTGAGAATGGAGGATTTCAAGTTCAAGCCCTATCTGGGCAATAGCACCTAAGTAACCTATGTCAAAAAAATAGAGGTAGGGGATGTAACTCATTGTAAAGCCCTCAAGTTCACCCTCCAGTGTAGCAAAAAGTCTTAAATCAGTTTTTTTTTTTCTTAAATCAGTTTATTGAAGATGAAGGTAGACTTTATGGAAGTTGAAACATTAAAAAGTTTCTAGATGTGACTATGGTATAAGATGACCCTAGATGGTATTTCTTCAAACACAGAAAGCACTAACAATAAAACAGACAATTGAAAAAGTGGTTTTTATTCATAGTAAAAGCTTATGTTCAACAAAAGACACTATTAGGAAAATATTCAAGATACAGACTGGGTATTTATACTTATAACATGAAAATATTTGCAAAATGAATTCTTGTAATCCTATAATACAAAATACATCCCCATTAAAATGAACAGAAAACTTGGGACAAGGTACTACGTGAGAATGGCCAATAAATAAAGCACATGGGTGTTCAACTTTATTGGTGGTGTGAAGGTTTAAGTCATGATGAGATATTGATTCCAGTTCTAGTTGTTTTTACTCAAGTGAAATGAGAGTGTATCTCCACAAAAACACTTCTACAAAGTACTCATACCCCTGGCAAGTGCAGAATTCAAAACTGGATGTGTGGCATGAGAATAAACACAGTGTGAAATAGTCATAGATGAACAAGTCGCTGCACACGTCAATACAGCATGATTCTTTTTATATAATGCTGTAGACTATGCAAAACTAATTTATGGTGATAGAAATCAGATTAAGGGATAAGTGGTTGGGTGCTATAAAATTTTATTCTAAAATGAGAGAAATTTTTGTATCTCAATGGGAGTGTAGGTATGCACTGCCAGAACTTCTCAAACCATACCCATAAACCCCTACAATGGAAAGTTTTAAAGTTAAAAACAATTATTCAGAATAAAAGTTTAAGGTTTTAAAGATAAGTATTGGAAGACTATACTTGGACTACTGATATTTGAAAAAGTATTTGTATTCAGAATATATGAAGAACCTAACAAATAAATAGTGCAAATGTATCTTAAAATAGGCATATAAAAAATAGGCATATATACCAAGCTGTTTGGAGCTAGGCATGGTTGCACAGGCTTGTAATCCCAGCATTTGGGGAGACTGAGGCAGAAAAATCTAGAGAAGGGTTGTTTGTGTCCATTGTTACTATCTGGGCTCTGTTCAGAGCTACTTAAAAGGAACAGAGAAATTTATTTAGAAAGGAGGCCACCTTTCTTTTAATAGACCTAGGTAAGATAATTTCTGCTTCTGCCCATCCTACTGTCTTTATTTGAGAGAACTTGGATCTTTGTTCCAGAGACCCAGCCAACCCTATAAAGAAAAGCTGTGGTAGTGGGTCTCCTATATGGGTGAATGAATGACTTGTTGGGTTTTTCTAAACCTTATTTTCCTTACTCCTCGTTAACATTTTGGTGCCTGAGGAGTTGAGCAAATGTAACCAAGGCAAACTTTGAGACAAGTTTTGGTGGGTTTGTGTATATTGGGGTGAAGTCACCCCTGACTAGGGTCTGTACTTGCGTGAACCCTTCAGCTTTTGTTTTCTTCTATGAATGAACATATAAGAACTTAGTTGTCATACTCACTCCTGACTTCTATTTGAAGACCTCTCATACTCTTTCACCCTCTTAAATGTCAAAATGTACTTAAATCTTAAATTTCAGGTTTGTGAGAAATAAAGACAGCTATTTCTTGTGCATTACTGACTGCAAAGTCACCCACAAAAGCATATAGTTTATGAACCTTTTAGTTTATGTGACCAAACTATGTACGTCTCATAGACATGTTTGTGGAAAAGGGTGATGATTCTTTAGCTGTCCATATAAGCTATAATTTCTGCACACTTGTTACAATCTAGAAGTGTACATTTCTTGCCCTCTATACAGAGGCTGCTTAACTTGACCACAGTTCTTAGGTCTCAAGGAGCTTGTGTGCATCCATGTCATAGGTGAAAAATAGGTATATCTGATCAGAAATCATCACAACTGTCCTTTGTTACAAGGTCAGGGAGTCAGAAGTTCTTAGGTTCTTAAAGTCCTTTCCTGAGCCAGGTGCTGTTTCACACACTTGTAACTCTAGGATTCAGGAGGCTGGAGCCAGAAGTCTCACAAGTTCAAGGCCAACCCTGGAACACAGAGTTCTTGGCCAGCCTAACTATAGAGCTACCCTGTCCCCAGAAACAAAACCAGAAAAATGTCCCCTGAACTTTTGTGTTCATGTCATATTATGTTTTGTGTCTTTTGTAATACACCCTGAAATCCTCTGTAGGACACAAGGTTTTTTTCTTTACCTCGTTCCTTGTCTTTCTCAGCTAACATGAGTCCAAATCTCTTTTCACTCAACATGGTTTTCTATTCTTTTCGCTTTTCTCTGTTGTTTAGTTTCTAGTCTTGTCACACGTTTTAGTAATCCTTCATTGGCTTCAGAATCAATTTTTAAACCTTATACGAAAAGTTTGTTAAAATTTATTTTACAAAAATCTGCCCTCAATCTAATCAAAGTACACTTTAAAATGCCTAAGTTACAAAATGATGAATAATTACAGCTGTTCTGCAAATCAGTGTGTTTCTTGGTAATTGCGTGTTGTCTTTGGTTCCACTGCTTTGACAGTTCCAGGTTGAAATTTAATGGAAGTCAGAACTAGCTGAAAACTGCTGTTGTGTCACAGATTGGGTAGCAAGTTGTGCTGATTAAGGAATGTGGATGTTTATACCTTTGTGTTGACAGAAGTCAGTTTTTAAAACATGCCCTATGGTCTTTTCCTAAAAACATGAGCATTTCATAGAATGAAAGACAAAAGCCTTCTTAGCTAGTGGACTGGAGCTACTTGTGCTTGATAACGAAAAAGGACAGGATGTATTCTCACCATGTTAAATGTCCTAGACTTTTTCTTCAGTTATCTGCTTTTTCAGCCTTAATTAAACTCAGCTCCTGCTCTTAAATATTTGAACTCTGACTCTCCCATGACTAAGTAGTCTTCTTTTGGGGTTGGGTCTTTGCAGGGTGAGAAAGACTGGCAGAAATATGAGACTGCCCGGCGGTTGAAGAAGTGTGTGGACAAGATCCGAAACCAGTATCGAGAAGACTGGAAGTCCAAAGAGATGAAAGTCCGACAGAGAGCTGTAGCATTATATTTCATTGACAAGGTAGGACCAGCTTCCTGTCAACATTGGTTAACTTTTAGTGTAACAGATGTAGGCAGTTTGTTCTGCCCTAGGTCCTGTGTCAAGTACTGGGAGATGGGGATGGGGAAACTGATACAGATAGGAATCTACATTGTGTGCTGCTGTTTGGGGTCTGCCAGATAGGATTCACATAAGTCTGAATGTGTTGAAAACGTATTTTTAAACTTTTTTGACTATAACTCACAAGAAATTTATTTTATATCACAACTAAATATAGGAATTTGTCTGAATCAAAAGTTACACAAATTAGTATTTAGTGGTTTTTTTCTTTATGTATTTGTAGGGAAGGGTCTATAGGGTAGTCAGGGTCTCACTACTAGATTGGACTTGTAGTGATCAGCCTGTTTACAGCCTCCCAAGAGCTGGGGTTACAGGCAAGCTCCACCATCCCCAGTCTCAATTGCATACCTGGGGGTGGGGCCAGCACGGCAGGCCCAGGAATTGAACCCCTGGCCGCTTTAATCAGCTGAGCTATTTGGCCAGCTCTTCAGTACTTAGTGTTACTTCTAGCAGTGATTCTCATTTCTTATATCTGAGTTTAGAAAAAAGTTATGACCCATAAAATTGGTTAAATTAAGGGCTGATGAGATACCTCAGCAGACTAAGTGCCTGTTTAGGTAAACACAGAGACCGGGGTTCAATCCTGTGTACCACATGTCATGCCAGCCCTGCCCCCAATTGTGCTGAGTCTCAGCCACTGAGAACCAGGCATGGTATCGCACACCTGTAATACCAACGCTGAGGAGGCTGAAGACAGGAGGATCACTAGGAGTCCGAGCTATGTAGTGAGACCTTGTACCAAATACATTAAAACAACACCAGCCCACCCCCCAAAAAAGGTTAAATCACGAGTTTATCACCAACTACATTCTTTCTTCCATCCCCATTTTTGAAGAATGGAGTAGAGAAAAAGCTTGGATTTATCCTTGAAGTATTGACACCACAGAATCTACTTTTCAGGCTAAGCAGACTAGCATTTTTTCCCCAAAGAGAATTAGGAGTCTTCTGTTAAAAGATCATATGAATTCATGTTCTTTCTTTCTTTTTTTTTTTTTTTTTGTTTCTGGGCAGCTTGCTCTGAGAGCAGGAAATGAGAAGGAGGAAGGAGAAACAGCAGATACCGTAGGTTGCTGTTCACTTCGTGTGGAGCATATCAACCTGCACCCAGAATTGGATGGTCAGGAATATGTGGTTGAGTTTGATTTCCTTGGGAAGGACTCCATTAGATACTACAACAAGGTCCCAGTGGAAAAACGAGTACGTTAATGTGTCCTCTGTTCCATGTCTTAGTTTTTTATTTATGTATTCAAGCACTAGCTGAGTGCTTTTTGTGTCCTTGGCATTTTGCAAAAATGGCATAAGAGGGGGAGGAATATTGTTTGGTATGCTATTTACCTTTCTTTCATTCCCTGTCCCTCAACTTGTACTACCTTCCTCAGAATGAGGGGCAAAGAGCCTGCTATAGAGAGCAAGTTCACTACAGCAAGTTCAGTGTGAGATTGAACCTGATCACATTGTTTTAATGATTTAACTATATCAGAACATTCCTTGGTCATGTTGCACATTATCGCCTTGCATGTGTTGTACAACCTCACACCAACTTCTGATTAAACTTCTTTAGTTCTCAAATCCATGACTGTAGAGGGAGCTACAGCTTTATATCTTCAACCTAATCTTTCCTGAAGTATTTTGCTGACTTACACAGTATAGCAGCAGTGGTGAACCTATGGCATGCATGCTGTGATGGGCTGTTTGTATCATTGAAAGCTCTAAGAGGTGCACCATCATGGGTATGCAGCCTTAGTAACCAGCCCAGTGGGTAACAGTATGTGTTTCAGTGTAAATGTGTGTACATGTAAAGGAGTGTTTCTGTTTTTAGGAGACAGACACTGAAATGTTTAGGGCTAAAGGGCAATAATGTAATTACAAAAAAAAAAAAAAAAAATGCCTTAGGACAGATAATTATGCATGAAACATAAATACAAATATAGAAACAATCTGTTAAAGGATGTATGGGTGTTGCTTATATCTTTTCTGAGTTTTTATAAATTTGAAATTATTTTTAAGGGGTTTGAAAAGAATAGTAATAATTGGACTTCACTTATTTCTTTTAGGTTTTTAAGAATTTGCAGTTATTTATGGAAAACAAGCAGCCTGAGGATGATCTGTTTGATAGACTTAATGTGAGTGGACAAAGCATACTGGCTTAGCTGAAGCAACAGTTAAGCACAACCTCATCAACTTTTAAAAAAAAGGAGAGGGCTGCCAGGTGGTAGCTTAGGCTCTCCCTTTAGCTAAGCCTCTCCTGTGGAATTCTTTCTTGTACTCCCTCAGGGCACACAGTGAATCCATGAATGCCTTAAGGCTTGGAGCAAACAACTCTCCCCTTTATTCTCCCACCTCCTGTGAAGCCTTCCGTTGGCTGAATACCTTGCCACTTAAGATAGAAAGCAAAATTTTCCCCTGTGGCTATGGCAGGACAAATTTGTTTTACTGTCTTGTTTCAGATTGTACTGTATAGGGAGGTATCATGAACCCCTATATTCTGGAATTATCTTCCCTCTTCCTAACTCCTCACTTGAAAGCCTGTAAACTTGACAAGATTGTGACCATAACTGATGCAGCTGATTCCTAGGACTTGGCCAGAGGGGGTAGCACTCAGTGATTCAAGTGTCTGCCTGACAAGTGGCTCTTACTTCAGTTCCCGTGACTTTACTGTTGCTCTGTGTCCTCCAGACTGGTATTCTAAATAAGCACCTTCAGGATCTCATGGAGGGCTTGACCGCCAAGGTGTTTCGTACATACAATGCCTCCATCACGCTACAGCAGCAGCTAAAAGAACTCACAGCCCGTAAGTACTGTTTGGCCACATAAGGCCACACCTGCTGATGGTGCCAGTGATGTTCCTTGGATAAATCTTACATTAGTTCCACTTTTCTGTCTACCATTGTGACTGAAATTTTTCCCTCTAGGCCTCTAGCAGATAGTTCAGGCTTAGCTGTATAACATAAGTTCTGTGCTATTCTCTCATTCCTACCCTAACTTCTAGATTGATTTCATGAAATGCTGACAGGAACAGTCCATCTGCTTTGAAAATGCCTGCATTTTGTGTTCTGTATATATGTTATTTAACAGCTCCCAGGGTGAAGACATAATACTGTGATGTTCTGTTAAAAGTTGCCATGGTTACCCAAAAAAATTAATGGGAGCAAATCCTTTTCCTAAGGTTTCTGTCTCCTCCCTACCCCTAATACAAGTAATTTTCCAAACACTAGCTACAGAACATATCAAGATTTATAGATTCCCCCCCCCCGAATCTAGTCACTAATAAATTTTCACTCTCTATAAATATGTCATGTGGTCTTAGAATATCAGCCAAATAAGCCAGAGATGGGTATGTCTAGGGTGGAATAAATAATGCCACACCATATAAGTAGAACAAAGAGAAAGAAAAGCTATTATAATCCAGTATGAACAATGTATCTAAAAGTGTACCTTGGGGGGCCAGGGAGATAGCTCAGTAGAATAAATGCTTGCCTGGCGAGCGTGAGCGCCTGAGTTCAATCCCTGGTTCTGCCAAAAGAAAAAAAAAGTGTACCTTGATACAGTATAATTGCTTCAGACATTTTATATGTATTTGGGTCATTAGTCTGGTTGTTAATTGTAGAATCAAATTGATAAGGACTTAAAAGAAATAAATGAATCTGGTGCTTGCCAAAAAGGGGGGTGTGAGTGAAGGGGAAGAAAAGAATTGAGATGTATATGTGTACAGTTCCTCACAATGAATGTAATCATTATGTACTGCAACTGTGCACGATGATGTGTGCTCGCAGTCCTAGCTACTTGGGAGATGAAGCAGTAAAAGCACTTGATCCCAGAAATTTGGAGCTCACCTAGGCAACATTGAGATGCCTAAATAAATAATAGGATTCCTCTTCTGGTAGGAATTTATTCTGGTTAGGCTTACATAGAAGTACTTCCTTTCTGCTGTCTTTTTATTATAACTTGGACTAAATTTTGACCTTGTGGCAAACTTTATATTCCTCTGACTCTGTGTCTTGGGAGAAACTTGATCATCTCAGTGCAACCAAGATATAAACCACTAAGGAAGATACTTCGTATATGCCTTTGATCTACTGTACAGACTGACTCTCTTACTGTTGTGTTTATTTCCAGCGGATGAGAACATCCCAGCAAAGATTCTCTCTTACAACCGCGCCAATCGAGCTGTTGCAATCCTTTGTAACCATCAGAGGGCACCGCCAAAAACTTTTGAGAAGTCTATGATGAACTTGCAATCTAAGGTATGGGCAGATATTTAAAATGAGAGGCTTTTGTAATCGAGTCTTTTAGGCCAGGATATCAGCAGGCCAATCTTAATCTGCTCTGGAGCAAAAGATAAACAAATGGAGACAGTATGATACTTAGGAATATTACGGGTACTCATTGTTCTGCAAGTCTTAATGCTGTGGGCAGAAGTTTAGCACTGACCACTTTCGATTTCGAAGTACTAATTTCAGTTCTAATTCTTATCATTATTGTACACAAGAAAAGTGGACTATACAAAGTTGTATAGGGAGTCTTGCTGCCACATTCCAGAAATACTTCTTCTAGAGCTAGCTCAGTGGTTGAGTACTCATCTAGCCTGCGTGAGACCCTGTTTGATCCCCAAAGCTTGCAGGAGGAAGAGAGAGACAGAGGCAGCTATTTCCAAGTTAAACTGTTGTAAATTTTACTTATTTTTTTATTTTTTATTTTTTTATTTGTGTGTGTATGTGTGTGTGTGGCCAGCTCAGCCCACCAGGGGGCAGGGCTGGCTGGCTTGTGGTGCTGGGGATTGAACTGCGGTCCCTGTGCTTTGCTAAGCTTGTTCTAAGTAGGTGCTTTAGACCACTGAGCCATCTCACCAGCCCAAACTGTTGTAAGTTTGAAAAGATAATCATATTTGTATATAATTCATCATCAAACATCTGTTTAATTTTGATTGTGTGTCAAAGTTATGCCCTAGAGGGAGAGAGACTTACGCGAACAAGATGATACCATTTTCCTTTCAAGTGTCATGTCCTCCTCTGAGTCTGATGAGCATTTTCTGTCTGATCAGTGGCTAATTCACCTGTCCTAATTTGCTAATACATGATGAGAATTTGAAGATAATTCACTATAGAACAAATATACAAGGTTACAAGGGAAAACAATTATTGAAATACAACTATTAGATTTTAAGGATAGATGTACGTACTAAATGTGAGGTCAGCGTAGTTCAGTGGTGGATCACTTGGCTAACATGTACGAGGTCCTGGGTTTGCTTTTTAGCACTGCAAAAACGGTCTTAAGGTGGTTCTAATGATTACTGTAATTAATTATTACAAATATTGATGTTAGTGTTGTTTGTTGCCTCCAATTCATAAGAAATACTCAATGTCAACTAGAAATCAATGAGAATAGAGTTATTTTTTCTGTTCAAGTTTATGTAATTCTCTGTACTACCTGGACTACTAGAGTTTAAGAATTGCTGTGGAGCTAGGTGTGGTGCACACGGCTACATTCTCAGCATTTGAGAGGCTGGAGAAGATCACTACAAGCTTAAGGCCAGCCTGTGGTGTTATTTTAGGCAAGCCTGAGCTACATATTGAGGCCATGTCTCCCAAAAACAAGTGTATGGAGTGAGATTTACATACACATTTTCAGGTCCAGAGTGTTCTCTTTCTGTTGAGATAGTTGTCAAAGTAAATACCTAGCAGTAGTATGTCTGGGTCCAAAGACTCATACCGGTTATAGTTTATGCTACAGATGTTGCCTGCCTGAAAGGATGTACATGTCCACAGTGAATGAATATGCAGTTATAGACTTCCCTAGTCCTTGGTTGATATGGTTACCAAGCAAGGAACTAGCAGCTCTCCTTTGCTACCACTGTTTTAAATGGAATCATTTGGTGCTGCTTACCTTCCTAATGCTATCATGTTAAGTCAGAAATAAAAGCATGAATATATAGGTGCTGTTTACCTAATTTAGAAGACCTTCCCTGGAGTATGAGGAGTTCTTTTGTTGTTCATAGTCTGGAACCACTGTTTGGGCAGCCCAGGCTGCCTGCCAGACGAGCCCTCCAAGCCCTGGAACCCTCTCCTATGTGCCCACAAAGCAAACACATGCACATTTGCCAAATGAATCAATAGCATCTTTGATACTCTAAGAGAACTTGACATAGCCTGCCAATTTAGCATTCACAGAAATGGTTAAAAGATTGTGGTTTGCTGCATTTCTAGCCTAAGAATCTGGCTGGTGGCAACTGTGATGCTTTTGTGTATAGAATCAGTTCCTTCAGCTTGGCTTTGGACAACATAGATATTGGAAGTAAGCCACTCATAGTAAAAAATATTTAATGATTCCTTTACAATGGTGGCCTCTGTTACTATCCTTGGACTGTATGTGTATCTAACAAAAAATTCTAGGTTCAGCGGCAGCCCAGTGTGTGTGAGTCAAGCATGTTATTTACTCTGGGAGGTTCTCTTGACCTCATAGGTCAGCAAGGTGACCACAGGGATGGTATTCTGCCCCCAGCCACTTGTACTCACTGGTTGGAACTTTAGCTCCATAGCATTACATACTGCTGTCTGTAAGCAGCATCCCAAAGAGGAACAGACATTTTTCCAGTGGTGTTCAAGAGTTCCAACCTGAAAGGATGGAACTACCTGTCTCTTCCTTTATGGATATAGGTTCCACAAGATTTCCTTAACTCTTCAGATTTCTCTCAAGAACAAAAGCCAGGCCACACTATGTGTTATTGTTTCTTAGGTAGTCTTATCAGTGCATTTTTTTCTTAAGCTGGTGATTTCTTCCCAGACAACTGGCAGAATGTGAAGAATGACCTAGACTTGCTTTGTAAATACATATGCCCACCCTTGGGCTCCTCAGGAATTTATTCTGCAGTATCCTTAGGAAAAAAAGACTAAAATCTGTCATAGGATCTAGTTATTAAACATCTCTCATATGAGCCTTTCTCTCAGCAAGTTAACACCATGGTATTTTATTGAAAGATTGGCACCCATGCTCAGATTATTGCCTTCATAGAACCTTCATTTCATTGAAGACTATAAGTGAATAAATAGCAGCTAAATCCAGCAGTCACACTATATCGCCTTTGTGTATTGATGAAAATACTGGTTTGTGTTTTTAGCCAGCAACTCACAAAGAGAAGTAGCCTCCTGCTGGAGGTGACTTCTAGGTTTCTCCATCTTTGATGTAGCCCTCCTGTTATCTCTTTGATTGATTTTTTTCCTGACTTTACTGTTCTTCTAGATTGATGCCAAGAAGGATCAGCTAGCAGATGCTCGGAGGGACCTGAAAAGTGCTAAAGCTGATGCCAAAGTCATGAAGGATGCAAAGACCAAGAAGTATGTATCTGGTATTGTGTAAAGTCAGGGGATGTTGGTTAAGAGGAAAAAGTTTGTACATTGCTCAGAGGCTTTGGTCTCCTAGCTGTTCTAAGGTATCTGATTGGTTTTTTGGACATCTCTACCTAGGCCTCTTAGAGCTTCACTACCTCTAAGAGGCACAGTACAGTTGCGGTGTACTTTTGTCCAGAAGTGAGGTTTTGTTTGTTTTTTTTTCTTTACTGACTGCCATTCTTTTAGGGTAGTAGAGTCCAAGAAGAAAGCTGTGCAGAGACTCGAGGAGCAGCTGATGAAGCTAGAAGTTCAGGCTACAGACCGTGAGGAGAATAAGCAAGTTGCTTTAGGAACCTCCAAACTCAATTATCTAGACCCTAGGATCACAGTGGCTTGGTAAGTATTGAGCCCCCAGAGCTCCTTTTGATGATTTGAGAAAGGTAGGGGAGGGCATTGTTGTTGGCCTCCATGTGCCCTTCCTAAGCTGGACACTTACGCTGTGGTTGCTGACCCTTGTCTGCAAATGCAGTGGAATACCCTAGATGGTCTTAGTGATTCATTCCTGTTTTATTGCCTTTTGAGTATGTTTATATTTTGATAAGCTGGGATTGAAAAAATGGAAGAACCCATTCATCTATACTGAACCTCTCAATGAAATTTTCACAAATGAAGGGGAAAAAAGTAGAACGAGAGAGGAAAAAAAGTGACAATATAGACTTGAGCACCCTACACAGAGATAGAGTGGTCTTTTAACAAAGGCACATATATTATTACGCATGTGTATCCGCCACTCCTGGGCTGTTTCAGTCTGCCTCATGTGTGCTCAGACATTCCCAAACAAGTAGTTGTTGGGTTTTATTGTTTTAATGTATTTGGTTGTTACAGGGTCTCACTACGCAGCTCAGACTTAGTGATCCTTCTGTTTTCAGTCTCCCCAGTACTGGGATTATAGACATATGCCATTAGCCCAGATTCTGTGGCCAGCTCAGCTCACCCTGGGGCTGGGGCTGGGGCTGGGGCTGGGGCTGGGGCTGGGGCTGGTGTCGTCCCTTGCCTAAGCTTGCTAAGCAGGGGATTTAGCCTGCTGATCTCACCAGCCCCCCCCCCCCCCCCAGTAGTTTCTTTGGCTACAGCTGTTGAATACAAGGCCTAAGTGGTATTATCATGCCGAAATGGTTACCTTTGGGTCAGCAGCTCCCCTCCGCTGTGTCTTTGATGTAAGAGTTAAGAGCAAAAGATTTGTACATCACTTAAGGGCCCTGGTGCGCCAGGTGTTCTTGGGTTAACTCTTAGGTACAATGCTTAAAATTAGGGGCTTTGGAGCCAAACTGCATGGGTTAAAATTTCAGCTTTACCTTTCTCTACCTACAGGACATAGTTAACATCTCTGCCTGCATTTTCATGTTTCTCATTTTATACAGGTGTAGCAGCACTTTAGAGATGGGTAGCCCAATTAAATGAATTGGTAACAGTGCCCCAGGAGCCTAGCTGTTGCACCATTCTCATCCTCACCAGACAGACGTAAAGAAGGCAGCACACCCCAGTCCATACCTCTGATCTAGGCCAAGGCTGAGTCACTAATCCTTTTTTCTCTCTGTTTGCAGGTGCAAGAAGTGGGGAGTCCCGATTGAAAAAATTTTCAACAAAACTCAGCGGGAGAAGTTTGCCTGGGCCATCGACATGGCTGATGAGGACTACGAGTTTTAGCCAGTCTGAAGGGGCAGGGTTTTGTGAAAAGAACAGTGTGATTTGGGGAAGATGGATAAACTGTGAGCCTCACTTGCCCTCGTGCCTGAGGGAGAGAGGCAGCAAGTCTTAACCAACATCTTTGCGAAAAGATAAACCTGGAGATATTATAAGGGAGAGCTGAGCCAGTTGTCCTATGGACAACTTATTTAAAAATATTTCAGATATCAAAATTCTAGCTGTATGATTTGTTTTGAATTTTTTTTTTATTTTCAATGGGGCAAGTGGATGGGGATTTGTCAGCGTTTTGCCAGGCAAATTCACTGTTTCACTGAAGTGTTTGGATTCTCTTAGCTACTGTATGCGAAGTCCGATTATATTGGTGCATTTTTAGAGTTAGGGTTTTGCAATAACGTCTATATTTTAATAGAAACAAATTCCTCAACTCCCCCTCCCCCCGTTTCAGGAATTTAAAACTAAGTAGAACAAAAACCCAGCGCACCTGTTAGAGTCGTCACTCTATTGTCATGGGAATCAGTTTTCATTAGACTTGAAGCAGTTGTGACATTGGCAGTGTTTTGGTTCAGACACCTGTTCACAGAAAAGCATGATGGGAAAATATTTCCTGACTTGAGTGTTCCTTTTTAAATGTGAATTTTTATTTTTAATTATTTTAAAATATTTAAACCTTTTTCTTGATCTTAAAGATCGTGTAAAGTGGGGTTGGGGAGGGATGAAGGGTGAGTGAGTCTCTAAGGATAATGAAATAATGACTGAAACCATTTTCCCATCATTCTTTGTTCGGAGCATTCTCTGTACCCTTTAAGATATCCATGTTTTTTTCAAACCTCAGTCTTTCACTTGAAAGATTTTATTGTATGAAAAGTTCCACAGGTCAATAAATTTAGAGGAAAATGAGTATTTGGCCCAACAAAGGAAAAAAAAAATCAAGATTTTAGGGCTTTTATTTTTTTCTTTTGTAATTGTGTAAAAAATGGGAAAAAACATAAAAAGCAGAATTTTAATGTGAAAACATTTTTTGCTATAATCATTAGTTTTAGAAGCATTGTTAGTTTAGTGTGTGCAGAGTCCATTTCCCACATCTTTCCTCAAGTATCTTCTATTTTTATCATGAATTCCCTTTTAATCAACTGTAGGTTATTTAAAATAAATTCCTACAACTTACTGGCAACTTTCATGTCTGAGTATTTGTTACCAATAACATAGGACTTACTGTGTGATGTGGTCTGACCGCCTGGGTTAGGAAGGGTGGGTCCCTCCTCAGAAGTGATAGAACTGAGCCACACTTAGAAGGGGGTGCATTTCTCCTACTGTGGCGGATGTAGGGTGAAAAGCAGATACAAATTTACATCCTTGGATAAGGACAGGCCCAGAAAATGATGGGGGGAAGGAAATTCACAAGAACAGGTGTGATGGGAGAACTGTTTCTGAAACCTAATATAGGTTAATATTTGAGCAAATAAAGCCAAGTATATTTGGGAGGCAGATTTTTGGATCTCTGTCATGTCAGCCCAAAACAGAAGGTAGTTTTTTGGGGTTTGCTTATGTGACTACAGCCTACAATCAGGATAGAAAGAATTAAAGGAACTGAGCCTTTTGGAGCACTAGATCCCAGAAGCCTTTCCCAGGTGCTACGAAGACTTCTTGCATTGACTGGATGGATGAAAGAAGGTGTGGCCTATAACCATTTCATTCCCCACAAAGAAATTTTCCTCTCATCCTAGATAGTCTAGAAGTCCATGAAAGTTGAGGTCTCCAGGTCAAATGAGCAGGATGGCCTCAATAAGTCATCAAGGAAAGAGCTCTGGGTTATCCCCCATTAGCTTGCAGATACACTTCAGGTGATCTCTTTAATGGTTTTTTTTTTTTTTGAGGCTGGAAGCAGGGTTGGTGCTGAGCCCACCACAGAACACTGGGGGCATCCTTGGCAACCTGTATTCATTGGTCACTGAGGGGGAGGCAGCATTCAACACAGAATAAAGGAAGTTACAGAGCGATTGTTTCTTTGGAACAGGAAATTGCAGCCATATATTTTTCACTTGTGTGGTGCTGAGGTGGCTGGACATGGATTGTTGAACAGCAACAGATTCATCAGGTACCAAACTGGCAAGAATATGGCTGATGGCTGTGTGACCTCCAGCCAAGTAATGGTGGCACATGCCTGTAATTCCCAGCATTTGGGAGGCTGAGGAAAAAGGATGGCCATGAATTGAAGACCATATCTCAAAAAAAAAACACAAACTTTACCTCAGATTTGGGACTCAAGCAGGACCTTGAGACACAACTAGGACAAAGCAATGTCTATGACTAGAAGTGGAGTTACAAGGGAAGTAGTACCTGCCAAGGACCTGCTCCTGCAAGTCTTCTGAGGACAAACTTGGCAACTCAATGGTGGTCAAGACAGCTATGATGTGAGAATGCCACCAGAGAATGAGCAGCTGACATGGCTATGAGATGAGGGGAGAGGCTAAACAGGTAGAGATGGGCTAGACCTACCAGCTAAAAGAAGCGTAGGGTGGAAGCCTGCCTGTCCCTCCCCCCCCCCAATCACCCAGAGGTGTCTGAGGCCAGACAGGCAGGTCCTGAGAAAACCTGTCAAGCCTTTCCATGCTGCTGGGGGTAGGGGGCAGTTTCCATGTCCTAGACATCTGGGTGCTGCCTTAATTTCATTTGCTCCCCCACCCCTTCACATCTGGGCAGCAGGATTTTACTCATTCCACCTTGGGCCTGTGCCACCTTAAAAGAAGTAGGGGGTACTGAAGGAGCTGGGTATGGTGGTACATGCCTATAATCCCAGTTCTCTGGGAGGCTGATAGAAGAGAATCAAAAAGTGAAAAGGGTTGGGGATGTAGCTCAATATGAGGAATCTGAGTTCAACCCCCAGGACCATGAAAAACAAAAGGCCAGGATCTGTAGCCCTTCCAGCTGCCACCTCTTCCTCTTCATCTCACACACCTGCCATGAGTCATCACCAGCCATTCCTCACCTACCACAACTGTTTCTGTCATTTCTGCTCCAGTGTCTTCCTGTGTTCTGACTATAGTCATAGAGGGCTGTAAGTGACCAAGCCCAGAATGTGGGCTCTTCATTCTGTGTCTAGTTTAGGCCACTGTTGGCACTAGATGCTGTTGACCTCTCCTTTACTCCTATTGAAGTGAATTTTGCAAATAATCCATAACTATTGACATGCATCTGTCACCACAAGTCAGTTTCGGGCCTGCACCCTGCCAGCACCACACAGGTTAAAAATACCTTGCTGCAATCTTGCTCTAAACAAATGATGGCTTTATTCTGTGTTCAGTACTACCTCTCTCATACAGGTTGCCAAGGACACCCCAGGAAGGTCCCTTGTGTCAACAGTTAATCATTCCTGCACACAGCCTAGTCTCTTTTAAATTTGTCTTTCCTGGACATTTTATGCCAAAGGAATGATATATGCTGTGACCCCTCCCTTCCAAAAGCAACTCTTGTCATCACATCACCCAGTCCTGCTTTCACTGGTACGATTATGGCTGCTGCTGAGTTACCTCTTAATATTAAGCCCTTAGGTGCTGTGGTCTCACTTGTCCTGGCTGATTCCAGTCCCACCTGTGGGATTCTGTCCCTGTCTCTGCCCAGGCCCTCCTGAGCTCCAGACACACTGCCAACTACATCTCTGCATGGTTTGTGCACAGGAACCAGAACCTCAGCACTTTCCCAACAGAACTCAGGCTCTGCACTCTGGAGCGTGTTGGGACAGAGTGAAAGGCACTGCATCCATGTGGTCCGCTGCCCCATCCTTGTCTCCTGTCTCATTCCTATACCCAGGAAATCACCAACTCTGAAATCAATTCCTACTTCTGTATATACTATCGGCATTTCACCTACTGGAAAAATAATTTTTAAAATTTTCTTCTGAAACAAGTCGTATATTTCAGTCTTGCAAATTCCTTCACACAAGGACACACTCAGCTTGTTAGGAACTAAAGCACTTTTTGGAGAAAACGCATTACCCTGAGATGACGTCAGTTAGGCTAGTTTGGATGGGTGTTAAGTAGTCCACTGACAAAGCCTGTGAACAAGGACACAAATTCGCAATGATAATTATTTCCACAATCTTGAGCACTCAGTGTAAAACAAGCATTTTAAAGTTCACTAACCTATTAACTTCTTTTTTTTTTTCTATTAACTTCTTTTAAAGGTTGTACTTAATGTATATATTTTTAAGAGAATATTTTGGGAAAACATTGAAATATTTGTGGATATGACAGTTGAAATTTGTGTTTTTAATTTGTGAAATTAATTACCTTTGAATATATATTCAAAGGTAATTAATTATGCTTATATTGAAATTTCCACTGATAATATCACATAGCATTTCTACAACATTGTGGATAAATCTCAAAAATGTGCAGCTGAACATACTCAGACACAGATACATAGGCTATGATTCTATTTATATGAAATTTTAGAATAGGCAAAACTCACCTATAGTAACAAGTAGTAAACTGGTGGTTGCTGGACCAAAGTTGGGAAAAATAACTACAAAGAAGCACCAAAAAACCTGGAGTATTAGCAAGTATGGTGACAGGGTTATAATCCCAGGATTCTGGGAGGCTGAGGCAGAGGATCAAGTTTGAGTCCCACCTGAGGAATTCAGTGAGACCCTCCCTGTCTAAAATAAAAAAGGACTGGAGATGCAGGTGAGTGAAGGCACTGGGTTCTATCTCTAGTAGTAAAAGAAGGTTGTTTTTTTTTTTTTTTTTTTTTTTTTTTTTTGTTTTGTTTTTTGCGGAACCAGGGATTGAACTCAGATCCTTGCGTTTGCCAGTCAAGTGCTTAGCCTACTGAGCCATCTCCCTGGCCCAAGAAGGTCCAATACATCCTGATTGGGTAGCAGTCACAAAAATGGATACATCTGTCAAAGCACATGAAATTCAGTTGCAGCAGTGGCTCAGTCCTATAATCCAGTTACTTTGGGCTACTTTTAACATTTCTTAAGTAGTGTTAGGATGTAGCTCTTTGAATTGAGATGGGATCTGCAGCACCATCGGGTGGGGAAAAAAGGCTTATCAAACTTTATAAAAATTGATGCATTTTGTATAAGTTATTAATAAAGTAGTTTTGAAACTGCTCTTCTCAATTTAGAAAGCAGTGACAGTGATGACTTAGAAGCTACTAGAGAATTCAAAAAATGACTTGTGAAAAGTACATAGAAAACTTTTTCATGAATTACAGGATATGTGAAAAATCAATATCTATGAATTCATAAATTTTAAATAAACCTTTTAAATAACGTAAATACATGTGTATTAACAAGTAAGCATATCTGGATTATTTTAATCACTCATTTCAAATCATGTTGGCATTTTGGTTGCCAAAAACCCCACGGAACACCTTGGCATGACCCTACTGTGAAAATGAGTGCTGTCCTATTTGGAAGGGGTTGCTAGGACACTTAACAGATCTCACTTTGCTCTAACCCCACAGCCACCAACAGATCTAGTGAAGGCCATGGGTCACTTCTCAGCACTCCCAGGGCCCTCAGCACAGAGCCAGTGAGGGCTGCTGGTGTTTCTACACCCACAGCTGAAGTGGGGAGTTGGTCCATGCTCTAAACGTGCCATGAGGAACATCTGGAAGACGGCAGAAGCAAAAGCAGGTCCGCTGTTGCCCTGGTGTCTCTTTTTGTTCTTTGGCGCCATATCTGACCTCAGAGCAACAGTGTTCTGCTCTCTTCCTGCTGGAGGCCTCCATGGGGTGGTCAGCAGGGAAAGAGCAGAGCCTGTGGGGAGAGCAGAATCCCTGGAAGCTGCAGGGCCAGCTGAGGTTTGCCTCAAATACGAAAACAGAAAGCCTCTTGAGGGACTGAGAATATATCCCAGGTGAGGTGGAAAGCTGGAGCACATGACTCAGAAGTGTGAGGCCCAACAACTCACTCTGAGCCATAGACAGGCTGGGGGGGCCAGAGGTCAAGAACCTAGTCTACAGGCTGCGGTGGAATTCAGGTGCTCGGAAGTGAACAGACTTGGAACACACAAAACTGAGTTTTAAAAGGACTGTTTAAAGAAAATAAACTCAGGGTTAGGCATGGATCAAATTAGACACTGCAGGTCTATAAATACGCCTTTTTTGTAGGAGGCATTTCACTGAATTATGCTTTTAAATTATGCCTTTATTCACTCAAAACCATTACAAGGACTGAGAAGGCTGAGGCAGAATGATTACTGTGAGATTTCAGATGGCAGAGATCATAAGGAACAAATGAAAAATGAGATAGCATTTGCTATGAATCTCTTGAAAACATTCTCCATTATTTAAGTCAGATAAGTATCCAAGTGAGAAACTTCTCTTAAAAGTTAAACCCAGGAAAATTATCTTCCCCAGGAAATCAGTTATCAAAATAGAAACTGTTACTGCTTTGGCTACCAGGAAGCTCTACCACATTTGATTCTCAACTGCAGTAACTACATTTGCCCATATCAACCGCAGCATATTCACTCTTTTCATAGTCTCATGCCCCATTTGTACAATATAGTATTTTTGTTGTTTTTAAGTAGACTTTTTTTTTTAAGGGTTGGAAAAGAATGTGTTTGTGGGGCCACCCAGGTCCCCCTGTAAGGAAGGACTTGTTGCCCAGCTGTTGGGAGAACTGTCAGCAGAAAACCTTCAAGGGCCAGTCTAGGATCACCTCAGCTGTGAAGAGCTGTGTGGCCAAGGCTGAATCCACATCCGCTTCAGGCCAATGCTAACACAGTTCCCTAGGGCTTGGCTGAGCTGTCATCAGTCCTGCATCTCAGCTCCATTCTTCCAGGTGCCCACTGTTTCCTTCCTGTCCTCTCCACAGTGCTGACCCCTGGTAAGCACCACATATTAACCTGTCAGACTCTGCTTCCTGAAGAACCTAACCTTGGCAACACTGAACAAAATAACTAAAACAGAAAACATTGGGTAGGGGCCAGAGAGAGCTCAGAGGTGGCAAGCACAGGTACTCGAGTGGTCCCCAGCCCCACATGCCATGTGGTCTCAGCCCAGGATGCAGGCACCCACTGGGCAGCCCTGGAACGGGGTGTGGTGGCACACACCTGTAATCCCAGCACTCAGGAGCTTGAGCCAGCAAGATCTCTCGTGAGTTTTGAGATCAGCCTGGGGACTACAAAAGTGAACACAAGGCCAGCCCAAACTGCACTGTGAGACCCTGTCAAAAAAAAAAAAAACAAAAAAACAAACAAGCAAAGAAACATTGGGTAGGTGTGTTTCGGAAAAGGAGTTAAAGATACATAATAAAGTGTTCACATGTGGACAGGAGCCAACATAGCACCGACTGGAGCCAGGCCTGCCACCTATTAGCTGTGTGGCCAAGGGCATGTTCCTTCATCTCTGTGGGCCTTCATTTTTCTGTTCAGTAGAGATAATAAGAATACTTATCTTGCACAGCTGCAATGAGGAAGAAATGAGCCACTGTGGATAAAGCAAGTCATACAGTGTTTACAACATGCCAATCACTGCTCTAAATGGTTATTAAACAGGCCAAGCCCATAGACCTGAAGCATTGGGCTGGGTCTCTCCAAAGACTCCAGGCACACACCTGGTGTGGCATGCTAACACATGAGTGCTCACAGAAGTAGGCCCACACAGGGCTGGCCTGGTGATGTCACAGGCATAGGCCTCACGTGGGTGCTGAGCTGCTCCTCACAGACAGCACAGCTGCACGAACTGCCAGCAACACCTACACACCCATATATATGCTGAGCTGGGAAAGCCCACACTGGCCGCACCCTCTGTGCGCCCTCTTTTTCCTGAATTTCCTTTAGTGGCAGGAGGTACCTGAGCCCTGGGATGGTGCCCAGAAGTCCCAAGAGGAAATAAGGCCCTGCTTCCTGATTACAGGCCTGGAAACAGTCTGAAAGCTCAAGCTCCTATTTGCAGGGATCTCTAGAGCCCCCAGAGGTCTGGCACAAGAGGCAAGAGTAAATACAAAGAAGTCTGGGCTGCCTGTTGGGCAGTTTCCAGAAAATGGAAACAGATAGGTGGGGGGTACTGGGAATGGAAATCACAACCTTGTACTTGCCAGGCAGGTACCATGCCGCTGAGCTATCTCCCCAGCCAGAAACATATTTTAAAAGTGCCTGAAGCCTTTTGGAGCTGCACAGAAAGTGCAATGAGCACGGCAGGATTTAGGGGGTCCTCTAGGGAGGAGCCCCAGGTTTTGCAGCCTCATCATCCTCCCTGGCCTTCCCCTCGCTGGTTAAGCACCAACTTTTTCTATCCCTAAGCTCAACAACCTTTTTCTGGCCTCAAGGCCTTTGTACCTGCTATTATCCCTGCTTGGAAAGTATTTTCCTTCCACCTTCCCTTACCAATCTACTTGGCCATTACTCGCATCCATTGGGCTTCTGCTGGGTCCTAAGGAGCTGAAGAGGTTTCACCTGAAGTAGGTCTCCTACCACATTTTATTGCACAACCCTCTGACTTTTTTCTCCATAGCCCTCATTACAACCGGCTCTACAAAATAGGCTACAGACAGGAAATAGCACCACTTCAAACCAATACAAGCCATGCTCTGTGAGCACCCACATTTTGCTGGGTTTCCTGTCTACAGCTAGCTGTGAGCTTGCCTCCCCTTTTCTGTACTGGTTAGCTAGCTATCTTCCATGCCTACCAGGACTTATCCAAGTCAGTGGCTCTCCTAGAAGATAGAAATGCGTGGACTCAGGCAGATGTGGGCTCAGACAGCCACTTGTTAGTGTGGGGTGTGGTGTGCACACCTGTAATCCCAGCACTTGGGAGGCTGAGGCTGGAGTAAAAGCTGTGAGTGTGAGGTGAATTAAAACTACACAGAAAGATCCCGCTTCAAAAAACAAAGCAATGGGGCCTGTGAGGTAGCTCAGCGGTCTAAAGCACTGCTTAGGTAAGCTTAGGCAGCCCCAGGGGACCACCACATGCAGTACCAGCCTGGCCCTCAGGCGGGCTGAGCCGCCCCCCCCCCACCAAAAAAAAAGCAAATAAATCCACTTGTTAATAATGTAGCTTTGGAACAAGTTGTAGAACTATGAATCTGTTACCCCATCAGTAAATAGGGGATCATTCTCCTTGATTAGTTATTATAGGGGTCAGGTGTGACCACATGCACACCCTTGTACCACTGGTTCAAATTAGTTCCCCCACGCACTTTTCAGGCCTGTCACTAAGTGGCAGACTTTCTCAACTACCCTAACTCCCATTAGAATAAAGTACCTGGGTGTCACACTGAATCATGAACTTCCTAGGGGCTCACTTAAGAAAATAAAAACATACCCACAAGGCACCACTACAGCAAGACAGAGTCCAAGGTAACCCCACACACTTGCCCGAGCCCCTGTCCAACACGGTGGGCTTCCTGACCCACTCTGACACACAGGTGCTAGTCTCACGAATCCCACAAAACCTTGATTATTCTCTGCCAGCTCAGTGGACCCTCTCACCTCTGGCATGCAATAAGTTGTCCTGCACTGCCTGAATGTCTGTTAAGCTCCACGGTGTCATAGTGTCCTCAATTTTAGTGGTGCTGTTGGCCTCTGAAAGGAAAAGAGAATAAATTAGTAACTGCAAGAAGGCCTCACAGCCTTTGAAGAGTGAAGGTCAGTGAGTGATGTGAGATGAAGAGGAAGAGACGACTCTGGACCAGGGCACAAAGGACACGCTGGGCCACGCAGAAAGGCCGGGCTTTACATGCAGTGGAAATTTATATCGGTATGCAGGGGCATCACGACTGCATCGCATTTTAGAGATTAAAACAGGCAGCACAGATGCAGGCGAGACCAAAAGGGATCCTGGGGAGAGTGATGAGGTCTCCAATTCACCTAGGGTGAGGCAGATCGTCGTTATGAGACGTTGTGCCTCAGCAGCTTGCAGAAATTCAGAGCCATCTTCTGGGAAGTGAAGTCTGTGAAAGGCGACATGGAGGACAGGTGAGAGAGCTGTGTTAAGAGGGGTTGTGAAGCAGGAATGGATCTGTCTGGGCACTGAGCGTCGGGGAAAGCCAGGCTTAGAGTCACTATCTGCACAGAGGGCGAAACCATAGGAAAGGTCAGTGCCTTAGTGACTGACCCAACACTGAATCTAGAGCCTGAGAAGGAAGGCCACGGAGGGACGAGGCAAACAGCATCCGGGAAAACCAAAGTTTAGGAGAGCGTCCGCCGGCGGGTGCTACAAGTAGGGACCAAGTCCTGCAGCGCGGGGAGCAACAGTGTGGTGGGGCAGGCAGCAGCAGATACGAGACAGAGGCAGGCCACTGCGGCTTCACGTCCGGCGCGACCCAGAGCCTACTCGTCCTGATGGCTATTCTTACGCCTGCGAGATTTCTACAAATGAGGGGTCCAATGCCATAGTACTAGCTCCAACGGCGGAATGCACGCGTCTGGTCGTCGCAACCGAGACCTCTCAAATCAGCAATCGCAGTTTGGGGGCGGGACAGGCATGCTGTCTATCACAGCCCATCGGCCAATCCATGAGTGCCCCCGCCCCCGCCCCTCCCTGGAGAGGGCGCGCGGAGGGCCCGCCCCCGCCGCCGCCGCGGGTGTGAGGCGGCCCGGCCTGGCTTCCTCCGCCGGGTATCCCTCACAGGTAACCGGCTTTGGCCGAGCGACCCGGAGGCCCACTGACCCTCACATCTCCCGGCTGGCCGCGGGCGGCGCTCGGGGCGCGACGGCTGCGGCGGGGCCTGTGCGACGCTTGGGGGCTGGCGCCCGC
>NW_004524613.1:12092881-12096774 GCF_000260255.1 Octodon degus
CCGGGCCTGCGCCGCCGGAGCCCCCCGCGCCAGAGCCATGGCGGGCGCCTCGTCTCCCTGTGCTAACGGCTGCGGGCCCGCCGCGCCCTCCGACGCCGAGGTGCTGCACCTCTGCCGCAGCCTCGAAGTGGGCACCGTCATGACTTTGTTCTACTCTAAGAAGTCTCAGCGGCCGGAGCGGAAGACCTTTCAGGTCAAGCTGGAGACACGCCAGATCACGTGGAGCCGCGGCGCCGACAAGATCGAGGGTGCCAGTAAGTGCGCCCCCTCCCTGCCCTGGCCTCTGAGCGCGCACTCCAGGTTGCAAGGTCCCGACTCGCAGCCCCAGATACTTGGGCGAACTTTCGGGCCCTCCCCTCTTCGGACCCCGCCCCCGCCTCGTCTAGGGTGGTCACCGTGGGCTGGGGTGGGGGGTCATCTGGGTCCTCGGATCACCTTACAGGACTCTCCCTCCCCCAGCGGGGGAGTGCTGAGGCCTAAAACTCTGGGCTGGCTGGAGACCAGAAGGGCAGGCATCGGACCCCTGGCCCCCAAGGAGCAGCCTGGAGGGGAGCCAAGATAGTGGCCCTCACCCAGCCCAAGAACCTGGGGCCAGAATGCTCTGGAAGTCACAGTCTGAAACTGTCTGGGCCCCCAAGGCTTAGCTCTTATTTGCAAAGGAACTTTTGGGTTTTCTTAATAGAACTTGGGCAGATGTGGTACGGGCCTGGCTTGGTAGTACAGCTGGGCCTACTCAACGTTCCTCTTCAGAGGAGAGAGGATGGTGGTCATATTCGGGTTGGAAAATCCTGAAAAGACATTGCCTGCTCTCCCAAAACCCCTTCTAAATCGTGCTTTTGTCCTTAAGTTGAGTTTTGGATGTCTGTATGGGGGGCAGACACCCAAAGTCAGAACTGGGGTTTGCCAGGCTTCCCTTGCCCCAGCAAGCATTACTGTAAGCAGGATCTTGGCCCAAGAAAGGCCAGCCCCAGTGCCTTGGAGGCAGGTACTCTTCGGAAGAATGTGCAGCCAGTTTGGGGTCTAGTCCTTTGTGTCCTGTGTCCGGTGACCGCAGGGCGCCAGGAGCCGCTCCTCTTGGTTTCCTGCCTTATTGCCTTCCCAGGCCTGAGGTTGGCTGCTTCTGCAAAAGTCTCTGGTGGGAGGAGGGAGTTGGGGGATTTTGAGAAACCCCAGATCTTTCCGATTATATAGTGAAAACCTATATGGACATTCCCCTTTGTCCTCCAGTATCCCGCCTCCTATCAAGAGACGCTGTGTTTTCAACCCCAGGCTCTGAGGTGCTTCCTGCAAGGACCTTGATAGACAGGTGTTGGAGAGACTCAGCTCAGAAGGGGGTGGGGGGTAGTCAGGAAGTGACAGCCCAAAAGGATCCCACAGACCTTTTGGGTATGGTGTGCATGTTTGTAGATGAGTGAGGAGATGGAGAGGAAGGTCTTGTGGTAAAGCAGCCACACTCAACTACAGACTGCAGATCTAACATAGATCTGGCACAGCTGCTTGTCCTTAAGTTGTTAAGAATGTTGAGATGGCAGCTGGCTTCCTCAGTGCCACCACTGGCCCGGTTCGGTCAATCGCTGGGAAATCATTTTAGTGCCAGAAATATTAATATTAAACATTAATCTAGGTGAGAATATCACCTAGATTTTAGACTTCAGGCCTAGCCCATTTGCTTCTGTGTTAAATCTTAGGCTGAAGTGGTGGCATTGCTGGAGGGCAGAGATCCCCTGGATAACAGCTGCATTGTAAATTATACAGGTAACTGGCAAGAAATAAGTGTAGTACCGTGGTAGAAGGCAGTGTCCTCAGAGTCCAGGTAGCAAGCAGTTGTGCATTCAGCCAGTCATTTAACATCTCTGAGCCTTAAGTTTCCTCATCTGTAAAAGGAAGGTGATAGTGTAGCCCTTATACAGTGGTCCCTCACTTATCACAGAGGTTAGGTTCCAGACACCCCTATAATAAGTGAAAATCAGCAAAGTAGAGGTTATATTTATTTTAGTATTTGTATATAGTTTAAGACTTTATAAATCCTTACACTTTTAAAACCCACTTCTAATATTTTTAACCTCTTCTTTTTTTTTTTTTTTTTTTTTTTTTTCTGTGTTTAGAGAAGGGTCTACAGGGTGTTCAGGGTCTCACTATATAGATCAGATTCTGTAGTGATTCTGTTTACAGCCTCCCAAGTGCTGGGATTGCAGACATGGGCCACCACACCCAGTCGCAATCATTGTCTCAGCACGCCCCCGGGGCTGGGCCAGCACTGTGTCTGCCTAAGCAGGCGCTTTAATCCGCTGAGCTATTTGGCCAGCCCTCCATTTTCTAAACTGGTAAACCTGCATTTTTTTTTTTTTTTTTTTAGAACTGGGGATTGAACTCAGGTCCTTACGCTTGCTAGGCAAGCGCTTATTCTACTGAGCTATCTCCCTGGCCCAACTTGTGTAATTTTAACAACATACATATGCTGTACGGTACTGCAAAATCCTGTGCTATAGCAAAAAATCCACGATAAATGATTTAGATTAATATTTTTTTAAAAACCGCGAAAGTGAGTCTGTAAAAGTCAAACCACAGAATAGCATGGGACTACTGTATATGGTTGCTCAGGAGATCAAGTAAGTGAACTCATGTAAAGCATCAGTGTCTGATGCTGTGAATATTTAATAAAAGCTGATACAGTGTATCACCTGACATATTTGTGGGAATTTAATAAACAGCTGTTAGTGATAGTAATAGTAAAAGACTATGTTTGCCATTGTAGAGGTTGAGCTGGAACATGTGAGGGATGGTGACTGATAAGAGAGGGTTAGCCCGGCATGGTGGCTCATGCCTGTAATCCCAGCACTCAGGAGCCTGAGACAGGAGGACTATTGTGAGTTCAGGACCAGACTGCTACAAAGGCCAGCCTGACCTGCACAGTAAGACCCTGTCTCAAAAAGACAGAGAGAGAGAGAGACAGACAGACAGACAGAGACAGACAGACAATGCAGAAAGGCAGAGACTTAAGTTCATGTTTCATTTAGCTTGTAGGAAAAAGGAAACAGTTTTGTTTTGTCCTAACTTATCCAGCTATCCACCCATCAAATAGATGTTTCTGTAGTGAAAGTATTTGAAGTTTTGTACACTTGACTCCTTTCTTCTTTTCAAGTAGGGGCCTGAGCAGAAGGAAAGGTTATGTATGGAAAGGGGACCAAGCAGTCCATTTTGTCTGGCTTAGGTCTTTGGAGGATGGAGGCAGGAAGACAGAGAACGTGACC
The DNA here is from genome assembly GCF_000260255.1 of Octodon degus. Taxonomy (NCBI): domain Eukaryota; kingdom Metazoa; phylum Chordata; class Mammalia; order Rodentia; family Octodontidae; genus Octodon; species Octodon degus. Next base: position 12,096,133 of record NW_004524613.1, read on the forward strand.
TCCCCAGCCCCTAAAGGTGGATCATCCAGAGGTGTGCACATTCAGGGCTGCAATTTGAGACACATGGAGGATAGACAGTGTAAAGGGGTCCTACCTAGCTCTTTTATATGGGCATGCTGACCAAAGGATCCTTACAAAAAAGACAGTAGATGAATCTAGAATTTAGACCATACAAGTGGATCCTCCTGTTGAATTCTTGCCCCACTTCTGCCTAGTCATAACTCAGTGCCTCAATAGTTCTGACCCTTGCAGCCTCCTGAGATTTTAAGGAAGATCATTGCTGTGCCACTTAGCCTCTTGCTCAAGTGCCTGAGGTGTCTGGCTTTTTTATGCTGGCCCTGCCAGCATTCCATGCAGTGCCTGAAGCCTAGCCAAAGAGCTAGAGGCTGTACTACCCCAGGGTATTCGTGACCAGGAAAGGCACAGTGGTTAAATGCAAAGCACTCACATGTAAGTCTTGTTCTGCCCTAACTGTCCTTTCTCACTTGATCACTTGTGAAATGGTACCTACTGATTTCAAGGGCAGGAGTTTGGCTCTAAAGAGCATGTGGGGATGTACTCTGGTACCATTTGCTTGTGAGGTGGTGTAACCAGAATGAGGTTAGCATTGGCTTTGTGTGTGTGTGTGTGTGTGTGTGTGTG
>NW_004524613.1:12096874-12155807 GCF_000260255.1 Octodon degus
GCCCACCAGGGGGCGGGGCTGGCTGGCATGTGGTGCTGGGGGATTGAACCGTGGTCCCTGTGCTTTGCTAAGCTTGTTCTTAGTAGGTGCTTTAGACCACTGAGCCATCTCACCAGCCCCCTAGCATTGGCTTTTTATGTTGTAGACTTTGGTGCATAAAAAACAATTACAGACTTTCCGTTGAGTGCTAAAGGAGACTTCTCACCCTTTTTCTGGGCTAATCATCACAATGATTCTGCAGGATGACCAGGAATATCACTATTTTATAAATGAGGAAATGGAAATACAAGGAGTGATTAATACCAGTGTGTGCCAGAACCTCAGCTATGCTCTCTCGGGTTGTTCTCCCTTTGGCCTCCCATTCCCAGGGGTCTGCCTTGCCCATGTGAGCTTGCGCTTAGACCCATTTTATGGGTAAAGTCTACCTCAACTTCTATATCCCAAGATGGCCACAGCCTCTCCAGACTCTGGTTTTATTTTTAATCTTATTCTCTCTTTGCTGAGATGGTTCAGACTATATTTAGTGAGTTGGTTTGGTTGAGGTTCACTGTTAATACAGTAGCTTCAGGTGGTGACTCCCATAAGGTACTCTAGACAAGCACATCTGTGGGAACATGGAGAGCCCCAGGCTTCTATCTTGGGCTCATGGGTAAATAAATATTACTAGATACCAGGCTCTCTCAGTGAATAGAAATGGGACCTTGCCTCTATTGAAAGTTAAAACACACAGCAGTTCTGAGTGGTACCTTTGATGAGGGGGCAATGGCAGAAGAGAATAGCTAACCCACCTTAGAGCAAGTAGGCTCCATGAGGGATGTGACCCTTGTAACTGTGGGTATCCAATAGTGAGAAGAATTCACCAAAAGGCTTGCAGTGAGGGCTAGGCCCACCACACTGGGGGTGCACCAGGTGGGTGTCATGAAGGGTTCCTTTGTGCTGCTTGGTTACTCCCCTTGGGCAAGAGCACATATCCAAATCTCCAGAGCTAGCCATCCCTGCCTGTGTATTTCCTGTCTGACTGTCATTTTTCCAGGGAAGTCAGGCCGCTTAGCGTTTCCTAATCACCCCAGGCTTGCCCTGGTGTGTGAGTTTCCAGCTGGGGTTCTGTTTCCTGTGAAACTAGGAAAAAGGGCTTATTTCATAGCTGACCAAAGAAACTTAGCATGTCCGGTGCTGTGATCCCAATTTCCAGCTTATCCTAGAACTATGACTACATAGATGCACAGACTTGAATTGGAGTTTGGAGATCTTGGCCACTAAATTTGCTTTGGTGGCCCTTTGGAACAAGAGGCGTTTGCTCAATTACTGTTTTTTTTGTACATCTTTTAATCATCCAGTGCTAGGCATTGAGGGGTCACAGGATGACTAAGCCATGGTTAGTACCTTTGAGGAGCTCCTACGTGAGACAGACGTGGGAGCATGTGATTATGATCTTGTGTATTATGTATCATCAGGTCTGTACCAAGAGCTCTGAGTATAACACAGGAGACGTGACCTTTGAATTGACTCTTGAATGAATGAGGAGTTTGCCTATGCCAAGTTGGAAGGACTGAGAGTCACTCTATGCAGGGGTAGGGAACACACTGACATGGTAGAGACAAGATTGGGATGGTAAAGGGTACCCTGGGGTGTGTATGTTGGAGGGGGGTGTCTAACCCATTCCTAAGTAGTGGATTAGGCTCCATCCTATTAGCTGCAGGAGTAAGCAGAGGCTCCAGTGAGACTGACTTGCCTCTGTCTGGGACACTGCTGTACCGCTGGTCTGTGAGGTTGATGTTGGGGAGAGAGGCCAGAGAGTTTGTGGCGCTTTGCAGAGGAGCATTGACAAGACCTCACTGAGGTGGGGCAGAGATGCAGTAGCAGAAGGGAGAGGGGCCAAGGCTGGACACTAGTGTTTAGTAGTTATTTAGGCTGTGAGCTCAGGCTGCCAGGGTTATAATCTGACTGTTGTACAGTTTAATACTTTGTAATTTTTTAATTTTTTTTTTTTTTTTTTTAGGGAAGGGTCTAGGGGCTGTTCAGGGTCTCACTACTAGATTGGACTAGATATTTATTCTTATGTACAGCCTCCCAAGAGCTGTGGTTACAGGCACACAACACCACATCCAGTCTCAATTACCATCTCAGCGTGCCCTGGGTATCGAACCCCCAGCTGATGCTCCTGCTTACAGGCACTTTAATCTGCTGAGCTATTTGGCTGGCCCTAATACTTCATAATCTTGAGCATGTACTTTACTTCTCTGATCTCATCTATAAAAGAGAATAGCAAAAATGGCATTTATTTCAAAGGTTTTTTTAAAAATGACAATCTGGAGTAAGTCCTTGGCAATAAGTGTGAGGTGGTATACTTGCCTAATATGTGGATCTCTGATAGGAAAGAGGTAGGATTAAGTCTCCAGGAGGACTTGGTGGGAAGGAGATGGGGCATACCCTCTTGTGCCAAGGGGCTGGTACCTGTCCACAGGGTGAGGAGGCTCCCCACTACAGGCATTTGTAGGGAGATGGGACAGTGGGTAGTAGCAGCTGCTTAGGTGATAGATGTCACATTGACTTATTTCTAAGTTATCTGAGTATGCTAGTAGGAAGACCCTGTCTTCCAGGAAATGATCTGATGCCACAGCCAAGAGTGATGATAAGTCTACCTCTGCTGCCCCCATCTGCATCCATCTATTTTCTTTAACTCATCTGTTCTCGTTCTGTGCCCTTCCCCACATACCCTCAGTGGTATGTGGCTTCACTGAGGCCACAGATGGTACTTTGCAGAGAAGTGAGACCTAAGACCACAAAAGCCTCATTTTAGAAGACACACTACCCTCAAACTCTTAGACCCATAGAAGTCAGTGTGGATCTTAAGGAAAGTCCTAGAACTGTTTGGGAAACAGGGAAGGAAATGTTCGGGCCTACATTCCAGGGTGTCCTGTGGAGAAGAACAGTGTGCCAGCACTGCCCTGGGGAAATCAGACTCTGAGAGAAATGGTAATAGGAGTGGTCTAGGGCAGCATTGGCCAGATAGTCCCATCCTGTTGAGCAGCAGTGTTGCACTAAGTGTTGAGCATGACAGTCTGGAGATTTGTGTCAAGAGCCATCATATTTAGGGGTTTTTTTTTTTTGTTTGTTTGTTTTTTCATATTTAGGTTTGAATCTTAGCTCTTTTGTGACCCCGGACAAGTTACTTCAACTTATCAAGCTGATCTTCAGCCGACAAGAATAATTTCAAGCTAATCTACTGCGATTTTATAAGGGCAAGATTTTACGTGAAAGTGCCCAGTACAGCTTTTGGCATAGGTGGCACTTAAGTATTTGTTTACTTTACTCTTACCTTAGTTAACCTGAGAGCTCCCATTCTTTCCATGGCCATGCATGGCCACAAGTGGCTGCTCTGACAACTGCCTAGGAGCCTGTTAGCTACTTGTTTTGTTTGTTTACTTCCCGAGTCTACACAGAGATAAGGGACATAAAAATTTTAGTATTTGCATAGTATATTAAATGCTAATGGAACAAAAGCTCCACGAGTCCAGGGAAGCAGGAATTACTATCCTTCTCTTAGGAGGAGACCAAGGTTCCATGGGTGAGGTTGCATAGCAGGTTCAAGGCAGAGCCTAGGATTTGTGATTTCTGCTATAGTCTTCATTTACTTTTCATTTTGGAGAAAATGACAAGATGAATTGTACCATAGGTGTTATTTTTCTTGTTAATGGAACCAAGATATTTAATTTCTCCTCTGCCCTGTGGCCAAATATGTTTGACCAGCTCAGGCTTCTGTTTGTGGACAAGCTGGACTCATTGCCTCCATTCTAGAGTATCTTCTGCTTTCATCTTTTCCTAACACCCTCATCAAGATGTGTGGCTTCACCCAGACCTTTTCTCCAGCTGCTGTGAGGGAGTGGGTAGTAGCTGTTGTGAGAGACAGAAGAGCTTGTGCTCCAGACTTTTCTCTTCCTGGCTCATGGTGACAGTATACGTACACTTCTATAGGAAAACAGGAGACTCGGGGGCTCAGTGCCACAAGTACTCTGAGAAGAACCTCCTGAGAACCTCTTAGGACAGACTCCACAACATGTGTGTGCTCTGTGTTCTTTCATTCACGTGTCACACCATGTGTCGTAGACCTCTTTGCTTGGCACTTCAGGCCAAGACTGCCTGTGATTACTCCTGCCTCTGACTGATCCAGAGATAGTAGATCTCTAGCCTGGTTGGCTTTCCATAGCTACTCCTTCCTTTTAAAATTGAGCCTCAGTGGCTCACTGAATAAGCACCATACCACCTGTGCTTTCCTGGCTCTGTCCTGTGCTGTTTACTATGCTAAGCACTGTGGAGTCCAGTAGTTAGCATAAAGTTAGGGTAGACATAGCCAGAAAGAACGTCAATGGCCAAACTGAAGTAATTACAGGGTATGGCAGGTGCTATGGAGGAAACAAGCATGAGGACACTCTTTATCACTCACGGTAGGTGAGGGCAGGCTGTAATGATAGATGACCCATACATCCATGGCTAAAACAGCAAAGCTTCTTTTGTCTTTTATGTTAAATGAGATGAGGATAGAGAGGGGTCTGAAATACAGTAGTTGGGAAGATTTTCTGTGACTTATGGTTAGTTGCGCCAGTGTGGCTTTGCTACTTTAGTAGAACAGACTACTTTTCATTTATGTTGATACTGCCATGGCTGACATCTTTGAAAAAAGTGTCTTTGTGTCCAGACCGAGGTTCTTACCTAACTGTAATCTACCTGCAAGGAAATGCCCCTACTTAAGCTGCCACTAGCCTGTTGTGCACACAGCATCCTGCCATTAGAATTAGAGCAGCTCACTGCCTCTCATCATGTTACCCAAGAGCTTCTTTGCTGCATGTGCTGGAGCCTCTGGGCAGTGGAACCAGGCACCTGAAGGCTGCTCAGAAGTGCACTTAGCCCCCAGAAAGCACAGAAAGAAGTATGAATACTATGGAGTTGGAGGAGAGGCAGTGGGGATGGTTGAGTTGTTTGCTTTGGTGAAGGCTGTAGTCCCAAGAGATGGGGCTTGGAAAATCTCCACTTTTGTTCCTGGCAGCCTTTACGTTCTCATACCCCTCCTTGCAAGATGAGCTCCTCTTGAGGTGGTGTGAGGCAGAGCTTTGAGTGGCTGCAGTGTCTGTGTGGTAGGCACAAGTCTCTCTCCGTACTTCACCTCCCAGGAACTAGGCTCATCCTGGGGGAAGTAGGGAGGCGCTCCTTTTACAGCCCACATGTAGGCTTTGTGTATAGGCTCTGCTGCTTCCTTCCGGTCTTGGCCCTGGTGTTGGCTGGTGGCCCTGGCTTCTGCAGGATTCAGGATGTAAACGGGGTGAGGCTTTCTCCTACAGAAGACTGATATCTCATTAAGTAAGCCCAGTCTTGGCATAGAAGAGTTAGGACAAAGAAAGGTGATCCTAGGAACTTGTGAGGTGGAATAGTCCTTAATTTGGTGAACATTGCATAAATCCATAAAAGTCCAGGGCTTGCAGGAAACAGTGGTGCCCAGTGCTATAGGCTAAGCCCACAGGCCCAGTTGGAAGTTGGTTCTTTCTGTAGCAACTCTTCCTGCTCCATGGGTTCCCTACTCTATTAACTGCGTGTCATTGTTGGGTAAAATATCTCAGTGAAGCTCTAGACCTTAGCAGGAATGGGTGAGGAGTTGGCCCAGGTGGAGAGCTCACTTTGAAGTTGGCTTCTTGCTTTTTGGAGACTTGGGGATTTGGCTGAGTTGAAATGTCAGGAGGAAAGGGATTGTTGAGGTCATGCATGCCCCTGTTTCACAGTATTCTTGATTTGTCCTTATCTGTGGTAGGAATAGAGCATTGATCACACTGGCTTTTGGCTTTGTAGATGAGGGTGGGGAAATTCTAGCTTCGTGGGATTGAGTGACTGCCTCAGGCCAGAGAGTGTGGGCCTGAGGTCACAGAATGACTAACCCTAGGAAAGATGAGAGGAGGGAGGGCCCTAGTTGGCTGCAGGTCCCACAGGTTTCTCAGCCTACTTGGAGACAAGTCAACAAAGAAACATAGCTCAGTTCACTCAGCTGGCAGGCTGGGTGTCAACAGAGGCAGGGGTTAATGGTCTTTTCTCTGAGGCTTTGCTGACCTTCCACCTGATACTCTCCCTGCCCCACCTGATATTCCAGATGTTTGGGGGCAGCACTGCTCATCCAGAGCACTTCCTGTACTTACCACAATAACTTGAGTGTAATATACCTGTGTTAGCATGTTAGTCCCAGCTGGGATTGTGGACTCCTTGGGAGCTCATAGCATATCCACAAAGGAGGTTAGAAAAGGCAACATGTGTCACTTTGTCAGGAACTTTGTGGAGGGCCTCAAGAGTGGAAGAAGAGCATCCTCTCCAGTGAAGACAGAATGCCTGGGTATTAAGACTCCTCTGAAGAGGCAGCCCTGATCCTGCCTAAGAACTGGCCTGAATTGAAGTATGAAGCTCCAGGCAAAGATGTGTGTTAGAGGAATCTGAGATGAGAAGTTATTTCAAAAGGCTTGAATTAGGGAATTAAAGTGGAGAGGGAAAAATGTCAAGGCATCCATCTCAGTAGGGAATGTGATTTTTGAAGCCTCTGAACTGTGCTTCTTAGTAAGGCAGTGAGTTGTTACCTTGGCATGAGCTTAGAACTGTATCACTCCTTGGGGCCTTGCTCTACCAGGAAGCGAAAGGGAGATACAGTGGCTTGGGCAGTCATGGCCCCAAGAGAGTGTGGCCAAGTAATGTGGAAGGTTGGATCATGTAGCTCTAAGAATGTAAAAGCCTCATGGGACCTGCAGAGGCAGGGTATCTGATCGAGTAGGCCTGGGATTTGATGACTTCCTTTTGTCATTGAAGTTTATTTACTCTTCTGAGGTTTAAGATGGGCCCCACCTTCACCCCAAGAGATAGCATATCATAAACAGAAAGTAGGGTTCCAGGGCCTGGTGTGAGACAGTGGGAGCTTGGGGGCTCAAGAGTTCCACAAGGGAAAGGCTTTTGCTCTCCCCTCTACTTATCTCTGTACCTCAGATTGTGGAAGGAAGACTCCAGATTTTCCTTTCCCCTTCTAACCCATGCCATGTGTTATTCTCTTGGAGGGTCCTGCAGAGACAGATTTTCAGAGAATGACCGTCAAGTATCCCGGGCAATGAGGGTAAGGTCTCATTTCTCTAGTGAGCAGGAACAGGTCAAGCAGCAGTAACTTTTTTTTTTTTTTTCCCCACAAATACTTAAGTTCTTTCTAAGCATGGGGCAATGAAGATGGTAGGCAACTGTTTATACCCTCAAAGGAGTTTACGTTCTAGTGGAGGAGATAGCCTGAAATACGCATGTGGGTACTACTGTGAGGATTGCCACAAAGCAGCAGTGCGTGGCGTAGACTGCAGTCCTTCCATCCTCCCCTCTATCTGTATTGGCCGTGTTTGGCCACCTCCCACAGGTGTCCTGAATGAGGCAGTACAGAGCCAAGCCTGGAGTGCAGGCAGCTTGGCTTTGCAATACTGTTGGCTCTGCAGCTCACCAGTTGCTGCCTTGTGTGAGTACATTAACATCTCTAGGCTCAGTTTTTTCACTTGAGAAGTGAATACTACCAGCTTCATAGTGTTGTTTGTAAGGATGAAACCAGTCTTATTAAGAGCTTGTGTAAGGCTCTTTGGAATGGTCTTCCTGTCCACTGGAAACTCAGTGGACTTTGGGTCATCCCAGGAAGTCAAGGGGAGCTCACCGCTTGCTCTGTTCTCTCTTTTTTTTTTTTTTTTTTTGCAGAACCGGGGATTGAACTCAGGCCCTTGTGCTTTGTGTAAGGCTCTTATAAATGTACAAATGTCTGAAAAGTAAAGAAAGGTGTAAGAAATGAGTGATGAGATGCTGTTCTCTTTCTACCAAGAGGGTAGTTTCCTTACCCTCTGCTTCACAGCTCCTCAGGGCTTTTGTGTCAGGACTCTGTTTAATATCAACCATTCACCATAATGTGCAAATCTATTCTTTCCTCTCACATTCAAGATTCTTTCTGGGGGGTCTGCAAGATAGCTCAGCAGTGTAAAGTGCCTGCTTAGGCAGGCACAGGGACTACAGTTCAATCCCTGGCACCACATACCATGCCAGCCCTGCGCCAAGGATGGGCTGAGCCAGCCATATATACACACACTCTAAAAAAATTTTAAAAACTAGCCCTTTCTTTAAAAAAATTAAAATAAAAGATTATTTTTTGGGTCTCACTATGTAATTCAGGCTGACATTAAGCTCACTATGTAGCACAGGCTGGCCTTAGTCTTGTGGCTCTCCTTCTGATTCAGCCTGCTTTCTTTTTTTTTTTTTTTTTTTTTTCTTTTTTTTTTGTGGAACCGGGGACTTGCTTTCTGAGTGCTAGGATTATAGGCATGTACTGCCATACCAGTATTCAGGCTCCTGGAGATACCTGTATAGCACTTCAGTACCTGGCATAGCTCTCATAGGTGTTCACTAGATCTTGAGGAATTGGATTGGGGCTGGTGAGTAAAAAGACTGTAAATAATGATTCTAAAGTTTGTATTTTGTGTACCTCTTTAAGTGGTGATGATATTAGCTGACCCAAGGGGCATGGCAAGAGACCTGAGTTTTGGTAAGAGAAGATAGTATTTGGTTTAAGGGTTGTCCTTAGAGTGTTTTTGAGAATGACTGGTGAAGGTAGGAGGTATGCATTTGGATTGTAGGGTCTGAAGCTTAGAGGCTAGAGATTTGTGGTGAATTGCTTAGAGGTTAAGAGACAATTATAGCATGGCTGACACTCGAATAGGAAAACAGCAAACCAATTGAGTTACTGAGCCTTGAAAAAGTCCAGTAATTTAATGGGGGGTAAGCATGTAGCTCACAAGGCCGTAGAAAACCCAAGCAAGATTGTGTGGGATAAAACAAGGGCAGAGGGTTGGGGAGATAGCTCAGTAGAATGTGTTTACCTCGCATGCGCAGGGTCCTGAGTTCAATCCCTGGTACCACAAATCAATCAGTCAATCAATCAATCAAGGCAGAGCTTCAAGTAGGAGTGGGGTTTGAAGTCAAGAAAGAGGATAAGCTTCCCTGGCAAGTGCAAGGGTCTGAGTTCAATCCCTGGTTCTGCCCAAAAAAGAAAAAAGAAAAAGAGGATGAGGCTGGGGAGATAGCTCAGTAGAATAAGTGCCTGCCTGGCAAGCACAAGATCCTGAGTTCAATCCCTAGCACTGGAAAAAAAGAAAAAAGAAAGAGAATGAAAGAAAAGTGACTTATACCCAGACTCTTATCCTCCATGTAACCTTAATGTACTGTGAGAGGTATTCTTTGGGGCCTTTCAAGATCTCAGGAGTCCTCTGGACTTTATTAAAAAAAAAAAAAAAAAAAAGAAAGAAAGCTACCTCTCTCTGCTGCTACCTTCCCCTTACTGCAGTGGTCAAGGCCTCTGGAGACACACTTTTCCTCACTTCTTATCCATGATGCTTTTTACATGCTGTTCCTGTAGCACAGTAGGCTTTCCATATCAGTCTGTTGGCTTCTGGGACCCCCTCAGCCCAATGTGCACAGTTAAGCTCTCCATATCTGCGTCCCATCGATTCAGCACCACAGATATCTCCCTGTTGCCATACTGAGCGTGACTTCATAGTTATCTGCTTCCTCATCTGCTTCTTGTACCAGGCAGGACAAAAAGAGAAATGCTTTACTGGTCTGTTTCCCCAGGACCCAACCCAGCACGAGACATGGAGTAAATAGATACCTTGTCAGTGTTTAATCAGATGATGGAATAAATAAGCCCAGTAAGGGACCAGGGAGATGGCTCAGTATAATAAGCGCTTCCCTGGCAAGTGCAAGGGCCTGAGTTCAATCCCCGGTTCCACCAAAAAAAAAAAAGCCCAGGAGATAACTGCTGTGCTGCCCTCTAGCTTTTGAGTTTTCCGAGTGGGGACTCCCTTCCCCTTCTTCCTTTGGAGCCCAGACATTAACACCTCTGGAGTGAGTGAGAATAAACTAGTGTCCGAGGAAGAGGTTTTGCTTAGCTGGGTGGCATGAGGGCTCACTGTTATAGCTGCCCTCCTTTTTCTCATGATGTCAGGGCTAGTGGCTGCTTTGTGGATACTACCAGAGGACCCCAGTTAGCCATGAGTTCCTATGTGACTGTGACAAAACCTTTTAAACCCTCTGTTTCCTTATTGCTGTAAATCCAGGAATTCCTCTAGAATCTAAACTTTAGGTAGCACATGTTTTTTTTTTTTTTTTTGGCAGAACCGGGGATTGAACTCAGATCCTTGCGTTTGCCAGTCAAGCGCTTATCCTACTGAGCCATCTCCCTAACCCGGTAACACATGTATTAATGAAGATCCTGTGTAGCTGTGACCTAAGCAGTAATTCATAGTTGTACAGGATCCCATGGAGGAGAATCTCACAGATCTCATCTGAATGGTGTCTTCCTGTTTACCAAGATGGGAAAGGGGCCGGATGCTAAGTCAGTCATGGGTGCTGTCAGGTGTTTGGGGAATTCCCTTGTGGATGTAACCTGGACTCTACAGTTTGACTGGGGTTTCTTCTGTCCTGAGAAGGGAGCACTGCCCCTCCCCTGCTACTTTTGGTTTGGTATAGCTGCAGCTGCTGTATAGGAATGGGAAAGAAGATTTGGCCCAGCATCATTTTCCCTTTGCCACATGACCCTATGACCTTCATGTAAGGGAATTCTGTCTTCATGGCAGTTCAAGAAATGGTTTTGTTGAGGCCAGGGCACACTAGAACAGGCTCCAACAAGATCGAGTCTAATGTAAGATTTTGGGGTTGAAATGTGGTGTAGAAACATGGTGGGTCCCCTCCACTTCTGGTCTCCTGTGCTTCTTTTGGGGAACGATTGCCTGGCTCCCTGGAGTGAGCTCTGAGGAATTTTAAGAACAGGTTAGTGCCCCACCTTTACTGTTCCTTTCTTTTCCCTAGGGTTCCTGCTATCCTGGAACTCTGCCTGGGCTCCATGAACACTGCTAGTGTGCATATATTTCTGCTGGACAGGGTAGTCATTCCACTGCACTGGGGAGGGGGAGAGCTGCTGGCTAGGTTAATGTTGGTTGGAGTGGGCAGGAAAAGAAGTCCAAGACAGGAGAGTTGACCCTTTGAAGGAGATGGCACTCAGTCCTTGCTGGGCATTATCCTCTCTCCTTTTACTAGCTCCAGACTTGCTGCCCATCTTTTAGTTTGACTCTTTGATATCACCCTCTCCTCTGACTGCCCAGTGGATTGTGCTACCCAGTGGGTCAGTGCTTTCTCAGGGGTGGGGCCTGTTCTGCAGAAGTAGGTTCTCAGTCAGCTCTGTTCACAACTCCCAGGGGACTTGGGATTTGTTCTGTGGCTCAGATGAGGAAACAGTGACTGCCATTATGTCTAATATGATACCAGACTGGGAGTCTGGCCTGAAAGAGAAGAGATGCAAAAGTAACAGGGTCCTTTCCAGAGTCCCTGACTGGGTCATGCAAACTTTGATTTTATAAATTCTCTTTATAGTATTTTACCTTAATGCTTAGAGATGGCCTCAAACGCCAGCTAGCAACCACATTTCCTTTTGTCAAAAAGCCAAAACCCATATTATCTATAATCCCAACACTTGAGAGGCTGAGGCAGGAGGATCATTGTGAGTTCCAGGCCAACATAGGCTACATAGTGAGTTCAAGATCAATCTGAAATACATAGTAAGACCCTATCTCAGCTAATAAAACCAAAAAAGAAAAAATCTGAAGTTAAGAGTGGTAGGTGGGCCAGGACTGACACTCCTGGGTAGGTGTCTTTGTGTAGGGAAAGTGCCTAGCAGTTAGACCCTGCCTGAAGCTTTCATTTATGTATGGTGAGCCAGAGGAATGACAAACTTGGTCTTTGTGATTTCAGGCCTATTGGGCCCTTCCTGTGATTCTACCCCACTGTATTTGAGATGGAGGGGATGCATGTGCCTCAGATTGTTGGGGGTGCCATAGGCTCAGGAAGCAACACCTGACAGCAAACATATGTGGAGCTGAATGTATGGCTCCCAAAATCCCATTCTTCATGCAGTGCCCCATTCTGTGAGATCCTATTTTGAGCTGAGGAAATATTGCTTGGATTCTTTTTTCCTTGTGGCCCAGCTTTGACAAACATTTGTCTCTTCACCTGTCTTTTGTAGACCCCAAATCAACAGCACTAGACAGGCAGGCAGGCATGAGGTGCCCAGCAAAGCCAGCACTCAGACCATCTTTCTGAGGTTAAAAAAAAAAAAAAAAATCCCAGTTTCCTAATGAAGAAATTAAGGCTGAAAGAACATGGGACTGCCAAAGCATCACAGCTGGAATTTAAGACTATGGATCTCCTTGCTAGGTATGACAGCTTCATGAATCAAATGGTCAGTGCAGGCCTCCTGAAAGAGCTGGAGGAGACAGATCTAAACTAGGACAGAGAGCAGAGCAGAGCCCCCAAGATTCCATCTGAGCCAAAAGCTGCCTAGCCTGTATAAGGGGGGAGGGGTTCTCAGTCCTCAGAGCTGGCATGTGACACTAGCCCTTGGCACATAGGTAAGTAGTCCTTTATTTCCTCAAAGCCCCTCAAAAAGAGTCCAGTTGAGAGCCATAGTCCATACCTATAATCCCAGCACTCTAGGAGGCCAAGGCAGAAAGATAGAAAATTCAGGTTCAAGCCAGGGTGATTTCAGGAGACCTTGTCTCAAAAAATAAAAAGGGCTGGGGATGTAAGCTCAGTAACATCCCTAGTAACGCCACCCCCACCCCCACCCCCACAAGGGGCTGAGTTTATTTCTCCATCAGTGTTTTGAGATTAAATCTAAGAGTTTGGGTCCTTCTCACTACTCCAGGCAGTTTGTCTTGCTACTGCCATAGGCATATTTGGAACAGCATACTTAGGCCTTCTCTGGCCCTTGGTTCTTGGACAGATGAACTTGTAGGAACCTCTCATAGGCTGTGCTGATCTGGATGTGCTCAGTTGTGGGTGCACCTGGGGATGGGGCCTTAGTCAACTCTCTGTGGGGTGGCTCCCTGGGATGGTTATAGAATCCTTCCCTTGTTCTCAGTTTCTCTTTTTCACTCCCCTGTCTCTTACATAGTAAGGTCCTCTCAGTAACTGATTTTTCTTTTTTCTTTTTTGGCAGAACCGGGGATTGAACTCAGATCCTTGCGCTTGCCAGTCAAGCACTTATCCTACTGAGCCATCTCCCCGGCCCCCTTAAGTTGTTGAGTTTTGGGTGGATTTCCCTGGGGTCTTTTTTTTTTTTTTTTTTGCGGAACCAGGGATTGAACTCAGGCCCTTGTGCTTTCCAGGGAAGCGCTTATTCCACTGAGCCACCTCCCCAGCCCTCTGATTTTTCTTTTCCTCTGCTGTTCCCCTGTTCTACATGGTGAGAACTCTGGGCTACAGACTCCAGGTACAAGATGTGCTTCCCCTGTTCTTAGTAGCCCTCTCTGCTCTCTGAGTTCCTGAGTTCTGGGGTCTGATAAGCTCAGCCACAACTAGGACAGAAGCCCTACCTGACTGGAGAGTCTTCTCAAGCTGGCAGTTCTTGGGGGACCAGCTTTGGGTGTCAGGAATGAAAACCCTGCTGTATTTGTTCTGGGAGGCAGGAGGATGGGGGTGGGGTAGAGATAGTACAGGATGTACTTTCAAGACCCTGGTAGAGCATCTAATTGCTGCCAGGTTAGGTCCTTTTGAGTGTGCATTTGGCTTGAAGGACTTGTAGTCCATCAGGGCCTGACTAGTGTCTTCTTGTGGAAGAAAGAACAAGGGAGCAGGTGTGGACAGTGGGAGCTTGGAAGCCTGGCGGGTCTTGTTCTTTGCTTGCCTGGTCCCTATCTCAAGCAGGGATTTACCTTCAGCCTGGTCTGTGTAGGGGGGATGCAGGAACACAGGACATGCAGTTCACCTGGGACCTGATGGCTCCACGCACATGCATATGTGTGTGTGTGTGTGTGTGTGTGTGTGTGTGTGTGTGTGTGTGTGTCTGTCTGTCTGTCTGTCTGTCTGTCTGTCTGTCTTGTCTCCAGAGGACACTATGAAGGTGGCTCCCTGTGGCCTGGCAGCAGGCCTTGGGCTGGTTCTTCAGTAACGTGCTGAGTAGTAGCCCCACTGTTACAGAGTTACCTGGTACCCAGTGGACAGTGGAAGGGCAAGCCATTGCTGTGGACTGTGGAGATCCTGGTCTGTATGCACTTGTGTGTGTACACACCTTTTGTAAGAAGGTAGAAGAGAAGGGTGAACAGCTCTACACAGGAAGAGCATGCTGGTTTCTGTTTCAAAAGGCACAGGTTGTGGTGGTTCTGCACTTTCTGATCTGGGCATTTCCCTGATGAAAACTTCGCCTATGCTTGACAACTTTTGTTCACAGGCTGAGTCTTTATGATGCAGTTCTTCCCTTCCTTTTTACTACCTGAGTATAACATCTCATTTTTACTTTATCCCCTTTTGATTGCCCCTCCACTCGTGTGCCTCCTGTTAGGTTTTGTTTTGTTTTTGTTCATTCAGCAAGCACTGGAGATGCTCTGCTGTGCCTGAGGGAGAGGAGCAGCTTCCATTTCTGTAACTGCAGGAGGTGGCAAGAGAATGATTGGATCTTTGGTTGAAGAGAAAGGAGTCTGAGCGAATGGAGCTAGGCCCAGAGCAGAATGAAAGGGAGACGGGAAGCACGGGCTGTTCTGGTTGCAGATTTGGGTTTCTTGGATGGAGCAGAGAAGACAGGAGACTGGAGGTGAAGGGTAGTCTGGTTTTGTTTTGTTTCTGCTGCTGTAAACCTCTCAGCCCCCACCATGAGGACTCCAAGGCTGTAGGGAAGCATGTTCTCTTTAGCTGTGGGGGCAGCCTAGGGAGGGGAGTGAGCAGTGCCTCCAGGGCAGGTCAGAGGGGTGGGGCCTAGCAGTTGCTGAGATCAGGGGGTGGGGGCCTGAGCTCTCAGCTCAGTGACAGCCAGAGGGCTTTTCCTAGGGGGGAGGTGGAGTGGGATGTGGGAAGAACCAATACTGCTGTGTTGGGAGAGCTAGGGATAAGGCCAGAAGTGCTATTAATGTTCCAGGTGGGATAGATGGGGCCCACTGTGACTACAGGGACAAGATAGGAGTAAAGAGAGCCAGGGTTTTAGCTGTTAGGACATTGTAGCCACATCAGTGGGCCCTGTGGGCTAGGAAGGTTCTTGGGCTAGGGGCTCGTCAGAGCTCCAAGTCTTTAGGCCAGTGTAGGGTCACAGCATTTTATTTAATTTAATTTTATTTTATGCATGTGGGTATGTATGTTGGGTTAGAGCATTTAAGAGGTGCCTGAGCTCAGGGAGAGCTCTTAGCCTTCAATTAGCTAAGCGAAGTTTCTTCCTAGCGACCTGGCCCTCCCTCAGTCTGTCCTGGGCTGGCATGTCTGCCCTCTGTCCAGTGTCCCAGCTAACCCTGGAGGATAGTGTGAGTTCATAGCTAAAGTCCCCCTTGTGCTAGAATGTCAGGCCTTCTCCAGGTCTTGGATGAGATCCTCTGCATTGGAGCAAGCTCTGGTCAGAGAACAAAACTCCCTCCGGATCCCACACAAAGTGCTGGTGCGTTTATGTAGCACTTTTGGTCTTGTGAATATCCTCCTGATGCTCCTTTGTCAGTTTACAAATGAAACAGTGGGGATAGAGTTATCCCTCTGCTGAGATCACACAGCTAACATGAGTTAGACCTAAGATTCTATTCCAAGCAGTCTTACCCCAGAGCCTGTGTGTGTTTTTGTTGGTGGTTTTGTTTTGTTTTGTTTCTGCCATTCTGCCTTCTAGAGAAACTGAATCAGGGCTTTTTTTAATAGATGGTAAAAGTAGAACTGAGAAATTAATGAGAAGGCAGCCCTGAGTTACGCCGCATTTTCAGTCCAGTTAGAGGCCAAGGCAGGTCATTTGCCATTCAGGCCTGTGTAGTTCCCCAGTTTGTGCTGTGTGAGGGCAAGAGAAGCAGCCAAGGGCTCTTGACAGCTACAGTAAGAAAGTAATCCCAGACAGCATAGTGGGCTAGGCTTAGGATGGCTCTTGTGCTTGGACAGCACTCCCTTAGGAGAAGCAGGCCTCTTACAGAGGCTTGTGTGCTGCTGTCTTTAGGGTGTGGGGTATTTCAGGTATATGCCAGTTCTCTGGGCATGAACCTGTTTTCTCCCAGGGATCTTGAGGCCCATCTGGACCTGCCCAGCTCTGTTCCTGGAACTTACAGTCAGATCTGTGTGTGCTTTGTCTGCAGGAAGCTTGGGTCCCCATAGGTCCTTTTCTAGGTCAAATCAGGTAGCCTGTATTCTCTACAAAGGAATGAAGATGGGGAATGGGTGCCACCCACACAGAGTTCCTTGTGCCCCATCTCACCCCTTAACCCTTAGCAAAGGTCTATCCTTAGATCAACATAGCTTTGTTTCATCACCTAAGATGCCTATGGTTTGGGCTCTGCTCCTAAGGAAGGAAAAAGAGGGTTTTTTTCTTTGTGGTTCTTCCCAGAGAGAGTGTGGGAATAAGTGGGGAAACCAGGCTGTCTTCCTTGTAGCTGACTCTAGAAATCACCATCCTCACTTCAGCTCCTTCATTACCTTCTTTCTTTCTTTTTTTTTTTTTTTTTTTCATTACCTTTCTAGTTGATATTCGTGAGATCAAAGAAATTCGCCCAGGGAAGACCTCACGGGACTTTGATCGCTATCAAGAAGACCCTGCTTTCCGGCCAGATCAGTCACACTGCTTTGTCATCCTTTATGGAATGGAATTCCGCCTAAAGACCCTGAGCCTGCAAGGTGGGAGTTAGGGGCCTAGAGGAGGTAGGGAATGAATGAGGGGATGGTCTGCCAGCCTGTGGCTCAGTAGGAGGTACATGCCTTCAGTTTAACTCTTATCCTTGCTTATAGCTACGTCTGAAGATGAAGTGAACATGTGGATCAAGGGCTTAACTTGGCTGATGGAGGACACAATGCAGGCAGCTACACCCCTGCAGATTGAGAGGTATACACAGCTGCACTGGATATGGTCAGGGCTAGGAGCCTACAGGGCTACAGGAACAGGGACAGACACTTCAGGCCCTTATGTGCCTAAATACCACTTGCACCTCTCCTCACCAAGGGCTTATCCAAGATGAGAAATGGCTCTCACCTCAGGCTTCTCTTTCCAGGTGGCTCCGGAAACAGTTCTATTCTGTGGATCGCAATCGTGAGGATCGGTAGGTGCTGAACTGTGGGTGGAAACAGTCAGAGCAGTGTCTGGCCCTTGAGCGGCTTCCTGGAGAGCCAGGAGCCAGCCTGCCTTAGGTGGGGTGAGGAGCTCTGGCACAGGCAGCTCTCTGCAGAAAACGGGCTTTGGTGAGAGCTGAGGAGAGAAGCTAGCAAGAGTCTGTTTTGTGCTTTACTCCTGGCCAAAGTGTGCACTTGCAGAACTGGCTCTGAGTGGCCTGCAGGCTACCCTGAGCGTCAGGCCAGCTGCTAGTATATGAGAGAATACCTTGAAGTACACAGTTTTCAAGCTTGGTGCGGCAGCCAAAGTGCCAAGGAGAGATAAGGGAACAACCACCAGATAAGGCTGCTGTGCTGTGATGAGGGCCCTCTGGTCATCCCAAGCATTGGGGAGCTACGGGGAGTTCTGGAGAGAGGAGTGATGTGCCCTGACTTCGAGTCTGCTTGGGATCACGGTGACTGTTAAGGAACTGCTGTTAGGAGTTGCTTCATCTCTTCAGGTGAAAGAGCTTGGATCCAAGTGATGATGGTAGGAAATGGCTGTGTTTGGGCTATTTTATAGATTTTATTTTTTAAAAAATTGTGGCTTCTTTCCCTCCGGTTTTGGTATCAGGGTGATGCTTGCTTCCAGGAATGAATTTGGGAGTACTGCTTCCCTTTCAGTTTCCTTAAGGAGTTTGAGAAGTAGTGGTATTAGGTCTTACCTCAATTTCTTATAGAATTCAACAGTGAATCTGTCAAAACCTGGGCTTTTCTTTAAACCTACAAAGGTTTTTAATTACATGTTTAATTTCATTGATTGGTACTGGTTTGTTTAAGATTTTCATATCTTCTTTTTTTTTTTTTTTTTTGGCGGAACTAGGAATTGAACTCAGACCCTTGCTCTTGCCAGGGAAGTGCTTATTCTACTGAGCCATCTCCCCGGCCATATCTTCTTGATTCAGGCTTGGTAGTTCTTGTATATCTAGGAATCTGCCCATTCTGCATTTTCCATCTTATTAGAATACGAGTTTTCTCAGTATAACTGGGCCAGCAGTATAACTCAGTGGACTAAGCGCTTGCTTAGATAAACACATGGGCCAGGGTTTGATCCCTGGCACCATATGCTGCACTGGCCCTGTCCCCAGGCACACTGAGCCAGTGATAGAGTCTGGGTGTGGTGGTACATGCCTGTAATCCCAGCACTAGGGAGGCACGTATCAGGAGGATCACTATGAGCCTGAGCCGTGTAGTGAGACCGTGCATCAAAAAAAAAAAAAAAAAACAACTTAGAATGTAAGTTTTCAGAGTAGGTACAGATAGATGATCTTTTGAGTTTTTGCAGGGTCTGTTGTAATTTCATTCCTTATTGTGTGGATTTGAGTCTTTCCTTTTCTTGATAAGATTGGTTAAGGGCTTGTCAATTTTATTTAATCTTCCAAAGAACCAACTCTTCAGTTCATTGATTTTTTTTTCTTTTCTTTTCTTTTCATTTTTTTGGTAGGGTTTTTTAGTCTCCAATGTGTTAATATCTGCTCTGAACTTTATAATTTCCTCCTTCGTGTGAGCTTTTGGCTTAGCCTGCTCTTTCTTTTTTAGAAGTTTGAGGTTCATCATTATGTTGTTTATTTGTGCTTGCTGTGTTTTCCTGATGTGGGTATTCAGTGCTATAAATTTTCCCTCTTAAGGCTGCTTTCATTGTGTCACATAAGTTCTGGAGTGTTATATCATCATTATCAATTAATTGTAGAAACTGTCTAATTTCTTATTTAATTTCATCTGTGTTCCTTGGGTTGTTCAGGAGGGTGCCATTTAATTTCCATGTGATTATGAAGTTCTTGTGGTTTGTTTTTGCCATTGACTTCCAATTTCATTGCACTATGGTCAGATCATATGCATGGGATAATTTCAGTTCCTTTGCATTTACTTAAGCATGTTCTATGAGCTAGTATGTGGTCTGTTTTAGAGAATGTCCCATGTGCAGCTGAAAAGAATGTGTATCTTAATGTACAGTAGAATACTGTAGATGTCTACTAAGTCCATTTTTATTTCATAAATTTGGTTCAGTTCTAACATTTCATTATTGACTTTTTGTCTAGTTGATCTGTCTTTATTTTTTAATTTTATATTTATTTTTGTGGTACTGGGGATTGAACTCAGGACCCTGCGCTTGCAAGGCAAGTATTTATTCTACTGAGCTATGTCCCCAGCCCATGATCTGTCTTTAAGTGACAGTGGAGTTAAATTGTGTTTTGAAGATAAAGCGAAAAAGAATTTACTAACATTGAGTTCAAAGTGTGAGAAAGACGATTTGAGAATTGGTATGCTTTTTAGCTTGAACACCTAGAAAATGGAGTTACCATTAACTGAGATGGGAAGACCATGGGAGGAGCACATTTTGGGGAGCTTAGGAGCTCAGTGTGGGTATAAGTTCTATGATCTTTGAGTAGAGGTGTGGAGTTGTTAGGTGAATGAACAATAATATGGGAGTAGATTGATGATATAGGAAGTTTTGGAGGTGGATGAGATCGTCCATGTGGGCAAGTATAGGAAGAAAAGGGAAGAAGTCCAGTGGCTGACCCCAGATTACTCCCATACTGGGGATGGGGCCAGGTGGCAGCTAGTTAGAGAAGAAGAAACCCTGGAGAAAAGGCAGTGCAAGTTGACCATTGTGTTGGAAAGAGCAGTGTCAGCCCAGTGGGTGCCCAAGCAATATAAAGGGAGCAGTTCAAGGACAAAAAGGGAGTGTGAGTGACCTCAAGGAGTTTTGCTATGGAGAGCAGCAGAAAGGGGGTAGCAACTGAAGAGATAGGCAGTACAAGGCAGAAGAAAGAGCCTATTTGTAGTGATCAGAAGCTGTCTGTTGGCTTACTGGGAAATGGGTACCTGGACAGTACCTACCTCCTGGGGTAGTGAAAGTCAGGTGAGATGACCCCTGTACAGGCAGAATTCAATTCAACATTTGACCTCTTCATGTAGAATAGATCCCCTCGGAGTTTTGGTGTTTGCCACTGTACTCTCAGGCCAAAGGAGGAGGTATGAGGTATATGTAGTCCACTCCACTGATACTACCTTTCAGGAGAGAAAGTCTCCCTTTTCCATCTTGTTCATCCTGTTGCCAGATCCACATCCCAGCCCTGTGTCCTGGTCAGGACAGTCCTGAAGGGCAAGGATGCTGGCTCTCTGACTAAGGACCTTTTCTGGAGCCCATTCCCTGTCTCGTCCCAAGACGATACCTAGTCACTAGCATTGGTGTTTGGCTGTGTGGGCCCACCTGCTTCCCCTCCATCCCATTGCACTATGTGCTGACTGATGCTGGGACTGCATGCCGGTTGTGAGGTTTCTAGTAGTTAGGGGGTAGGGAACCAAGTGCCAAGCAGTTGTGAGGAAGCATTGCCTTCAGTCGAGCCAACGAGACCTGGAGGGGCAGACTGAAGCACTGCTGGTTGGAGTGGGATGAAGATTGCTTTTCTTTTCTCCATATTTGACCTGCTTTGCTGAGCCTGGTTACCTCTTGTCAGAATCATAGTTTTTCTTCCCTTAGATAAGGAAACTGAGGCCCGGAGAAAGGAAGGGACTTGGGGCTGGTGAGATGGCTCAGTGGTCTAAAGCACCTACTTAGAACAAGCTAAGCAAAGCACAGGGACCGCGGTTCAATCCCCCAGCACCACATGCCAGCCAGCCCCGCCCCCTGGTGGGCTGAGCTGGCCACACACACAAAATAAATGAAATTAAATAAAAAAAAAAAAAAAAAATCTTAAAAAAAATTAAAAAAAAAAAAAAAAAAGGAAGGAAGGGACTTTTATCACACCATGGTTTCTCTTGATCACACCATGGGTTCTGATGCAGTTTTACCATCAGGACTCCAGGTTCCCAGTATAGGGTTGTTTACCTCTGTCCAGCCCTAGGTGATCTCAGCTGACAGGTTAGAGTTAGAAGTTAGGTAAGGCCATTGGGGTTATCTCTGTTTTCTCAGTATATCAGCCAAGGACCTGAAGAACATGCTATCTCAGGTCAACTACCGGGTCCCCAACATGCGCTTCCTCCGAGAGCGGCTGACGGTAAGAACCTTTAGGGCTGTCTGCTGAAGGGGAGTCCAGAAGCCTTTGAACTAGGGCCTGACAGGCAGTTTTGCTTCATATTATACAGGACCTGGAGCAGCGCAGTGGGGACATAACCTACGGGCAGTTTGCTCAGCTGTACCGCAGCCTCATGTACAGCGCCCAGAAGACGGTGCATGAGCCACTGCCCTCCCTTGCCCTGGTCCTTGCTCCCCCAACCCATCCCTAACCCTGTTTGCCTCCACCTTGCTACCCTTCTGCCTGGGAGCTTTTGGGTGCTGCTGTTCCTGCTCCCTTCCCGAGGCCCATCTTATCTGCTGCCCTAGCCTATCTTCCTGAGAGTCCCTTTCCCACAAGGCCTCCCAGGGCTTGTTCCCTGACCAGGTTCTGTTTCCTGCAGATGGACCTTCCCTTCTTGGACACCAGCACCTTGAGGTTCGGTTTGAAGCATGGAAATGGGATTCTTCTGGGTGGCTCCTGCTCTAGGTCGGAAGCAGTGGGAGGAAGAATCATGGCAGACCATCTGGCCAGCTGTGCCGGGCAGGAGCTGGGTTCTGCCTTTTAAGGGACCCCTTTTGTCTGTCAGCCATGCCAGCTACCTGGCTGCCAGGCAGTTACCTTCTCTCCTAGCAGGTCTGGGGAGCGGCCAGAGCTCTGCCGAGTGTCTCTTCCTGAGTTTCAGCAGTTCCTCCTGGAGTACCAGGGGGTATGACTGGGGTGGGCTGAGCTGGGGTGTTGGGCCAAGAAGTGGGACATCATTTTCTCATGCCTCCCTCCACCCTCATCAGGAGCTGTGGGCTGTTGACCGGCTCCAGGTGCAGGAGTTCATGCTGAGCTTCCTTCGTGACCCCTTGAGAGAGATCGAGGAGCCTTACTTCTTCCTGGATGAGGTAAGCCCCATTTTTTACCCCTTTTGTTCAATATAATAGATGGGGTGGTCAGACCTATCAAGGCTTAAAAACTGGGTTCACCTTAAGAGATGCTAGCTTGTTCCTACCTACTGTCCACCTTGCCTAGCCCAGTAGAGACTGAATACTTTTTTCTACTCTATTCTCCCATGTTGGGCTTACTTTCTTCTCCCTTCCCCATTTGTTCCTGGACAGTTTGTTACCTTCCTGTTCTCTAAAGAGAACAGTGTGTGGAACTCCCAGCTGGATGCAGTGTGCCCAGATACCATGAACAACCCTCTGTCCCACTACTGGATCTCCTCTTCACACAACACGTGAGTGTGGCTTTCTCAGCACCTACTTGGGAGGGAAGGGGGCCACCAGACTTCATGTGCCTCTCCTTTCCTCTCCAGGTACCTGACTGGGGACCAGTTCTCCAGCGAGTCCTCCCTGGAAGCCTATGCCCGCTGCCTGCGGATGGGCTGTCGCTGCATTGAGTGTGCGTGAGGGCCAGGGGCTGGGAGGGAAAGTGCAAGGCCTATCCACTTGACCAAAATGATGTTGCTTCCCAGTGGACTGCTGGGATGGTCCAGATGGGATGCCAGTCATTTACCATGGGCACACCCTTACCACCAAGATCAAGTTCTCAGACGTCCTTCACACCATCAAGGAGCATGCCTTTGTGGCCTCAGAGTGAGTTGCGGTGGAAGACCCAGGGGAAAGCTTGCCTCTAGCTCTGCTGCTCACATGCTCTGCCTTCTCTTCCCCAGCCTTCGTCTTTATTCTTCCTCTTGGCCTCACCTCCCTCCTTGCTCCTCGCTGGAGCCATTGTTTCTGAAGTTCAGTTTCCTGTATACTTACCCCTCTTTGTGAGCCTTCTCTTTAGTCTCTGAAATGCATTCAAGCTCATCTTATCCTTAGAAACCATTTCCTTAACTTTGGTCTCTTTAGGCTGAGGTCTTCTTTAGGCTCCTTTTCCTTCATAGCCCAAAGAATTGTCGGTGTTGCTTGTGACACATTCCTAGTTCCTATTTAGCACTACTGACCTCTTAACCTTACTGACCTCCATAGCTACATTTGGAGGCTTTTCATCCCTTTCACCTTTCTCTTGCACTGGTGGGCACCCTGCATAACTGGGCCAACTCTGAGGCTTCTTTCTGCAGTTCTTGGCTAAGCTTTGGTTCCCATTGCCCCCATAGCTACCTGTTGTAGAACAGCAGCCATAGCTGCCTCTCAGAGAGCTGCTCTGGACAAGGTGCCTTGGCCCTTGGCTTCTGGTCCCCTTGCTCTGCGAGGGATTATTTGGACTGAGCCTGTGCTCCATAGAATCACAGGGTCTGTGTCATTGCACTCTTGCCCGCCAGGTACCCAGTCATCTTGTCTATTGAGGACCACTGCAGCATTGCCCAGCAGAGAAACATGGCCCAATACTTCAAGAAGGTGCTTGGGGACACGCTCCTCACCAAGCCTGTGGACATCTCTGCTGATGGGCTCCCTTCACCAAACCAGCTTAAGAGGAAGATCCTGATCAAGGTAGGGGTGGACTGTGGTAAGAGGAACCCACTTCCTAGCCCCTTTCCCAGGCCAGGGCTTCTGCTCTAGGTCTAGTACTGGGTGTGGAGGTGGGGCTAGGACTGTGGCAAGCATTGCCACACTCTGGCGTGATACCTGTTAACAGCACAAGAAACTGGCTGAGGGCAGTGCCTATGAGGAGGTACCTACATCTGTGATGTACTCTGAGAATGACATCAGCAACTCTATCAAGAACGGCATCCTCTACCTGGAGGACCCTGTTAATCACGTGAGGCCTGGGCTGGGCTGGGCTGGGCACGGTGGGACAAGGTGATACGGGCCTCTGATTCACAGGCCCTCTTTGGTCTGTTCCAGGAATGGTATCCCCACTACTTTGTTCTGACCAGCAGCAAGATCTACTACTCTGAGGAGACTAGCAGTGACCAGGGCAATGAGGATGAGGAGGAGCCCAAAGAGGTGAGTTGAACCAGGGCTGGGCTGGTTTGGAGCTGTGGGCTGAATCTATGCCATTTTTGCTGTTGTTCTTCCCTTAACAGGTCAGTGGCAGCACAGAGCTGCACTCCAATGAGAAGTGGTTTCATGGGAAGCTTGGGGCAGGACGAGATGGACGACACATCGCTGAGCGCCTGCTCACCGAGTACTGCATCGAGACCGGAGCTCCTGATGGGTCCTTTCTCGTGCGAGAGAGTGAGACCTTCGTGGGTGACTACACGCTGTCCTTCTGGTATCTACTCCCTGTTTGTGTGCTTGACTTTTACCACCAGACTAAACGGCAGTTAACATCATAAGCCTTTTACTCCAGGTTTCTTACATGGAGCATAATGTCTTTGCCCCACATGCATACACAGACTCACATTTTCAGCCTGTTTGAAGGCCTCCTGCTGGACTCTCCTTACCTGTGCTTCTTAGGACACTGGCCTGCCATTGAGAAACTTGATGCCTCACTTGAAGTGTAACAGGCCGGGGCCTGTTTCTCATTCTCCCCTTATCCTCTCTTCCTTCAGGCGAAACGGAAAAGTCCAGCACTGCCGGATCCATTCCCGGCAGGATGCTGGGACCCCCAAGTTCTTCTTGACAGACAACCTGGTCTTTGACTCCCTCTACGACCTTATAACACACTATCAGCAAGTTCCCCTGCGCTGCAATGAGTTTGAGATGCGCCTTTCAGAACCTGTCCCACAGACCAATGCCCATGAGAGCAAAGAGTAAGGGGCCAGGGTGGGAGGCAGACAGGGACTTGGGTGGTGCTGGCTGAGGCCTGACTCTGCCTGTTCTTAGGTGGTACCATGCAAGCCTGACGAGAGCACAGGCTGAACACATGCTGATGCGTGTGCCCCGAGATGGAGCCTTCCTGGTACGGAAGCGGAATGAGCCCAACTCATATGCTATCTCATTCCGGTAATTACGAGCTCAGCCCCGGGTGTTAGAGGGGTGTAGGGCCTCACCAGGGCCTGGGCTTCCCAACCCTGTGTGACTGTCCTATTCTTATGAAGGGCTGAGGGCAAGATCAAGCATTGCCGTGTACAGCAGGAGGGCCAGACAGTGATGCTGGGGAACTCTGAGTTCGACAGTCTGGTGGATCTTATTAGCTACTATGAGAAGCACCCACTGTACCGGAAGATGAAGCTGCGCTACCCCATTAATGAGGAGGCATTGGAGAAGATTGGCACCGCTGTAAGGAGGCTTGAGGGGCTGGAGTGGGTGGAGGGTAGTTGGCAGGGCATAGAACATAATGGTCCCTGGGTATGACAGTGACTCTTGGGGTGTTTTAGGCCCTTCCAGGAGAGTCCCAGAGACCTGCTGGGAACCACAAAATTAGTAGAGGAGGATGTTCTGGAGGGAGTGCCATCTGAGCTGTCTGCAAAGAGGAGGCCAGGCATTCAGGTAGAAGGGTCACTGTGAGCCAAGGTGTGATATGATGAGTCCTGGGGCTCAGGGTGCACACGTGCCAGACTGTCCCAGATGAGGGCTACCACAGGCAGATGACTGAGGGAAGAAGGTAGAACTGATGATGCAGGGATTGACTAGGGCCCTGGAATAGGGCCATGGCCTTGAGTATAGAGAGGGCATCTTGGAAAAAAGGTGAGTTAAACTCTAGTCACCCGTGGACATAAGTAGCCAGAAAGAGAAACCTGCTGTCTGTCGGGGTGGGGACTTCCTCCTGTCTTCAGGCCCAGCCCCTCAACAGGAGCAGTGAGCCAAGCTGCAGGCATCTCAGGAACATTTGGTGTTTGGGCCTTTAGGAATTTATATTCTAGGGACCGGGGAGATGGCTTAGTGGAATAATTGCTTCCCTGGCAAGCGCAAGGACCTGAGTTCAATCCCCTGAGTTCAGTTCCGCCAAAAAAAAAAAAAAAAAAGGGGAATTTATATTCTGAAATCTATACCTGTGGTTAGTCACAAAATTGGAGGGTGAGGACAGACCTTCAAGACCATCCTCCCAAGGTTGGAGGATCCTAAAGGACCAGAGTCCATGAGGGGGACAGTCTGAGTAGCCTGATGCGGAGACCAGGGTTGGAATAGGGGCACATGGGAGCTAACACCTGCTCTTCCGCTCAGCTCTTGAGTCATGAACAAGTCCCAATGTGTCCTGTTTCCAGGAGCCTGACTACGGGGCCCTGTACGAGGGCCGCAACCCTGGCTTCTATGTGGAGGCAAACCCTATGCCAACTTTCAAGGTACAGATCAGCCTCAGCATGAGAAGCGGGTGGGGGTGGGGTCCTCAGCTGCTTGGGGAGTGTACTTCTGTGTTTTGGGCCCATCTGTGGTCTGTGTGAAGAAGTAGTAGTTGTGGTTTTCTGAAGCCCAAGAAGCCGTGAGAGACGTGTGGTTGGTGCACAACCGCAGCCCCCTCATGGCTGGCTGGCTCGCTCCCCAGCCTTTGTCCCTCAGGTCAGCAGGGACACAGACTGTGTGTGCTCTGGGTTTATGATCTTTGTATCTTCTGTGGGTGGCGCAGGGAAGGGTGGTAGGCACACTGGCTAGATCACCCTCTTAGAGATCTGTCAGAGAGGATCTTTTGCTTTTTACCCCTTTTTTCTAAGTCATAGGAAAGAGTGCCCAATTCTTCACCTGCTCTTAGCAGCCACAGAGCCTTCAGAGACGAGGTGTGATGGTGTCCTAGCCTCTACCCTCCTAAGACTACAGGGCCTGGGCAGGAGGTAGAGAGCCACTGCAGACGTTGCTTTCCCAGCTTGACTCGGGGAGCAGACTGGAAGTTCACCCTGTACCCAGGATGGGCCTTGCATGGTCCCACCTGGAGGGCCTGGAGTCTCTGGGGAGAGGCCACCTCCTCTCCATCTTGGCTGTCCCCGAGCTGCTTGCAGGGCAGTGGTGAGATCGTTGCTGGCTGGGTCACTTCCCTTTGGTTTGGACAGGTGAGACCCACTGCAAGTGCAAATAGGCTGTGTGCTTAACTCCGGGTCTCACCTGTGCAGTGTGCAGTCAAGGCCCTCTTCGACTACAAGGCCCAGAGAGAGGATGAGCTGACCTTCACCAAGAGTGCTATCATCCAGAATGTGGAGAAGCAAGAGGGAGGCTGGTGAGCCTGGTCCCTGAGGCCAAAGAGCCCGTAGGATGGTGGGCTGGTAGTGCTGCTACTGAGAGGGCTTCCACCATAAACTTTGCGGAAGGTCTGTCTCCTACATGTACTGGTGGGGTCTGCGTTGGCCTTGTTTAAATGTGGGAGTCCTAGTTAAGGATACCCTCCTGGTGGAAATTTGGAGTGGTTGCTGGGGTCAGAACCTGTCACTCCCATAGGTGGCGAGGGGACTATGGTGGGAAGAAGCAGCTGTGGTTCCCGTCAAACTATGTGGAAGAGATGGGCAGCCCAGCAGCCCTGGAACCTGAGAGAGAGGTGAGTCCAGAGGTGTAGGATTTTCCTGTCTCTTCCACACATATCCATCTAACACGTATCCAGATCTCCTTGCATGCACAAACACTTGGAACACTGAGCCAGTCACATACTGTGTGTAGACCACGCAACCCTTGGCTAGTTGCAGGTACCCCCACAAGATGTATTGTCACTTGCACAGAAACTGCACACGTGCTCAGCAGCCATGCTGACCATCTTGTGGGCTTTGCTTCCCACAGCACCTGGATGAGAACAGTCCCTTGGGGGACTTGCTGCGGGGGGTCTTAGATGTGCCGGCCTGTCAGATTGGTGAGCCCCCATCCCTTTCTTTGCCCACTGATCCTTAGGATCCAGTTCCTTTGGTGGTTCTTCTGCTTCCAGGAAGAATCTGATGGCTTAACCCCCAAAGACTGCCTTCACTCCAAACTCTACCCCTACTCTGGATGCCCGAGACCCTAGGCTCCCTCTGTCATCCCACTTGGACCCCTGCATGCCCCCCCTATGCTAGGCACTGGAGTCAGTCAAAATCAGGAGGGAGAAAACATGGTGATGGCTGGCTGATAGCTACAACCTAAGGAGTTGGGCCAGAGGGATGTGACAAGACTGGAGATGGGGGGTTGGAGGGGTGACCTAAGGAGGGGGCATGAGTCAGGTGGAGCAGAGCTGGAGCACTGATTCCCCCACAGCTGTCAGTGACTTAGTCTGAATGACAGCCTGCTCCTGTATGAAATGGGCCTATCCAGCAATCTTCCCTGTTCATGGTGTATGGTAAGGAAGAAGCAGGACAAGATATTTCATTTGAGTCAGTGTCCAGGTTGTGGAGTCAGCTCGTCTTCTCTTGCCCTTCTAGCTATCCGTCCAGAGGGGAAGAACAACCGGCTTTTCGTCTTCTCCATCAGCATGGCATCAGTGGCCCAGTGGTCCTTGGATGTTGCAGCTGACTCACAGGAGGAGCTGCAAGACTGGGTGAAAAAGATTCGTGAAGTGGCCCAGACTGCGGATGCCAGGGTGAGACCCACTAGTGTGTGAAAGGTGCTGGTAGGGGCCATCTGGAAAGCATGTGGGCCTGTCAGGTAATCCAAGACCTCCAGCTCTCAGTACCATGGCCCCGCCTTAGACCCAGAAGAAACAGACAAATGACCAATAGAGGATGCTTGGGAGGTGCTGAATTTGAGATACTATGGGTATTCAGAGTGGTTCTGCGTAGAAGGCATTTGGATATTCAGGCAGGAGCTGAGATAGGAGGAATGAAGTAGTACAAAGTAGGGACAGGACTTGGGGTGGGTTCCTGAGAGACCTGTGAAAGAGGTAAGCCCAGCAAGGATGGGTAGAGAGGCTGGAGGCTCAGGGAAGCAGTAGGGTTCTGGTGTGTTGAGGGCTCCAGAGGCGTAGCCAGGTGTGATAAGAACTAGCAAGTGTCTCCTGGATTTTGTTCTGGTGATGTGGCTGGGATGGCTGGCAGTGGCTACACACAGCTGGGCTGTGGGTGAGAGGATGGCGACTAAGGTTTGATAGGTTGGGGCGCAAGCTTGGTTAGAAGGACAGTCCTTCTAGAGCAAGTGTTCTCAGTAAGGGACTCCTGCTTGGTGGCTGTTGACCAGCATCTGATGGGCACATCTGTGACATCTTTGGAGACCAGGCACAGAAGCAGAGAAGGGTTGAGGTGCTGAGGATTTTGTCAGGGTTGTGCTGTAGGAGGGTAAGATGCTGCAAAAGTAGGTGGCTGAAGGACCAGATACGATTTTAGCTGGAAAGGGAGGAAAATCTCAATAGAGGCCCCACCAAGAGAAGAAAATTGGGAACAAATGGAGCTTCATGAGAGGAAATGGAAGGAATGTGTGTAGCTGAGATTGGGCATGCAGAGGAGGTGGCTATGTTGGTCTTGGGGAACTGAGGTGGTTAAGAAATGTCCTGGGGTACAGACAGACCTGAGCCAAGTCCCCAGTAAAGTCTCAGGTAACTAGGCATTTCAGGTGTTCTAGCCAGTGATGAGGCTGTGGTAGGAATGATCAGAAAGTATCACTGGAGCATGGTCGATCCCTGGGTCAGCAAGAGATCATTTGGGATACAGGTGGCACTTGAGAATTCACTCAGGAAGGTTGGAAAATGAGTGTGTCCTCAGGGACAGAGGACAGTAGTCCTGGGCTGAGGCCGAGGACAGGAATTACTGTCTAGTGGGATCTGGAAGGTGCAGGGGAGCTTGAAAAGGGCCCCAGAACACTTGTAGTATGTGTGCTCCCAAGGCTGGCAGGGGCTTCCTTCCCCTGGGCAGGGCTCTAGCCTGGGGCTACAAGACCTTCCATGTATCACCAGCTCACTGAGGGCAAGATGATGGAGCGGAGGAAGAAGATCGCACTGGAACTCTCTGAGCTTGTTGTCTACTGTCGGCCTGTACCCTTCGATGAAGAGAGTAAGGGCCATTGCAGGGGGTGGTTGCTGGGGAAGCGGTGGGGACCTGCTGGTTCAGGAACACTTCAAGGCCGGTGTGAGAGGAGGGGAACCTGTCCCCTCTACCGCTGCCTGGGAAGCAGGCTCTGTAAGTGTTCTCCCTATTTGGCCAGAGATTGGCACAGAACGAGCCTGCTACCGGGACATGTCGTCCTTCCCGGAAACCAAGGCTGAGAAATACGTGAACAAGGCCAAAGGCAAGAAATTCCTCCAGTACAATCGGCTGCAGCTCTCCCGCATTTACCCTAAGGGCCAGCGGCTGGACTCTTCCAACTATGATCCTTTGCCCATGTGGATCTGTGGCAGTCAGCTTGTGGCCCTCAACTTCCAGACCCCAGGTAGGAGGTCCCCTGTGGGCAGAATAGGGAGGAGGAGGGGAGCCCAGAGTGTAGTTGGGTTGCAGTGCACGTAACCTGGCTTTTGCAGACAAGCCTATGCAGATGAATCAGGCTCTCTTCATGGCTGGTGGGCACTGTGGCTATGTGCTGCAGCCAAGCACTATGCGAGACGAGGCCTTTGATCCTTTTGACAAGAGCAGCCTCCGTGGGTTGGAGCCGTGCGCCATCTGCATTGAGGTGGGTGGTGCTCATCTGTGGGCCTCAGGCTGGGGAAGGGCTGCTCTTAGCTTGGAGGTGTTTATGCTGAACTTGCCAGGACTGGACACTGTTCCCAGAGTCAGAGCTGGGGAGCAGGTCGGCATAAGGGAGGAGGGCACAGAGCCAGTGGATGGAGTGCATTTTCTGAGTCTTGAATGGAGGAGAGAGCACCAGAGCTGGCTTCCATGAGCTTGAGGAAGACAAAACTGTCCAATGAAGTGGAAAGTCAGCTGGGCGATGTCCTGTTTTTAGCCCCAAGGAGACAAGCTGTCTGTCTGGTGAGGCCAAGCTTTGGAAAGCCACAGCCTTAGGAGTAGGCTGGCTAGGGTAGCAGAGGGCAGGCACGGGAGCTAGGACTGGTAGTGAACCAAGCCCTGGTCTGCAGGGGCAAGCAAGCAAGAGCTGGGCTTGCTCGAAAGTGACTACCAGCCTTCAGGTCTGTAGAATTCTCCCTCCACTGGAGAATCCCAGCATATCCCACTGAAAAGCTGTGACAAGGACCAGCTTGGCACTGGGGACAGGGGCTGTGAGCAGTCCTGGAATAAGGGCAGCATGGGTTGAGTTGGGCGCCTCTGGGATAAGCGTGCAGAACTACAAATGAACCTAACTGCTCTTTCTGAGAAGAGGTTGTTCTCAAGGGGAAGAAATTTAAAAGATATCCATACTGAGGCATGAATTTGACATGAAGTAGATTGCAAAGTTCATACTAAAATTTTGGCTAAAGCTCAGAATTTGTATGGCAGCAGCTGCTGTAGGCCTCGTTGGTCCAGCA
Organism: Octodon degus; assembly: GCF_000260255.1. Classification (NCBI taxonomy): domain Eukaryota; kingdom Metazoa; phylum Chordata; class Mammalia; order Rodentia; family Octodontidae; genus Octodon; species Octodon degus. The sequence goes on from NW_004524613.1 coordinate 12,128,140, forward strand.
GAGGGCGCACTGCCTCCACATCACATTTGCTGCCTGAGCTCAGTAGCAGGAATGGTGGGAACAGCAAGACAACCATAGCCTCATCTTTGCTTGCCTTACAGGTGCTGGGGGCTCGGCACCTGCCAAAGAATGGCCGCGGCATTGTGTGTCCCTTTGTGGAAATTGAAGTAGCTGGAGCAGAGTATGACAACACGAAACAGAAGACAGAGTTTGTGGGTAAATGAGCTTTTTCTGCACCATCCTCACCCTCCTGGCCATGCTGAAGTTCTCTCCTCACTGTCATCTTGTCCATCCTCTTACTAGTGGCCTGAACTCTTTTGTCTTTGCTTTCATAGTGGACAACGGACTGAACCCTGTATGGCCAGCCAAGCCCTTCCATTTCCAAATCAGTAACCCTGAGTTTGCCTTCCTCCGCTTTGTGGTGTACGAGGAAGACATGTTTAGTGACCAGAACTTCTTGGCTCAGGCCACTTTCCCAGTAAAAGGCCTGAAGACAGGTGAGGACTCTTCCTGGAGACTGCCCTCTGAGCTAGCTGCCAGGTAGGGTGGGCCCCTTGTTGGTGCCCTCCCAGGCTGACAGGCAGGCTTGCCGTCTCCTAGGATACAGAGCGGTGCCTTTGAAGAATAACTACAGCGAAGACCTGGAGCTGGCGTCGCTGCTCATCAAGATTGATGTCTTCCCTGCCAAGGTACGTGTGGCAGGGGTGGAGAACAGCAAGATACCCTCCCAAGGTGCCGAGGATCCTTGACCTCTGGCCTCTTGCCCTTGTTGAGTAGGAAAATGGAGACCTCAGTCCCTTTGGTGGTACGTCCCTCCGCGAGCGGGGTTCAGATGCCTCAAGCCAGCTGTTTCATAGCCGGGCTCGGGAAGGCTCCTTTGAAGCCCGCTACCAGCAGCCATTTGAGGACTTCCGCATTTCCCAGGAGCATCTTGCAGACCATTTTGACATTCGGGAACGAAGGTAAGGAGGGTGGAAGGGAAGGTGGCCAGTGTGTGGCTTGGAAGAGGGGTGCTGGAGCAAGAGAGGCTAGCTTTCTGAGGTTAGATCTACTTTTCCAGCATCTTTCTCTTGTGCAGAAAAAGCTATCAGAGTGTGGCTTTGGGCTGTTCTGTTTAACAGTAAAGCCTTGCTGTCAGTAAGGACATTCTTGCCTTCCACTCAGGACCCCAAGAAGGACTCGGGTCAATGGAGACAACCGCCTTTAGTTGTGCCACCTCCTCGATGGAGAGCAGCAGCGCTGCACGCCTCGTGGAATGCCGTGAACTGGGTTCTTCAGAAGGTGCCTACTGTGGCAGCTTTCTGCTCTCGCAGCCTGGAGCCTGGATTCCAGCGGTGAATGCTAGACAAAACCAAGCCATTAACGAGATGTACTGTTTGGGCCTCTGGGCCCAACTCTGGGTGAAGGCAAAAACTGTACTGTGTCTCGCATTAAGCACACACATCCGGCCCTGACTTCTGGAGATGGATTCTTCTAGCCGGTGGGGCCGGAAGCAGGGCTGAAGCCCCTTGAAGAGAGAGGCTGCCTCAGCTGGCAGCACTGGAGGCTTCAAGGAGCCATTCACATTCCTGAGTCGAGGAAAAGGAGGAGCCTTGCTGGGCCAGGGGAACAAAGTTTACATTGTCCTGTAGCTTTAAAAACACAGCTGGGCAGGGTGAGAGTAGATGCCTTGGTAGTGTGGCCCAGAGACAGTGGAGTGATGCAGGGCCTGTGTGGAGAAGGGCTCAGCCCTGCCCGAGGAGGAGGAGGAGGAGGACGACGCAGCACAAGGGCACATTGCCCACTGCTGGGAACGCTACCCAGCCTGAAAGACACAGGGGATCATGATAAAATAGCAGTATTATTTTTCTTCTCAGTGGTATCTTAACTAAATTATTCACTCCTCCAGCTCCTCACTGTTGTAGGGAAACCTCCAAGCAGAGCCTTGAATGTTGCTGCCAGCTGTTCTGAGGGCAGAGTGTTCGATGTCAAGGCAGTGTCCCGTGGAGGAGGGATGGGAAGAGAAGAAATGGCAGTGCCTGTCCCAGTGAGCTTTTTTGTTTTTAAGGCAGTGAAGACTCAGTATGTTCTCCCATAGGAATGAGAAGGGGATTAAAGAGTGGCCTGCCTCTTGGGTCTGTGGAGCCAGGCAGTCAGGTGCTGAAGGAAGCTGCTAGTTCAGTGCAGCTTCAGACTAGAAGGGTGCAGGGAAGGAAGTGGAAAGTTTGGAAAGGCAGTCCCCTCCTCTGAAGATGGAGGCTGGGGTCCAGGCCAGTGGGCGCAAAGGTGCCTCATAGCATAGCCAGCATTCAGCACATGCAAACCCACTGCCCACACTTGGGCTCAGGGTTGGCCATTTGCTAGTTCTGCTGCCCTCTTAAGATCTGACTGCCAAATAAATCATCCTCATGTCCTCTTTCCTTTAATCTGTATGCTTCTTGGGGGCTCTGTCCTGGTGGTTGTTAGACAGCAGACACTAGCATGAAGTTTCTTGATTTAGGTCAAACAGACCTTCCCTCCTTTGGGCAAACAGGAGGCATCAGGTCATCCTCACTGCCACCTTGTCCTCCAAGGGTGTGGCTAAATGGAGCGCATTCTGCCCGGGAGCAAGCCCAGGATCTCACAGCAGGCTTCAATGGTGAACAGGGACCAACCAGAGCCCCTTCCTGGTTGCGCAGGAACGTCTCATTTTTGAAAATTAGCATTAAGATGTGCTGCCAGGTACCAACCTTGTTTGCCTCTCTAATGTACAGCCAAACTTATGCCCAGAAAACAGTTCAAAAGACCCCTTTCCCTTCCTGAAGCTGTGCTTGTCCCATTCTGCTGGTGTGGAACAAAATGATTCACCAGATATAAAACAGCATGCCGTGTGTGGAACTAGTTGGGCTGGCCCATGTCAGACAGCAGCAATGCTATTTCTGGGCCTGACTCTTTCTTAGAGCATCACCCTATTGCAGAAAATTTCCCCCACTCAAGAAAATTGTAGATGGGAATTCACTGGGCTCTCAGGATTTCCATTTTCCTGCTCCAGATTCTTGTGGCGCAGGGCAAAACATTCCTCATAAGGGAAAAAAGTCGGCTGGCACTTCAGGTCGGGCCCTGCATGGCTGTGTCATGTCTGTGGCTTGTCAGTGCTGACACTTAGTTTTGCATCAGTATGTACTTCCATTTCTGGACAAGTGTCCTGGAATGTGGCCTCAGGTAGGTACAGCTGTGCCTTCCCTGGGTACCTCACACGCCCAAGGCTCACCTTTCTTGGACTCTACCATATTGCCTTTATCTCTCACTGCAAATGATCCTTGTGCCTAGTGGAAACTGCGACCTTCAGTCTACTGAATTTAAAGGCCAGTGTCATCTGACATTCCTCCAGACAGATCTGACCATCGTCGCTGATTGACCCAGGAGACCCAGCAGGGTGGGCTGACACTGGTTGCTTGACATCTGGTGTTTGGTTGCCTGACTGCATGCCCACAGGCTATCCTTCCACGCAACTTGGGTGGCACTGCCATCTGTCTTCTGGGTTATGGCTGCAGTCTGTCTTGGTAGCACATGGGAGCACCTCTTCAGGAACTTTCAAAAATACCAGTCCCTGGGCCCTTTCATGTATCTTGTTCACAGTCTCCTTGGTGCTGAGAAAAGAGTGCTCAGTAGGGCAGAAGTCAGTGGTACCAGAATCTTAGACAAGTGCCCCTGGTCCTAGATGCCTGGCAGACCAGGGACAAGTGGTTGAATCAAAGTGGCAGAACTTTCACCAGCTGTCACCCAGTGGACAGTACAGGGCACTAACTACAAGGTTGGGGCATTAAGGCCTCCTGCCTCAGGACTGAAAGCTGTCCTGTAGGAAGAAGGCGGGAGCAGTCTGTGGCCTCAATTGAGGGAAGCCATTAAATACTTCACCTGAGCCAAAAAGGGAAGGGCCTCCTGACCAGGCCCATCCTGAATCTCCCATGACAGTTGGGCTAGGAGCTAGAAACTCACTTGTCTTTCAGCTTGCCCATATTATCAGTTCTGCTAAGGGGGGTGGGACCAAAAAACAGTATCAAGTTATCCCAGCAGACTGTGTCATACCCACACATCTTTCAGGCCCTGTCTCACCCAGACAGTCTTCTCCCTGGCTTGTCTCCTGACAATCCCCAGGGAATCTAGGCGATAATCCCCAGGGAACCTAGGCGCAGGGGTGTGTTGAGCATGATGTTTCCAACCTGGAAGCCACCTGCCCCACATTGGCCACTACTGCTAATACCACCCAAAGTATGTTGGCAGCATGGTGTCTGAGTCTGCCCACCATGGGGCTCAACTGAGGGGTCCCAGGTTTTACCAGTGGTCTGAGTTCCAAGAACCTGGCTCCTTCAGCATTAACAGTTGCTTCTGAGGTCCTGAGTTGGTCTGTAGAATGGCCCGGTGTGTAGATGCTAACAAAATCACTGATGGAAGTGTGTCTGTACTCTACGTAGCTGTATTTCAGGGGTCCCTTTTCTCCTGTGCTACATGTCTTTATGACTGTCCTAACCGTCCAGTTGCCTTGACCTAAGTTGTGGTCTTCCAGGACTCTGGTCCTCCAGAAGGCTCCATTGCCAACTCCTTAGCAAATAAAAAATATGCTGCCAGCTTTTCTCACGGGAATAGAAAAAGAAGAAACTTTGGCCAGTGTTCTCTCACCAGATGCCTGACTGCTCCAGGCCTGACTCAGTTTGCCATTGTCACTCTTGTACAATTTTCAAATAACTGTACTCCTTCACACACAAATTATTCCTGTGAGCTCAACAATCAGGAAACTGAGGGCAAAGACTCCCCCCTCACTTGTCCATCAGAGTTTATGGGCAATTTGCCCATAGGATAAATTAACAGATCCCAAGAAACGTTTAACTTCCTGACACCCCTAGAAAATGAGTCCGCAGATATGAAATGTATGTACATTTTTATTTAGGATCAAAAGATTTGAAGTACCATTGAGGTCCATTTCAGACCGTACAAGCATTTATCCCTTTTTCCCTCCCTTATTCAAATCCATGGATACAAAATCTAGGAAGTGTGCAATTTGCATCTTAAAAATAGCAGCATCCCCACAGGGGACCTTGTGAGGCCTGAAGATTCAACCCAGAGAGGCCTACCCTCCACCTCCCACCTTGGCATAACCACAGTGCACGCCAAAGGAAGGCTCCATCTAATACTTTTTCTTTAAATTTTTATTTATTTATTTATTACAGGGTCTTGCTATGCAGCTTGGACTCATAGTGATCCTCCTATCTCAGCCTCCCCAGAGCTGGGATTACAGGTGTGTGCCAGCAAGCCCTGTTTCGGGCCAGCCCAGATTCCAGAGTTACCATGGCAGATGGTACTGGGGATTGAACTCATGTCCTCGTGCTTGCCAGGCAGGCACTTAGACCCCTGAGCTACCTCCCCAGCCCATCTTTCTGTTTAACATTAACTGGGCAAAAAATTCCCATTCCACCTCGCCTAAATGATAAGTGTATGCCATCTTCTGTTTAGCCTCACACTTGGTCACCATAGAATGTGGGACCTTCTTACAGTTTGTCTAAAGTTTAAGTTGCATCTGACAGAGTTGGCCTTCACTTAGCACCAGGATGATTATTTTAGCTGTCCCCAAAGACAGGAAGTGCACCAGAAGCAAACTGTTCGCCATTCCCCCTCTCAATTCTTACCAGCCTGTCCCTCAGGGAACAAAGGGGTTTGCATTAAGGATCAGAACACAGATGGGTGTTTGAGGACAAGGAATTAGGACTTTGTCAGGAAGTCATCTGCAGGCCCTTGGCAACCTCCTTTATCTCCCCCAAAGGCTATGTCACTTGTCAGTAAAACTCAATGTACAGTATTCAGCAAGGGAGGGAAGCTGGTGTGGTTTTCTTTTTTAATAACAATTATGGTTCAGCCCTCCTAACACTGCTGAACAAAAAGCTCAAATGCTTGATGGGAGCTTACCGCCCAGGATGGCCACTGTTCCCTGGCCCTGGCCCAAAGCCACACGGTCTGACCCATCTATTAGGCTGGTGCCCCACAGAGCAGAGATGCTCCCCCTCTTGCTCTAGCCAACAGATCTCACTTGGGCTCTCTAGTCTATCAGGCAAACTGCAGGGAGAGGCTTTATGGGCAGGAATGAGTGGCAAGAACTCTCTCACAATGGGGCCATAATTTCTGTGTTTTCTGGGCACCTCGGAATGACTGGTGGTACATGTATGACTGGCCCATTGGATGGCACAGGACAGTCCTGTTGGGTGGTACAAGCTGCTGGTGGGAGTCATGCATGAGCCACTGGTGGTTCAAGGTGGAAATTTGTTAAATACAAATCATGGGGTTTATAGGCAAATGTGGACTGATTTTTACCTTCACAGTATTTCTGCTCTGGGGTTGACATTTGGGAAGGACCCAGCACTTGGAGTTTTCTCTACTCAAGTGACTGAGCAACCTTTATCATAGACACTTTACCTCTGACTCTAGTCACTGAGTAATTCTGAATCACTCATTTATCATGGAAGAGAACACGAGTTAAAAAGCATTAACCAAAAAAAGCTATTACAGGTAGGTGCCCATATATATGTACAAGATGGGCATAGCCCCCTCCCCCAGCTGCAGAGGCTCAAAGAGCAGGTGAGCACACAGGCCCCTTCCAGGTATTGGCCTGCCACTTCCCCACACATCCTCTGGAGCAACAGAAAGACGCCAGCCAGTCCCTGCCAGAATCGTGTCTGCTCTTTCCTTGGCTCTGCCAGGCCCCTGTGGCACTGCATTAAGATCCAGAATGCTCAGAGAAAGGAGGGCAAAGACAAGAGTTAATATACTCTCTGGCTCCCCAAAGTCCAGTGTACCAAAAGTTTTTTTAAAACAAGGAAGCAGCTCTTTGCCCTCTGCCCTTGTCCATACGGCAATCAGAATCAGCCTAGTCTCCCTAGCTTCTAGGTTCCTGTCCTTGCCCCAGACTTCAGGGCAGATCCTGGGCTAAAAAGGACCTCTTCCATATCATTGCTCCAGTCTAATGAAGAACTAGGTCCTTTTCAAAGAGATCAGATTTGCAGGCAGGACAAAATGGCTAGCTATTATAGACAATTCAAGACAGGACCCCAAAGCAGGCTTTCTATCCTTTTTAGGGCCACATGCTCTATACAAATTCCTTTCACTTAACCAAGTACAGGTGCAGGGTCAGCTCAGAGAATACATGGGTTTGCCACCCCTGCATTCAACTATCTACCCCACAATGGCCACTGAGAACACGCAGGCTCCAGCATAAATGGCTTTAATCTGAGGGCTGTCAGTACCATCTGAACTTCAAGTTGGGCTAGGTAGCAAGTCAGGCAGCACCATGTCACTTCTATCCAGTCTCTCAGACAAAACCCAAACTGGTCTTTCTGTTCATAAGGCCCCCGTAGCCTTGTCAGTGTGGGTTTTCATGGTTCAGTGAGTTGGCCTGCTTATATCGACCACAGCAAGACACAGAGTAAGCAAGCACCTTGGTTTGAAGCTTTGCTTAGGGAGGGGGCGTGAACTCAGAAAAGTCTGAGCTCCATCAGTGCATGCTGCTTCTACATCAGAGCCCTTCAGAGACTCAATGCTCTGCATGCACACAAAGACAACATCCTGAGGTCTGAAAGGGATGGCTAGGGAGGTCTGTCCTCGGAAAGGGAAAGAAAAAGGCTGGGTCAAGACACCTTTGCGGGGTCTCCACAGGTCAGAAGAACCAAACCCTGACCTAGGGAGGCTGCTGGCTTTGGCCTGAATATGCTAGCTATGCTGATCCTGTGTCCCAAGGGCTTTCCTTCTCCAGCATGCAACAGCCTTACACATAGATGTGATGCATGGAAAATCTAAGCTACATGCAAAAGAACATGAACAAAATGAATCAAACTAATAAACTTCCCAGAGTAAACAGCAAGGGCAGTGGAGTGGTAGGTAAAGCCTAAACTCTAAACTTTTAAAGTTAGTCTTTTTCTCCAGTTCTCTTCTCTCCTGTAAAGTTCCTTTATCCACTTGGGCTGTGATTTTGGAGCTAACAAGAGCTGCTTTATTTTGGGGATTTTAGTTCATATAGGCTATAAAGGCAGGAGCAGCAGCATCCAAGACAGGAACAGTGTAAGTAGGGAGCAGAGGGAGAGACTGTGCACAGAAACCTGAGCACTAGCCAAAAAGGCTTCCTCCCATTCTCCATGCAAGGTAGCTTTAGGACTGATATCCTAGAACCAGAAACAAACACTGGGGCACAGGACCAAACAAGACAAAACCTACAGAAACCCTATCTCAGCCTGGAGAATACACTGGTCCTTCCTTGTGGGAACAGGACTAAGCACAGGCGGAAGCTCGTCAAAGAACCCTCCAGCACTCTGTCCAGCTTTCTCCTTTTGCTTCTAGAGAGCAGGGTGTGCGGCATTCGGCTGAGGTGCTTTGGTCTACCCAGACAATTGCCTGTCACACTCTCCCAAGAGAAGGCTTTAAGGTGGCCACCACACATCTCAATATGGTGGTGAGTTGTCAAGCTAGGGCATTCTTTCTCAGGAATCCAAGACTTAAAAATGACTTTCCTCCACCCCAAATGAAAAAGGTCCTCTACAGTCAAAAATTAAAACAAATAAAGTATGGGAAGTTTATGTATCATGATTTCAAACTTCCTTTATCAGAAAGTGATCTGGCTGAAGCAGGAAGATCACCCTAAGTTCAAAGCCAGTCTGAACTACATAGCAAGCCCCTTAGTCAAAACAAAAAAACAAAAGTAAACAAAAAAAGATTGTTTTCACCTGTTAGAACTGAATATATATAACACTATGTAAAAACAAAGTAAATCAAACAGGTACAATAGGCCACAAGGAACATCAGTCTAAGGGCATATAGAGGAAAGGGAAAATACATGCTACTTTATAAAATTTTCTTTGAGAGATTAACCAGCCCACCTCTCGCACAGCTTTCTAGTGAAATTGATAATACCTAACTTAACCTCTAGCATTGTGTCCTGCCATGAGCCACAGAGCGGGCTGCTGGCATTCCATAGCTCCTGCTGCCACTCTGAGTATGTTTCTGATCTCCGGCTCATGTAGGCAGGTCTCTGCCTGGCACACTACATTCAGAGCTGAGCACTCAATGCCTAGGTCCCTACTCAGTGACCACCTCCTTTAGTGTCACCTTTGATCATCTTACTTTTTCCAACATAAGGTCCAAATCACAATTTTTCAACACTATCTAAGAGCACAGGAAGAAGCAATCTGTCAGGTCTGCTGGGCTTCCTATCTGGGCCATCTTACCATTTGTGGCATGGCCCTGGCTGTTGAGCAGGACCAACATCTGAGAAAAACATGCTGGGACTGACATCATTATAACTTCCATCTAAAAGACAACCTGGTGCCCGAGGCCAGGGCAGTCTCTAGGCCCTATTTGAACTTGTCCACCATGTGACTTATTTTCTGTTTTGCTCTTTAGGTTGTAGATTAAAGTTCAATAAAATAACCAGGAAAGCCATTTCAATACTATTCAGCCAGTGCATGCAAGGCTCTGGAGGTGACACCAGCAAGGGTCTGGGGGAGGCAGGTAGAGCACTGGTCAGTTTCTCAGACTCTTGGAGATAGCTTTGTGCTGAGCCACCACAGCTGTCCAAGCATTCCCTGCCACACAGGCCACTGCCCCCAATACCCACATCCACAAAGTTCCTCAACAGCACACATCATGTGTATGTTTTACAAATTATCAAATGAGTACTTTTACTGTATATATGTAGATATATAAACTAGACTGCATGTACATAAATGCTAAAGGAAAAATTCCAGGTGTCTGCTCTCTGAAGGAAGGCACTCACTCTATTCTTGGAAATTCCTCAAAGGCTTTTAGAACCAAATAGCTTCAAACTCCAAATGGAAAGGATAAAAAATAGGCTGCAAAACTTGCCAAGTACTCACAAGTTCCCAATTTGAGACGAATAACAGGTGGTCCCTATTGGGACATGGAGGGCAAGAAAAGAGACTTTAGAAGAACAATGGTTCAGGGACTTTTGTTCTCCAAAGAAAGCTCTCTCCAGGAGAGCAGAAGGCACCACTGCCATGCTTGTCCTCGACGCCAAGCCAGCCAGGTGGCCTGGCCATTCCAGTTCTGCGGTAGGAAAGGAGGAACACTAATGCCTAAAGCACACTAGTTTTCTTGCCCCAAGCCCTTGCCCCCCTCTGGCCTCCTGTGCTCCGCCCTGTCCCAGGCCTGCAAGCAAGCCCATGAGGTCCTAGTACCTGTGCCTGGTGTTTTGGGAAGCAGGATGTTTCTAAGTGCTGACGCCGGCAGTAACAAGTCCTTAGCCAGCCCCACCTCCGTTATCAACTGCGGTCACAGTGGCCCAGGCTGGGGAAATAGGAGGACTGCCATTTAGTACAACTGTCAGCACACTGTCCATCACTGCAAAGGCACCTTTTCCTGTGGTTTTTCTCACTTCAAAGGACATTTAAAAACGTTGTTTCCCAGTTTAGCAATATAAATACAGAATTTAAAAACATCCTCACAAGGACCTGTCCAGCAATGTCCAGCACCACCGGGGCATGCACCCAGCACACTGGCCAGGTCCTGGTGTGCAACAGGGTCACTCGGGGTATTCTGCCGGGAACCACCCACTGCAGGTCTTTGTGCTCAAGATGACCAGCTATGATAATTTCAAACAGTCGCCGAATCACTTCAGCTCTCACTACTGAACCAGTGTGTTCTTCCCTCCCAACCGGCAGGAGGCTTTGCAGAACATGGGGAAAAAGGTCTCTGAGCCCTGGCTAGGGCTAAAGGACATGTGTATAACTTCCACTTCTGCTTTGTCCCCATTGTCTTTTTCCATTTTCAGTTCACTCTAAAGTATCCAGATTAAAGAGAAAAAAAAAAAAAAAGTAAAGTGGGCGCACGGGTCAGTGTATTTAGGCTTACCAACCAGTGTCTCCCTAGGTCATCTAAAAACCAAAAATGTATGGTCCAAGATTCAAACTCCCATGAAAAAAGCAGAATTAGAGTAACAATATAAGAGTGGTGAGCATCCAACCCTAAACTCAGCTGGGCCATTTTCTAAACTGATTGGCCCATAAGGCAAGGAAAGCTGGGCATGAAATGTGGCTGGTCATTGGGTAAGGAGGCAGAAAATGCTGCCTGCAGAAACAGAGCACAGGTCCAGTGGCCTGGGCACAGTTCTGTGTGTGCCATTAACCCCTGGGTGCTTGGTGAAGGTGAGGGCACTCATGGCCCCAGGGCTCCCCGGAGAACAGACACAAAGCATTTCAGAGATGATGTGAACAATATACTCCTTTGCTAACCAAAGTTTCTATATAGTGAAAATGTTTGTAACTTGTTTTATTAAATGTAGATAGGCAGACGTATATGTTAAAAACTTGATTCTGTGTCTACAAATATGAAATTGGGATTATTTCATCCCTGGAAGGCAAAGGAAAGGTCCTACACTGTGGGGGAAGGACTGATGATGACGTCTGCTTCCACTGCACGGTGGGGGCAGGCCCAGGGAGAAGATGGCAGCACTGGGCTCCAGACTGTCAGGGAGACTTCCAGAGGCTCTTCTGGGTGCTGGTGGCTGGCCATGGGAACCACACGTGGCAGCAGAGGTGGATTTGGCTCTTCCACATGGCAGGCAGCATCCTAGACTGGCTGGTTCTTCATGGTAATTAGATCAAATTCAGTCTGTTTCTGAGGAGAAAACACATTCCTGTCACTCTATGGCAGCTGCAGCTTGCATATCCCTGTAGCAGCCTTATCCTCACTATGCCAAGGTATTGTTATAGCTTTGGGGATTTCTTAATTCGGTGAGCAGTGCCTTCCTACCAGCCATTCCATCTCCAGCCTGAGGGAAGGTGAAGAAGTATGTGGCTCAGGAAAGGACTAAGTGAGGTGAAGTCTTCCGACTTTCCATGGAACCATGGCCCAATTCCAGACTCGTAGCTGAAGTCACAGCTTGGCCTCTCCATGCCCCACCATAACCCACACTGCCACGGCTACTCCCAGGGTCCTGCCTTCTCCTTCCAGGTTCCCTGGAACACATCCCTCTTCTATAGCAGCTGGGTCTAGTTCTACTGTTACCGTCATTTATAATTTGCAGACCTAAAAGTCAAAGTCAATGAGGCTGATTAGAAGAAGCCCATCATCCACAATGTAAAAGATAAAGCCCTTACATATGGAGGCTGGCTGAGAAATGTGAGAAACCAGATATAGACACACAAGCCACAGAAGATAATGCCACAATGGCATGGCCACCCCTGCTGCTCCTGCTGCCCCACAGAAGATACCAACATTTTACTCTGTGCCATTTAGTAGCTGAAGGAGCCAATCTTATGACTCAGATCCACTCAGTGTGCTAAGTACATTCACATGTAATGAAACTACATCATCACTTAAACAGACATTGCATACCATTTCAACAGCGAATCCCACTCATTCCCTTCTTCCAAACTCTGGTATCCTGTATTCCACTCTCTATTTCCATAATCTGCCTATTCTTGCTACTTCGTATATGCAGTCATGTAACATCTGTCCTTTGTGTCTGGCTTATTTCACTTAACATAATGTCTTCAAGACCCATCCTGCAGAATGCATCTGAATTTCATCCCTTCTTGGCTGAACAGCATTTACTGTATGTGTGTTCCATGTACTTTCTTGTTCATCTCTCATGGACAAATAGGAGAATTTAGGGATCTAGTGAATGATGCTGCCATGAAGATTGTGTACAAATATTTGAATTCCTCTTTCCAATCCTTTTGGGTATATATATGAGTCAAATTGCTAGATTAAATAATTCAGTTTCTTGAAGAATTGCCAAATTGCCTTCCAATAGATATAGATATAGATATAGACATAGACATAGATATATATTTTTTGTATTTTAGGGAAGGGTCTACAGGGTGTTCAGGGTCTCACTACTAGACAGGTCTCATAGTGATCCGCCTGTTTACAGCCTCCCAAGAGCTGGGATTACAGGCATGTGTCACCATGCCCAATTTCAACTGCTGTCTCAGTGTGCCCTGGGGGCGGGACCAGCACAGCAGGCCTAGATGGAACTCCCAGCCCCTGTGCCTGCTTGCAGGTTCTTTAATCCACTGAGCTATTTGGTTGGCCCTTCTGAAATATTATATTACCACAAGCAATCAAATTTCTCCACATCCTACCAGTGCATGTTATTTTGTGTGTGCACATGTGTGTGACAGCTACCTGAACTATAAACTTGAGCTTCATCATGGTTTTATTTTTATCTTGCTTTTTGGGGACAGTGCCTTGCTATGTATTCCAGATTGATCTTGAACTCATCATGTAGCCCAGGCTGTCCTCAGATTTATGGAGATCATCCTGTCTCAGCCTCTGAATGCACTAGGTATTTGCCACCACACCTGGCTCTCAGTGTGGGGTTGACTTACACTTTCTTAATGACTAAAGATGTTTATCACTTTTTATGTGCTTATTGGCCACTTATACATCTTAGAGTAATGACTACTTAAAACATTTACTCAATTTTAATTGTTGCTGAGTTGCAGAGGTTCTATATATATTCTAAATATTAGTTTCATCAAATATGACTTTCAGATATTTTTCCTATTCTGTTGTCTTTTCACTCTCTTTAGAGTAACCTTTGATATGCAAAACTTTCAAAATCTGATGTAGTTCAAGTTACTTTTTTTTTTTTTTTCCCTGTTGTCTATGCTTTTGCTATCAGATTTGAGAAATTACTGCCCAGGGCTGGGGAGATAGCTCAGTAGAATAAGCACTTGCCTGACAAGTGCAGGGTCCTGAGTTCAATCCCCGATACTGAAAAAAAAAAAAAAAAAAAAAAAAAAGAAAGAAAGAAAAGAAAAAGAAATCACTGCCTAATTCAAGATCTGGAAGGATTCCACCTGTACTTCCTTATTTTAGTTTTTTCCCTTTTGCTTAAAATCATGAGATCCCTTTCATGTCTGTTATATCTAGATGAATTGTAGTGTTTTTCAAATCCTCTAACTCCTTATTGATCTTTCTTTTCCTTTCTTTTTCTTTTCTTTTTTTTTGAGACAGATTTTTATTATGTAGTTCAGGCTGGGCTTGAATTTACTATGTAATCAGGTAGGTCTTAACTTCATGGGAATTCTCCCACCTCAGCCTCCCAAGTGCTGGGATTATAGGGATGTGCCATGACACTGGCTTGATAACCTGTTTTTTATCTATTATTATAAGCAAAATATTAACGCCTCCAAATATTTTTGTCTACTTCTCCCTTTAATTCTGTTAACTTTTTCTTCATATATTTTAGGTTTCTGGCAGGTATATACATGTTAGCTCAATCTTCTTGTAGTCTTAAGCCTTTTATCAATATATAATATCCTTTTTTTCTTTAGCCTTTCTTGAGTAAAGTGTTTTGTTTGATAACATAGCCATCTTAGCTGTCTTTTGGTTACTATATGTGTAGCATAACTTTTCCATCCTTTACTTTCAATCCCTTTGTGTCCTTATATCCAAAGTCAGTTTCTTGTAGACAGCATATAGACGGATCCTTTCTTTTTAGTCCAAACTGATAATCTTTGTCTTTAATAGAACTTAATCCATAAAGCTAGAAAAAGAACATGAAGAATTTCCTCCTGTAATTTAGCTATTTGGTTTCTGTATGTCTTCCATGTTTTTGGCTCCATGATTCCTCCATCATTGCCTTTCATAATACTTATTTGATTGCTGAGACAATATGTTGGAAGATAAAATAGGTAAAGCTCTTGAATACACAGACATAGGTAAGGACTTTCTGAACTGAACCCTAGATGCATGAGATTTTAGCACTGAGAATTAACAAATGGGAGCACAGCAAAACAAAAAGCTTTTGTACAGCAAAGGGAACAAGCAACAGAGAAGGGAGACAGCCTATACAACTGGAAAAAAATTTGCTAGCTATTCCTCAGACAGAGGCTAATATTTAGAATATACTCTGAAATTTAAAAAAAATCAGATCTCCTAAACTAAAAGACTCAGCCCAGTTGGGCCAGCCAGATAGCTCAGTGGATTAAAGTGCCTGCTTAGGCAGATGCAGGGGCTGGGGGTTTGATCCCAAGGGACTGCTGTGCTGGTGTGTGCTGAGAGGGTGACTGACACTGGGCATGGTGGTGAGTGCTTCTAATCCCAGCACGTGGGAGGCTGTAAACAGGAGGATCACTAACAGTCCAATTTATGTAATGAGACCCTATAGGCCCAGTAGACCCTGTACTAAAACAAAACATAACAAAACAAAGGGCAATTGACATGAATAAATTAAAAAAATATTCAACATCTCTGGTCACAGAAAACAACACTGAAATTACATCTTACTCCAGAAAGAATAGTTATCATTAAAAAATTAAATAAATTCTGGCAGTTCTGCAGGAAAAAAAAGAACTTTTCTACATTGTTGATGGGAATGTAAACTAATACAATCATAATGCAAATCAGTATGGAGATTCCTCCAAAACCTAAAACTATAGGGCTGGTGAGATGGCTCAGTGGTCTAAAGCACCTACTTAGAACAAGCTTAGCTAAAGCACAGGGACCTCGGTTCAATCCCCCAGCACCACATGCCAGCCAGCCCCGCCCCCTGGTGGGCTGAGCTGGCCACACACACACACAAATTAATTAATTAATTAATTAAAAAAAAAAACCAAAACCTAAAACTATAAATTCCATTTCACCTAGTTATTCTCCTAGGTATCTTGCTCAAAGGATTAGAAACATCATACTACAGTGACACATGCATATACATTTTATAGCAGCACAATTTATAATAGTGAAATTTCTGATGTAGCCTGTACGTCCATCAACAGATGAATGAATAAAAAAATGTTGTATTTACACCCAATGGAGCACCATCCTACCATAAAGAAGGATAAACGAGTTATCTGGAGAAAAATGGATGCTCTTTGAGAACATCACATTAAGGGAAAGAAACACACAAGCTTAAATTTTGCATAGTTCTTATATGAGAAATACAAAATATAAACAAAGAGCAAAATAAAAATCAGTAACAGCAAAAAAAAGAGCTAGATCTTTTGCGAAAGGGAGGGGGACCAAGAAACAAAGGATGGAGTGGGGAGGGAAGAAAAGGAGATGAGAATTAAGATGCATTACATGCATACACCAACTCCCAAGAGAAATGTAATCATTATATACTCCAAACATTCACTATTTTTTTTTTTTTTTTTTTTTTTTTTTTTTTTTTTTTTTTTGGCAGATCTGGGGATTGAACTCAGGTCCTTGCGCTTACCAGGGAAGCGTTTATTCCACTGAGCCATCTCCCCGGTTCCTAAAAATTATTTTTAAAATATCTTAATTCTTTTTTTTTTATGAGCAGAATATATTGAGAGAAAGAAAGCTCCTGTCCAAGAGAGGGACAGAAGGGGGGCCCGAGCAGGTAGTTCCCCAGGAAGCCATCTCTTCTAGGGACTTTTATAGTGTAAAACCACGTGGGGCTAAGGTAGAGAGAATGGGAACTCGCTTAGGTGGGCAGGAGGTGGGACAAAACTGTGGTCAACTAATGGGATTACAAGCACCATTGTTCTGGTAAAACTGATTAAATCCAGTATCAAATGGGAAAGCGAGTCACATAGCAAGCGGGCATGAATAGGGGACAGGGTCTCTCCCTGTTGGGGGTTGGAATGCGGGACAGGGTCTCTGTTGGGGCTTGGGCTAGTGACTCACTTGGGTCTTTCCAGGTGATTGATACCTATTTAGAATACCAATCCCAGGTGCTACTCTTTTAGCATTTGTTTGGCCTTTAAGGTCTTTAGGTCTGGTTCACAGCAGGAGCATCTTATTTCTTACAATGTACCACATATATTACTTATTTTCTTTGTGATTACCTTGGGGATTATGATTAGTATCTTAAATTTAAAATGATCTTTCTGGCCTTTTTTTTGGCTGACTCAGGCTGCCTTAAGGGCGGGTCTGGTAAGGGAGGTGGAGCTGGGGATGGAACCACCTTATCCTGCACCTGACTGCATTTGCATGAGCAAGCACTTAAACTACTGAGCTAACCGGCAGGCCCCCTAAAAAAAATTTTCTAATGCCAATTTAGTTTTCATTATATAAACACTGCTCCTATATATCTCCCTTTTTGTTATTGACATATTACATTGTACTACGCTATACACATAGCACAAACATAATTTTCAATGTGATTTATATGACAAACTACATTGGAAAAAGACAAAAGTTACAAATAAAATGCAGTGGTATTGACTTTTATATTTACCTATACATTTATTAGTATTATTGTTCTCCTATGACTTCAAAATCACTGGTCATTATCCTTCCACTTCAGTATGAAGGACTCTCGTTAGCATTTTTAATAAGGTAAGTCTACTGGAATGAACTCTTGTAGATCCTGTTCATATGAAAATGCTTTAATTTCTCCTTCACCTTTGAAGGACAGTTTTGCCAGATAAAGAAATCTTTATCATTACACTTTTGGTGTTTTCTTTTTTTATATTTCGGTCCTTTCAGGACCTCTTTTCACTGCCTTCAGGCCTCCAAGGCTCTGATGGACAACCATTATTATATGTGCCGCCGAAGGGAGCACGGACAACCAGCTATGATGCTTATAAAGCCCCGTATATGTGATGTGCTTCCTTAGTACTGTTGCTTTCAAAACTGCCTTTGGGTTTTGACAATTTTAATGTGAGTCTTAGTGGATCTCTTTCAGTTTATCCTGTTTGATGTTCACTGAGCTTCTTGAATTTGTACATTCCTGTATTTCATAAGATTTAAAGTTTTCTGCCGTTTTTCGTTTTCTTTTTTAGTATTGAAATTTGAACCCAGGATCTTTAAACTGAGTTACATTTTTAAACAGTCTCATTAAGTTGCTACATTGCCCAGACTAGGCTTGAATTTACAGTCCTCCTGCCTCATCCTCTACGAGTGCCTAGATTATACGTATGTGCCCCCTCCTTAGCTCATTTTTTTCTTTGCTCATTTTAATAATATTCTTTATGACCCTTTCTCACAGGTCTTTAGGTTCTGTTCATTTTCCTTTATTTTTTTCTGATCATTTGTCTAACTACAATAATCCTTAAATTCATTGATCCACTGGATATGATGGTGTGTGCCTGTAATCCCAGCTCTTGGGAGGCTGAGGCAGGAGGATCATTGTGAGTTTTGAGACCAGTCTGGGCTGCAAAAGTGAGCTCAAGGCCAGCCTGAACTGCACAGTGAGATCCTGTCTCAGAAGACAAACAAATTTTAAAATGCTCAAATTTGTTGATGCCAATTTATTTTAGTAACTGTATTTTCTAGCTCTAGAGTTGAATTCCATTTTATAATTTCTATCTCTTTATTGATATTCTCAATCCAATCATGCATTTGCCCTGGTAGCTTCCTTTAGTTCACGGAACATTTTTAAGACAGTGTTTGACTTCCTTAAGTATGTCAAATTCCTTTTTTTAACCTTTTCTCCTTACTTTCCTCTTTGTTTTGCAATTTTTTATTGAGAACTGGACATTGAGTACTATGTGTGGTGACTCTAATTATCTCAACCTCCAGCTTTGCTAATTTTTACTTGTGGAGAGTTTTGCAAACTATTTTTTGCAAAGTGTGTATTTCTTGTGCTGGGGGAATCACTTCAGTTTCTGTCTATGCTCTCTTTGGTAACCTAAGATTTCTTCAAAGTCTGGCTCCCTAAAAAGGGGATACTTTTTTATTTATTTGTGTGTGTGTGTGTGTGTGTGTGTGTGTGGCCAGCTCAGCCCACCAGGGGGCGGGGCTGGCTGGCATGTGGTGCTGGGGGATTGAACCGCGGTCCCTGTGCTTTGCTGTGCTTGTTCTAAGCAGGTGCTTTAGACTACTGAGCCATCTCACCAGCCCAAAAGGGGATACTTTTTTTTTCTTAAGGGCACTATCACTTTAAATCCCCTGTGACTAGGAAATTGCTTCATCCCACAGGGTTGGAATAGTGGTAGCTTCTATGTTGGCTCCTCAGTGAGGAAATTCAGTACTAGGCAATCAAAACACAAAACTGACTTTTGGAAGACAAAGTCATTGCTGCTCAGCCTGGCAACAAAAAGCCACATCAAGAACCTGGGTCACAGTCACCACAGATGCCAGCTGCAGGGATGGGAGAGGTGATGATGTTATGTGAAACACAGAACATCACCAAGATGTGCAAACTGCTCCTAGTAAGCTCCTCTATATAGGTGTTGCAAATGTTCAACTAGATTCCAGACTTCCAAAATATGTGATTCACTTTATGTCAGCTCATTAGCTGCTCTGATGGAGGAGTGGTACTCTGTTCTACAATCTTCTATGATGTCACTCTTTCCAGGGCAGCATTTTTGTTTTGTTTTTTTGAGACGAGGTCTTGCTTATCAGTATGTAGTTCAGGCTGGCCTTGAACTCACTATGTAGCCTAGGCTGGTTCTGAACTACCTGCAGCCCTTCTGCTTCAGCCTCCCATGTGCTGGGATTAACATCTGGTTTCAAGTCAATTTTTTAACACAACTAACTCAAACATCTTCATCTCTTTTGAGAATGACCTACTGGCAGGCAAAAGAAGTATAAAGCTGGGCACCTAGACCAACTTGGACAAAGATTTCAAAAGAAGAGAGACAACCTGGTTTGCAATGAAAAAGCTTGACCCAATCATAGGCAAGTTCCTTCTTGCCCTGCTCCAACTCCAGAATATCTCTCACCAGCCCTGTTGGCAGCAGTCTGTCAGTCTGGTGCCCCGAGGAGGAGGGGATCTTCCTCCAGTCTTCCTCAGTGAGAACAGGCTAGAATTGAAGATGTTAGCAAAGAGCTAGCAGATTTGTATGTATACTTTATGTCCTAATGAGGGACTTGGGCTCCACTAGGTGTTTTCTCTGTTTGCTTTAGAGAGTCAGGTTTTGCTTTAGTATGTGAACATTAAAATAACAGGCTTTCTGCAAATGCTGAACAGATGGAAAACATGGCAGCTCTTCCCCTAACATGAGCAGACATGATGTCTCCTTTCCCTTAAAAGAATGAATGTACCAAGAGCATAACTGTGCTTCAAAATTGTATTCTAATGCACTTAAAATATTTGGGGGAAGAAAAATACTTTTCTTCTTTTTAGAGGTCTTACTTGAATGAAGGAACTGGGGCTGAGGGGCAGGGTCCTATTCCTGGCCTTGGGAATGAGGTGTCAAATCCAAGGCTCCACACTGAAGGAATTTATGCCATAGTCACCAGAGAACCACCTCCATGTTTCTGAGAGTCTCCAGCACCCCTCCACTACAGTCAACCCAGTGCCATAGCTGCATTTTAGGGCTGCCAATCCCTTTAGCTTTAGCAGCACTCTTCTCTCCTGGCTCTTGCTTGCGTTTCTGGCTCCCCTGTGAAGGGTCTCTAATGAGAAGACAAACACCAAATGGTAGAGAGGAAGAGAGGTTTAAAAAATGAACTGAAAAAAAAAAATGAGCTGAACAAACCCTAACTCAGTTTCAGCCTTTTATCATTTTAGATTGTCATAGGGTTTTTTAAATATTTATTTATTTATTTATTTATTTTGTGTGTGTGTGGCCAGCTCAGCCCACCAGGGGGCGGGGCTGGCTGGCATGTAGTGCTGGGGGATTGAACCGCGGTCCCTGTGTTTAGCTTAGCTTAGCTTGTTCTAAGTAGGTGCTTTAGACCACTGAGCCATCTCACCAGCCCGATTGCCATAGTTTTTGAAGCTGTTTGTTCTCTTAAGCAATCAGTTAGTACTACTGCCAGGTGGCCTTAAAGACAGCAGGGTCCCCAGTGCAATATACGCAGTGCCCTCCTCCTATTGAGTGCATCCTCCCCTCACCCACAGAGGAAGGCCATAGTTCCCATGTGCTTCTTACCTAGCTCAAGTCCAGTCTGTGAAGTCGATGTGTCAAAGGGCTCTGAGCTGGCCTCAGGGGCACTGGATTCCCACGGCTCATTACTTTCTGATACTTCTGAATAAGTGTCACCTAGGGCTTTGTGAACTGCCACACGCTCTCCAACACCAGAGTGCTGGTCCACACTACCTGTGTCTGCCTCAGCCCGTGTTTCCTCACCCATTTTCTCAGCAAACCATTGCTTGACCTGCTGGGAGCTCATCTGGGTCTTGTCACAGAGGTTCTGCAGGTCCTCCTCATACAGCATCTTGTGCATCATGTAATAGTCTTGCAGCAGTTCTCGGTTGCCAGGGGCGATGACTAGCAGCCCTGGAGGGAAGTTGCCATGCTTGTAGTCTTCATACCACTTGAGCTGGCCATTCTTCAGGGCATACCTGCTGTCCCCAAACCAGCGCACCACCTCTGGCCGTGGCAGACCTGTCTGGGCCATGATGGAGTCATAGTCCTGGGTACTTGGCCACTGTGTCTGGACAAAGAGCTGTCGCAGCAAGTGCCGCTGCTGGGCCGTCTTTTTATAGCTCATTTTGCCTGGGGGTTGCTCTGCCAGCTTATTTAACCCATCATCCTCAGGTTCACAGATTCCCAGCCCTGCAAGGTCACCCTTGCCACTGGCTTCAGTGACCCGCAGATTCTTAAGGTTAATTTTGATGGGGCTGACTTTGCGCTCTGCTGATGTCTGGTTAATAGGCACTTCTGGGGAACCATTTTCACCAGCAACCCTCAACTCACCAGCCAAGTCTCCTTCTCCACCCTCATCATCCATAGCCTCTTCTTCCTGAGAGGCAGTCTCATTGGCTTTCTTGGTCTCCTCAGAATTCACTTTTTTCCGTCTTTCTGAAAACCAGCTATCAATTTCTCTCCGAGTCATCTTGGTTTCACTTCTTAGACGGTCCAGTTCCTCATCAAGAGGAAGTGGGTTTTGTGCAAAGCTGCTTTCCAGTACACGGAGCTGCTCAGGGGCTCTTTCTTTGTATTTGGTTGGAGTGAAGTCAGGAGTCTGGTGCCAGGATTGCCGTTTGGCAGCAGGGTAGCTTGCTAGTGAAGCCACTGTCGGGATGCAGGCCACTTCAGGAACCTTAGATGATGGGGCAAAGGGAACCTCTGGTACCGAGTCAATGAGGATAGAGCCAGGCTCTCCAGGCATCATGGCTCTGGAGCCCTTCAGGTTCCGACAGTGGTATCTCCGATCACTGAACCATTTCCGCACCTCTCTGGTACTGAGCCCAGTCACTTTGGTCAGATGCTCGACTTCACTCTGCCCTGGGAACTGGTTCCGACAGAAGCTCCCTTTCAGAGCTGACAGCTGTTCATGAGACTTCTTATTCTTGTAGATGTTAGCATCAAGAAAGGCTTGGGAAGTTATGCTGGGGCATGCAGTGAGGAGTGACTGGGCTGCATTGACCACCTTCACAGCTGATGCTGTATTTGAACACACAGTATTGATGGGTGTCACAGATGGCTGCTTGGGGACAGATGTAACCGCCAGGGGCAGAGATGAGTTTGGTGCTTGCAACCCATTGGCCAGTGGTTGAGTGACCAGGAGTCCCCCTGCTGTGCCCTCTGGCTGTCCCACAACATGGCCTGGGAGAGCAGCCTGAATGAGATGCTGGACATTGCCAGCACTGGCAACCAGAGGTGTGTTTAGAACTGTGATTGTGGGCTGAGGTACAGACTGGATGACTGTATTGAACATCTTTTTCCGGGCATCCTCGATCTCCTCAGGGGACCAGCTGATACCCTGTTTCAGCCTCTGGGCTGTAAACCAGATCTTAAGCTGTTCTTCTGGATACTTGGTCACTACAGTTAGGTAGCAGAGCTCAGCTTTGGTTGGGTAGGGGAATTTGTGGAAGGAGTTCTTCAGGAAGCTGTTGGAATCCATGGCTGCATTGTATGTTGGGATGCTGCTCAAGGGGATCATCACTTTGGGAAGGGACTTGGATGTGGGCAGGGGCTGGTGTGGATGGTGCTGGGCATGCACTGGGGGCTGCTGCTGGAGGGAGAGGAACTGTGCTATACCAGCTGGCAGAACGGGCACTGATCCTATCAGTGGCCCATTGGCACCATGGGGGGGCTTTGCAGAACTGGCAGGTGTCTGGCTGACAGGAGCTGCCCCATTGACAAAGGCATGGTCTGCCTCTTTCACCTCAGTCTCTAAACCTGATGGCTTTGGCAGAGCCTCTCCCACGGGCTGACTGGGGACATTCTCCTTGAGCATATGAATTTTTTTGGCTTCAGCTTTGCCCTTCATTATCTTCATGATTGGGGTCTTAGTAATGATGATTTCAGCCTGTCCATCGATTCCTTCAGTGTTGGACTCACCTGGAAGGTCAGAAGTGCTGGTGCTCTCAGGCACACTCTGCTCTACCACTACATGATTGTCTGGCCTGGCCACATTCCATACAAAACTGGCTTCCCCCAAGTGACACTTGGCATTGTGCAAGGAAAGGCCTTCAGGGTTTTTTGCCAGGAAACTGCACCCAGTGCATACAAAAGTTGGGTCTTTATTAAAGTCTGTGTGCTCTGAGTTCATATGTCCCACAAATTGGGTCATATCCTGGGATTTGAAATCACAGTCTTTACAGGAGTATAAATAACCATCCAAAGAGCTCCGGTGCCCATTGGCCAGTGCAGAGCCATCAGTGTTGCTGGAGTTCTGGGCCGCCTCACTGGTGGCTGCAGGTGGTTCGGGGAGTAGGTCCTGCTGAGGTCCTTCAGGCAAGGCTTCCTCAGGCTGGGCCTCCACAATGGCATTCTGTAGCACCACAGTCTTCACAGGGATCATGCATGGGGTGGTAGATTTCCTCTTGCTGGCCATGGTGATAAACAATTTGGGTGATCAGCAGGTGACAGCTTGTCCCATCCACAGGCCTTATAGGATAAATGCCAGCTATTCCAGAGCACACAAGAAACAGCTTGTAAGGGCAGTTTTTCAGTAATTTTGAGAAAGCAGATTTTTCCTATTAAGGCTGATAAGAAAGAGGAAAAAACATGATTAAGATCTCTTAAGTTCTGTTTCTTAAATCCACAGAGATACCCTACTGCTTGTCCTCTATCACCTAAGTTTTCACAAGAATCTCATCAGCAGTTTGATTGTGGCATCTAAGTCAGGTGCCTCTAAGTTGCTAACAAAGTAGTGCTGTGAAGAATGACCTGGGGATGTTCCAATACCACTTGATGATTTAAGCAATCTTTTATGTTGTTCTTCCCCCCTCCTCCATATGCTTGCATTAAGTAACTCAGTTTTAAAGACAAAAACAAAAACACCCTCTTTTGGATCTCTAAATTAATTCTGACCATGCCAGTGAGAACAAAAGACCCAGTGTATTTCTTGTTTAAATGTTTGGGCCAACAAAGGTTTTCTTTTCATAGCCTTCCCACATATGAAAACATGACGCCTCTGTCCCTGAAGCCGGGCCTCAAGACCAACTCAGTAGCAGTGTGCAAATGCAGGGGTGGCTTGGTGGAAAGCCTGCCTGATTGTGCAAGAGCTGGCCTCTCTGTGGCTTTTCCTTGTCATCCTGCTGCTCCCATTTCAGGCTTCAGGAAAGGAATCACCACACAGTTACTGGCTTACTGAGGACCTCTATCACCATGATGAAACCAAACATCAGAGAGTCAGAGCACCCACAAACCCAAGATGCAGCCCAATAACTCACCCTGGGTGCACTTACTACACACGACCTTTCAGTGTGCTTGCTTTTCTACCATTCATTTTCTTCTTTGGGAGCCTTTACTTCTCCTTCTTTAAAAAAATCTATTAAAACTTTGATCAGTTGAAATTTACTTCAAAAAATGGAAGGCTGAATGGTTTAATGTATAAAATGACCATAATAATAGTAATTTCATGAGATACCATGAGGAAAGTGCTTCTATGATCCACACCACACTACTAACATATCACCATAATCATTACCTTTTTTCCTAGCAAATTGTCTTGCTATAATGGCTAAGACAGCAATTCTAAATTAAAATCGAATTATGATCAGTGTTTGGAATTGATATAAAAATGTACAGATAATTAAAACAGCCCTATTAAAATCTTAGTAGACAAACACAATTTTTTGTTGTTTCTTTTTGTTTTTGGTTTGAGACAGGGTCTCATTATGTGGTCTAAGCTAGCTTCTAGCTCCCAAGCTTCCTACTTCAGTCTTCAGAGTTCTAGGACACAGGCTGGCCACCATGGCCAATTCTTTTTTGCTGTCCCTTAATCTAATCATGATGCCCAAAGTTTTGTTTCATTTTGTTTTCTTTTTTTGTGGAGCCAGGGCTTGAACTCAGGCCCTTGCACTTGCCAGGGAAGCACTTATTCAACTGAGCTGTCTCCCCAGCCCCATCTAATCATGATGATCATGATGGTCATAATGATGCTAAAATAATTACTATTTTAAAATGTTGCAGTGAGATACAGATATAGATCTCAGATTCAACTATTTCTTACTATTTCTGCCACCCAAATGTCATGCACACATATTTTTAGTTTTTAACTGTAAAATAAAATATTAATATTAAATGGCATTTAAGAAAATAAAACTACCTGTAATTATAGGTACTTACCTTTCCTCTAGTTCAAATATTTTAAGTTTCAACTTACATTTGCTCTTCTTACTAAACACAATAAACACACTCATTACTTGGCTTCTTAATTACAATATCAACTAACTGCCTACTAGTGTACATAATGGATTAACTCAGACATGTTCTCCTGCATAGGCTTCCAATGTCTTAATCTTGTGGGTCACAAATAACTCTGACAATAAAACATATTTTTTCTATCACAGACCTGGGTTTATCAGGTGAAAGCATAATTTCTAAATTCTTTTATACATAACTGGCAAGGATTTGGAATCAATTGTTTTATAATTCCAAATAAGGAAAACTAATAATAATATAATTATTATGTTGCTCTTAGTGAGCAAGTCATATTTTTAGACAAGTCATGGCAGACCTCAAATAGACTATCTGAAAACAAAAGTGACAAAAGAAAAAATAGGTACATTGGACTTCATCAAAATTACAAACTTCTGTGTTTCAAAGATCCCTGGGAAAGTGAAAAGCTTTGAAAATTGTACATATAACAAGATGTATGTAGAATATATAGACTTCTTACAATTCAAAAATAAAAAGATAAATGATTCAATTAAAAATGAATAAATAGGTTGGGCCAGATAGCTTAGCGGATTAACCTGCTTAGGCAAATACAGCATCCAGGGTTCGATCCCTGGCATGCCATGCCGGCTCTGCCCCCGGGGCATGCTGAGACAGGTGATTGAGATTCAGTTAGTGGTGTGTGACTGTAATCCCAGCGCTTGGGGGGCTGAAAACCGGAGGATCACTATGAGTCTGATCTGTGTAGTGAGACCCTGTAGACCCTGTACTAAATATATAAAAAACTAAAAAATTTTTAAAAATCAAAATGAATAATTTAAACATTTTTAAAAAGGATACATAAATGAAGAAGCACATTTTAAAATATTCAGTATCACTAACAGAGAAACACAGTACAAGTCAAAACCACAATGAAGTAGGGTGCAGTGGTGCACACCTGTATTTCAAGCAATTTGTGAGGCTAATGCAGGAGGATTAGGAGTCTGAAGCCAGGCTGGGCAACTCATTATGACTCTCACAAAATAAAAATTAATTGGCCAGACAGATAGCTCAGCAGACTAAAGTGCCTGCTTAGGCAGACATAGGGACCGGGGTTCAATCCCCAGGACCACATGCTGTGCCAGCTCCACCCCCAGGACCTGCTGAGACTGCTATTGAGACTGAATGTGGTGGTGCGCACCTGTAATCCTAGCACTTGGGAAGCTGAAAACAGGAGGATCACTATGAGTCCCATCTGTGTAGTGAGACCCTATACTAAATACATTTAAATAAAAAACATAAAGCCTGCACTGCACAGTGAAACCCTGCCTCAAAAGGACAAGAAGTCAAAATTGAGAGACAGAGGCTTCAGCAAGGGCCCTGGGGTTAGAGCCCTGTTTTGAAAGTTGGTTTCATTGTTATGTATTTTTTAAAATGTTTTTAGTACAGACTCTATAGCTTTCTGAGTTTCCATAATATTACTGGGATAAGGGTTTTTCATGCTCCCTTGGAGTGATTCTTTCCTAGCATTCATTAGGAAAAAAATTAAATATACAACAAAATTGAATGAATTTTAACATGAATACTCATACGCCCATCACCTGTATGCTTATAAGTGGCTATTTTTAGCAATACATCCACTGAGTTAAATTTTGATTCATTTCTGACAGATTTTTTTGTATCTATTAAATGTAGTGCCTAAAGAGAAAAATCTACAATTATCTAGAAACTCATCATCAAGAAGACACTTATAGAGCATGTCTGACAAATGAAGCATTTCTGTAGAAACACAAACTGCTTCCCAAATCAAGCCCAAGTAAGGCAAGCTGATAGAAAAGTAAGGTTTCTGTGCTGCCAAGAGAGATTCATAAGAAGGAAGGGTCAGATTATTCTTGCTTTTGTTATGTTTTTTGGTGTCATACTCAAGAAGTCCTTGCCAAATCCAATGCCATGAAGCTTCCCTCCTATATTTTCTTTCAAAATTTTTGTACTTTCAGGTCTCTCATTTAGGACTTTAATTCATTTTTTTGGCAAGAAATAAGGTAAAAAAGTATAGTTTGATTCTTTTGTGTGTGGATATCTGGTTTTCTTTCTCTTTTATTTTTTGGTATCTAGTTTTCTCTTCTCCTTCTCCTTTTTCTTTTTTTTTTTTCTTTTGGGGGGGAGTGTACCAGGGATTGAACTTGGGACCTTGCACATGCCAGTCAACCACTTATGCCACTGAGCTATTTCCCTTGCCCAGATATCTAGTTCTTCCAACAGTATTAAAAAAAAAATCTTTTATTTATTTAT
>NW_004524613.1:12160163-12177056 GCF_000260255.1 Octodon degus
AAAAAAAAAAAAAAAAAAAAAAAAAAAAAAAAACCACTGAGATTTCATCTCACCCCAGAAACATGGCTAGCATCAAGAAGTCAGCCAATAAATGCTGGAGGAGCTATGGCAAAAAAGAACACTTCTCCACTGTTGGTGGGAGTACAGACTGGACAACCACTATGGAAGTCTGTGTGGAGATTCCTTAAAAAGCTAGGATTGGAGATCCCACTGAACCTAGTTATAGCCCTCCTACGTATTTTTTCCTATTTCAATGAAAAAAAATCAAATTTTGGATCTTCTAGCAGGGGAGTGGCAGCTACTCATATACCCTTGACCAAGGAAATGTTCATCCTCTATTGGGGCATCCTCCTCTTAGACTGAGTGAGCAGCTTCAGGAGAGATGCACATGGAGTGGTGAGGGAAGAGGGGGACACACGCATAGCCAGACAAACTGAGTCAACACTGGCAATCAGTGGGGTGACAGATGTCACAGCCAGATCAACCTCACATCCGAGATATTAACAGGTATTGTACTGAACTGTTAGACAGCTTCTGGTAGTGTGGACATCTGAAAAATATGAAATCTTCCAGTCCACAAACACAGTATTGTCAATGCTTTGTAGTTTTAAGTATATAAGTCCTTTATCTCTTTGGCTAAGTTTGTTATATATTTTATTCTTTTTTATGGGTATTTGATTCTCTTTTTATTCTTTTGTTATGGATTTTTTCCTAATTTCCTTTTTGGATTGGTCATTACACAGAAATGTAACTAATCATTTTATGCTGATTTTATATTCTGCGATTTTGTTAAACTCATTTATTCTAAAAAATATAAGGCTTTCTACATATAAAATTGTTATCTTTGAACAGAAATAATTTCCTTTCCTACACTAATGCCTTTTATTTCTTTTTTCTTGCCTAACTACTCTAGTTGGGAATTCTAGTACAGTACAATGTTGAATAGATATGGAAAAACCTCGCCTTAGCCTCAATCTTTTTTTTTGTTTTTTTTCAAAGTTTTATTGATAAACAGATAGCAATGAGACAGTTTCAAATCAAATCAGGAGTACAGTTTCAACAAATAATACACTGCATATATTCTTCTTAGTGGTTAATTGCTGTACAAGATGCGGACTTGTGATCCTATTTACAAACACCATTAGAACAAATCATTCTATAAATTAAGAGAATGCAACTATATATCTATCCCAACCCCTTTGAATACACAGATACAAAATGGACATTCATAGGTATACCCCATTTTTTCTAAGTTCTAAGTTCCGTTATTGAATATTATAGGTGTGTAAACTCAGCAAAATATTCTAAGAGTCCAGTAGCCCATAATAGCATTGGGTCTTCTGTTTAACTGGCAATGTCAGAAATTATTGACCTGAGTCCCCCACAGCTCAACTTAACAGCATGGCTTTATTTCTATATTTCGTCTTCATTCTTTTCTACTGGATGGTTAAGACCAAGGTAAAGAAGGACCTATGCAATAAGAGTTGTAGCTTTTTGGTCTGAGAAGGTCAGTGAAATGCCCTCAGGATTTATCCTGAGATCCTGTACCTCAGATTGTAGAACCTTTGTCAGTGCAGCCATGTGGATGAGTCACGGCCATTGCTTGGCCAATGTTTAGTCTCAATCTTGATCTTAGAAAAAAAGCTTCCAGTTTTTTTACTATTCAGTAGACATTAGCTGTGGGCCTTTCTTTCTTTCTTTCTTTTTTTTTTTGGCGGTACCAGGGATCAAACTCAGGACCTTGTACTTGCCAGGCAGGCACTTATGCCACCAAGCTGTATCCCTGATCAAGCTGTGGGCTTTTCATACATGATTTTCATTATATTATTGAGATATTTTCCAAGTTTGTACAGTGCTTTTTATCATGAAAGGATCTAGAACTTTCTAAAATTCTTTTTCTATATCAGTTGAGATGACCATGGGTTTCTGTCCTAAATTGTTAATATATCATTAATTTTCATATTCTGAACCATCTTTGATTCTAGGAATAAATCTCTCCTTGGTGCAGCATATAAGTCCTTTAATGTGCTGTTGAATTGTTGTTTGCTAGTACTTTGCTAAGAAATTTTGTGTCAATATTTATCAAGGATTTAGTCTACAGTTTTCTTTTTCATAGTATCTTTTTCTACTTTTAGTATTAGTATAATGCTGACTTCATATAATAAATCTGGAAGTGTTCTCTTCTTTACATTTTTTTTCAGAAGGTTTGAGGACTGGCATTACTTTTTAAAGTGTGTGGTAGGATTCTCTATCTGGCTCTGCATTCTCTTTTGGGGGAAAAGTTTGTTGTTTTGGTTGGATGGTCTGCTTGTTTGGTAACAAGGTCTCACTGTGTAGCCCAGGCTGACCTCACACTCATGGCAATCCTCCTGCTTCAGTACCCTGAATGCTAGGACTACAGACATCTTCCACCACACCAGCATGTGGGAAGTTTTTGATTCAATCTCCTTATAATTACAGGTGTATTCATTTTTTAAAAAAAAATTTCTTTGTGATTCAGTCTTGATAGGTTACATGTTTATTTATTTTTATTGAGTTATCTACTTGGTGGCTAATTACTCCATAATAGTCTCTTACAATCCTGTTTATTTCTGTGGCATCATGCCCCCAATATGTCTCCAATTTTGGTTCTTTCCTCTTTTTCATTTGTCCAGCAAAGAATTTATCAACTTTGTTAATTTTCCCCAAAACTAGCTCTTTTTTCTTAAATTTATTTAGTACAGAGTCTACAGGGTCTCACTACATAGATCAGACTTGTAGTGATCCTCTTGTTTTTCAGGCTCCCAAGAGCGAGCTGGGATTACAGGCATGCACCACCATGCCCAGTCTCAATCACATCTTAGAGTGCCCCAGGGGCAGGGCCAGCATGGCACTCTGACCAAAGCCAGCTCTTAGTTCCATTAATTCTCCTACTCTTTAACTTATCTATGCTGTAACTTTTATTATTGTTTTTGCTTCTGTTAACTTTGGGTTTCATTCATTGCTCCTTTTCTAGTTCCTTATAGTGTAAAGTTGACTTTTCTTTTTAATGTAGGCATTTACAACTACAAACTTACCTCTTACTGCTTTTGCTGCATACTATAACATTGGTATATTGTATTTTTGTTTTCACTTGTCCCAAGCTATTTTCTAATGTGTAGTTCCTTCTTTGACTCATTGTTTATTTAAGATCATACTATTAAATTTTGGCATTTTTTGAATTTTCCAGTTTTCCTTTTGGTATGATTTGCAATTTCATTTCTGGGGTCACAGATATATCTGGTATGATTTAAGTCTTTTAAAACTTATTAAGAATTGTTTTGTGGGGGGCTGGTGAGATGGCTCAGGGGTCTAAAGCACCTACTTAGAACAAGCTCAGCAAAGCACAGGGACCCTGGTTCAATCCCCCAGCACCACATGCCAGCCAGCCCTGCCCGCTGGTGGGCTGAGCTGGCCACACACACACACACACACACACACACACACACACATAAATAAATAAATAAAAAGAATTGTTTTGTGGGATAACGTGAGTATGATGGGTAATGTTCCATATGCCCTTACAAGAGCACTCTGCTCTTGTGTGTAGTGTTCTATCTATGTCATATGGTCCAATTAATCTATAGTGGTGTCAAACAGGAATCTCTCATTCTTTGTTTTTAATTTTTTTGTTATTTAAATCTCTGATACTTGAAGTGGTTTAAAAAATAAAGAAAATGTACTTAGGTAAATGTTTTATACCTGGAACCACAGCTAACATGATAGATAGCAGTGAAACAGGGAAGCACTTGTTCCACTGAGCCATCTCCCTGGCCCAATAGTGAAACATTTCAGCCATTAATAAGACTTCTGGTATCATTTTTCAGTGTTGTAATAAGTATTCTGGATAGTAAAATATGATAACGAAAATATGAAAAACATGAAGTAAGAAATAATGAGAAAAACTGATACCATTATTTGCAAATGAGGGAATTGTTGAAAAAATTCCCTGAAAATTGATTATAATTAATAAGAAAATTAAGTGACATTATTAGATACATTAGCAACACACACAAAAGCATCATTAGGTCTCCTATGTGCTAAGAAGGCTAGACATGGTAGTACACACCTATAATTCCAGCTCCCTGGCAAGCTAAAGCAGAGTGATGGCAAATTTGAGTCATCAGCCCGGATAACTTAGCAAGGTACTGTCTCAAAATATAATAAATATACCCTAAAACATATTTAAAGAGTTAAATATGTAATTTACTACATAATATATACGATTTTATTGCTTTAAAAAATCTGTACAGACTTGTAATTGAAGAGGAACAAAAATTAAAAGCAAAAAACTGAATACTGATCTATTAAAGAGTAGGTAACTTTATAGGTGGGAAAGGAACTTTTAAAAAATTAATGTACTCTATATTTGAGTTTGTTACAATCATTTGATGCTTTCATAATTAAAGAAAACAATAAGAATTATAAATAAAATGTTGGGCATGGTGGTACACATCTGTAATCCTAGCACTGTGGAAGCCAGAAAGATGAAAAGCCTTGGCAACTCAGCAACTCGGCTAGAACTTGTCTCAAGATGAAAGGGGTGTGTGATAGGAAATACAGTGGAAAAGCCCTAGTTCCAGGACTTTGGAAAAAGAAAAAGGAATATAAATTAAATTTATTTTCATTTTCAGATTAAAAATATCTTTATTGCAGCTTAGTGCAGGGCTCAATTTGCAGTGCTGAGACCAACTTGGGGAGCACACTGGGGCCAGGATGGGACCTGGGAGGAGGCAGTGAGCCTTTGCTGGAAAGCTGCCAGGGCAGGTGACTCAGGGCACCATGCACCACCACTTGAAGGTAAAGGGGTTTTGGAGCACATTGGTGCCACAGTGCACCTTCTGGTGGCCCGTGTGGTAGCTGTAGCAAAGGCACAGTAGAGGCTCAGTGGTTGCAGCAGGGAGCACACCTTCTTCAGGCAGCAGCAGCTATTGATTTAGAGTTTAAAGGGCTTGGGGGTGCCCAAGCACCAGCATATTCACCATACTGGGGAAGAAGGCCTCAACCTTGAGGCCTGGCATGCAGCTTGAAGAGCTGCAGCATGTCGATGATGTCATCCTCGACCACGCCCAGCTCATGAGCTTTAGGACCTCAAGGTTCCAGTGGATGTAGCTCTGCACATAATTCTGTTCTCTCAATTCTTTAACAGAATGTCTTTTATTTTCTGCTGCTTTTCTTCTTGAGCCCTTCCAACAGAAACACTTCTCCATGGTTTTGCTACTGTTGCTC
Organism: Octodon degus; assembly: GCF_000260255.1. Classification (NCBI taxonomy): domain Eukaryota; kingdom Metazoa; phylum Chordata; class Mammalia; order Rodentia; family Octodontidae; genus Octodon; species Octodon degus. Next base: position 12,165,411 of record NW_004524613.1, read on the forward strand.
CTGAAACAGCCCATAGCAGGACCTGAGACTGCCCAGCAGCAGCTGGAATCCCTTTCTGTCGGGCACCAGAATAAAGCTCCAGAGCTCCACAAATAAATTTATTAGTGCTTGTACTCAGTATGTCCTGCAAATTGAAGGGCCAGCAGGTGGAGTACTGAGTGTTGAGCAGTTTCAGTGCCACATAAACACTGTGAATTGGGGAGATAGTCCTGATAACCCCCTCAGATACCAAAGTTTTGTTAAATGGAGACTCTAATTGATATCAGTACCTTATCATGTATTTGACAACCTTATCTAATTGAAGTATTGGAACAATAAACATCATGCTGGGTAAGGTGGTATGTGCCTATAATCCTAGCTACTTGAGAGGCTCAAGAGAAAGACTCATAAATTTGAGGCAGCCTTTGTAATTTAGGGAGATCCTATCTCAAAGGAGAAAAGGACTGGGAATACAGCTCAGCATTTCCTGATTTCAATCCACAGTGCTAAGAAAGAAAAAAGAAGGCAAGTAGGCAGGTAGGCAAGCAAGGTAGATAGATAAATGGGCTGACCAATAGACAAAGACAGATGGTATAAAGAATGATGGCTCTCAATGGATTAATTTTATCCTAGCAAAAGAAGCTCTAGTTCAGTCTTTAATCCAACGATGTTAAGATGCCTCATTCCTTCACTCCTTCTTCACCCTTAAGATGTTGTAACTCCTTTCTCCAAGATGTTGTAAACATAAAAGAGATAAGAGGAAAACAACTAATTCCAAAGAAGTCATGACTTATTAAGTCAACAACCACGGCATTGCACCATGGTTGCCATGGAAAGCAAGAAGGTATATAACAGAGAGACGACGAAAAAGGCTGGAGGCAGACACGTTTCTGACCTGTAAGGGTCGGGGAAGCGCATTTGGAGGTCGCTGGACATTGAAGATCTGTAACCCAGGAAGGGTCCAGGGGTGGGCCTTTATTAACAAAGCTCTGTTTGTTCCTAATCTTTGGTCTGACATGGAAATAATGGCATGCACACATGCAATAGACTTACCTACACCAGGCCAGCAGAAGAAATCTGAACACTCACTGTTTGCAAATATCAACTTCAATACAAAAATGAATTTGGCCATTCCCTGGTCAAAAGCCTCTGACATCCTGACATCATAAAGGCACAATCTGAGGCAGAATCCTTAGAAAACATGGAAGTTTTACACTTAAAAATAGCTCTAGTTATAAACACCCTAAAAATAGAATTTTTGTGGATTTATATTGTTTATCTGAAAAATTGGTATACCCTCAGTCAGGTACTAGGAATGTAAAAAAGCTGTACTCAGGCCAAATGTAGGGGGAAAAAAAACTATGGCAGTAATCTCTTAAATATGTAATTGTTCTTACATTTGGGTTGTTTTTTAAAAACTCTTTTATTTATTTGGTCCAGGTTCTCATTATGCAGCTCAGACTCATAGTGATTCTCCTGTCTCAGCCATTTCAGTGCTGGGATTACAGGTGTGAGCCACCACGCCGTTTCAGGCCAGCTTAGTGCACCTGGGGTTCCAGGGCGGGCATGTCACGCAATACCAGGGATCGAAACCAGGTCCTTAAGCTTGTCAGGCAGTTGCTTAGACCACCGAGCTATCCCCAGTCCCGTTCTCTCTTTTTTTTTCCCCCAGCCCTGTTCTCATAGTTCTTATTATCATGATATTCTATATTCAGTTCTATTTTAGTTCCTTCAATAATTACATCTTAAATTTAGAGAAAAACATATTTCATTTTACTGACTTTTACAAAGGGGGTGAGACAAGCACTTGAAAACAAAAGAATAAGAAATATATACATAATATTTCATGGACCAGCCAAGAAAATCTGTGTTTCACTAGTTTTAGGTCTTTGGTTCAAATGTGTTTAATTCCATTTGTATTAATTTTTGGAAACTGAGTCTCTCTATATATTGGTAAACAGTAGTATCAAATAGTCTTTACCTTTAAGCTCGCTGAAAACCTAGAAGAGTTAAAAGCAGGCTTCCTTATCATCTGACTGTTAGGGGCTATGGAGATAGTTCAGCAGTTTAAGTGCCTGCCTGGCAAGTGCAAGGACTGGGTTTGATCCCCGGCATGTTGTGCCAGCCCAGCTCCTAGCTGCAGAATGAGACCCTGTACCATCTGATTGTTAATATTTCCAATAGCTTGGACAACATTTGTAACTCAGACCACAATTCCAAGGCTCTACATCAGTCTGTCCCATTCCTGGTCCTTTAGTTACAATATGAGAAACAGGATAAATTTTCTCATATTAATGTAAACAAAATTCAAGAATTTAATAAAGATAATTGTTAAATTTTTATTAGCCCACCTGCTAATCAACAGAAATACAAAATTTATATTTCCTGGATTTTATAATCTATTCAAGCTGATTTTGTTAAATTTGGCAGATTAAAATGGCAAACAAAGCCATGCATGATGGCACACAATTGAAACCCAGCACTTGGGAGGCTGAGGCTGGAAGACCACTGGGGGGTTTGAGGCCACCCTGGGATACATAGAAAGTTCAAGGCCAGACTGAACTATAGAGTGAAACCCTATCTAAAACAAACAAGTTTAACAAGGGAATAAACTTCTGCTAAGAATGTAACAGAAAATGCTATGTGTGACTGAAATAAAGATTTCATTTGAAAACATCCTTTTAAATGTATTTGGTATAGGGTCTCAATACACAGCTTGGACTTGAAGTGATCCTGTTTTCAGCCTCCCCAGCACTGGGATTATAGGTGTGCACCACCACACCCAGACTCACTGCCAGCTCAGTGTGCCTGGAGGCAGGGCCAGCACAGCATGTGGTGCCAGAGATCGAACCCCAATCCCTGTGCTTGCCTAAGCAGATGCTTAGTCCACTGAACTATCTCACCAACCCTCTCATTTTAAATCATGAGCCTTACATTCTAACTCTAATAAAGCAACAGTTTAAAAAAGCCATTTTGGGAGCAATCAGGAAAAATATGAATATACTTTGGTATTTCAGGCTATTTCCAGGTTTAAAAAAATGCTCAAATCCTAGTGGTTTAAACAACATACATCTTGTGACTTTGTACAGAGCTCATCCTCAGAGATTCTTCTGGCTTTTGTGGTACCTCCTGGAACTAGAATGTACAAGGCAGTTTCTTTCGCTTACATGTCTGACACCTCAGTTGGAATGGTTGATATTGAATCTGTATCTAGGATACTTCTGTGGGGTTTTTTGTTGTTGTTGTTTTGTTTGTTTGTTTGTTTCTGAGACAGGGTCATATTATATAGTCCTAGCTAGCTTTGAACTGTGTAGCCCAGGCTGACCTTGATCTTATCCTCCTCAGCCTGCTTTAGTTTCCCAAGTGTCAGGATTACAGGTGTGTACCACATCATGCAAGCTCAGATTCATTCTCTTCTTACATGGAAAATTGGGTTTTCTCACAGCATGGTGGTCAAGGATAATAAATAATAGATGACATCCTAGAGAAGCAGCAAAAACTGCCAGTCATCTTAAAGACTGGGCCTGGAAATGGCAGTTATTTCTGACTTTTTGTCAGAACAAGTTACAAGTTACAACACAAGTTACAAACCCATTTCTGAATTAAGCAGAGGTTAGATAAATTCTACCCCTTCATGGGAGGAGATAACATCCTATATAAGGGAGGTAAAGGATTGATGGTAGCCATGTTTTAGAGCCCATACCACAATTGGGCACTAAACAACATTAAGAAATCACTGCTAATATGGCTTTATGAGTTAACAGAGTTTTGGTTATGTCACAAACAAAAGTTCTACTGGGCCAGTGAGACATACTGAAGTACTTATGGATGCAATAATTTCTCACATGGAATTACTAGAAGTGGAAAAAAACCCACAAATTATTTTCTGGTGGAAAATTTGATGGAAATAGATGAAACAAATATGACTGAAAATTTAAAATTACTCAAGTTGGATTGGGATACATATAGTTCATTCATTTTACTTCTATGCATATTTTATATCTTCATAAAAAAATCTGAGGCTTATAGAAGAAAAGAAAGATTGTATCCTAAATGAAGCTTAAGGGTCCTACTATACAGTTCAGGATGACCCTGAACTCACAGTGTTTCTCCTACCTTAGCTTCCTGAGTGCTGGGATTATAGGCGTGCACCACCATACTCAGTTCCTAAATTTATATTTTTAAGACATATTTCTTTTTTTTAATATTTATTTATTTTTATTACATTTATTTATTGTGTGTGTGTGTGGCCAGCTCAGCCCACCAGGGGGCGGGTCTGGCTGGCATGTGGTGCTGGGGATCGAACCGCGGTCCCTGTGCTTTGCCAAGCTTCTTTCAAGTAGGTGCTTTAGACCACTGAGCCATCTCTCCAGCCCCGACATATTTCATTTTAAATACTTCTCTTTCTTTTCATGAAAAACACTAACATTGACTCTGACAACCAGAAGCAGTCACTTAAGTTGTTCAAGTGAACCATAAATAAATTAACTGTCTTTCTGGAAATTTTCTGTGACCAACCAAAAAACAAAACCAGAAAACTTTAATTACATCACTCAAAGTGCATCATAGCCTACAAAGTACTTTCATACTGCCTGATCAATCAATATATTGCCACAACTTCTTGAGTTGGTTATTACTGTCCCTTGCCCTAGTTAGTACTGAGGAACTACTGAGCAATTAAGGAGAAGTGATATGACTGGTCACACAAGCAAACACATGACAGAGCCAGTATTCTAACTCCATATTCTCTTGTGAGCTGCATTCTAAATATCTACTAATAACTACATACCTCTTAATTATTTTTGTATTTCTTACGCAGGGCTTAAAGGTTTTATAAGCTGAATTATTTGTGTCATTTTTCTTTTCTTTTTTAGATTCTAGGGCTGTTACATTCTTCAATAGTTATAAGTTTTAAAAGTAATTTTTTATTAGTACATGTTTCTAGTACATAGTGATCACATTCCTCATGGGGGCTGTACATATCACAGCTTCTTTTTTATCCCTTTCATCTCTCTCCATCCATACTTCCTCCAGCTCTTGGTCTCCTTCCTATTTGTAAAAGACCTATCTCCTTATTTCCTAGTATTTATTATTTTGTTCTTTATATCTTGTGTTTCTCATGTAAGAGAAACCATGTTATATTTAAACTTGTGTGACCGATTTTTTCACTTATTGTCCTCCAGGTGAATTTATAATATTTGTAATATTTTCACACTTACAGAGGAGAGGTTGTATTATTTAATCATGTTTGAATAGAAAACTCTGACAGTGGGGCTGAGTTATTAGGACAAGATTAGTCAGTAAGAATATATAACAAAAAGAACACATAGAGCCTGGCATGGTGGTACATGCCAGCAATTCCAGCACTATGGGAGGCTAAAGCAAAAGGCCTACAAGTTTGAGACCACCTGGGCACTATGATATTTTTTGAGAGCCCGTCTCAACATAAATGAAATGTAACATTAAATTAAGGGCAATAGGCGCAGATATACTGCTTAGCATAGTCCAGAGTTTTCTCATAGAAAACAAAGAAAAGAGTTGCAAAGAACTGGAGTCTATTTCCAACCCCAAATCCTCAAGTATAAAGCAAGTCAAACTCACAGCTGGCCTACTTTTGCCCTCTGGAGATTCCACCTTCTGCATTTAGTAGTCCCCACTCAGCTGAAGATTCAGGGTAGTACACTCTACTATTTTTCACTTTAATTCTTGTTTCTCTCAAGGTACCGAAAGAAATAGCCTCTTCCAGTCAGATCTTATCACCTCTAAAGTGAACACTAATTTATTCTTTTTTATGCTCAGAAAAGTTAAATGGGGAAACCTCAGAATGAAGACTTTTTTCCCGGACTGGATATTGCTTTATTCATTGCTTAATTTGATAACAGAGTGTTGTAAACCAAGGCCAGGACACCCTCCAGAGTGAACCGACTGGGGCCACTTGCCTGGCCTTTGCACCCTGTGGTCTGCACTAGCTCCCTGTCCTGAGCTCCCTCAGCTTCACAAGACAGTTCTCCATGCCTACTGGATTAAGGGCTGCAGCCAGCTCCAGCCCCTAGCTCTTCAAGATGCTAACCAGATCTTTGGCCGCTGATGCAGACCCCCGCTCTGCCTATCTACATTCACAGGCCTGAGGAACCCAACACGCTGGTTTACATGTCTCCCACAAAGATGGGCTGCCAGGGCTGGAGAGATAGCTCAGTGGTCTAAAGCACCTGCTTAGACAAGCTTAGGCAAAGCGCAGGGACCACGGTTCCATCCCCAGCACCACATGCAGTGGCAGTCCCGCCCCCAGAGTAGGCTGAGCTGGCCACAAAAATAAATAAATAAATTTTTTTTTAAAAAGATGGGCTGCCAGAGCCCTGGTCAGGTTAGTCAGAAAGCTGGTTGGTAGGTGGCACTACTTGGGTCTGAGTGCTACTGCCTTGATTCCATTCATTACTAGTGTACAGTTAGTGAGAGGCTAGTAGCACTGAAAAGACAGGGAGAGGCCCCCCTTTTAGGATTCATTTCCATCCCCAGCTTCCTAACTCCTATCCATGAACTGTGGTCCCTAGAGATAACTATCCTTGTACTTTTTGTTGTTTGTTTGGGGTATTTTTGTATTGGAGAGCAGGAATGAAAAGACTTTAGAAACTATTTCAACTACCCATTTAGTATACATTACCTTGAAAGTATCCTACTGGTTATAACAGTTCACCCCTGACTATCTCCAGAGAGACAGATACCTACTCAATGCCTACTGACACTGAAAGGATGTTTTAGAAATGGTGCTTGTAGTAAGCCTACAAAGTTACCACCCCAAAAGTTATACAGTATTTACTAAATTTATTCCATTTCTGGGTTCAAGAAGTTAAAAATCTATTGTGGCTACTAAACTACCACTACTCTGGGCTTGTTCTCTCTTTCTGGACACCTTGGCACCCATATCTAGTTAATTATAACCTCAAGTTAATTACACCCAATGAAAAGTGAGCAAATGTGTCACCTCAGGGGAAAGTTTAGGAGAAAGAATGTGCTTTGCTTCACTATTTTCTCTGTGGCCTGGAAACTGGTAATGTTCCAGATGATGAGTGCTCTACTTATCTGCAGCCAAAGGAAGAAGAAGGAAATGGAAATATACCTTAGTGGTAGGTAGAGTCCTTGTCTGGCATGCATGAGACCCTGGGCTTGATTTTCAGCACTACAAATTGCTGACTCCCCATGTGAGCAAGAAATAAATTTTGTTGCTTTAAGCCACTGGGGGTTTTTGGAGTACTATTGCAGCCCATCTTGACTGGCACACAGTGCAAAGGAAACTAGACCAACACATCAACAAAAACCATTAAGCCTTGTGCTGCAGCACAAACACGTGGGGGGAGGGGCAAAGAAAAAGACTTGCCTAAACCTAAGTCTTCTTGGAAACACATAGTAAGCTTCAATGAAGTGGGATTCTTTGAATTAGAGCTTGAAATATGAGTAGATACTACCAAGTAGGTAGGCTGGGAAAAGAGCATTCTAGACAAAGAGAATACTTTATAGAAAGCCATAAGAGAACGGAAAACGGCGTGTCTAGAGAACGAGTAATGCAGTTTTGCTGGCAGGCTAAGTCTGAATATGGTGGATTGACTGTCCATCCAGTGCAGAGGAAATTAAGGGGTCCTTATTTCACAGGCACCTTCAATGCTTATATCCTTCAATAACTTTATATATGTTTTCCTAATTTTCTGCTCATATTCTTATTTTTTTTCTTAAGAGGATCCCCTGTTTATGTTTAAATTCCATAAAAGCTGGATCTACTATTGATGAGATGGAGGGGAATGAGGATATGATTTTAAGTGTTCTCAGAAAACTGTTAATTTTTCTACATAACACCTTTTTCAACATTTGAAAGGAGGAATAATGATTCCTCAAGTCTACTTCCAGCCCCAGGTCCTTAAATGTAGCCTTCTTTTCTTACAGAGTATCATCAGTCCCTGCACTCCACTTTCCTTGGAATGTGCTCCTATTTGTCTCTCCTGTTCTCTACAGTAACACCTAATTCTTTAGATATGACCTGTGTATTTATTACCTCTCTGTATAATGATTCTTCTGACATATTTAATTTTTCACAAACACTGCTATCCAACGATACCACATTATTTATAATGTGAGAATCCCTTCCCAAATATGGATTAGTACTGGTTTTAAATCACATCACCAGTACAACCGCTGGTTATTTCAGTTTAGGTTTGGTAAAATTTGAGGGACAAGTGTTACAGAGTAAGAAAAGTTCATTTTAAGAAATGTACCAACTAGAATATCGGGAAGACAAAAAAGAAGAGATTAAAAACCTCTCCTAGAATTTACATTCTAGCTAGAGGAAAAGAGGCCAGAGAGAGGAGGGGAGGGGAGAAAACAAAAAAGTAAATGAAATAATATTAGATAGCAATAAATGCAAGGGAGAAAAATAAAGCAGACAAGTGTAGAGGGAGTGTGGTGAGTAGGGAGAGGGTGAGACTGCAATTTTAGGTAGTCAGGAGAAGCCTTCCTGAGAATGTGACATTGGAGCAGAGACTCAAAAATGCAGAAGTGAGCCATCTGGTTCTGTGGAGAAGTACATTCCAGACAGAGGTACCAGCAGGCGCTAGGATTTAGAGATGGAAAAGTGCCTAGTATGTTCAAATAAAAGCTAATAGGCCAGCAGGGCTGAGTGGCAGTAGTAAAGAGAAGGCAGTAGGAGACAAGACCAAGGGGGTGGTGCACCAGGATTTCAGCATCTCTTGAACAGGCAGTGCCAAGGATATACTTTGAGCAGAGCACTGACAGTATCCAATCACATCCTACAAAAAGGCTCTAGTAGCTGTGTTGAGAACAGACTATAGGGAAAACTAATAGAGACAGAGAAATACATCCGGTATGGCAGCAGTCCAGGCAGCAGTTGACAGACATCTGCATCAAGATGGTAGAGATGGAAGTAATGAGGATACTGGATTCTGAATAAAGTTTGAAAGTGGAGCTAACAAGACTTCCTGGGCCAAATAGCTCAGCAGATTAAAGCACCTGCAAGCAGGTGTAGAGGCTGGGGTTCCATCCCCAGGCCTGCTGTGCCGGCCCCACCCCCAGGGTGTGCTGAGCGGGTGATTGAGATCAGGTGTGGTGGTGTGCACCAGTAATCCCAGCACTTGGGAGGCTGTAAACAGGAGAGTAGCTACAAGTCCAGTCTAGTAGTGAGATCCTGAACACCTTGTAAATCCTTCCCTAAAATACAGGAGAAAAAAAAAAAAAAAAAAAGATTTCCTAGAGGACCAGATGGAGAGTGTAAGTATGATATTCACAGAATCATGAAAGACTCATATTTTTGAATTAAGCTACTAAGAGGATAGAATTGCTGTCATACAATTTGGTTGGAGCCAGCTAAGCTCATGAAAAAAGCAAAGGCAAATCTTAACTACCAAGAATGAAAAGTTCCTTTCTAAGAGAAATACTCAACTGATCTGGTTGGATCACAAGTGCTTCAGGGAATTAATGGGTCAGACTGCTAATGAGCACAGAGGTGGTACAATGCTAATGTTCCCAATGAAAAGACTCTGGTCTTTGCCAACACTTGTTTAAAATCACAGAGAAAATACTGAAAGTGGATGGAGGAATATGAAAGGGAGTGGGATGGAGAAGCTGAGAGCAAACCTACAACAATGTAAGAGGCCTAGTGGTCAGAAACTATACACTTGGAGGTCTGAGCTCCTCTCAAAGTTGAATGTGTTTCTTTAAAATGTACTCACGTCCTAAATTTTGTTCAAAGTTCAGAAGTTAATTATTAAATCAAAAACTAAGAATTTGAGAAAGCAATATAAATGGCTTGATTTGGATGTGTTTTTACTTCTGAAATGACATTTGTTTTAACTGAATTTTTCCAGTATAAGCCAGATACTTACAGCCTAAAGAGCTTGCTTGCTGGTGAGTTCGCTTAAATTTCTCAAGAAAATTCATTTAGAAAAAAAAAAAAAAAAAAAAATAAACCTTAAAAAGAACTCCCTGGTGGGGGAAAAAAAAAAAAACCAAACAAAACACCTCTCTGGCTCACCTCTGTGGATCTGATGTTCCTCTTCCTCTTGCCAGGTTTAGTCTACGTTGATGATTTTCTTCAATGGGCTCATTACAAAGTCTAGCAAGATCTTACACATAAATGCTAGGTTTCTCTCACAGTAAGAGAATGCAAATTAAAACTATTCTGCATCTCTTTCTTTCACTTACTTGGGAAAAGTACGTTGAGTAGGTAAGGATTTTCAGAAATAAGACACTCATCTACAGCTTGAAGGAGTGAAAACTGCTAAAACTGCTACTGAAAATTCCTTTAACAATAGCTAACAAAATTGAAAATTCACTTTCAGTTCAGCAGTTTTGCTTCTAGGAGTATAACCTGCAGGTAGACTTATATATTTGTGAAGTAATATGACATAACACACTATTAATACTATAATAGTCAACAATTAAAAGTAATCTCATTTACCAACAAGTAACAATCAAATCAATTATGGCACATCTATGCAAAGGAATAATACATGCTTGTGAGAAAAAAAGGAGGCTGTACTTCTTATACTGCTATGGATTAACCTTCAAAACACCTTGATATATCTTTGTGTATGTATATGTTTTATGTATTTTAATTGTGTATATATTTTAAGCAAAGTATAAAAAATCTATGCATATGCTTACACATATATGCACTAAAATATTTCTAGACAAATGAGAGGAGAAAATGATAGAGTGAAGACTGGCAGCATATCATAGACTCTCCAGGACCCAGAATCCAGGCACCTGGAAAATAATAATTTAGCAAAGAGTAAAGGAAGACAAGTTCTGTGAATTATAAAGGAGCCAACAGGAAAACTAAAAAATCAGAGAAACTAGAGACACTAAAGAACATGAAAGAAAAGAACAAAGTCTGGGGTTCAAACCCTGGCTTCTGAGGCAGGGGACCTATCTCTGCATATAGGCAAGGTAAAATGAGGGTTAGCAGCCCAAGGGAGAAATAATGGACTAAAAGTAGTAGTAGCCCCAGCCCCACCCATGTTATCATAAACTGCAAAACTGTATACTTTTATTCTGAAAGTGACTCATTCTGCATGACAAGCTAGAGGTAAAGAAATTTAGTGCAGCAACTTGTGTTAACTGTTCAAGACTAAACCGCTCTGGAAATTAGAAGTCACAGAACAACTACATTTCTGGGACCATCTTACCATAGTCACTAAGTGGGAAAAAGCCATGGAAGCAACTAAGAAGAGGGAGTGGGTTAGTCATAGGCTTCCTGAGAAGTTGAAGCAGCTTCTGCCTCTGAGGTGAGAAGCTAGCCAGTCACATGTAACTTTGTGAGGGGCCTGGGTCTGAAAGTGCTGGATTTACATCCAGCGCACTGCCTGACCCTCCCCTCAATGCCCTCATCCTGCACAGAGCTCAGTAGTCTGTTGGATTTCCTTGTCTGCCAATATGGTCAGGGACTGTTACCATACTACCAGTACCCAAGGTGTATGGACAGAAGGACCCCTGGAACAAGGATGGTACCTCACAAGCCCACAGGCCATGGAGCTAGGTGAAGATAGCATCAATTCTATCACTGTGTACCTGTTCCATATTATGCCTAAGATGTTTGATATGCAGACAGATAGTGAGGTTAACCTTAACAGCCTAAGTTGTATGGTAATAACAATAAGCTTG
>NW_004524613.1:12177791-12180852 GCF_000260255.1 Octodon degus
CTCTTAATGAATAGAATGATTCTTGTACAGCAATTAACCACTAGGAAGAATGTATGCAGTGTGTTAATTATTGAAACTGTCCTACCAATTTGATTTGCAACTGTCTCATTGCTATTTGTTTATCAATAAAATTATGGGGAAAAAAATTCTATCACTGTACAGGGAGGGGCACAGACACTGTATGATGCTGTAATGAATATGACCAGCAGGCAGAAACCACACCATTAACTGATCCTACCCAGCAGGAAAGGCACACACACACACACACACACACACACACACGAGGAAACAAAGTAGGCCCTAGTTGTGACTCATTATCCTTCCCAGCACCTGGTAGATTCTAATACTACTGACCCTGTCAAGAAGCCACCCACCCAAATGAATTTTTTGGAGTCATGTTTGTTTGTTAGTTTTTTCTTTTATTTTTCTTTCTTTTTTGCTCTGTTGTATTCTTCTTATTTTTCTTGTCTTTTTCTGTTACTTTTACTCAATTCTACTAACTTCGCTTTATTCAATTCTATTTTTTGTTTGTTTTTACTTTATTTTTTAAAAAATTTTACTTATTTGTGTGTGTGTGTGTGTGTGTGTGTGGCCAGCTCAGCCCACTAGGGGGCGGGGCTGGCTGGCATGTGGTGCTGGGGAGATTGAACCGTGGTCCCTGTGCTTTGCTAAGCTTGTTCTAAGTAGGTGCTTTAGACCACTGAGCCATCTCACCAGCCCCTGTTGTTTGTTTTTAGAGGCAAGGCCTTGTGCTATATAGCCATGGCTGACCTTGAACTTACTATGTAGCCCACAGTGGCCTCAAACTTGTGATCTTTCTGCCTCAGCCTCCCGAGTACAGGAATTACAGGCATGTGGCAATACACCTAGCAGATTTTTAAAAAACTGTATTCTTTTTTTTTTTTTTTTTTTTTTGAGGAACCGGTGATTGAACTCAGGCCCTTGTGCTTGCCAGGGAAGCACTTATTCCACTGAGCCATCTCCCTGGCCCCCAAAACTGTATTCGTTATCTCATGTTTTTGTCCTCTTCTATCTCATCCTTTTCTTTTTTTTCAAATGTTAATTCTTTATCCCTTTTTCCACCCATTCTATTTTTATTATTACAATTAACATTTATTAATTTTTTTTTTTTTTTTTTGGTGATACCAGGGATTAAATTCGGGACCTCGTGCTTGTCAGGCAAAAACTTATTCCACTGAGCTATCTCCCCAGCCCCCAACTTTTTTTTTTTTAATGTGTTTCTAGTGATCCTCCTGTTTTCAGCCTCTCCAGTACTAGGATTATAGGCATGCACCACCACGCCCAGACTCGGTCCCTGGCTCAGCACGCCTGGGAACAGGACCAGCATGGTATGGGGGAATCAAACCCTGTCCCTGTGCTTGCCTAAGCAGGTGTTTAATCCACTGAGATATCTTACTGGCCCACCTTTATCAACTTTTTAGATATTTGACTAAATACTGTTATTGCCAAACTCTTTTCCAATGTTAATGGTATAGTATAGTTGCTGCATTTAGCAGATATCTACTGCGTCAGTATTTGGTTTGTCGATAGGGTGTACAATTGTAGTTTGTATTAGCTTTTGTGTCAATATCTGATTTGTCTCTGACTCTGTGATTACTGATTTCTTTTTTTTTTTCCTTTTCTTTCTTTCTTTTTTTTTTTTTTTTGATTTCTTAAATACCTGGCCTATGCTGGCATGGATATTACTGTAGTTTACTTTCTCTTCTCTATTGTACTGAGTATTAAGCCCCTAGAAGCCTATATACTAAGTCAATCCTCAAACACTATGCTGAATGACACAACAAAAAAAGGGAACATCATAGTGAGACTGATCTAATTAGGGACAGAGTTTCTCTAACTGATCTTCAACCTGAAATACAAAAACAAATAGAAAAAAGCAAGACAACAAGATGCTTCCAAAATCTCTTTGCCCCTCAAAATCTCCTAGACACTTAACTAGAGGAAATTACAGGGAAAGAACTTGAAAACCAAACAAAATGTTTGAAGAGCTCAAAGAAGAAACATACAAGTAATTTCATTAAATGTTTAGTGATTTTAAAGAGAATTGTATTTATTTTATTTTAGTGGCCAGCTCAGCCTGCCCTGGGGGTGGGACTGGCAAGGCATGTGGTGCCAGGGATTGAACTAGGGTCCCTGCACTTTGCCTAAGCAAGGGCTTTAAACCACTGAGCTATCTCACTAGCCCTTAAAGAGAATTTTATTAAACAAATGAGTTTACTTATAAAGTAGACAAAGTTAAAGAAATAATAAACTGAGTTAAACAAGACATAAGTTTGATAATTTAAAAAATATGACAAGAAATCAAGCAGAAATGCAAGACATGAAAAATTCAATGGAAAGCATGGCTAGCAGATTCAACCAATATGAGGATAGAATGTGAGAAATTTTAGACAAAGTGAATGCAGTAAATTATACCCTAAGAACAAGACAACACCATGCAAGCCGCTAGATGGGTCCAACAGCTGCTAGATGAAACATCCACACATGTAATCAACATTAGAATTATAGGTATAAACAAAAAAAATCATTACTGAAAAGGTTTAAAAGCTGTATTCACTGAAATCATAATGGAAAACTTTCCAAAGACACAGAAAAAAATTCAATATTCAAGTATAAGAGGCATATAGCCTCCAAACAGCCACACAAACTCTAAGTGTCTATGTTCTATGATACAGCAAGATCAAAATTCCAGAAATTCACCAAAGGAGAGAATATTAAAAGCTGTTAGAGAAAAAGCGTAAGCAACGTAAAAGGCAAGTCCATCAGCACAGCTGCAGTCTCAGCACAAACCTTAAAGGCAAGGCGTTTAAAGCAGAGATGTTTAAGCCATGGAAGAAAATCATTTTTCAACCTAGATTTCTATATCTTGCACAATTAACCTTTAAAATTTTTTTTCTACAGTTTTATTGATAAACAGATAGCAATGAGACAGTTTCAAATCAAATCAGAAGTACAGTTTCAACAAATAATACACTGCATATATTCTTCTTAGTGGTTAATTGCTGTACAAGATGCGGACTTGTGATCCTATTTACAAACA
>NW_004524613.1:12180952-12183756 GCF_000260255.1 Octodon degus
GCCTGGGCTGGGACTGGTCCCGCCGGCGCAGGGTAGCAGGAAGCCCTCCACACACTCACCGGACCTAACCTTTAAAATTGAGGGAGAAAACTTTCCATGACAAAGACATACATGAAATCTTAAAGCAATACATAACCACTAAGCCAGCATTGCATTTAATAAAGAGAATCCAAGACAAGAGATACAGAAGCTACAAGCAACAAAGAGCTCAAAGGAAAGTATACATCTAACTGTAAGAGTAGTTAAAAAGAGAAGGAAAAGGAATCAGCACTAGAAAAATAATGCAATGACAGGGTCTGGTAAACACCTTACAAAAATAACTTTCAGTGGTATTAACTCTCAAGCAAAAGATATAGACTGCAGTGGGCGAGGGATATAGCTCAGCAGCATAAGCACCTGACTGGCAAATGCAAGGTCCTCAGTTTGATCCCTGGTACTGAAGAAAAAAAAACCATAAACTGCCAGATATGGTGGCGCATGCCTATAATCCCAACACTCAGGAATAAAGTCAGGGCAGTTGTTGCAAGTTTGAGGCCAGCCTGGGATACACAGCAAGACCTTGTCTCAAAATCAAAACAAAGGAACAGAGACTGGTACACTACATTTTTAAAAATGCAAACATATTACATACACTGCTTATAGGAGATTCACCTCATTCAAAAGGAAGCTCATAGACTAAAAGTAAAAGGATGGAAAATGATATTCCATATGCAACAAGAGCCTGAAAGCAAGCAAGAGAAGCTATGTTACCTTCAGACAAAGTGTACTTCAAGCCAAAACTGTTCAGAAGAGATAAAGATGGCCACTGTGTATTGATACAGGGAAGCACTCAATAGGAAGAGATAACTATTATAAATATCTAGGACTGTATGTTGGTCTAAATCCTTGGATGCTCTACATGGACACTTCATCTACAACTAAATATAATATAGTACCTAAAATTAAGTATCTTCTATTTGCCTCTAGCTTAAAGTCATGGTTCTACAATAATTTAGGGTCATGTATAAAGGTACATGCCTGTAATTCCAGTACAGGGGGCTAAAGCAGAAGGATCGCTGCAAGTTTGAGGCCAACCTGGGCTACATAGTGAGTTCAAGGCCAAGCTGAACTACATAGCAAGATCCTATCTCAAAAAACAAAAACAACAAATTTAGAAACATCCAATATGTTTTGTTTTGTTTTGGTTTGCTTTTTTGGCGAAACCGGGTATTGAACTCAGGCCCTTGTGCTTGCCAGGGAAGCACTTATTCCCTGAGCCATCTCCCTGGCCTCAGAAACATCCAATATGAAGAAATGAGAAAATATATGCTGTCAAATCACTTTCCCAATTAAAAGTTTATAGCAACCCGTTATTCCTCCATTTGCATATTATCAAGGCATGGGGACCCATTTTCTTATTTTTATTCTTATATTTTTAAATTTTATTTTAAAGAGAATAGAAAAATAATCAATTAAGACGTTAAAAATAATATACAATTAAAAAAAAACAAACCAAGATGATAGGCATTCAACAGTGGTTGTTATATTGCCCATTGTGGTTGTTATATTCATTGTAATTGCTAAGATTACCAGATGTAAGCACGTAAAATTGGTCAAAGTAAAAATTTTAAGCATCAACTGCTACCTTCAAAAGAAGATAGAAATTAGAAGTACAATCATCTTAACTATCATGTGTATATTCATATACAATTTGTTCCCTTTTTTTTTCTGTTCCCTAATCCCATCTGTTTTTCCTTTTACTCAGTTTCTTTCCCTTTTACTACATCTATTATGTTGTTATAGGATTTTTCGTGTCCTTTAAAATTTGTCTTACATAGTTGGGTGCTTCCATGTTCATTTATGATTGCTATCTCTTCCTCTTGAAGTTTCATATGCAGTGATCTTCTTTATCTCATATAATTCTTGGTTTGAAATTCACATTGTCTACAAACAGAATACCCCTGCTTTTTTTCTGAATTTCTGATGCATGGAGTATTGTTTTCCATCCTTCAACTTTCAGCCTATATTTTTTTTAATTACATGTGTTTCATTTATACAGCATATTGTTGCATTTTGTTTCTTCATCCATTCTGTCGGTTTATTTCTTTTAAATGCTGAATTGAGGCCATTTACAATAGTAGTTATAACTGATATGTATTGGTTTACCTTTGTCATGTTATTTTCCTGCTGTTGATTCCCTACTTTCCCCCTATATTTAATTGCTTGACATGTTTGGTGGTTTCTTTCTGCTGTTGTCCTTGAAATTGTGGTCATTTTTATCTTTTTCTAGAATATCTTTCAACACTTTTTGTAGGGTTGGTTTGGTGGTCATGAATTTCTTTAGTTGTTCTTTGTCATGGAAGTAATTTACTTTTCCATTAATTTTGAAAGAGAGTTTTACAGGGTACATCAATCTGGGTTTGAAGTTGTTTTCTTTCAGGACTTGCAATACTTCGCTCCAAGTTCCTCTTAACTTGATGGTTTGCGTTGAGAAATCTGCTGTGATTCTGATAAGCTTTCCTTTATATGTGATCTGGTTTTTTTTTCTAATGCCTTTTAATATGCTGTCCTTGTGCTGAATTTGTGGAGTCTTGATTAGTATATGTCTGTGTGTAGATTTATTTTGGTTGATGATAATTGGAATTCTATATGCCTCACATATGTATGTCAGTTCCTTTCCCCATGCTTGGGAAGTTTTCTGCTATTATTTCTGTAAATAGTCTTTTTATGTCATTTGTGTTGACTCCCTTTCATTGACACCCATCAGTCTCATGTTATTTATCTTTGTGTCATCTTGTAGCTATTTAATTATTATTTCCTGGTTT
>NW_004524613.1:12184501-12195319 GCF_000260255.1 Octodon degus
GGCACAGCAGGATAAATCCAAACTTTGTAGATCTGCACCTGAATTTCAGTAGGTGTTAAGGTTATAACTGCACCAAAGCTCTACAACAAAGGTCAGAAGACAGACATGCGCCACCACACCCAATCTCAATGACAGTCTCAGTGCATCCCAGGGGCAGGGCCAGCATGGCAGGCCTGGGGATCGAACCCCCAGTTCCTGTACCTGCTTGCAGGCGCTTTAATCCACTGAGCTATTTGGCTGGCCCTTATGAGCTTTCAGTGGAATTTTTAACTTCCCGGCTATCTCTTTGAATCTGTTTCATGCATTTTCTTTCCTATATTGTTCATTCAAGGTTTCCATCACTTTTGTATGCTCCTTTATTATTATTTTTAATCAATGTCTTCTTTAGCTATGTTCAGCAATTCTTTCATTATGGTTGTCATTTCTTTTTTATCTGAAAGATTATTTTTTAATCTGATTTCCTCTATACCCCTCTGGAGTTGTTTCTTTACTTCAGTTGCAATCATTTCAGAGATTTCAAGTGTGTGACTTCCAGTTTCTTCTATGCTGATGTCTCAAGGACTTGTTCTGGATGGGTTGGGGGCCTGAGGTTGCATTTTGCTCCTTTGTCTTGTCATTTTCTATTTCAGACAGAACTCTTCATTTTGATTTCTCTCATAAACTTTGTAAAATTTGATGAGAGGTAGATATCAAGGCCACTCTAAGAACAGTCTGTTCTTCAGGGACATCTTCTGTGTGTTAGAGATTCTTAGTTTGTGCCTGTCTCAAGATCCTGCCTTCCCAATTAATTAAGAGTGGGATGTTGATTTCTGTTTGGCACTGTACTCTGTTTTTAAGCGTAGGGTTTTGGTGGTGTTATTACTTCAGTAATTCCCAATATTGTTACCCAAGGGAGAATAAGTGGTTGAAGCAGATATGATATCCTTGCTACAGTAGTACAATTAGCAATAATAACATCAAGCAAAATTTAAAAATTGACAAACTTCTAAAACTATTGGTTTTGTACTTTAGACCACAGAAGCAAAGTCCATAGTTATATACGGAAAAACTCATAAATTGGGAATTTGTATACAAAATACTTACCCTTGTTAGAATGGATTTATCCTGGGTTCCTCTGGCCAAGCCAACTGCCAGGTTCCACATGTTTTATTTCATGTAGGGAGATGGGCCAGGCACCTGGATTCCTCTGACCAATCTAGTTACCCAGGGTCCTGAGCACCTCCATTCTGGTCCCCATGGGAAAATGGCATGGGGACTTATTTTCATGATGATAATTTACAAAATCCTTTTTCTTAGATGATCCTGGTTCCCAGGTTTTAAAGGTCTGCCTTTGGGGCACAGGCTACATTGATTTTTTACATGATGAATCAACTCTCTTCTCTATATTGGCTTGCCACAAAATTGAAGATCATTATCTTATCCTTTAGTACTATATTTAGTATTTCCATTATCAGAATTCATTCCACAATTTCTCTAGTGACAAGTTCTTCAGACACTTTCTAATTTGTCTGTGTCTCTTTTATAGTGTGGCAACTACAGCCAAATGAGGCATTTAAAATGTAGTCCAACCAGGAAAGGAAGATGGAAGATGAATGGAACAGAAGATGAACTGAATGGAAGATGTGTTTTTATCATTCTACTACCCTGTTAATATGACCACAACTTATCTAAGTAAAAGTTCTATTTCCTTTTTCTCCTCATAGAGAAAGAATTTAAAGTGAAATGACCCAGTCAGGTAAAGGAATGTTGCTGGAAGTGAGCAGAATTAGGATTCTTTCATCACAACGTCATTTAAGAACACATTTTTAGATATTCACTTATAATTCTGATTTAAAAAATTCCTAGGCTTTCTTATTCTTGGATTCTTTGAGGCCTACCTTCTTAAGTAGGGAATGTGAGAACTCTGAACATCCCACCTAAATGTCTAAGTAGGTCCTTCAACTCCATGCTGAATTGTTCTCAATCATAGAACCCTGTTTCTTTTGTATCATTTATCAAAATTTATCACTGGATCTTATTCATTACCTACTGTCTTCCCCTAAGCTCTGTGAGGCCAAAGCCTATATCTACTGTATCCTCAGCACATATTACACTGCCTAGAACATAATAATGTTTTTTGGTGAATGAATGGATCAAGAGTGGGACCTAAGAATGGGATTAAGGACTCTACCATCAGAGCTTGTTCGTGTCCCGGGACTTTGTCCATTATGAACTGTGTGTTCCTAGGTATATTAGTTAATTTCTCATGATCTGTCCTCACTGGTAAAATGAGAAAATATTAATTCCTACATCACAGAGCTAACACAGTATTTGGTGAATTTATAAGAAGTATACAGAATGAGGGCTGGCCAAATAGCTCAGTGGATTAAAGCACCTTCAAGCAAGCACAGGGGCCGGGGGTCCAATCCCTGGGCCTTCCATGCTGGCCCCATTCCTGGGCCGTGCTGAGACGGCAACTGAGAATGGGCATGGTAGCGTGCACCTGTAATCCCAGCTCTTGGGAGGCTGTAAACAGGAGGATCACTATGAGTCCGATCTAGTAGTGAGACCCTAAACACCCTGTAGACCATTTCCTAAAATACAAAAAAGAAAGAAAGAAAAAAGAAGTATATAGAATGAATTCTCCTACTGTTTGGCATACAGTAAACAAAAAATTATATTTGCAGCAGCTATTTCAGCTTTTCTATTATTATCACCTCCCATTCAGTGACTGGTGCTGGAGGATGGTTCACTGTGTTAGCCAACAATACATCAATTATTTTATTCAGCCCACTTTTGACATGCTTTTATTTTGTATAAAGTGCAACATGTAAGTCTCTCTTCCTTAGGTATACAGTACAATAGTGTCAGGAATTTTGCATTGCTGATGACATTATCTGGAGATAATAGATGTCTAGAACTTTTTAATCTTGCAAAACTTAAAGTCTATATCCACTGAATTCCCTTCCTTCTCACAGTCTCTAGCAACTCCATTCTACTAAGAGTAAGATACCTCATGTCTCAGTTATTTTTTATTTGTTGTTGGGGTAAAATATTTGACACCCAAATTTAAGGAAGGAAAAGTTTATTTAGCTCACAGTTTGTAGAGGTTTTAATCTATATTTGGCTGGCTCCCAGACAGAGGCACACAGCAGACAGCAGCAGTTCATGGCAGCAGGAAACAGCAAAAAGCAAAGGGAAGAGCAGCAGCTACAGCTTCTAGCCAGCCTCTCTTCCCTACTTATAAACAAGCTACCCTGCAGCTGGGGGTGCGGAACTCACACAATGTCCATGCCCTCCCCTTGCACAGGATAAGGGTGTTTACAAACTAAGAATCTTGGCTCTCTGCTGAATCACTTTATTAAACTTCTAAACTTCTCAAGTTGACACAATGTACAATCAGTACACCCCATATAAATGCAATCATATTTAAAGATGTAACCTAACAGAAAAGGATTAAATAGAAATTGTATTTTCATAATGCTATTATTAACACTAATAATAGGACCAACAACCTAGGCACAAAACGTACTTATCTTTTTCAGTGTCAAGTTATTTCACTTGGCAACATGCTCTCAGGGGTTCATCCATGTTGCAGGGGTTCATCTATGTCCTTTATTTTTAAGGCTAAATAATATCCTACTATACGTATATATCATATTTTCTTTATTCATTCATCCATTGATGGACATTTAGGTTTCTTGGCTGCTTCCACCTGTTGGCTATTGTAAATAATACTTCAGTGAAAATGGAGATGCAAATGTTTCTTCAAGATTTGTTGCACCTTATTGCAATATATACTTCTTTCCCTTCCTTAAACTCTCCCTAATCCCATGATACTGGCAGAGCAACAGCAGTCACAAGTCACCAGTTTACCTCATTTTTTTGCTCTTTTCACTAAATTATTTTGCTTTCAAGCTTGTTCTCCATCCTTTCTGATTTCCTCTGGATTCCACTATTTATGTAACTCAACAGGTAAAATTTCAACTTTATTTAACTTGTCAAAAGGGAAGGGAGCTATTAAGCCTTTCCTTACTCTTTGTCAGAAAAGCTCCAGCCACTCAATGAGAGTAATGTGCTGCCCCAGGACAGTGCCAAACAAAACTGCAGGATACCAAGGCCCAGCCCCTGGAACAGGGAAGGGTGGAGCATCTACCTCAGCTGTCCAAGGGCATTTTTAATAATGCTCACTTTATAAATGGCATTTTTATTTTTTTATTATTATTTTTTCATTTATGTATGTGGTACAGGGTCTCACTATGTAGCTTGGACTCGTGGTGTTTTCTCCTGTTTTCAGCATCTCCAGCACTGGGATTAAAGGCATGTGCCACCATGCTCAGACTCAGTCACTGGCTCAGCATACCCCAAGGGTGGGGCCGGTGGGACATGCAGGACCGGGAATCAAATCCTGGTCCCTGAACTTGCCAAAGCAGGCACTTAGTCCACTGAGCTATCTTGCTAGCCCTTATAAATGGTATTTTAAATATTAATATTTTATTAGAAAGTTACCACTTTCTCTTGGTAGGTGACACAATTAAGTATCATTCATTGAGCTGACTGACCTTATGACTTAGCCCAGAATATTTCTATGCAAATTCATTCTCGTTTGACTTTCCTTAAAACACGATTTAGCTATCATTAAAAAAAATCCCTTTACTTGGCCCTCTCCCATTCTCTTGCCCAAGACAGCCAAGCACAGTCTTGCCTATTCAACTTCCTTAGTCAACCAGCTTTGGAACATTCCTTCCTCACTTTCTGCTCAGACTACTTACCCAAAGGTCACTAGTCAAGTGGCTCTTTCCAACAACTCCTTAGTTGCTTTTGTCTGAATTTTGAAACATGTAGAACTCAAAAAGTGTTAGACCTACACTTTTAAAACCTCTCCACAGAGAGCAAACTCATCCACCCTTAGTACCTTGCAGTCAGTCTCCTGTACCCAGGTGACTTCTAGAATGCCTTGCTATCCCTGACCTACTAGCCAAGCTCCAAATCTATCACTGAAAACCCCCATTGGTCTCTGACGGTTTTAAAAAATAGATGTGGTTTATTATGATCTTGACATTCAATTCCTCCAAAAATCAAAATAAAACAATGACCAGCATAAAAAATGACCAACTTTCTTGTCTTGTAACTTAGATCTTCATCTTCTCACCACTTGTTAATCTGGACTGCTATAATAAACATACCAGAGATTGGTTGGCTTATGAAGTATAGCAGTTTATTTTCTCTGGAAGCTGTGAAATCTGAAGTTAAGTTGCTGGTAAATTCGGTGTCTGACACAAGCACCTGCTTCCTCAAAGGCAGCCATCTTTTCCTTGTGTCCTGACACAGTGGAAGAAATAAAGGAGTATCTGGGGCCTCTTCTATGAGGGCACAAATTCCATTCATAGGATTCAGTTCCCTCCCAAGGGCCCTGTTTCCCACTCTCAACACACTGCAGGTAGGGATCTCAACATAAGAACTGTAGGGAAACACAAACATTCAGACCATAGTGCCACTTATCCAGACTTTCAAACAGTGACTTCAAGATCATTCCAATCATTTATGTAGTTTTCTCTGCCTTCTTTCCTTTATCTGCTTGTCACCAAATCCTACAAATCTAGGAACAATATTTCAAATCTGACATCTTATCTCCATTCTTGTGAAATTCAATCTAACTGCTAAGGACCTAAGCTCTGGAGCTAGAACAGGCCTAATTCTGCTACCTATGAGCTCTGGTACCCTAGACAAGATGCTTGTGCCTTCTATGTCTCTATTAACTCCTCTCTAAATAGAAATACTAGCCTCAATGTCAGGAGTCCTGCAGAAATTAAAATGGTGGCATAAGTGGCTCGACAAGATGCCTGATACATATGTAGCAAGTGCACCATAAATGACACATAGCAGCATTATTCTTGCACTTTTTCCATAACTCAACCCCTCTGTGACAGATGAGAAGCACCTGATACTCATTTCCCCCTCTCTCTTAGAGAGGGACTGGTACAGTTTGGCCAGCAGCTCTCTGCCTCTCCTTTGCTTCCCTTTGTTCCTCCTTGCCCCCTAATGTACTGGATAGTTTGCTTCGGTGTCCTCCCTGGCTATCAAACTGCTATTTTCCAGAGTGCAGCCAGACTCTCAGTGTGGTATCTTTCCCCTACTCTAGCCACTTCAGAGGATACCACTGCCTTTTTGAAGAAGGGAGTGCACCCTGGAGTGATTAAAATCAGGAAGGAAGGAATATGGCCCCATCATCTACTAAGCCAACATTTGGCTTGGGAGCCCATGAACTCCCAGCCCTCAGCTCTTCTCCTTCAATCCACTTCTCATATTGCTACCACATTAACATCCAAAACCAAATCTGTTCACTACCTTACTTGGTTTAAAGAATTTCCGCTAGCTTCTTACTGCCCATCGAAAGATTCTAAACTTACGCTGTCCAATACTGTAGCTACTAGAATCCTCTGGGTATTCAGCCTTTCAACTGTGGTTTTTACAAACTGAGATATACTATAAGGGCAAAATACATACTGGATTTGAAGACTTATTAGGAAAAGGAATGTAAACTATGTACATAACTTATTTATAAAATAGAGTTCTTTTTCTAAGGCAGAGGTAGTAGAAGCTTGCCTAGAGTCTTTTAAATCACCTCTACCTTTTTAAATCAATGCATTACTTTTTGTGCATGTTTATATTTTTCTCCTTTCCTTTATTTATTCATATTCCTTTTTATTCTCTTTTCTCATATAAATGTTAATAATCTCAAAAGCAATTACATCATTTGGGAGGATGTTTTTAAATGTGGTAAAATACACATAATAAAATTTACCATCTTAAAAAATTTACCATCTTAATCATTTATAAGTGGCATTAAGTACATTTACACTGTTGAGCAATGACAACCACCATCCATCTCAAGAACTCTTTCATCTTGCAAAACTGAAATCACGTATCCATTAAACAATAACCCACCATTTCTCCTCTTTCAAGCCCCTGGCAACACCATTCTGCTTTTGGTCATAATAAATTTAAATTATATAAATTGGATGCTTTCTGTTTAGACAATTACATATATATGAAGTATTCCAAGTATTTAATAAAAGTGGAATATAGTATTCACTTTTTATAATGTCTAACAGGATAGTGTTCTCAAGGTTTATCCATGTAGTATATATCAGAATTTCCTTTCTTTTCTTTCTTCTGCTTTCCCTCCCTCCCTTATCCATTCATCCTTCCGTTCATTTTTCTTCCCTTTTCTTCCTTTTTTTCCCTGGGTGGCACCCAGGACTTTATGTGCGCTAGGCAAGCATTCTATCATTAAGCCTTTTTTTTTTTTTTTTTTGAGACAGGGTCTTACTAAGGTGTCAAGGCTGGCTTCAAATTCACGATTTCCTGCTTCAACCTCCCAAATGATTCAGACTACAAGTATGTGCCAAACTTCCCAGCTCTTAAGGCTGAATAATATTCCATTGTGTTCATATGTGTGCATACATACCACATTTTATCCACTCATCAGAGGACACTTGGTTTATTTCTACTTTTTGGCTGCTGTAAAAAGGGCCACTATGAACATGGAGGTACAAATATCTGTCTGAATCTCTACTCTCAATTCTTTTGGGTTGATCCCAGACAACAGAATAGTTAGGGCCTTCTCAGGATCTTGTCCTAAACAAATAATTGGACAAGGAACATGCAAAGATAGTGAGGTTTTACATTTACTAACGGTAGATGGTACAAAAAGAAATATGTTCTGCAGAGTGCAGGCAAGGCCACTAAAAGAGCTTATAGTGGCAATGAGGTTAGTGGCAACTTTCTTTGTATCTCTCCTTCTGACTTCAGATTTGAGGCATCCTATCCTGTTTGGTTTTGTGCTGGAAGAACTCAAGACAGTATTCTCTGATTGGCCCCAGGTGTGGGGTTTGAGTGCATATGTCCTGAATCTCTGGATAGGTCATACTCACTTGCCCACCTAGATGGCCACACCCTAATCTCTTGCCTCAGAAATAAAAGATCATATGGTATTAAGGTTGGAATGTTTCCTTCAAAATATGCTGAAATTTGGGACTATGGTTGGGGAAGCAGGTCCTTTGAAAGGTTTTTAGGTAAGGAATGTCCACCCTTAGCAATAGAATAATATCATTATTGAGGGAGAATAGTTATTGTAGAAGTAAGTTAGGAACAAAAAGAGAGTTTACCTGGCATGGCAATGCATGTTTAATAATTCTAGCACTCTTGGAAGGTGAAGCAAGAGGATCACAAGTTCAAGCCCAGCTTGTGTAGTTTAGTACCTTAGCAATATCCCATTCTCAAAATAGCAAATAATAAAAGAGCAGGGTGACAGGGTACATGTAGCTCAGTGGTAGAGGTCCCCATAGGTTCAATCCTGATTTCTTTCTCTGACAGAAAGAGTTCAATCTGATTTCTTTCTCTGTCTCATATACTCACTTGCCTTTCTACTATGATATTCAGCAAGAGAGGCCATACAGCAGGGTACAGTGGCATGTCTATAATCCCTACTTGGGAGGCTGAGGCAAGAGAACAGAAAACTGAAAAGACAGCCTGCGGAAGGCGCTATCTCAAAAGTTTAAAGAATAAATAAAAATGGATGGAAATATAGCTCAGTGGTAAAACACTTCTGAGTTTTTTCTCTAGTATACACACACACACACACACACACACACACACAGAGCCATCAGTCTTAGATTTCTCAGTCTCTAGTAGAACCATGAGTGAAGTAAACTATTGTTTAAAATTTGGATGGCTTGGATAATTATGCTGCTGATTTCTGCTGGTCTTCTTTTTTTTTGGTGGAACCAAGGATTGAACTCAGGCCCTTGAACCTGCCAGGCAAGCACTTATTCTACTGAGCTATCTCCCCAGGCCCCGCTGCTGGTCTTCTTAAAGGAGCAGTTAATGCTTACATTTTTTATTCTCCTTTTCAATTTCTTATGACCTTTTAACCAAATTTTGCATGCTTATATCTGGTAATCTAAACAACTAGTTGAAAACAATATTATGCTATATAACAACCACTGTCAAATTCTTATTACTTTATGTAGTGAGATTCTATATTGCTTATTAATTTTTTACTATTTTATATTCTTTTTGAAAATAAATAATAAAATAAAAATTCACCCGGTCTGTAATATTCTGTTAATAATAAATATGGTGATTCTATTTAACTTTCTAAAAAATGGCTGCCTTATGTTTTCCATCACACCATTTGGGTTGAGTTCATATGTTCTAGATATTGACTCTTATTATGTATATAGCTTAGAAATATTTTCACTTATTCCATGGGCTTTTTACTCTACTGAATGTGTTCTCTGATTCACAGAAGTTTAATATTTTGATGTAGTTTAACTTTTTTTATTATGCTTTTGGTATCATACTTAAGAAATCACTGTCTAATCCAATGTCATTCAGATTTTCCCGTGACTTCTAAACATCATATAACTTTAGCTCTTTGTTTAGTTCTTTGATTCACATTTAGTTCATTTTTGTATATTCTATAAAATAAGAATCCAATTTATTCTTTTGTATGTGGCTATCCAGTTTTCATAGCATCATTTGTTGGATCAGTTGTCCTAGCCACATTGAAAAGAACACATTTATCAAAGATCATATAACCCTATGTGTGAGGGTTTGTTTGTAGTCCTTTATTCTATTCCAGTGGTCTACATGTCTTCATGTATAATTTTTAATGTTGAATACATGCTGAAGTAGTGTTTTAGACATATTAGGTTAAATACATTTTTTTTTTCCAGCTCAGCCTACCCTGAGGGTGGGGCTAGCTTGGTATGTGGTACTGGGGATTGAACCACAGTCCCCTGTGCCTAAGCTTGCCAAGCAGGCACTTTAGACTGCTGAGGTATCTTGCTGGCCCAAATACATTCTTTTTTTATTTTTTATTTATTTATGTGTGTGTGTGTGTGTGTGTGTGTGTGCGTGTGTGTGTGTCCAGCTCAGCCCCCCAGGGGGCGGGGCTGGC
Organism: Octodon degus; assembly: GCF_000260255.1. Taxonomy (NCBI): domain Eukaryota; kingdom Metazoa; phylum Chordata; class Mammalia; order Rodentia; family Octodontidae; genus Octodon; species Octodon degus. The sequence goes on from NW_004524613.1 coordinate 12,194,448, forward strand.
TGGCATGTGGTGCTGGGGGATGGAACCGAGGTCCCTGTGCTTTGCCACGCTTATTTCAAGTAGGTGCTTTAGACCACTGAGCCATCTCGCCAGCCCGACTAGTATTCTTTTGATCCAAGGCTTTTGAGTTGGTTAAGACCAGGTTTTAAGACCTGCCCTGTCTAACACAGCAGTCAGTAAATATAAGTACTCATGTTCCTACTGACTACTTCAAATGTGGCTAGTGCAAACTGAGATGTGCTATAAGTATAAAATATAGACCAGGGACCACGGAAATAGCTCAGTAGAATAAGCGCTTGCCTGGCAAGCACAAGGCCCTGAGTTTAATCCTCAGTACCACAAAAATAAATAAATAAAATATAGACCAGATTTCAAATAGTATAAAAGAATAAAGTATCTTGATAATACTGAAAGGTTAATATTTATGAGTTAAATATATTTACATAAGTAGACTTATTTTCAGACTTTATTTTTATAGTAATTTCAGGTTCACAGCATAACTGAGCAAAAAGTGCAGAAATGTCCCACATACTCACTGCCCCCACACATGCATAACCTATCCATAATCAACATCCTCATCAGAATGATACTGTTAATATAAGTGATGAACTAGTTTGTAGCACATTGAGCTCCATAGAGACAGTGCAGGGGCAAGTGAGAACTGGATGGGCACTGGGTGACTTTGTACCTCGCTGAGGAAAATATGGGCAAAGGAGATCCTAAGACACCGAGAGGCAAGATGTCATCGTATGTATTCTTTGTGCAAACTTGCCGAGAGGAGCACAAGAAGCAGCACCTAGATGCTTCTGTTAACTTCTCAGAATTTTCTAAGAAGTGCTCAGAGAGGTGGAAGACCACATCTGCTAAAAAAA
>NW_004524613.1:12196039-12201543 GCF_000260255.1 Octodon degus
GCCCTGTCCTGATGGTATTTTCAATAGCCACTAACCTTGCCTGGTACAGTATGGGGGCTGTAAATTGGCATGGAAATTTAAAGCAGGTTCTTGATGGTGCACAGCACTAATTAGATATATATACAGGGTTGGTAGTTTTTCATCTTCAGTTGTCTCTGATGCAGCTTATACGAAATAACTGTTGTTCTGTTAACTGAATAGCAGTATAATTTTTTTTAAAAAGTTGCAACTGTTTTGCTGACATTCTGAATGCTTCTAAGTAAATACAATTTATTTTATTTTAAAAAAGTGATGAACTACACTGACAAATGATTATCACTCAGGGTCTACTCTTGGTGCTATACACTGTATGGGTTTAGACTGACATGTAGGGGCCAGGGATATATTGCATAAGCGCCTGCCTGGCAAGTGCAAGGTCTCAAGTTCGAGTCCCAGTATCACAAGGGGAAAAAAAACCAAAAAAACACCTGACATGTATCCACTATAATAGTAACAAAGAGACTGATTTCACTGCCCTAAAAGTATTCTATGTTCTGCCTATTCAACTCACATCTCTTCTTGGCAACCACTGATCTTTTTACTTTTCCCATAGTTTTGCCTTTCCAAGAATGTCTAGGAAACCATTTGGAATACAGGCTTTTTGAATTGGTTTCTTTAAATTAGTAACATGCATTCAATATCCTTCTATATATTAGCAGCTCCTTTTGAAACTTTATGTTTTTACTTTTAAAAATGTGGTTCCTAGGCTGGTCAAATAGCTCAGCAGATTAAAGCACCTGCAAGCAGGCACAGGGGCCAGGGGTTCAATCCCCAGGCCTGCCATGCTGGCCCGCCCCCTGGGACACGCTGAGATGGCGATAGAGACTGGGCATGGTGGCATGCGCCTATAATCCCAGCACTTGGGAGGCTGTAAACAGGCGGATCACTACGAGACCAATCTAGTAGCGAGACTCTGAACACCCTGTAAACCCTTCCTTAAAGGGTTGATGTTTCCTTCTCAAGCCCTCAAGTCTATGCTCAGGCCCACTTTTAATTCACTAAGCCCTTAGCATGCTAACCTCCTTGCTTTTACCTACACTAGATTCTTTTAACCTAAAGACTAATTCATGTTCAGATTCAAGTTAAATATGACATATTCTGTGAAGGTTTTCTAAACTTCCATTGCATTCATACCATCTTTTATTGCACATGCCACTTTATAGTGTTTTGAATATGTGTTAGACTTTCCTTCGAGATTATGATCTCTGTGATGTTAGGTCCTGCATTTTATCTTTGGAGTCCCTAGCACAATCCCTAGAACAGCCTAACACTTAGTAGACATTCACAGATCTTGAGTCAATCAATAATGAGTAAAATGGGCTGGTGAGATGGCTCAGTGGTCTAAAGCACCTACTTGGAACAAACTTCACAAAGCACAGGGAGCACAGTTCGATCCCCCAGCACCACATGCCAGCCAGCCCCGCCCCCTGGTGGGCTGAGCTGGCCACACACACACACACACATATAAATAAATAAATGTTAATTAAAATAGAATGCTAAAGTTTAAAAAAAAAATAATGAGTAAAAGAAAGTTTTGGATTATCCTCCACTACGAGAAAACATATATGCTCACAAATGATAGAAAATGATTTCAAAATGCAACAGACCAGGCAACAGACCAAGCACACTATCAACCAAGAGCTACAATTATCAACAAGCTAAAATTTGTATTTTAGTCAAATCATTTCCTTGATCAAAAATATAAAGATTGCCACAATTAAGTCCTAATTGTCAGTGGACTGGGAGTAACTTGGAAATGTGGGGACTAGCTGTAGAAATCAGATGGTTAAAACAATTCTATCCCATATCCATTAAATGTTGATGGCTAGGCCTCATCAGAATAGAGGCACTGAAACTGAGCCTTTGATGTGCTTCCCAAAGAAAGCCATCAAGATGATTAAAGGGCCAGAAAATGAGATTTATAGGGAATGGCCACAAGAACAGAGAAAATTTTGCCTAGACAAGAAAAAAGGCCAAAGGGTGGCTTACTAACCATTTTCAATCATCATTATTACACAGATGACAGTGACCATATGGTCTCCATTTCCACCAAAGAATATTGAAAATGTACTTAAGATGCAGCATAAAAAAGTTGTCTAGTTTTAACAAAGAACATAACAATTAATAGTACACAGCAGAACAGACCCAGGAAGTATGGAGCATAGCCCATTCTCCTTTATTATGCTGGAAAGCAGAAAAAGGGTAGGGTGTGTTCAGACTTCCAACAATCCTTTGTTGAAGGCAAATTCTACTGTTGTCCTCAAATGAATCACAAACTTACAAGAATTAAAAAGAAATAGATAAATAAAATAGAAACATAGCATCCTATCATGTACAATTTGTCTTTCAATCAATGAATAATTACAATAATATATAATATACTACTATATTATACTTGCAAAGTAATAGTATTTGTGAAAACATAAGGTCTAAATCCCAACAAAAATTCAGAGACATAAAAATGGTTGATCTTAAGTGTTCAATCATTATATCCATCTTTACCAAGCATCTAATATATACTTCCTCATTTGGTACCAGGAAACACCAGAAAGCAACCTCAATTTCCAGTTAGTAAATATGGACAACTTCCAGTAATCTTTTGAATGCTGAATTCAGACTTTCATCATTTGGCACATGAATATTTCATGCTGAAAGATGACGACACTGAAGATAATGTGAATTTTGTGTGTAACTCAACAGCATATTACGTATAAAAGTTAAGGAATGACTGATATTGCTTTGTTTGATGTTCTCCCTTCTCTGCCACTGTATACACAGTCCTTTACTAATTTGTTGCCTGAATGCTAACAGGCCTCTTTTTATGTCTTCTTAGGTTATATACCTAAAACTGTTGCCATATCCTTCTGGTTTCAAGTATTAAAGACATTCTACCAGCTGCAAATGCCTGAGAATCAATTAAGAATCTGTTCTTCCTATATCTTTAGCCATCTTGGTGCCAGAGAGCAAATTCATTCATGTGACACTTACACTTCTGTCATACGACTCACTATGCTAAGCAACTGGTATGTCCTGGATAAATAAAACACACTGTGATTAAGATTCACAGTGCAGTGGCAAAGACAGATAGATGCAGGTGTAAATAGTGTAAATAGAAGTTAAAGTCTCTAAGCACTTATGGGAAAGGAAAGGCAATAGAAACACCAGAGATGAAGTAGTTGGGTGTTGCTCAGGACGAAAGGTAGAATTTACAAACTGTGAGAACAAGTCTTATAGCAAAAGTAGGTCTTAAAGGATGAAATGCTATAATTCACGCAGAGGAGACAGGAGTATACATGTATCATTCTAGGTGAAAAGGCCTCAAAGTCTAAAATCTCATGGCCATTAGGCATGTAGGCTACCTTTGCAAAAATGGAGCCATGTGGCACTTTCTCCTCCTATTCTGAAGGTTTCCTTCAGGACACATGAAAAATTCACCTAAAGAATCTGACCCCTACAGAAGACCCAATGCTATTATGGGCTTCTGTACTCTTTTAGAATATTTTGCTGAGTTTACACACCTATAATATTCAACAACGGAACTTAAAAAAAATTGGGGAATAACTATGAATGTCCATTTTGTATCTGTGTATTCAAAGTGGTTGGGATAGATATATAGTTGCATTCTCAATGAATAGAATGATTTTTTCTAATGGTGTTTGTAAGTAGGATCACAAGTCTGCATCTTGTACAGCAATTAACCACTAAGAAGAATATATGCATATTATTTGTTGAAACTGTACTTTCGATTTGATTTGAAACTGTCTCATTGCTATATGTTTATCAATAAAACTTTGAAAAGAAAAAAAAATAAAGGTAACATGTAATATGTCAAAAAAAAAAAAAAAGAATCTGACCCCTGTATGAAACACACGAACATACCTAAGTGGTCAACACAGACCAGGCACTGGTCCTGTAGAGGTGAGACAGGCAGGAGTGGAGAGCAGTAGAAAGCCAGAGTCTAGCTAGGAGGCTAAGAATTCAAGAATTCTCACCACCCTTCACAACACCCCTTAACCCAGCAACAACCACACCTGGTTCCAGGTCTATATCCTCTGCCACAGTGCGGATAGTGCATTGTATCTGTGGGTCAAGCTTCCTCTCAAGACTGGGCCAGGCAAGAGCTGTACCATTTCATCACTATACCTCTCACTCTGCACATTTTAAGTTCCAGCAAACTTTGGTGACTAAGCTAAATAGTTAACTGATATGTGTGATTAAGTTTTTAAAAAGCAGAAACTTTAATTCATAATCCCAAATACCACTGTCTATCTAGTTCATCAGTTTCATTCTTCCTTGAAAGCCAACTGTCCCCAGTTGGTTTATGCTTTCATATCCTTCAGTTTTATACTCATACCCCTATCCTCTACAAAAGGAAAAGGATATTACTGTCCTTGCTAAGACTGATCTGTGTCAAGATGAAAAATACCCAAGTCAAAGAGGTAATATGGAACTGGCTTCTCAAGCACTCAAAGGAATGTGAGATTACTGCCTTGAGAGGGCAAAAGAGAAACCCAACCTGATTACAGTGTAAAAATAGGTCACTGCTTGAATACAGCCTTTGGGTAACTGACAGAAAGCTCCTTTTGCTTCTCACTCTAATGTCACAAGAAAGTGGTGGCATAATCTTAGAATTGGGGATCTAAGGCCAGCTGCCCACATTGGCCTGGCCTCCGATCTAGCATTTTAGAAGCAGCACAAGGGTCAGGACATTCCTGGGGAGCTCAGCGGGCCTTTGTTACCTCTGACATAAAATACCAGAGATTTCATTTTGTTTTGAACAAACTGGGAAACAATTCAAGGTTGTGCTATAAATTTCTCTCACTTGTGTTCAACTACAGTAGCAGAGAAATGAATAGAGTTTAACTAGTTCAAATATCTACACAGAACAAACAAGCAGGTTCTATGCTGTAAGAGGAAGTTATAATTCTGGAGTACTTTTACTGCTTGTAGCAAATTTAGTGATCTGTGTCTGCATTTGTACTACGCACAGATCAGAAATTTGGATCTATGGCAAAACCTGCTATGTATTGCTCAAAAAGGCTGAAAATTACTGATTGAGGTTAGTAGGAAGATACTAAAGGTAAAGAAAAGGTAATATTTGAAAACAGAAAAACAGCAGTTGAATATTATGTTTTTTAGCAAACAATGTATTTCATAACGGCAGAGATCAACACAGTGTGCCAAAGTTCCTTTCTGATAGAATAATTCTCAGACAAAGCTCCAAAATGGTCTAGTAATACATTCCCCTATAAAATAGCCCTGGCTTATAGTGTACATGTGTACATGTCTCTTCTTTCCAATAAACTATAAAAGTTTTGAGGCAAGGGTAAGGTAAGGTAATTAGAATTTGTATTCCACTGTGTTTCTAACAGAGTTTGAGTAACTAATGAAAGACATGGAGGAAGGGAGGAAGGGAGTGGTTCAGGATAACCAATGCACTTACAGGCTTTTTTTTTTTAATTTTT
>NW_004524613.1:12201643-12218685 GCF_000260255.1 Octodon degus
GAGAGAGAGAGAGAGAGAGAGAGAGAGAGAGAGAGAGAGAGAGAGAATGAGGCCAGCCCAGCCCACCAGGGGGCGGGGCTGGCTGGCATGTGGTGCTGGGGACCAAACTGCGGTCTCCGTGCTTTAGTTTAGCTTGTTCTAGGTAGGTGCTTTAGACCACTGAGCCATCTCATCAGTCCCAGAACTTACAGGCTTTTGCCAGGTATTTTTCACAATGAACAAACTTTTTGGTACAAATTTCCATGTTTTTAACATCTGTTCTTTATGGAAAATACATGGTAAAACCTACTTGTTCAGTAGTTTTACCTAAATTTGTATTTCATTAACCAAAAGAGGAAGATAAACTTGAAAAATATTAAGATAGGTATATGTAAAAATTACTATGTGGAAATATGTTCACATAAGCAATTGATGCCTTGTCAAAACAGAGTCTCTCTGAAACCTAGTCCTATTTCTCCATGATAGGGTCTCGGCCCACAGGTTAAAATAACTAATATATACAAAATAGAAGGAACTATACTTACCAAGTGCCATTTGGAGTCTATGGAGAAGAAAACCAATTCAAAATGGCTTGCATAACAAAGATGGGCACTGGTAAGTGGAAATTTGAAAGGTCAGGTGACTTCAGTTTGGCTTCAGTTTGATTCACGGGCTATATGATGAAAACAAGAGCCTGCTTTCTTTCTCTCTAATTTTATTTTTAATTTTTTGAGACAGAATCTTACTGTATAGTCGAGGCTAGCCTTTAACTAGCTATGTAGCTCAGCCTATCCTCAAATTCTCAATCCTCCTGTCTCAGCCATCCAAGTTCTGGAATGAGCCACCATACCCAAATTCTTTCTCTCTACTTTATTAAATACATTCCAATGTCAGCTTTCCTAGTCAAGGGTAAGATACCAGTCTCAGGATTTATGCCCACGACATCCAGGACAGAAAGAGGGTTGGCTTTGGAAAGGCCTGTCAGAAGAATGAGGAGCCCTTTTTCTACAGTCCTCAACAAATACTCTGGTAGTCTAATCTGAGTTACAATTTAGGCCTGAACTAACCCCTGTGGTATTGACTGTCACTGGACTGATCACTGTGGAAACACATGTGGGGTTACTTGATTGGATTAAATAATAAAGACCCACCCCTGCAGCTGAGGGGTGGGACTAATATCTTGCCTATTAGAAAACAAAACAGTTTGTTCCAGAAGGGAGTAGGAAGGTAAAAAGATGTTGGGGGGCGGGAGTGCTCCACTCTGTACCTGGCACTAAATTTGATCCTGAGAATCTCAATCTCAAAGACAATAAATTTTGGGTGATATTATTTTTAAAATTTAACAAAAATGAACAAGTATGCTTACACAGACATTTTCTTGTTGAGAAACTCAAGAAGCATGTTTTAGAACTGTGTGTGGGAAACTAGGTAAAGGTCAGGCTTAGTCTTAGTTTACAAAGGTATAGTAAAACACAAGAAGCCATTTTTATACTGCTCTTCCAGAAGACAGGGGATGTAACCTAAGTCATAATCAAATGAAGTTGTTTCAGTAAAAGGGTTAAATGATGTGGTTCAGATGCTCTCCCTTCAAATGAACTAACTTACTGTAAACAGAGGGGGTGGCCTACCTTAAGATTTCTCCTTATATATCAATTCTCTATAAATAAGCTCAAATATTACTTCTAGAATATTTCAAATTTTTGTCATCTTCAGATTATCTTGAGTGTACGTGTGTGAGTACATTTGTATCTGTCTGTTATTTCAGGCAGTGCTGTGCTGTGGAACTGTATCTCTGGCCCTCATTTATTTCAAATAAAATATTGAGTACTGCCAGATGCTTAGTTTTGTGCTAACCAATATCATGAAAATGGGAAGAATTCAAAGCTAGTACATCTTTTATCAAGCAGTATAATAACCACTAGCTGAACAAAATCACTATAAGTCAAGGAATATGTTAACTGCTGTACATTTATCTGCTTACTTAATTTGCTCCTCATAATAATGCCTTAAACTAAGTAACAACTTGATTTTCCACAATGAGAAACCAAAGCTTAAATGGTACGTACTGTGAATTGGCTCAGCTGGGACGCAAATCTAAGTATTCCTGATTCCACAGCCCATATTCTTAATCCACAGCACTGCTGACTGGCAAGAAAACAAACACATCCTACAAGGGTAAACAGTATACAACAAAGTGCCCTGAGATACTTAGGAGTGAGAGGTAAGTAAGGCAAACAGGATAAGGAGGTGCCACATACACTGCTATTAGATGTGCAAGCCCTGCCCACATTGAGACCTAACTAATCAGACACAATCTGTCTCTGACCAACCTCTGACCCATAATCTACTCATGTATTATGTCTTTATCCTTTAGCGTCTGATAAAAATAAAAAAACTAAGAACATTTTTTATACCTTAGTTAACTTTCCAAACTCTCTTTAAGGAAAGAACCAGTTCTCTTTCTGATGTGCCCAGACTTCCTCTATATTCTTGAGATAAGGCCATTCCCAGAAAGAGAGAGTAAATTTGATATTCTCTGAACAAATACTAGATGATATCTGAATATTTATGATTGTTACAACCCTAGTCCTTAGAATATATGAAAATGGTCTTTGATCACAGGATTGTCAATAGCCTCCTTTGTGCTGATTTCCATGTACCTGAAGTTTGTGAGAGTGAACTGATGTGGTATCCTTTTCATCCCTCAGTCTCTTTACAAAACAGTTGACTTCAGGCTATCTCAGGTAAGGACAGAACTCCCAACCTTCAGGATATATTTCTAGGATCCCAAAATTCAAAAGAAGGAAATATATTTGCTCTACAAAAAAAAAAAAAAAAAAAAAAAAAAAAAAAAAAAAAAAAAGTGAAGCCTTAAGTATATGGATTTTTCCTTCTGCTTCCACGGGATTAGGGGAAAGAATATTTCTTAGCATTTATACAGTTAGCAGGATGTGTTATAGACCAATGCAAGTAAAGGCTTCTCATAAGGTAGAATGGTGAGTTAAGATTGCTACCTTCCAGGCAAAAAGAAATCTATTTTTTTCCATGAGCTACCTATTATAAAGGTAGCATATAGAAACTTGACTTCATTTTCCAGATTCAAAACACATTTGAAAGTAGCCTGAAGTGACCTATGAAAATGATTCACTACACTTTTGGACCAGAAAACCACACAAAATCATGCAAATCAAGAGGCTCAAATCTGTGTGTTCACCTTAAGAATACCTGTGAAACTGCTCAGGCCATCAAGGGTATGCACATCCAAAAGGCCACCAAATATCTGAAGGATGTCCCTATAAAGAAGCAACATGTATCATTCTGGTATCACAATGGTGGGGCTGATCCATGCACCCAGGCTAAATAGTGGGGCTAGACTCAGGATTGGTGACCCAAAAAGAGTGGTGAATTTTTGTTGCACATACTTAAAAATACAGTGTAATGTTAAACTTAAAGATTTTAGATGTAGATTCTCTGATCTTCAAACATATCAGGTGAACAAAATTCCATGTACTCAAGATGTGTTACCACACTTTCAGAGCTCATGGTTAATCTATGCTCAAGCTCCCCCTGCCACGGTGAGATAATCCTTACTGAAAAGGAACAAATTGTTCCTAAACTAGAGACAGAAGTTGCACTGAGGAAAAAGTTATCCTAGAAGAAACAAAAACTTACAGTGTGAGAGTAAGTTAAGCATAAAATAAATGAAAATAAAATTGAAAAACAACATTTTCATGCACCAGGTTCTGTACTAAAATCTCATAACTCAAATAATCTCAGGAAACAGACACTACTTGTCTCTCCTATGGCTCAAGAAAGTTAGATCTACCAGTCACAGGGCTGGAAAATTACAGTAGCATAACAGACTGAATATCCAGGCACCAAGTCCTTTGCTCACTCCATTATATGGTACCCACTCTCCCAGTGCCAGGGTTTGGGCCCTTGAGATATTATTATATAATAATATATGGTATTTGGAAGGTCAACCTCTGTATAATCAAGTCCTCACTTGACTGCCTAAAGATAAATAACAAGTCATCTTTAAGGGGGCACTCAGAAGGCACATGGTGGTAACTGCTGCAATAAATGATAAACACAGCAGGCTATAAACCCTAGAGGGAGAAGAATGCAAGAAGCGAGACTTGAGAGAGGGAAACCCATTCACTAATGAGGAGCTTCTTATGTTAGCAGAAGTTCTTCAGCACAAGACATGGAGGAGGCAGGCAGACACAAAAAAAGGGCTCAATGAAAAACTCTTAGATCAATTCTCAGCCTTAATATTACTGGCATTTTAGGACAGAGAGCTCTACATTCTAGGGGGCTGTCTTATGCATTATAGGATAGTTAGTCACATCTTTAACCTTTACCTGCTATTGCTAATAGCATCCCCCCACATGCTCCCAGATTCTGACAACAAAAGTTCTTAGACTATGGAAGGTATAATTGTCCCTGGTTGAGACTCACTGCCTTAGGTAAAGATACATCAAAATGGAGACAACTAAATGGCGGGTGGTAATGAAGTAAGTAGGGAGGCAAGAACTTAGAGGACAGTTAAGGATGTGTGCTCTAAGCGATTGCTTAACTACCTCTTTAGATATGGACTCTGAGGACATTAACACAAAACAAGCCCAAAGAGAACATGTGATGGGGTCCTTCGAATAATACCCACCAGCAGAATGTCTATAGAAGTAGAAAATGGACACTGGAAGTAGACAACTTGGAAAGGACAAAGGACAAACCCTTACTCTCTCTCCTTTTGGAAAACTGAAGTGAGAGAGGAAGACATTGGTAATGCTACAGGTTAACTGAGAGCCTGAAATTCTCACACCTGTTTGAAAGATACAAGGGGACACAAATGAGAAAAAATGCTGACCTAAGATGTGTCTGTAACCACAATGCCATCCTTATCTTCTCAGGCAATCTTCCTTCCCTCACTCTCATCTTTGGACTGCTGCTGCCCAGGAAAAGTGGCAAGAAGGGCCAGCCAAATAGCTCACTGGATTAAAGCACCTGCAAGCAGGTGCAGGAGCCAGGGATTCAATCCCCAGGCCTGCTGTGCCGGCCCCGCCCCCGTTGCACACTGTGACAGCAACTGAGACTGGGCATGCTGGCCCTGCCCCCAGGGCACACTGAGACAGCAATTGAGACTGGGGGTGGTGGCAGCACATGCCTGTAATCCCAGCATTTGGGAGGCTGTAAACAGGAGAATCACTACAAGTCCCATCTAGTAGTGAAATCCTGAACACCCTGTAGATCCTTCCCTAAAATACAAAAAAAAAAAAAAGGAAAAGTGGCAAGAAAACTGGGACATTTATGCCTGAGAGACAGAAAGAAAAGAGGAGAAGAGGGATGAAATAAGAGTTCTGAGAACCAAGAGAGACCTACTGACAGGGTTTATAAAGTGGACCATATTTCTCAGTAAAAAGAAAACAGGTTGGGTGAGGGTAGGAAAGGGAAGGTGGCACAGAACACAGTATTTTCAAAATGCAAATTCTGGGGCTGTCCAGATAGCTCAGTGGACTAAAGCACCTGCTTGGGCAAAGCACAGTGGCTGGGGTTCGATCCCCGGCCCCACCTCCGGGGTGTGCTGAGGTGGCTATTGAGACTGAGTGTGGTGGCACAGGCCTGTACTCCCAGCACTTGGGAGGCTGAAAACAGGAGAATCACTAGGAGTCTAATCTATGTAGTGACACCCCGTAGACCCTGTACTAAATACATTAAAAAAGAAAAAGAAAATTCTGGTCAAGGCACATGGTAATATTCAGTGTTCACAATATCATGTAATACCTGTGTATGGAGTGGGCATTATAATCTTTCTACGGAGGAAGAAAATGAGATGCAAGGAGGCAAACTGACAAACTGAAGGGCCTCCCAAGAGACCAAAACCCTAGGTTTTGTTGGCAGGTCCTTCCATGCTCTGCTTCCCACAGCTCCCATGTGTACCACCTCTTGCCTCAACATTAGCTGTGGCTCTGTTTATAGTACATCCATTCCAGGAGACTAGACTTCTAGGGGCTGAGTTTTGCATTCTGTGTCTCTGGCATTTTGTTAGGGGCTAGGCTCAGACCTGGTGGCTACCAAAGAAGTAAGCAAGAGAATGCTGACGTGAACAAAGGATCCACAGAGATCCAGCTGGGTGAATTTATGGCAGAACTAATGAGCACACCCAGTTATATAACTGCTTCTCTTAATTGCTCAGCAGCCATTAGAAAAGCAGAGCTGTTTTCTATTCCTGGCTATACATAATCTCAACTCTGGCCAAGGGACCATGTTACCGCTCCTCAGTTCTGTCATCATAGGCATCATTATTTTCCTAAAAACTTGGCAATTGGTGCTATAAAATCATATACACTTATGTTTTAGATACTCAAGATGAAATAATTTTCTCACATTTTCTGTACCTCAAAAGCATTCATAATTTGTGGTTTCACTTTGAGAAACTAGCACAAAATGGATGAAAATGAGATGCTGATGCTGAACATACATTTTGCACTGTTCCATAACCACGGCCTCAAGTTCTAGGATGTCAAAGCTCAACTCCCAGTAGGACAGTGTTCCCTCTGGTAACCACCACAGAGCAAGCCAGGTTTGTTTTGGGCTGTTTCATATTTATCTTATGGGATCTAACGCTAAAATCTATTAGTTCATAATTTCTGCATAAAAAGAATCACTTAATTGTCCTGTTGCTTACCTGAAAAATATTTTTGAGACTTTTTAAAGCACATATTTACTAAAAATTACCACACCAATGGATGTTAGTCCTAAAAGGGGTACTCTAGTTTCTAAATGCCATAGTTTGTTGTTCTAACATGAATTATATCCTTGAATACTTAAAATTCCATCTGTTTAAGTATATGCATTCATTTATACTTTTACTAATTTGGGTCTTCTAAGTCAATTCTTTTATAATGGTGAGATTTTAAAAAATGAAATCATGTATCTGATGTTTTATTAGAAAAATAGGTTAAGAAGACAGACTTTCAAAACTCCTGATATATTAACATTACTAATATACAAAATTTACTAGCATCAATACTAATAGTAGTGCAAGTATTCACAGACATGAGCTCTTACATAATGAGTATGTATACTACACTCCAAGACTTTCTTAACACTGAGCGGCTCAGTTATAGTTCCTGCTATTCAAGGGCATCATGTCAGTGTTTAAAGTCAGATAAACCTGATTCTATCTCTGACTTAGCTACTCTCCAGTGAGAAAAATCACATAGGTCTTGGATGAGGTAGGGAATCTTCAAAATCTCAGTTCTTTCTAGTACACATGGGAATCATCTGAGTGCAAACAGGACACGGTTCACTATGAAAATTAAACAGCATAAGTGAAAGGGGTTTTGGGAGGCACGTTCTGAGTTCAGGGGAAGTGCTGGGCTTTCCTCCTACTTTCCTCCCTGCACTCCCTAGCCAGCAAGGTGCCCACTGAGCACTGAAACCCTCTCCTCTTGTTTGTGGACTGTTGCAATTACTTCAGTTATTTACATTGCAGTAAACACTGCTAACCCATTATGGTCCTCAGGATCACATCCCTATTTTCTTTTCCAGGACACAGGTAGTTGTTTTTAGAGACTCCCTACAGGAGAATACTACGATTCATGATTCTTTGCAAATCCACATTTTTCCCTCCCTAATTCTCCTAGGCCATTTTCCTACTTCAAGAATTCCATATCTCCTACGGCCTACAGGACATTCCAAGCTGTTTCATGTGATATTTGAGATGCATGTTGTCTGACCCCCGTCTCTCTACATTTTCATTCCATTTCCTCTTTTTTCTTTATACCCAAGTATAATTTTACCTCCAGTACCAGAAACTCCATGCTGTGTTGTCACCCATCAACTTTACATCTGCTCCTCTTTGCCCATAATATTCATCACTGTCATTTGGCAAACTTTTAGGCAGTTGCCAAACTTCACTCAAATGGCTCCACTTCTGTGATCCAGTCTGTGAAGTACTGACTGTCTTCTAACTTTTTCTATTACTGCACTTGCCCTACCATCATGTAATGGTTTTTCTTATTTTCTTATAACTCAGTGACTACTACATATTTCTTTAGGGACTGGACCAACACAACTCAACCTTGAACATAGCACTCACCTGGAAAGTATTTATATTGCTGAAGAGAAGCTGTTTTCAGTTCAGTGGACAGATCAAATGAAACATAGGGAATATATGATTCTAACAATGTGTGAAGACTGTGAGAACAGGTGGAAGATTTCTGCTATCTTTTTACTTAATATGTTAAAACACTGGTGACTGCCAGAGCTCAGGAAAACAAACTTTTTACATGATTACAATTCAATCTAATGAGTCAGTTACATTTACTTAAACCCAGTGGAGCTCAAATATGTAATTCTCTATTGAAAGCCTCATTTTTTAAAAAATAAATTCCCTGCTCTGTGGAATAAATGTGGGCAATTGCTTTTGCAGTTTTTGGCGATGCCAGTTTATGGCTGTTTTTCTGTTCACTGAACTGGCTCATTTCTTCAGGAGAACAAACTGTTCTGCACTGAAGCAGGAATTGGCTGGGTTCTAACAAAAAGATCTGCCCCCCCCAACAGTGTTTTTGCAAAAGACCCAAGTCAATTTATAGCCAAGTAACAAAAGGTCAGAAAGGTTACTCAAGCAATGGGCGTAATTCCTGTGTGTCACAGCCAATAAAGGAAATAGGTGGGAATAAATAGTATGCAATTCTAACCTGAAATTATTTGTGCAAAACTATTATTGTAAACTATACAAAATGACCCATGGCTTCCAATATAAAAGATTTCTCTTAACTTAAAAAAAACAGGCACATTTACTCTGAAAGAACTAAAATGACCTCAAATTCCTTATTCCAAAGTAGAAAATGTCAGAAACTTTTTTCACATTAATTTATGAAAAAAGTTACTACTTTATAATCTTGAAATAAAAAAGATCATATAAAAATTAAGTATCTTATGTTTAACTAACAAATACAGCCTGCATGGATGAATTTAAATTATTTGCCAAAAGGTAGACAACGTTGACCTAAAGGACAAGCTAAGAAAAGACCTACAAAGTTGACAGTGAATCTGTTTTAACAGTGCTAGAAGTATGGCAAACTAATGTATTATTCAACAAGCATAAGAACAAGAAGAAAAGCCTGCCTTCAAAGCAAACATGAAGAACTGACATCACCAGCCAAGCAAGTAGAAGACAGATGAGTAACAGCCTGTACTGGGCTGCTAACCAGGCCCAGGCCCATGAGTCTATGGAGTAAGAAAGACTTTCAAATTTCAAGGCTGTTGGAAAGACTCCTCCATCAACTCCACATCCCCCAATACTTCAGAATGTCTAAAGTACTCACCATTTAAAACAATCTCATTATCCAAAAAAATGAATGATTAAATAGAACACTATTAGAGTCCAGACAAACTGGTTTTAACTCATTTTCCCCCTACCTCTTTGTAAGCAGCACAATTATAAACCTTGAAAATAATGTGACACAACCAAAGAGGTCTGAAGGAAGAGGGACTCCACATCTTGAAGAATAATATAACAGAGGGTATTTTATAATCCCCTGCTCCACTCACAGAAGAAGCTGGGAAGCTCAGTATTTCCCAACCCCCAATTTAGCAACAAAAGGCCTAGGATTGAATGGGAGCTGTACTGAAAATATCAGGCCAGCTGTAAATAATAATTAGCAGGATATCTTAGGACCCCACTGACAATAAAGCACTCTGGAAAAACACTTTTCCTCTCTTTATGGAGCCCCCAGGAAGCAGGAGAGAGACTCCCTTCCCCTAAGAGGCACCTAGGAAAATGTCTTATCCCTCTTAGTACCAACAAGAATCAGTGAGCACAGAGTAAACTAATCAGCACAGAGTAAACTAATGAAACAATACACTACTATAAAAGCTCTTAAAAGTAAACTGTTATTCCACAAAAGTAGATCCTAACCTATGTGCTAAACTTAAGCAGGGTGACTGCCTACTAAAATACTATAGAAAACTTAACTATGCCAGATGACAACAAAATTGGACAACAGCACAACAATGACAATAAAAATAATAAACCAAAATCCTTGATGAACACAGATGCAAAAATTTCTAGTAAAAAAAATTTTTTTACGAAGATACTTCTAAACCAAATGGAAAAACACATTAAAAAGACCATATAACATAATCAATTTGTTTTTGTTCTTGGGGTGCAAGGATGGTTCAACAAACACAAATTAATAACCATATTACATCACACACATAAAATCAAGGATAAAAGTCACATGATTACCACAACTAAAACAGAAAAACTTTTGTTGTTGTTGTTGTTGTTGTTGTTGTTTTTTGTTTTGGCAGAACTAGGAATTAAACTCAGACCCTTGTGCTTGCTAGGGAAGCACTTACTCTAGTGAGCCATCTCCCTGGCCCCAGAAAAAGGTTTTGACAACAATTGAGCATCTGATCAAGATAAGAGCCCTAAAAAACTAGGTACTAAAGGATCATTCCTCAATATAGTAGATGTTATATATAACAAACTCACAGTCAACACTATCTTGAGTGGAGAACGTAAAGCATTTCCTCTAAAATCTCCAATGAGTCAAGAATGCTATAATCCCAGCACTTGGGAGGCTGAAAATAGGAAAATCACTACGAGTCCAACTTGTGTAGTGAGACCCTGTAGACCTTGTGCTAAATACATTAAAAAAAGAAAAGAAAGAAACTGAAGAAGAATCTAGGAGATAGACCTCTCATATTCATGAACTGGGAAAATTGATATAAAAATGGCCATCTTACAAAAAGCAATCAATGTAATTTCCATTAGAATAACAGTGACATTTTTCATAAAAGTGACTAGAAATTACAATACTAAAATTCATATGGAAATACAAAAGACCCTAGCCAAAGCAATCTTCAGCAAAAAGAGAAAGGCTAGAGGCATCACAATACTGGATTTTAAATTATACAAAAGCCATAGTAACAGAAATAGCATGGTGCTGGCACAAAAACAGACACAGGCCAAAGGAAAGGACAGAGAATACAAAACCAAACCCATGAGCTACAGCCATCTAATTCTGGACAAAGTAACCAAAACAATATGTTGAAGAAAATCAGTCTCTTTAGTTAGTGATGCCAGAAAAACTGGATAGCCACATGTGGAAGACTGCAACTAGCTCCTTGTACAAAAATCTCATCCTGTACAAAAATCAATTCAAAATGGATCAAAGATGGAGGTATAAGACTTGAAATTTCTACAATGCTAAATAAAACAAAGGGGAAAAAAACATAGGGGAACCTGAGTATAGTGGTACATGCCTATAGCCCCAACACTCTAGGAGGTTGAGGCAGGAGGATTTCAAGTTTGAGCCCATTCTGAGCAACTTTTAAAAGGAGGGAGACTATAGATCAGGGTGAAGGCCCTGGGTTTAATATCCAATACCACAAAAGGGGAGCTGGGGAGGAAAAAGGGCAGGTGGGAGGGAAAGAATGCAGGAAGCAAGGAAATAAGGAAGCAAAGAAGAAAAGAAGAGGGGCTGGGGAGATGGCTCAGTAGAATAAGCGCTTGCCTGGTAAGCACAAGGGCCTGAGTTCAATCCCCGGTTCTGCCAAAAAAAAAAAAAAAAACAAACCCAAAAAACAAAAAGAAGAAAACAGGAAAAACATAAGAAGCGTCAGGAACAAGCAAAATACTTACTGAATACAACTCCAAGTGCACAGGAAGTAGCATGAATCAACAAACAGAATTAAAAATTAAAAAGGTTTTGCACAGCAAGGATGTTATGGTTTGTGTCTAAATGTCCCTCCAAAGCCTCATGCAATCATGTGGGCAGGCTTGTAGAGTCTGTATTTGATTCACAGTCCAGTATTGGGATTATAGGTGTAAGCGCTCCACCTTCCCTGGGGTGGGTATCCTGCATGCAACATAAGGGACAGGAAGAGTCTTCTCTTGCACTCCTCACTTTTGTTCTTGTTGCTTTTGCTGCCTTCCACTGCCATGGACTTTTGTTCCTCTGCCACACCACCCCACTTGGGAGCCAGCTGATTATGGACTGAAACCTCCACAAACTGTGAGCTAAATGAAATTTTTCTTCCTTGCTTCGGGGCCTCGGGTATTTTGTCTCACCAGTGAGAGAAAAGTAACTATGATGAAGGGAAACAATACAATAAAGAAACAGCCTTTAGAATAGAAGGAAGTCTTAGCCAGCTACTCTTCTGACAGGAGTAATATCTAGAATACATAAAGAATAAAAATGCAATAGCCCAATCAATAAGTGGGTGAATGAACTAGATAATCCTCAGTAGTAGTATGATTAATGGCTAATACATATTTTTAAAGATTTCAATACCTTTAACCATTAGGGAAATTAAAATCAAAATTACATTAAGATTCCATCACACCCCAGTCAGAATGGCTATCACCAGGAATACAAAAAAAAAATCCAAAACAATAAATGTTGGTAAGGATGCAAGGAAAATGGAATCCTTTTACATCACTGGTAGGAATGCAAATCAATACAGCTTTTATGGAAATCAGTGTGGAGGTTCTTTAAATAAGTAAAAATAGAACTATCATGTGATATAGCTATAGCAGTCCTTAGTATATACCTGAAGGAACGAAAGTTAATGTACTACAGGGATAGTTGCATACCCATGTTTTCTACATCACAATTCATAACAGCCAAGATATGGAAGCAGTCTAGGTTCCCATCAACAGATGAACGGGTAAAAAATGCAGTATATATCCATAACAGAATATTATTCAGATGTAAAGAAGAATAAAATTTTGTCATCTGCAGGAAAACAAATGGAATCTGGAGATCATGTTAAGCAACATAAGCTAGACCTAGACAAATGGCACTTGTTCTCCCTAATATGTAGAATCTAAAAAATATGCCATGAAAGTAGAAAGATGACTATTAGACAAAAGAAAAGGAGTAAAGGTATGGGGGAGAGTGAGATAAGGGATGTTAATGGAGGGTGAATATGATCAAAATATATTGGAAATACTGAAGTCCAACATTTTGTAAAATTAACAAGCAATAGTAATAAAGGAGAAACAAATGAACAAATAAGAGCCCAGAGTTTCCTACATAAAAGATAAAATAGAATTGAAAAATCACTTGCCATACCAAGAACTAGAAAAAAGCACAGTTTGGATGAAAAAAAGATAGTCAACTGACATACTGAATCTGAGATTAAAGTTAGCTTACAAGGATTTTTAAATGGTTCAACAAGCAATGTCAAATTCCATAGAAACAAAGGAAAAAGTTTAAAATCTAACCAAAGGAGTAAAACTTACAAAAGATAATCAAATATAAATTATAGAACCAAAAAACACAGTAACAGAAATTTAAACAAAACTTGGCAGATGTGCTCAATAACAGGATAGAGGTCAGAGTCAGTGAACCTTAGAATGGATCAATAATAACTTACCCAATACAAAAAGAGAGAAAATGGGTTGAAAACAAGTGAAAAAAAAACTTTAGGCATCTCTGAGGCAATTAAAAAAAAGATCTAATATCCATATCATCAAAGCCTTAGAAAGTGTAGAGAGAAAAAGAGGGGGTTAAAAAGGATTCAAAAAATATAATGGCTGAAATTTCTCAAAATTTGGTGAAATATATAAACCTACCAATTTAAGAAACTGAACAAACCCAAAATAGGATAACTCAAAGAAATCCACACCAGGACACATAATTTCTGTAAAATAAAAAAAGGAAAACTCTCGAAAGTAGCTGGACATGGTGGCATCAATGCTTATAATCCCAGTACTCAGGAAGTCAAAGGATAGACACAAGTTTGAGGCCACCTTGTCCTATGTAGTGAGTTCAAAACCAACCTGAATTACATAGTGAGACCTTGTCTCAAAAACAAATGTTTTTGAAAGCAAAGACATAGAGTATGGCATCTATATGGGAACACCAATTCAAACGGCAACAGATTCTTATCTGACACTACGGAGGCTAAAGAGGTAGCATAACATTTTCATGCTAAAAGAGAAAAATTATGAACCATAAATTCATATTGGGTGTAATACAGTATCAGAAGAGAAAAGACATTTTCAGAAGTCAAAAACAAACAACCTAAAAGAATGTCTCACTAGAAAATATATCCCTAAAAGAAGGATTAAAAGTTCTTCAAGTAAAACACAAATAATAATTCCTAGAGAGCAAGAAAGGAACAAAAGACAAAAAGCAGAAATAAGCATACATATAACAGACTATCCTTATAGGTTTCATAAATCGTATTTGTTGACTGAAACAAAAATTATAGCAAAAGCTAATGATCCAAACATTTTAAAAGGTAAGGTAAGGGAATCTAGATAGAAGTAATGTTTCCACGTTTTACTCAAAGTGTTAAAATGTTGGTAAGAGTAGACTGCAATAAATCATATATGTGTAAAATTATAATATGCAGAGCAATGACTAAAAATATAAGGCAATACTCAACCACACTACAAAAAGTCAAAATAAAACCAAAAATTGTTCAAGAAATACAGAGAAAGGCAAAAAGAAAAAAGAATGGGGAACAGGAAACAAAAAAATATATATAAAGTACAACTTATAGGCCTAACATAACAATAATCACCTTAAGTACAAATGATTTAATTATGCCAATTAAAAGACAGAAGCTGGGAAGGTGAGTAGAACTACAACCCAACTGCATGCTGTTCACAAGAAACCTCACATTTAATTAATTAGCTAAGTGGTACTGCGAATTGAACCTAGGGCCTCCCACACGCTAAGAAAACATTTTACCACTGAGGTACATCCCTAGACCAGAAACTAACTATGAATTCAATACAATGAGTAATAAGAGAGACTATTTTAAATCCCTATTTAAAATGTGGTGGGGGTTCCCAGAGCAAGAGGTAGGAGTGGTAAGCAGCAGAGAAAAAAAAAGAGCTGCTCTGGTAGTTGCCTTCCAGACACTGGAATACAGCAATATGAGGAAGACAAAAAGGGGGAAAATGGGTCCCAGGAACCCAGGAAGGATCTGAAGCATGACTGACACACAGAATGAGTAAAGAGGGAAACTTCAACAAAGCAGGAGGAGGTAGGCAGTAGTGCCTTCTCTTCAACAAAGCAGACACAGTGTAATTAAAACCTGCAGACACAGTGACTGCTGGCAACCCCAAAGGCCTCCACAGAGAGATGCACAGTGGAGGATAGTGGTGCCCATTAAGGACTGCACTAGTTGCTGGTCAGTGCTAAGGGCCGAGTTTTCCTGCACAAGACAGCAACTGACCAGGAGAAAACTTGGAGAGGGGCCAACTGAGCTCAGAACTCAGAGCAACTGCCAGCACCACTGAGCTGTTTCAAGCTGGCTCAGGCAGGCCAGATGAGCCAGGTCTCAATTAGAAGGCGTAGGCTCTCTAAGATTATCCACTACCCACTCAAAAACTACTGCTGGCTTGCTGGGATATATTGACATGGATCAGGACTCTGTCCACACACTGTATACCAGTGACAACAGAAATGTTATCTGGAAAGGAGTTTTTTTTTTTCATTCTTTTCTCTTTTCTTTCTTTCTTTTTTTTTTAAGAATACAAAATAGTAATTTTAAAAACCATCATAAATGATACAGGGCCTGCTTTGGCAAGCGCAAGGACCAGAGTTCAATCCCCAGTCCTGCATGCTGCACCAGCCCACCCCCAGGCACACTGATCCAGCACTGAGTCGGGGGGAATGGTGTCACATGCCTGTAATTCCAGTGCTGGGGAGGCTGAAAACAGGAGGATCACTACAAGTCCAAGCTGCGTAGTGAGATCCTGTACCAAACACATAAACTGAAAAAAAAAAAAAAGATACAAAATTTCACTAAATAAAGTAATAGGAATTTAACAATGGTTGCTATATTGCCTGATGTTATCTTTAATTTAGTTGTTTAGGTTACCAGATATAAACATGCAAAATTGGTTTAAAACAAAACAACAAAAAAGTTATAAAAAAATTAGCAAGGAAAAAATAATAAAAAAAATTTTAAGCATTAACTACTTTCAAAAGATCAGCAGAAATCAGCAAAATTATATAAATTATCCTGCACACATGTATAAATACATATTTTCTCTTTTTTTTTTGTCCTTTTCCTCATTCCAGTTTTTCCTTCCCATTGAACAAATTCTTCCCCTTTCACAGTATTTACTGTATTTTTCTAGTTTTTTTACTCTTTCAAATTCTCACAATAGCAAGACAATATGATGTTTGCATCTGTGGGTCTGATTTCACTTACAAATAGTCTCTATTTGTATTCATTTATCTACAAAGCCCTTGAATTATCTTTTATAGCTGAGTAATATTCCATTGTATAAAAATACTTATTTTTTATACATTTCTCAGCTAATGGGCATTAAGGTTGTTTCCAAGATTAAGCTGTGATAAATTGCACTGCTGTAAACACATGTGCATACATATCGTGGTATAATGATTTCAGTTCGTTTAGAAAAATACCGAGGAAGGAAATAGCTGGCTTGAATAGGACCTCCAATTCTAGCTTTTTGAGGAATCTCTATACTGATTTCCATAATGGTTGTAACAGCCTGCACTCCCACCAACAGTGGAGAAGGGTTCATTTTCCCCATAGCTTCTCCAGCATTTGTTATTTGTTGATTTCTTGATGATAGCCATTCATTCTGGCATAAGATGGTATCTCAGGACTGTTTAAATTTGCATCTCTTGAATGACCAATGATGTTGAACATTTTATTTATTTACTTCTCATTTGTATCTTTTCATTTGTGAAGCATATATTCATCTCAGATGCCCATTTTTGGGTTGGATCTTTGAATTCTGGACACCTGATTTTTTAAAAACTCTTTATGTTTTTTAGATAGGAATGCTTTTCTGAAGGACAGTTGTCTACAATTTTTTTCCAATTGGTGGGTTTTCTTTTTACTATGTTAATTTCTTTTGATGTGCAGAAAATTTTCAAAAAGATGAGGCCCCAATTATGGCTTCTTTGAAGTATTTCCCATGAAGTTTGACTTTTTTAATGAACTCTCTATCTACCCTTATGTCCATAAGATTTCCATCTAATATCTCATCCAGAAGATTTAGTGTTTCACTTTTGTTTATTTATTTATTTATTATTTTTTATTTT
>NW_004524613.1:12221292-12222434 GCF_000260255.1 Octodon degus
GGTGCTGGGGGATTGAACCGCGGTCCCTGATGCTTTGCCAAGCTTGTTCTAAGTAGGTGCCTTAGACCACTGAGCCATCTCTCCAGCCCCGTTCAGTTTTTTTCAGATTGTGTTTCCTCCATATGTTTCTGTATCTTTACTTCAGATGCTATGAGTTCAGAGTTTTCTTTTTTTATTTCAGAAATTAATTCCACTGAGTTCCTCTATACCTTCCTACTATTGCTTATTTACTTTTGATGCTATTAATTCATACACTTCAGCTGAACTAGTGTCCTCTGCACATGTTGTCTGGGCATTAGGATTCCTCCATATGTTTCTGCATTTGATTCTTTTCTACAGATGCTATTAATTCAGAGATTTCTTTTTTTAAATTTCTGATCTGAGTTCCTCTATACCTTTCTGCAGTTGTTTATTTCAGACGCTCTTGATTAATTGATTTTAGCTGTGTGATTCCCAATTTGTTCTGTGCTAGTGTCCTCTGCACTTCTTATGGGTGGGCTTGATGTCTGAGATTGTATTTTGCTCTTTCTCATTGTCATTTTGTATAGCACTGTCTTCTGTCCTTTGTTGTAGAGCTTTGGTGCAGTTTTAACCTTAGCACCTACTGAAATTCAGGTGTAGATATATAAAGTTTGAATTTATCCAATTGTGCCTGGCTTGGGTCTGGCTGCTGTACTTAGCTCCTTCCTGCTGCAGCCCTTGGGAGTGAACTCATTGTGCCCCTCTGGCAAGATGTTCTGTTCCTGGACTAGCTGGGTGGTTCTGTCCCCTTCTCTCTCTGCAGGGACTGTAGCTGTAGAGCTTCACCCCAGGCCTTTATGCTAGGCCTGAGCTGAGTCTGAAGGGGATAAGGAGGAGTAGGGGAAAGGGGAAGCTCTCCCACACACTCACCAGGACTGGGCTAAGGCTGGATCTGGGGGTCCGGAGAACATGGCAGAAGTTCTCATTCACTCGTTGGGGCAGGGGGGCGGCTGCAGAGAGGGGGATTGCAAGGGCCCGGAAGAGGGTCTCACTCATGCTGCGTGCCTAACCAATTCATTATTGTTGTCATTTCATTTTTTTACCTGAGAGGCCCAGGGAGATAGTTAAGCAGAATAAGCACTTGCCTGACAAGCTCAGGGTCCTGAGTTCAATCCCTGATA
>NW_004524613.1:12222609-12227594 GCF_000260255.1 Octodon degus
AAAAAAAAAAAAAAAAAGTTAATCATTTTTTTACCTGAGAGACTATTTCTGATCTCATTTCTTCCATAGCCAAGTTCTAAAGGAAAAAAGCCATCAACCTAGAATGATGTACCACCCAAGACTATCTTTCAAAACTGATATAGGCTAGGGAGATAGCTCAGTGGTCTAAGCGCCTTTCTGACAAGCATAAGGACCTGGGTCTGATCCCTGGTATCACAAGCCATGCTGGCCCCAGAACCCGGGTGTACCATGCCGGCCACCAAAACTGGGAATGGTGGCACACACCTGTAATCCCAGTGCTGGGGAGGCTGAGACAGGTGGATCACTATGAGTCTGAACTGCATAGTGAGACCCTGTGGTAAATAAATAAAATGCTTTTTAAAAATTAAATAAGAAACTGATGGAGAAATAAGATATTCCCATGACAAAGAATATCTCAAGAAATTTATTACCACCAAACCAGCACTGCAAAATGTTTTGAAGAACATTCTAGAAAGAGACAAGGGCAAACAGCTAAATAGAAGAAGTGTAAAAAAAGAGGGGGGAGCGAACAATAGGAAAATAATGAGATAAAGATAAATTAATATGTTCATTGTAACCATCAATGTTAATGGCTTCAATTCACCAATCAAAAGACTCAGACTGGTAGAAAGGATCAAAACGCAAGATCCTACAATATGCTGCATAAAAGAAACACATCTCAAATATGTGCTGCTTGTCATGACACCCTGTTCCTGCTGTGCTGTCTCCTGGGTAGATGTTTGTTTAAAAAGGAAGGGAGTGGTGAATGAAGGCAGGAGGCAGGAAAAGGGGTGTTGCAGTACTGTCCTGCTACAGTGCTGTATATGGTTAGATTTCTAAACTTCTATGTAAAAATATGTAATTGTTTATTCCTATTTTTTAAAATATATTTTTATTTTTTAATTTTTTTCCTTTATATTCTGTAGAGACTTAAAGTTTAACATATTAATACTTGATGAAAAATACCTGTTCCATGTTATGCCTAAGATGTTTGATATTCAGACAGATAATGAGGTTAAGCTCAACTGCCTAGGTTGTAGGGTAATAACAATAAGCTTCTCTTCTGGAGGGTTAACAACCTAAATTTGCAGACCAAAAGTTAGAGAAAAAGGAGGGCCGCAAGGAAAGCCAACATTTTGGCCTTAGCCTTTCAAGGTCAGTGAAGGCTCAGGACATAGGAGATCCTGTACTGTAACATCATGTAACTCAGTTGTGTCCCAAATTTTCTGATCAAGGAGATTATGGGGCCAAAGAGGAAAGTGATTGATGATGTAGAGTGTGCCTAAGGAGAGTCACATGGAGAGTAAACATTTTCTCAGGCTTTCACAGAGAACAAACAGGTCACAATGGCCGTGACTCATCCACATGGCTGACACTCACAAAGGATCTACAAACTGCGGTATAGGGTTTCAGGATAAATCCTGAGGGGATTTGACTAACAGATACAAAAGCTTCATGTCTTGTTATATAGGTCTTGCTTTATCTTGGTCTTAACCATCCATCCGAAAAGTATAAAAACGAAGTATAAAAAGTAAAGCCATATTAATATGCTGAGCTATAAAAGGCTCAAGTCAACAATTTCAGACATTGTCAGTCTTACAGAAAACCCACTACTATATGGACTAATGGACTGTATTGGAATATTCTGCTGAATTCATGCACCTATAATATTTAAATGACAATGGAATACCTTTTTCTGACAAAACTAAATAAAAAAAGGATACAAATGAACAAGCATTGTGTATCCATATATTCAAAATAGGACAGATATACATCTACATTCTCTTAATTCAATGAGAGATTTGTTCTAATAGTGTTTATAAACAGGATATCATGTTTGCATCTTGTACAAGGAATAACCACTAAGACAACAATATGCAATATAGTAATTACTGAAAATATCCTACTAATCAGATTTGAAATTGTCTCATTGCTATTTGTTTCTCAATAAAATTATTGGAAAAAAATCTCATTCAAAAAGAAACTGATAGAATAAAAGTCAAATAATAGAAAACAATACTTCACACAAAAGAAACAAAGAAAAAAACAAGGTTAGCAATTCTAATTGCAGACAAAGTCAATGTTAAGCCAAGAGTAAGAGAGACAAAGGTCACTTCATCCTTGTAAAAGGAACAATCAAAGAGGAAGAGATAACAATAATAAATATGTAGGCAACAAATACCAGTGCACCCAACTATATAAAACAAAATTTTTTTAAAACTTAACAGGCAGAGGCCGGGGAGATGTTTCAGTAGGATAAGTGCTTCTCTGGCAAGCACAAAGGCCTGAGTTCAATCCCTGGTTCCACAAAAATAAATAAATAAATAAATCTTAACAGGCATGAAATATTAACTATGCACTAATATAATTGTATTGGGGCATTGCAATACTCCACTTTCACAACAAGACAGATCAACTAGACAAAACATCAACAATGAGGTATTAGAATTGAGTCAGGGGCTGGGGAGATGGCTCAGTAGAATAAGCTCTTCCCTGGCAAGCACAAGGGCCTGAGTTCAATCCCTGATTCTGGGGAAAAAAAAAAAAAGAACTGAGGCCAAAGTTGTAAACAAATGGACTTAGGAGATGTCTACAGAGTGCTTCACCTGAGAAAATCAGAATATATCTTCTCAGCTGCCTATGGGACACTCACCAAAACAGACCACATACTAGCTCAAAGAACACATTTAAGTAAATGCAAAGGAACTGAAATTATCTCATGCATATGATTAGAACACAGTGCAATGAAACTGGAAATAAATGACAAAAGAAACCATAAGAACTTCATAAACACATGGAAATTAAATGGCACCCTCCTGAACAACTCAAGGATCACAGATGAAATTAAATAAGAAATTAGATAGTTTCTATGATTAAACGATAATGATGATTACAACATACCAGAACTTATGGGACACAATGAAAGCAGCCCTAAGAGGGAAATTTATAGTAGTGAATACCCATATGAGGAAAACAGAACAAGTGCAAATAAACAACTTAATGACGGACATCAAACTTCTAGAAAAAGAAGAGCAGGTTAAGCAAAACTTCATACAGGGGCCAAAATTATAAAAATCAGAGCAAAAGTTAATGCACTGAAAATTAAGAAAACAAGACAAAGAATTAATGAATTGAAGAGCTGGTTCTTTGAAAGATTAAATATAATAAACCTTTATCCAACTTTATAAAAAAAAAGAAAGACTCAAATCCATACAATTAGGAATTAAAAAGTTAACATCAAAACAGATATTGCAGGAATCCAGAAGATCAGCTACACATACTTGGAAATTTGTATTCTAATAAGTTGGAAAATGCATAAGAAATGGACAGATTTCTAGATACATATGAATACCAAAGCTAAATCAAGAAGATATAAAAAATCCTAAATAAACCAATATCAATCAATGAAATCAAAGATGTAATTAAAAACTACCAAAATTTAAAAACACAAGCCAGGACAGATTCACTGCTGAATTCTACAAGAAATTTAGAGAAGACCTAACACCACTATTTCTCACACTTTTTAATAAAATTGAAAGGGAAGCAATACTCTCAAATTCATTCCTGGGAGCAAGCATTGCCCTGATATCTAAACAATAGAAGGACCTAACTGGGAAAGAAAACTGCAGGCCAAACTCCCTAATGAACATAGATTCAAAAATCCTCAATAAGATATTGGGGGAAAAAAGCAAATCATTAAAATGATTATACACCATGATTAAGTGGGATTCATCCCAGAGATGCAGGGATGACTCAACATATGTAAATCAATAAATGCAACACATCCTATTAATAGACACAAAGACAAAAATCATATGATCATCTCCATAGTTGTAGAAAAATCTTTTGACAAAGTCCAGCATCCATTAATGATTTACAAAACACAGAAAATTGGAATAAATGGTTTTTATTTCAAGCCAATGAACCCATCCATAACAAATCAACAGTCAATAGCATACTAAATGGACAAAAGATGAAAGCTTTCATTCTAAAATCAGGAACAACACAAGGATGTCCACTGTCTCCACTCTCATTCAATATATTCCTGGAAATTTCAGCCAGAGAATTAAACAAGAGAAAGAAATCAAAGGAATAATGACAATAATAAAAGAAAAAGTTAAATTGTCATTATTTGCAAATGACATGATACTCCACACAGAAAACCCCAAACACCACTGAAAAACTGCTAGTTTTAATAAGCAAATTCAGTAGTATATCTGGATACAAAGTCAACACTCAAAAACCAACTGACTTCCTATACACAAATAACAAACTCACTGAGAGAGAAATTATGGAAACACTTTTCACATAACATGAAAAAAAACCTAGGAATCAATCTAAAAAAGGATGTAAAAGACCTCTATATTAAAAACTATAGTACTCTGAAAAAGGTGATTGAAGAGGAAATCAGAAAATGGAAAGATATTGCTCTTGGGTAGGAAGAACCAATGCAAAATGGCCATACTTCCAGAACAATTTACATATTTAATGCAATTTTGATCAAAATTCCAAAAGTATATCTTAAAGAATTAGAGAAAATAATTCTAAAATGCATTTGGAACCAGAAGAAACCTAGAATACTAAAGGCAATTGTGGGCCACAAAGGCAAGGCCAGGGACATCACAGTTTCTGATATGAAATTATACTGTAAAATATTGTTTTAAAGCAGCATGGTACTGGCAAAAACTAAACTTAAAAAAAAAACAAAAAACAAAGAAAACTAGACCTGCAAATCAACTGGACAGATTAGAAGATACAGGAGCAAGTCCAGACATACTCAGGTACTTTATCTTTGACAAAGGTGCCAAATACATTCACTAGCCTCTTTAATAAATGGTGCTGGAAAAACTGGTTCTGCACATACCAAAGATTTTACATTTTGGACCTTATTTACTCATTCAGCTTCTCACAATAGAGAGACAATATGATGTTTGCACATGCATGCATGCTTTATTTCACTTACG
>NW_004524613.1:12227785-12228301 GCF_000260255.1 Octodon degus
ACAGACAAAGGATTACTATCAAGAATGTATAAAGAACTAAAAATTGTCAGACCTCCCAAATTTAAAGACCCAGTCCAAAAATGGGCATCCATAATGAATATATACTTCTTAGAGGAAGAAATACAAACAGCAAATAAATATATGAAAAATGCTAAACATTACTGTTCACTTTAGAGATGAAAATTAAAATTAAAGCAATGTTGAGATTCCATCTCTCCCTGGAAAGAACAGTGATTATCAAGAAACCAACCAATAACAAATGGGGCGGGGCTGTGGGTAAAAATGAACTCCTACTGTTGGTGGAAGTATAGACTGGTTCAACCACTGTGTAAATCAGTGTGAAGATTCCTCAGAAAAGTAGGATTCTAGATACCATTTGACCCAGAATTAAAGACATTGTACTATAGTGATATATCTACATATTTTACATTTTGGACCTTATTTACTCATTCAGCTTCTCACAATAGAGAGACAATATGATGTTTGCACATGCATGCATGCTTTATTTCACTTACG
>NW_004524613.1:12230898-12231812 GCF_000260255.1 Octodon degus
TTTATTTATTTATTTAGTGTGTGTGTGGCCAGCTCAGCCCACCAGGGGGCAGGGCTGGCTGGCATGTGGTGCTGGGGGATTGAACCAAGGTCCCTGTGTTTTGCTTAGCTTAGCTTGTTCTAAGTAGGTGCCTTAGACCACTGAGCCATCTCACCAGCCC
Organism: Octodon degus; assembly: GCF_000260255.1. NCBI lineage: Eukaryota > Metazoa > Chordata > Mammalia > Rodentia > Octodontidae > Octodon > Octodon degus. The sequence continues at coordinate 12,231,059 of NW_004524613.1, forward strand.
GTTTACTTTTTTTTAATGTATATGGTACATGGTCTCACCACGCAGCTTGGACTCACAGTGATCCTCCTGTATTAAGCCTCCCCAGCCTTAGGATTAAAGGCATGCACTACCACACTCCAGATTGAACCCTGCTCCATGTTTGTCAAAGCAGGTGCTAACTCTGCTGAGCTATCTTGCTGGTTCTAGTGTTTCAGTTTTAATATTTATTTATTTTTCAGTTTTAATATTTAAGTCTTTGATCTGTTTTGACTGTAGTTTTGTATATGATGATAGGAATGGGTCTATTTTTAGTCTTTCGCACATGAAGAGCCAGTTTTTCCAGCACTATTTATTACAGAGGCCATCTTTCTTCCAGTGGACATGTTTAGCCCCTTTGTCAAAGATAAGGTGTCTGAGTGTGTTGTAGTTGTGTCTGCATCTTTTCTCCTGTTCCACTGATCTGATCTTCAGGTCTGTTTTTCATTTGTTTTTTGGGTTGTTTATTTATTTATTTATTTATTTATTTTGCCAGGACCATGTTGATTTTATCACAGTACCTCTGCAGTAGGATTTATCCTGAGACCCTGTACCACAGTTTGTAGATCGTTTGTCATGTCAGCCATGAGGATGAGTCATGGCCATTCCTACACCAATTTGCTCTCTGTGAAAGCCTGAGAAAATGTTTACTCTCCATGTGACTCTCCTTAGGCACACTCTACATCATCAATCACTCTCCTCTTTGGCCCCATAATCTCCTTGATCAGAAAATTTGGGA
>NW_004524613.1:12231912-12233165 GCF_000260255.1 Octodon degus
GCTCTCATGTGTCCTAACTCTTAATTAACCCTGGAAGACTAGGGCCAAAATGTTGGCTTTCCTTGCGGCCCTCCTTTTTCTCTAACTTTTGGTCTGCAAATTTAGGTTGTTAACCCTCCAGAAGAGAAGCTTATTGTTATTACCCTACAACCTAGGCAGTTGAGCTTAACCTCACTATCTGTCTGAATATCAAACATCTTAGGCATAACGTGAAGCAGGTATTTTTCATCAAGTATTGATATATTAAACTTTAAGTCCCTATAGAATGACAAAAAATTTTAAAAATTTAAATATGTTTAAAAATATGAATAAAGAATTATATATGTTTACACATATGTCCAGAAATCTAACATATAAACCACTGTAGCAGGACAATCCTGTAACACTCCTTTTCCTATCTTCTGCCTTCATTCACCACCACGTTCCTTTCTAAACAATCTTCAGTTGTTCTTTGTCATGGAAGTATTTCACTTCTCCATCAAACTTGAAAGAGAGTTTTGCAGGGTATAGTAGTCTGGGCTGGAATTTTTTTCCATAGAAGACTTGAAGTACTCTGCTCCATGCTCTTCTTGCCTTCATGGTTTGTGAAGAGAAGTCGGCTGTAATTCTGATGGGTTTTCCTTTGAATGTGATCTGCTTCTTTTCTCTACAGCTTTCAGTATATTATTCTTGTGCTGGGTTTCTAGGATCTTGACTATTACATGTCTCAGTGTGTTTTTGCTTTTTGTTTTTTGGGGGTTTTTTTGGTGGAACCGGGGATTGAACTCAGGCCCTTGCACTTGCCAGGAAAGCGCTTATTCCACGGAGCCCCCTCAGTGTATTTTTAATTGGGTTGAGGTTACTTAGCATTCTGTACACTTCAGTTACGTGGGTATTAGATTGTTTCCTCGTTTTTGGGAAGTTTTCTGCTATTACTTTCTGCCCATATTTTTTTGTATCATTTGTATTGACTCCTTCTTTCTCATTGATACCTATTAGTCTCATATTGTTCATCTTTGCATCATCTTGCAAGTGATGAATTATTTTTTCCTGCATCCTAGTTGTTTTTAAGGTATCTTTTCTTATCTTTTCACTAGCTGCACCAGCATCTTCAAGATCTGAAACTCTGTCCTCACTTTCACTCAAATGGTTTTGCAAGCTTGTGATTGAGATTTTAAGTTCCTCTATATCTCTTTGACTCTGCTTCATGCGATCTATTTCTTTCCTGTATTGCTCATTCAAGGAATCCGTCATTTTTCTAATCTCTATTTTTT
>NW_004524613.1:12237065-12250536 GCF_000260255.1 Octodon degus
ATTTTACATTTTGGACCTTATTTACTCATTCAGCTTCTCACAATAGAGAGACAATATGATGTTTGCACATGCATGCATGCTTTATTTCACTTACGAGTATGGTCTTGAGTTGTTTCCATTAACCTATAAAATTCTCCAGGTTATCTTTATGGCTTAGTACTCCATTGCATAAAAAGATCACATCTTTTTACCCATTCCTTGATTGATAGCATTTAAGTTGTAACATTTGTCCAAACTAGGCAAATATATAGTTGAAAGTTAACTAACAGGAAATGTACAATTCTAAAATTCAAAAAATTCTTGCAAACAATGACCTCTACTTGGTGATATATATGCTGAAATCCTACAAGGAAAATTCATAAAAAATATGATGGTTGGCTAGATGGAGGGGAAGTACATACAGAAAAATAGTTTTGGTGGAAACTCCATGGTAGGTATATGGCTACTCACTGTAATATTCTTTCAGCTTTGCAAGATGTTTGAAAGTTCTACAATAAAATATTGGGAAAAATTTCAACAGAAAAATGTAAAGACTGCCCAATACATATTAGTTCTCTTTTTGAACCCTCTCCTGAAGTTATTTATCTATTTCTTCATTTATCTATAAACATTAGCTCACTGTACAATTTGTTTAACCCCAATCAGGCTGTAGCTCAGTTTTCTCATCCATGGATCAATTATTGCATGTGCCTTATTACAATTTGTGTCTAGATGTACCCCCAAAGCCTCATGCATTCATGAAGTGGGCTTCTAGAGTTTATGACTGATTCATAGACCAACGCTGGAATTATAGGAGTGCTACACTCACTGTGGGATAGGCAGCCTGGATACAACCTAAGGGAGGGAAAGAGGCTTGCTCTTTCTGCTCCTTCCTTTTTGCTTTTGCTACTTTTGCTGTTTCCTGCCACCATGGCCTTCTGCCATGTGCCACTCTGCCTTGGAGCCAGCTGAAGTATGGACTGAAATTCCACAAACTGTGAGTTCTTTTAAGAGAATAAATAAGAGAAAAGTAACCAAGACAGAAACTGGTACCAGGAGTGGGATTATTGCTGTGATGTTGCCTGGCCACATGATTTAGAAGCCTTAGAAACAAATTTGGAAAAATTTTGAGACTAGCCAAAGAGGCATACCCTGTATGCTGCACATTATATTAGAGACACTTGTTGGAGGCTGGAAAATCAGAGTAGTGATGGAAATGCTGCCGGTTAAGATGAAGCTCAAGAGGCTTCCATTGAGAAGGACTGCATTGGATGCTGGATCCGAGTGGTGCTTTGGCAGAAAGTTGGTTTGCATTTTCCTCGTGTTTAGAGATATTGCCTGGTTGGAAAAGGAAAAATTTCAATGTAGTTTGTTGTTGGGACAGTGGAATAGTTATTGTTGAGAGATTTTGGTCATATTTATGTTTGAAATTAAAGAGTGATGAGCCAGGACTGACCAAATAGCTTAGTGGATTAATGCACCTGCAAGCAGACACAGGGGCCAGGGGGTCGATCCCAGGGCCTGCTGTGCTGGCCCCAGCCCCAGGGCACACTGAGACAGCAATTGAGACTGAGTGTGGCGGTGCACATCTGTAATCCCAGCTCTTGGGAGACTGTAAACAGGCAGATCACTACGAATCCAATTTAGTAGTGAGATCCTGAACAGCCTTCAGACCCTTCCCTAAAATAAAAAATTTAAAAAAAAAAAGTGATGAGCCAGCAGAGTGACCTAAAACATTTGGCCAGAGGGGTGGTTCCAGTGGAGCATTGGGTTGCAAGGATGAAATAAAGGAGAATGTTATTGTTAAGAAGACAATGAAAAAATGAAATGAAGTCTTTCTCTTGAACATAAGATTGTATATATGTAATTGTTAAGAGTGTATTTGAAATGCAGAAGATCCCTGTTTTTCAGTCTTGTCATGCCTTGTTAAAAGTTAATGGGGAACAAGGACTGTAATTATAATAGTTGTTTTAATGTTTTAAATGTCATTTTTAGATATACGCTTGTTATCAAGCTTAGTCAAAATATTGTGTCTTAACCTTTAATTTTGGTCACCCTTTGAATATTTTGCTTTTGGTGCAGAAATGACTACAATAGTAACGGTATATATGTAATTGTTACATTAATGTAAATCTGAATAAGCCAAGACTTGTTAACTTTCCATAAGTATTTCACCAGACTATTAGCTTAAGGAAATGTGCATGGTTATCAAGTTGACTAGGGGTGGACTGTGGTGGGTTGACAACTGATGGTCAACTTGTAACACCCAGCTGAACCAAATCAGAGTGACACTGGATGTGGGAGGCCCACTAAGGATTGTTGCCAACAAAATAAAGAGAACTGGAGAGGAAGAAGGTTAGAAGCTGTTGAGAAGCTGTAAGAAGCTGTTGGTCTTCCTGTAGGAGCTTTGTCATGCTGGCTTTCCTGATGAAGTCAGCTGCTTTCAACATTGAAGGAGTTCAGGACCTTACTGTTGTTGAGAATGGCTACATTTTATTTTGGGAACCTCTGGTCCTCACTCTAAACACTGATTTCTGGCCCTGGAGGGGAAGATGGTACACTGCTCAGTCTCCTGGAAAAACTTGTCATGTTGGCTTTCCTGATGGGAACTTGGCTGTTTTCATCATCAGAGGAGCTTGGGACCTCACTGTTACTGAAGATGGTACTTTTTAGGGAAACTGAAGTTCTTACTTTGAGTGTCATTTCCTGGCTCCAGTGCAGAATCCTTAGCCTGCTAGTACAGATCCTTCATCCCGCTGGCACAGACTTTTTAGTTTCCACTGACCTTTGCATCTTCCCAGTGCAGATCCACAAAACATGGCTACACATGACATTATCATAGCCTCCTGGTTTCCAGTTGGACTCATGAGAGGTCACTGTTACGGGCTCCAGGACTTCAGCTGGACTCATACAGAACATTGCAGTGGGATCCAGGCCCTCAGCTGGATTCTTTGGTCTTTAGTATGTGGCCAGATTTCCTGTACTCTTTTTGTATATGACTCTTTGGGTAACTATTATGAAATAATTTTATAAATTATGTGGCCAGTATTGTTCCCCTTGAAAAACCCCAGACTGCAACATGCTCCATGGGACTTGTGCAAGGAATAAGTGAGATTTTACACACCAACACAACACACATACACACACCCCTATATGTATATATCACTTAGCCTAGTGCCTCCCACTTAACAGATGTTTAATAAATGCTAGCTGTTGATATTCCAGTACAGTACGGTCTAAGGAACTTGAGCACTATAGCATATTTTTTTTCCAGTGTAATATAGTGGTTAGAAGCCCTGATTCCCGACTGACTGCCTGGCTTCAAACCCAGTGCAACCACATACTATCTTCGTAGCTTGGGGAAAAATCTATATTGAGTCTCTTCCTGAGATTCAGTTTCTTTATCTGTAAAATAGGGATAAATTTCACTCTCATAGTAAGTATGATAATTAAATACTATATATGTTTATATTTTTTAATATTTAGCGAACTTACTCAAATGGAGTTTAAGCTGGAGATGCTTTTTTTTTTTTTTTTTTTTGTGGAACCAGGGCTTGAACTCAGGCCTTTGTGCTTGCTAGGCAACTGCTTATTCTACTGAGCCATTTCCCTGGTCCTCAAATGGAGTTTAAATGATACAGAAATTTAAAAAATTAAGAAATCTATACACAGTAAAAAGTGAATATAAATTAACCAACTCCGTGGACATTTCCAGTTAAACATTTATAGAAATATATAGTCACCTTTTTCTTTACATAGTAATAACACATACATACATGACATGAAAATTCTGGCAAAAAATCAGATATTGACAATATTCTCACATATTAAAAAGTGTGAAATATGGGGTTTTTTTGTTTTTTGTTTTTGCTGTACTGGGGATTGAACATAGGACTTTGCACTTGCCAGGCAGGCACTTATGCTGCTGAGCTATATCCCCAGCCCTTGGAATATGTTTTAACAAAATCATTCTACATGAATATAAACCCCTGATTTAATTCCATGATTTTATCATGCCAGAAGCATTGTTGGTTGTAACTTTTTAAAAGCAAGAAGATATTGGTATCATAACACATTGGCTTATTAATAATTAAGGCATTTTGTATACATAGTATCTTAGCTCTATACAAAAAATTTTAATATTATTTATTATGATGTTTTAAATTTTTAAAGTCTCATCAACATAGGAAAATGGCTACACACATGTAGGTGTTTTTCTTTTTTTATGAAACACAAAAAAAAATCCATGATTGGTCTCTGTGGTTCCTAGAAATAAATTCGGTCATATTTTCTCACATAGTATAGATTATATTTTAATGTAAGATTTCATTAAGACCCATTCTTAAACAATGTTACTAAATAACCAAATGCAGCAAAGGTGAACAATCTTCATAGTGCATTTTCCCTGATGAAGTTTAAGATGCTCCTTTTGGATATTTTTCCACTTCAATGTGAAGCAGATTGTTAGGATTTCATTAGTGGTTTCATTATGTGGATTTTTAAAAGAAAAGGATTGTTTTGATTTCTTCCACAGTTCAGAGTTGGAAATCATACAGTCTAGGGATGTTTTTAAATAACAAAATGTTCTTTAGTAGATGAAATCTCTCAATGCATTGCAATAAATAAGCATCTACATCCTTAGCTATATTATGAGTAAATCCTGGAACCTAAGTTAGATGGTTTTCCTGTTCCCACAATTTACTTAATTGTTTTAAAATCTAAATATTTCTATTATTTATAATTTCTGTTTTGGATGATAGTTCTGACCACCACCTTTTTATTACTGCTTGAAGTCAGTTTAAACCAACTATTACATATTCTTCAAATTTACTTTTAAGGCCGGGGAGGTGGCTCAGTGGAATAAACGCTTCCCTGGCAAGCGCAAGGACCTGAGTTCAATCCCCGGTTCCAAAAAAAAAAAACAAAAAACAAAAAAAAACAAATTTACTTTTAAGTAATGACTTTACTAGAGGCAATAAATCTACACAGCAGCCAAGTTAATACACTGTTTTTCTTCCTGTAAACTGTTGGTGAGCACAGGAAGGCAACCTATCACAACTCCAAGATTTTCTATTCTCACCAAATAAGCTACAAGTTAACTTATACTTCTCTTTCTCCAGAAAGTTAAAGCTACATTCAATCTCAAATGTCTACTGAACAAAACTTGGGTCATTGTTTCATGGTCCTGAGAAACCTTAGAGAAACACCCACTATATTTTGATGATGGGCTTTCTGTCTGTGAAGAACTAGAATCACTGGAGTTAACCACATATGTCCAACTATCGTGGTGTAATTTTTCAGGCAGGTGGCCTGCACAAGCCGTTCATTTTCTTTATTTGCTATGTCACAGCCCCCACTTCTACGGGACTGGTTTTTTTTTTTTTTCTATTTATGTAAGCAGACAACTGTTTTGGAGATTTCTTAACCTCCTTCATGTTCTTATTAATGAAATTAGAGATCCTTTTTCTAGGAAGATCAGTTGGAATGATCCTCAATATTATTATAAAAGTTCTGTTTTTTAACATGTGGTTTTCAGATGCCATAATTTCTTTAACTACCGGCACCTCATTGTACCACACTGCTTCAGCCCAGCCTGGGTGCTGACAAAAGGCACCCAAAAGCATAAGGAATCCCTCGGCTCCTGGACCAGCCTCCATGTTCAGCCAAACACAGTGGCGCATGCAGCCCTAATATTTATATTCTTTAGACAATGGATGGAACAGCATAAACACTCAATATTAACAAACTCATTATGCTGGGTACTCAGAGGACATGAAAATCAATGCACAAGTTCCTGCCATCTCAAGGATTTGATAATCCAGAACAGAAGAAGGCTATGCCAAGATAGTCATCACAAGGCACCTGTGATATGTGCAAAAAGAGGTGAATGACAATGGGCTTGAGATACCTGAGGAAGAGACTGAGAGACTGAGGAAGTTAAAAAAGCTTCAAATGGACAATGATATTTGATGAACTTGGATTTTGAGATAAAGAAGAAGGGACTTAAGTAATGTGAAAGGACATGGTACAGTCTATTCAAGCTTAGCAAAAGCTACATTGCAAGGGTTGGAAGATTTGTGTTTAGAATGAGATTGAGTTCAGATGGTAGAAAGCTCTGGTGATGAACATTCTGAAATAAGTATTTGGAAAAAAAATAATATTCTAGTGGATCTGAAGGGCTGAAACTTGTAAATGAATTATGTTAACCAATAACCTATCTTTGATTTTTCTACCTAATAAAAAATAATAGTGTCCATCATTTATCCACTATATTCTTTAAGTATGTAGAAAATCTAAGATCTCAGAACCATCAGCATTTTACCAACTGAAACCATGAGGATGTATTTCCACTAAAAAAAGGCCCAAAAGAATGAAGGGAAGATCAGAGAAGAGGTTATGAACAATGTTGTGGAAGCAGATTAGTTAGTGACACTCTTAAGTAGTTCACTAGTTTGAGATTACAACTTGGAATGTGACCCAAGAGATTAAATTCAGGCAGGGATAAATATCCACACCAGCAACAAAGAAGAAATTGGTTCCCTCTGGATGGGTGTGGCTGGCCACACTGTGCCTGAGCTGTGGTAAATACATTTTTTTTTTTTTTTTTTTTGCACCTGGGATTGAACTCAGAACCTTGAACTTGCCAGGCCAGAGCTTAAGCCACAGGCAAATACATTTCTGATGGCTGCATGCATGAGCAAACCCACTAAGCCTGACCAAAGTATCTTCACTATTACAATCAGAGAACAGGGGTAAGTTCTATAATTAAAGGCACCAAGTGCTGCCTCTAAATCATGTAAATGAAATGTATCAAGTAGACACAAAAATATCTTTCAACACTCTTAGAATTTTGTTGGTTTTGTTTTGTTTTTTGGTGGAACCAGGGATTGAACTCAGGCCCTTGTGCCTGCCACAGAAGCGCTTAGTCTACTGAACCATCTCCCCAGTCCCTCAACACTCTTGGAAGGAAACAAGATAGCAATACTTTATAATGGTATTTTAATAAAAAAAAAAATTAGAGGCCAGGGAGATGGCTCAGTAGAATAAGTGCTTCCCTGGCAAGCACAGGGGCCTGAGTTCAACCCCTGGTTCCACAAAAATAAATAAATAAATAAATAAATAAATGTTATATAATATTTAAAAGTTTTATTTAAGATAAAACATGCAGATCATTACTGAAGTAAATACTAAGGACAATTAATGATTATTTTCAATTTTATAATAATTTTAATAAAAATTAAAGGTGTACTTTTATTTCTACGTATATTAAAACTCTTTAGTGGAGGCAGCTTTCAGTGAAGTGAGCTGGTTGATTCAGGCCAAGAGAAACAATCTCCAGATTTATAAGCTTCATGAGGGCAGAGATCATGACTGTTTTGCTTACTGCTGATTTTGCAGGCTCTATAGTGCCTGGCATGTGATGGTTATTCACAAAATATTCACTGACTGAAGAGGTCTAGTCCCCACCCTTGTAAGCTCAAAAATTTCATCTAAAAAGTTAATTAAGATATTACTGAAATCGATTCACCTTCACATGCCTTCTCCATGGTATCTCTTCTGTTAGCTACCTGCACCAAAGAGGGGGAGGAGAAGGAATAGAAGACCACAACTAATGAGAAAAGACTCAAGAACTCTCTCCCTGTCAAGATGTCTATTTGTGGGCCGATTAAAGCCTTGCATGAGGCTGAGGGCCACATTGTGACATGTGAGACAAACACTGGTGAAGTATATTGGGGGAAGCTCATTGAAGTGGAGGACAACATGAATTGCCAGATGTCCAACATCACAATCATGTACAGAGATGGCTGAGTGGCACAGCTGGAGCAGGTATACATCCATGGCAGCAAGATCTTCTTTCTGATTTTGCCTGACATGCTAAAAAATGAACCCATGTTAAAGAGCATGAAACATAAAAACCAAGGCTCAGGAGCTAGCCAGAGAAAAGCTGCTATTCTGTTTTGTTTTGTATTTTAGGGAATGGTCTACAGGCTGTTCAGGGTCTTACTACTAGATTGGACTTATAGTGATCCACCTGTTTACAGCCTCCCAAGAACTGGGATTGCAGATATGTGCCACCATGCCCAGTCTCAACTGCTGTCTCAGCACACCCTGGGGTGGGGCCAGCACAGCAGGCCCTGGGCTTGAACCCCTGGTCCCTCTGCCTGCTTGCAGACGTTTTAAGCTGCTGAGCTATTTGGCATGCCCTCAGTAAGCTGCTATTCTGAAAGCCCAAATGGCTGTAAGAGGAAGAGGACATGGAATGGGACATGGAAACATCCTCCAGAAATGAAGATAACTTTCATGTTGAACAGAACTGTCCTTACATTTTTTATTTAGGATATCTTGTATTCACGGGGGTGGGCACTTGCATGTATAACTTAGATTTTTTTTTTAATTTTATTTATGTGTGTGTGTGTGTGTGTGTGTGTGTGGCCAGCTCAGCCCACCAGGGGGCGGGGCTGACTAGCATGTGGTGCTGGGGGATTGAACCGCGGTCCCTGTGCTTTGCTAAGCTTGTTCTAAGTAGGTGCTTTAGACCACTGAGCCATCTCACCAGCCCCATAACTTAGATTTTCTTTGTCATCTTTCTCTCTAGATTCTAGGAAATGTTAAACTAAATAAATCCAGTTGTTCTGGTTAAAAAAAAAAGATATTATTGAACTCTTACTTGGGTAATGCAGAACTGGCTTAATACCAACCAAACTCAATGAAGACAAACCAGAGTTGTTTTCCTCATTTCTAGAGGACCTCTACTGTTCCTGTCATTCATCCAGCATTATCCTTTTCTAACAACAGAGCATTTGGGAGACAGAATTCCAGAAGACCCCAAACAGTGTCTGACACTTAACATGAAATAGGAAATACATAAATTTTACAAGAAAATCTTCTCAAGTTTCTTTTTTGGGTAATTTAGATACTTGGAAAAGTTACAAAAACAGTTCAAAGAATTTCTATGTATCCCTGACTCAACTTCCCCTAATGTTAGCATCTATGTAACCATAGTATATTGAACAGAACCAGGACACTAACATTGGTATAATACTATGACCTAAATCAAAACCTCATTGGAATTGTATTTTTTTCTACAATGTGCTTTTTCTGTTCCAGAATCTTATCTAGGATTCCCACCATATTTAGTTGTCCATTTCGCCTTAGTCTCCTGCAGCCTCTAACTCTTCAGTATCCCCTTGTCATTCATATCCTTGACACTTTTTTTTTCTTGACACTTTTTTTAAAGACTGTTAATCACTCACTTTGTTGACTATCCTTTAATTTGTATTTGATATCTTCTTATGTACTAAAGTTCAGTAGATTTAGCAAAAATACTATAGAAATTAGATTGTACATATTTTGAAGTTCATTATATTTCCATGATTTATAGGTGGAGATGTTGGTTGGGCTTGATCACTTAGTTAAGGTATTTTCTTCTACCATAAAGTTACTACTTTTGCTTTCATAGTAAACAAATATAAGGAAATAGCATATTCAATATTATGAAAATTTTGCCAAAGATTTGTTTTTTAAAAAATTATTTATATTATTTTTACTTTTTGAATTCATTATTTAGCCCATGGTGGCACTAAACTTGAAGGGATCCTCCTGCCTCAGTCTCTGGAGTACTGCAATTACAGACGTGTACCACCACATGAAATGATATAAGCTTTTTTTTTGTTTTTTAGGGACAGGTCTACAGGGTGTTCAGGGTCTCACTACTAGATCAGACTCATAGTGATCTGCCTATTTACAGCCTCCCAAAGCTGGAATTACAGTGCATGCCACCACGCCGTCTGGGGGATCAAACCCTGGCCCCTGTGCCTGCTTGCAGGCACTTTAATCTGTTGAGCTATTTAAGATTTTTTAAAGAACTACTGGCAGCCTCACTCATAAGCCTGTTCCCGCTCTTTAAAAAGTCCAAATGGGCCCAGAGAGATGGCTCCGTAGAATAAGCACTTGCCTTGCAAACGCAAGGGCCTGAGTTCAATCCCTGGTTCTGCAAAAAAAAAAAAAAGCTCAAATGATTAAGTGTTACTACTTTTCCTCACTATTTCCGCCATACAAGTGTATTATTTATTCTTTAATTTGTTCAATAAGTTTTACTTTACTTCTTACAAAAATAACACAACTTCATTGTTTAAAAAACCAAGTCACTGGGCTCAAGTGATAGCTCACAGGTCTAAGCGCCTGCATGGCAAACACAAGGACCCAGCACCACATGCCGTGCTAGCTCAAGAACCCTGGATATGCTATTCTGGCCACCGAAACCGGGCATGGTGATGCGTGCCTGTAATCCCAGCACTAGGGAGACTGAGGCAGGAGGATCACTATGAGTTCAAGCTATGTAGCAAGACCCTGTACCAAATAGACAGATATCTAGATAGATATCTAGATAGATAGATAGATAGATAGATAGATAGATAGATAGATAGATAGACAGACAGACAGACAGACAGACAGACAGACAGACAGACAGACAGAAAATTTAAAGAACCAATCTGTTCTGGACTTCTTATACCCTCATTTCAGAGATTGGCACTATATACTGTTTGACACATATTACATCTAAATTTGTTTTCTTCTCTTAGTACCACTGGAGTCAGATACTATGGACTTAAATCTCAATCCATCACAGACTTCAGTCAAGTTACTTAATTTTGTGTGTGAGTAATTTTTTCCTTGGGGGGGGCAGTAACATTTTGTGCCTCTGATCTATAAACCGAGACTAGGAAAATTCACAATATATAATATATAACATGTCACATTTTGCATACAACCATAGGAACTCACAATTTTAAAACCCCAATTCTTATAACCTTTGATTCACAAATTCCATTTTTAGTAATCTACCACATATTATAATTGTACATTCAAACATGTACCAAGATGCTTCATGTAGTGTTAGTAAGAAATTGGGAATAAGTTAAATATTCACCAAAGGGACTGGATAAATTATGGTCATTCTACACTAGGAAAAACTCTTCAGTTGTGAAGTATACAGAATTCAGTAGATATACTTGCATGCACACAGAAAGATGTCCATAATATAACATTAAATGTAACAAGATTTTGTATGATCCCATTTGGGGCAAGATATGGGGTGCAGAGAGAGGAAAAGAAAAAGAGGAAAAATGTTTAAGAAAAAGAGAATTAATGAAAGGGAGAGAAAAATATCTAGAAAGTTTTGTAATACATCCAACATTAATGTGAAGAACAGAATTATCAACTGAGATTTATTATTTAGTCTATAAATATTACACAATTTTAAAGTAACTTACTTCAAAACCCAAATAAAATACAAAACAATCTCGTCACAGGTAACTTTTCATTGCCATTTTTGTGAGAAAGGGTCTCAGTATGTATTCCAGGCTGGCCTCAAACTCATGATAATCTTCTGCTTCTGCCTCCCACATGCTGGGATTACAGGTGTGAATCACTATACCTGGCTCAGTTAACTCTGAGTGAATTGCAGATTGGAAATTTTTCAATTTCAATGATGGACAAAAAAATGAAATCAAAGATAAAAGAATAACTAAACTAATAAGGACTTGGTCCTGAATGGAAATGATGATAGCTCAAGATAAATATGGCACATAATCAAAATATTAAATAAAAATAAATTTAAAATACCTAGAAAAAAATCTTTTGGTAACTCATTCTTTTTTTCCACAATTTTATTGAGAAACAAATAGCAATGAGACAGTTTCAAATCAAATTGGTAGGACAGTTTCAATACTTAACACATTGCATACTGCCTTCCTAGTGGTTATTTGTTGTACAAGATGCAGACATGATATCCTATTTACAAACACTATTAGAACAAATCACTCTATTCATTAAGAGAATGTAGCTATATATCTATCCTAATCATTTTGAATACACAAATGCAAAATGGTCATTCATCTGTATCCCCTTTTTTTTGTTTAGTTCCATCATTTAAATATTATAGGTGTGTGAACTCAGCAAAATATTCCAAAATAGTCCAGTAGTCGATAATAGTACTGGGTCTGGTAACTCATTCTTCATGAAAATACTAGAACAAAACAGAACAACAGGTATATAGACAAGATGATATAATTCACCTCTTCTAAGCCAAATGTCAAAAAGGAGAAATGGATTAGCATTCACCTTCACTATTTCTGAAGTTGTGGTCAATGCAACAAGACAAATGAAATAAGAAGCCATTTATGTTGCATGGGAAGTTAAAAGTATGTGCCCATGCGATGGTCAGACATCTATAGTAGCAAAACTAAAAGTCTTTGGAAGAGCTACTCTGAAAGTAGAAATAAAAATTTTATGGCCAGTTTTTTAGGGAATATCAATTGTACACCTGGGGAAGATCAGGTCACACAATGGACATCTGCAGCTCCAGTGCCCTATTTGGATCAAGATTAAAATTACTCATTGCTAAGCTCCTTAAAAAATCTCAAATAAATACTATTTAGTTTACAGGATTTATCTACTTGTAGTAAATAAGGTTCTAAGGGTCTGCAAATTTATCATTTGTTTACATAGTCCAAATGACATTCAGAAAGAGGTCATCTCTCCTACTATTTATCCCTAGAACAACAAACTACACAGAAAGAGGTCCATGACATACTATTAAATGTACCAGTTTCAGGATTTTGTATGATACCATTTTTTACAAGATACAGGGCGAGGAGAGGTGCGAATGAAAAAGAAAAGGAAAATATTTGAGAGAAAATGAATCAGAGAACTAAGTGTTGAAACAACACACTAGACAGTGTGTCTAAGTACTTTATGCACAGTGGTTCATTTAACCCTCTCAACTCTGGTTCTGGATTACTGCTTTCAGTTTACAGAGAGAAGAATGAGACACACAGAAGCTCACTCACTATTTTCTTTCTGTCCCTTCCCTTCCCTCTCTCCCTTCCTCTTTCTCCTCGTCCTCATTTCCTGTCTTTCTTGTGGTACTAGATGTTGTGCCCAGAAGGCACTAAGCTACATTCCTAGCCCACCGTTCCTTCTTGCTTGCTTGCTTTTTTATATTTTTTAAAAGAGAATATAAAATAGTAATAAAAATTAGAAATGCTACAGAATTTCACTAAACAAACCATGAATTCAACAGTATTTGTTGTATTGTATAGTGTCATCTTCAACTTAGTTCAGATTACCAGATATATGCATACAAAATTGGGAAAAGAAAAAAGGTATAAGAAATTAAAAAGAAAGGAAAAAACAAAAAAGACCAAAAGAAAAGAAAATAAAATTAAGTATTAACTCCTTTCCATACCAGCAAAAATCACCAGTTGTCCAGGCCATCCTGTATACATACATAGATATATCTCTTTTCTCCAAGCCCTCTCCTGTCCTTATCCTCATCTCAGAAATTCCTTCCTTTTGAACAAATTTATTCCCTTTCCACAGTATGTATTGTACCCTTCCGATTTTATTTACTCTTTCAGTTTCTTACACTAGGGAGACAATAGGATTTTTTTTAAGGTATGTGTACATACATACACATGCATATTTTTTT
>NW_004524613.1:12251321-12253361 GCF_000260255.1 Octodon degus
TATATATATATCTGTCTGTTTCTGTCTCTGTCCCCCACCCAAAATATAAAAACCTGCCAGAAAGGGCTCCCAGGGTCTCATACACTGTAATTAACAATCAAAAGTCCCTAATGTATATGGAAGAGAAAAGGAGTGGGAGATGAAGAGAAAAGAACAAGTAATTAAGTTATACAAGTAGATTACATGAAAGGAAATCCAGCAGAACTACTTTACTTTTTAGTAACAAAAATCTAGATACAAGATAATCAATTTAAGATATAAACCTTAAATAAAAAATGAGCCAAACAGAATACCTCAAGCTGTCATTTGTGAATAAACAAAAATAAAGCCACCTTTACCTCCCAGATCAGATGTGTTGTGGCTGGAATTTAGTGTACTCTCCAAAAGGCTGTGTTAAAAGCTTGATTTCCAATGTAGCAATGTTCAGAAATAGGGTCTAGATCATGTGGACACTAACTCAATCAATACATTAGTCTACTGATGAGTTCATAGCTAAATGGGCTGTGACAAGACATGAGATAAAGCATGTCAGGGGAGAAGGGCATGCCTTGGAAGGATATGTCTCATCCCTGGCCTCTTCCATACTCGTTCTTCCAGCCACCGTGAGGTGAGCAGCTTTGCTCTGCCATGCCATTCTAATTATGATGTTCTGCCTCACTCCAGGCCCAGATATAATGAAGCCAGCATATACTAGACTGAAACCTCTGAAAGGTGGACCAAAATAAATCTTTCCTCTGTTAAGGTGTTTATGACAGGTATTTTATTACAATTGTGAAAAGCTTGTGAAGGTTTTTTTTCTTCCCTTTCCTACCACCAAACTGCATCTAAAGCTGCATTGCATTTGTATTTCCTCATCTCCTGACTCTAGTGTAGGCTGACGTGGATCCTTTGTGGGACTGAGCATGGTGATGTTGTCAACAGTTTATTCAGACATACTTGATGTTTTCTAACTGAGAAACAAGTGGCTCAGATTCTCTTTATCTGGAAGATCTCTTTTCTTTATCTTACTGATCTGAGTGTGTACAGTCTGCTGACCACTGCTCCTTCCCTATCAATTTTCTGTTTCTCCCTTCAGAAAACCCATGAATTGGAAAAAAATTTAGCCAACTGTGTCTCAGAAAGAGGACATTTAGAACATAATACGAATTTAAAAAGGTCCCCAAAATTCAAAGACCCAATCAAAAAATGGGCATTTGAGATGAAGAAATATTTCTCAGATGAAGAAATACAAATGGCTATGATAAGTTGTGCTGCAATAAACATGGGTGCAAATAAAAAAAGAAAGAAATACAAATGACAAATAAATACATGAGAAAAATGTTCAACATCATTGGTCATTCAAGAAATGCATGGCTGGGGAGATAGCTAAGCAGTTTAAGTGCCTGTCTGGCAAGAACAAGGACCCAGATTTGATGCCCGGTACTATGCTGTGCCAACCACTGAAACCGGGTGTGGTGGCACACACCTGTAAACCCAGCGCTGGGGTGGTTAAGACTGTAGGATCACTATGAGTCAGAGTTGTGTATGAGACCCTATACAAAACAAACAAATAAATAAATGAACTAAAAAGAAAAATATGTTTTAAAAAAGAAATGCAAACTAAAGCAATACTGAGATTGCATCTCACCCCAGAAAGAATGACTATCATCAAGATGTCAACCAATAATAAATACTGGAGGGGAGGCGGCGAAGATGGCGGAGAACAGTGGTCGACCCGGCAAGAGCAGCTGGAGCGGCGCGGGGAAGGGGGCGGTGTCGGCCGAGCAGGTAATTGCTGGCTTCAACCGCCTTCGCCAGGAACAGCGGGGCCTGGCATCTAAAGCCGCTGAGCTGGAGATGGAATTGAATGAGCACAGCCTAGTGATCGACACACTGAAGGAGGTAGATGAGACTCGCAAGTGCTTCCGCATGGTTGGAGGTGTGCTTGTGGAGCGGACTGTCAAAGAGGTGCTGCCCGCCTTGGAGAATAACAAGGAGCAGATACAGAAGATCATCGAGACACTGACCCAGCAGCTTCAGGCAAAGGGAAAAGAACTCAAT
>NW_004524613.1:12253641-12270599 GCF_000260255.1 Octodon degus
CTGGAGAGTCTGTGGGGATAAAAGAACCCTTCTTCACTGTTGGTTGGAATGCAGACTGGTATAAGTCAATCCTAAGCAAAAGGAACAAAGCTAAAATCATCACAATACATGATTTCAAATTATACTACAAAGC
Source organism: Octodon degus (assembly GCF_000260255.1). Classification (NCBI taxonomy): domain Eukaryota; kingdom Metazoa; phylum Chordata; class Mammalia; order Rodentia; family Octodontidae; genus Octodon; species Octodon degus. The sequence goes on from NW_004524613.1 coordinate 12,253,775, forward strand.
AATAGTAACAAAAATAGCACTGTACAGACATAAAAATAGGCACTCAGGCCAACAGAATTGAACTAAGGACATAGAAACAAATTTGTGTAACCAAATGATTGACAAGCAATCCAGAAACAAAAATGGGAGAAAAGACAGCCTCTTTAATAAACGGTGCCAGTGAAACTAGATGCTTTCTATCTTTTGCTTAGGATTGGTTTGGCTAGGTGGAATCCATTGTGTTTTCATATGAATTTTGAATGTTTTTGTTTTTGTTGTTGTTGTTTTGTGAAGAATGTCATTTTAATTTTGATGGGAGAATATTTATTTGATTTTTTAAAAAAAGTTAAAAAAAATGTTTTGGCCTAGCCAGGTACTTCAATTTTGTCAAAAATTTTGCATTGCATCTGTAGATCAATTTTGGTTAATATAGCCACTTTAAGGAGGTTGTCCTCTCTTGCACTATACAAAAATCAATTCAAAATAGATCAAAGACCTAAGTATAATACTTAACTGTGAAACTGCTAGAAGAAAATAAAGGAGACACTAAGCCATAAGCATAGGCAAACACTTCCTGAATAGGATTCCAAAAGTACAATAAGTAATAGCAAGAAGCAACAAATGGGACTACATCAAACAAATGTTTCTGCACAGCAAGAGAAACAACTGACAGAGTGAAGAATCAACCTACAGAATGAAAGAAATCCTTGTCAGCTACTCTTCTGACAGAGGATTAATATTTAGAACATATAAGGAAAAAACCTTAACACTAAAATATCAAGCAGCCCAATTAATAAGTGGGTAAATGAACTGAAAAGATACTTCTCAAAATAAGTACAAATGACCAATATGCATATGAAAAAATGTTCAATTTCTTTAGACATTAGGGAAATGAAAATCAAAACAAAATTTAGATTCTATCTCATCCCAGTCAGAATGACTATAATCAAAAATATAATAAATGATAAATGCTGAGTGGGGGGCTGCCAGTGTAAATGTACATTTAGAATAGAGCCTAATGAAATCAGAATGGGGGTCCCTCAAAAGGTCAAAAGTCGAAATACCCCATGACCTAGCTATACCATCCAAAGGAGTTAAAGTCAGTATGTGAAGTATGTGACCAAAAATATGATAAATGTTTAAAGTTGTAAAAGTTTATCACAGTAAAAGATATACTACCATTGATCTCTCACAAAATAATACCCTCACTTGAACACTTATCCCATTTTTTTTACCATTTTCATAAGAGTTCTGGAAGTCCTCTTTCATGGCTTTAGTCACACCATTATGGCTGCCTTGGTATCTTAAATTGATTAAAAAATGTTTACCTTTAATGATAAATGACTTTGAGATAGATCCAGAAGTCACGTGGTGACATAATTTTGTCAGTTATAGTTAAAACAGAAAAACAAATGAGAGATATATATAAAGGCAGAGATAGGACATTTTTATATGCAATACCACTATAGACTTATAAAGCCCAAATAAGTCATTTAAATGTTTATAATGAATTTAAGGTGGCTAGAGTCACCACCAATCTAGAAAAATTAATAGTATTCCTGGTCCCCAGACATGAGCATACATGAAAATCACTTGAGAAAGCTTTTCAAAACAGTGATACCCATAACTCACCCCAGAAAAATTTGCCTCACAATCTCTAGAGATGAAATTAGGCATTAATATTTTGTAAGGTTTCTGAGGTGATTTCCATGTGTAACCAAGTGGAGATATCCATTATATATTTAACTATTTAAATAGCCATAAATGCAATACAAAGGTATAAGCAGATAGTATCTGCAAATGGGAAAAGTAAGGCTGTCATAAGGAAACAGGAGTGTGCAAGAGGAAACCTAACTGGAGATATAGTTAGCTACTGGGCAAATGTACCCACCCCATTTCAGTTTTAGACTGAGCAGGCAGTTAATACCCAAGCCAGCAGAAAAGCATATGACCCATGGCCACAACAGATTGATGGCAATGAGAATCCCTGTCCAAGTGCTGTTGAGTCTCTACCCAAATGCATGAGGATTTAATATACACTGAAGTGCTATGGGATTAGCTTCCGGCCTGTACAAAACTATATGTGAAATTAATTCCTACAAAGGTAATTTCTGAGTCAAAGAGTATGTGCTTTTTTTCAGTGCTGGGAATCAAATCCAGGGCCTCCCATATGCTAGCCACATGCTCTACTACTGAGCTACCTCCTCGGCCCTTAAAAGTGACAGATTAATTGTAAAAGATCTTAAATATGAATTAGAAGTAACATGGTATATAAAATAATCAAAATATTGTTCTGCATAGGTAAGAGTGAACCCACATACACACGGCAACTCACAGTCATTAAATGAACACAACAACCTCATCCTACCAGACCCCTAACACAACAGGCATTTCTAGGGCTCCTGGTAATCTCTGACCTGACCATGGAAGTTCTCTTTCAAGTCATTCTCCATTTGAATCATTCTAACTCTTTGCTTGTTTCATGAACCTTTTATCATCAAAAACTTTTACTGATATTTCTGTTTAACATTTTATGTCTGGCTTTTTCATCTAAATATCTGGTCTGCCAGTTATAAACCTAAAGTAGTTCTAAGTCACATTCTAGATCAAAGCACCCATTCTTTTGAGGATTGAATCTAGGAAGTGCTGAGCTACATATATACCTCCCCTTCTTTAATTTTATTTGAGACAAGTTATCACTTAAGTTGCCTAGGCTGGCCTTGAACTTGAAATCTGTAGCCTAAACCTCCTGAATGCTAGGATCACAGAATTATAGCACTGTGCATGACAAAGATTTATTTTTTACTATGGTTTTTAAGCCCACCAATTTATTAAACTTTAATATGTAATTTAATATACTTCTTCCACAGTGTTTGTACTGCTATTTTCAATCCAATAACATCATCTTTAAATTTATATCATCCTCCTAACACAAATATGCTTCATTCATTCATTCATGCAACAAATGCTTGCTGGGCATCTTCTGTCTAGTACTGTTTATATCCTGTGGATAAAGTTCTTGCCCTCTGAGAGCTCAGGAAGAAAAGGTATGTGAGTGTAGAGGTAGGGTATACAGGCAGCCAATCAAACACCTATATGTACAGTAGCCAGATGCTGATACCTCATGTGGAAAAAGTAAAGCAAAGTGAAGTGATTCCAGAGTGTGATAATGTATAATTTTCATGAAAGCCATCACTGATAAGGTAATTTTTGGAACACAAAGAAAGAGGATAGGAATCAAGCAGATTTCTAGCAGAAGAGGATTCCAGGCAGAAGGAATAAGTACAGAATTAGAAGCATTTTTGCACTGACAGAAACAGGTAAGTCCATATAAGGGTGAGCAACAGAAAATGTATTTATGTCATTTTTAGTTTAGAATACACAAGGCCACTGAATACTTTTATTTAACTTAAATATTTAAAGAAGCAACAAGCTGGAAGTTATCATATATCCCAGAGTAATCCTGCTACAATCCATGACTGAAGTACAGGAAAGAACTTTACCATCAACACAGCCAGGGAGCAAGTACCAGAGATTATTACTGTGGGAAAATTCACTGGGAGCTATAGAGGAATAATGTCACCATGGAGCTGTGTAAGGATGCTATAGCACCTAACTTCCAGCCTCCTATACCATTTGCCTTCATTTCCTTCTCTTTCTTTCCAAAAGCTTTTGTTCAGAAGACCAGAGAAAGTTTCTTCACTTTATAATGTAAAATAATATCAAATATTTACATTATTGGCAAAACACTACTGGCCAGATGTGATAGTACACACCTATAATTCCAATACTCTGAAAGCCTGAGGCAGGAGGATTGAAAGTTTGAGCCTAGCCTAGGCATTTTGGAAGACTATAAATGTCTTTTTTATAGTTTATTTTTACAAAAAATAAAAGGGCTGGGGAGATGGCTCAGTGGAATAAACGCTTCCCTGGCAAGCGCAAGGGCCTGAGTTCAAATCCCCGGTTCTGCCAAATACATACATACATACATACATACATACTTACATACTTACATAAATAAAATAAAAATGGCTGGAAATGTAGCTCAATACAAAGGCCTTGAGTTCAAGCCTCAGTACTACACACACACACACACACACACACACACACACACACACACACGTACCAAGTATTACCATGGTATATCTATCTCATCAAGCGAACTCTATTGTATCTATCTAGAAGAACTGCTAATCTGCTTTATCTTCTATATTAAATTATATGTTTCCTATTCCAAAAATACTACACATATTGTAACTAGAGAATATGACTTGGGTAAATGGTATTAATACTTGTTTTCAATGTATATGCTTTGCACTCAGACCAAAAGCTGATACTAAACCTACACATCAGAAACACACACACAACTCTGCTTTGACAATACCCAATGGTCAACCTAAGGTACAGTAGATTCCTATCAAATGACTTAAGAAATCATCTAACTACATCTTCAGCATAGATTTTTAGATTAATCAAAAAATAATTATATCACAGAGTTGAGCAATAAAAACTGAAGAGAAAGTAAAAATTATTTTAAAGCAACATAAAGACTAAATAATAGCCATCACAACTTAGCATCATAAAGTTACCACAAATGATGCAGCTATAATTTAGTTAAAATTCAGAATCACATTACTTACCTGGAAAATATACTTTTCCTTTACTTCATTGTTTTCTCCCATTTCCCCAAGCATTTATACAGCCCAATTTACATCTTCAAAAGGTCACTCGGTTCTACAGCTGTAGTTCAGTCCTAATTTTAAAAAATCACCATATCATCATTACATGAAAAGAGAAACTATATTCCATGAAACTGAGTTGGCCACTCAGTTTATCCTGATTAGCCTTCTTTCTTAATTCATTCTTATAACTATTCAAAAAAAAAAAGGTACATGGTGAGAATTTTTAAAAAAAGATCTCAAGACACAAACTGGTAGTGAATAATTATTTAAAAATTAGAAGAGGGACTGGGGACATGGCTCAGTGGAATAAGCACTTCCCTGGCACAAGGGCCTGAGTTTAATCTCTGGTTCCACAAAAAAAAATTTTTAGAAGAAGCTAGAACATATTAAAGGAACCAAAGTAAAGTGAATTATCTGGGAAAACAGAAGAAGATAATTCATCAAAATCTGTAATTTTAACACTTTTTCTACCAATAAATTTCTATCCCTCCCTCCTAGCTAGATGTGAAGTGGCCTGGCAGAAATGATAAAATTAACTTATGTGTGGACTTGGTACATTAAGACCTTGGAGCATTACAAAGGATCAGGACTATGAACATCTGTGAAGGTAAACAGTTTGCCCCTCAAAAAAGAGCAACCTTATAAAAGGGAATCTTCTACACTGCTAGTAGAAATATAAATTAGTATACCTCCTATAGAAATCAGTATGGAGGTTCCTTGACAACTAAAACTAGAAATACCATTTGACCCAACTACACCATCCTTTGGTATATACGTAAAGGTCAGTATATTATAGGGCAATGATGGTGAACCTTTTAGAGCTTTCAGTGATAACAAATAGCCTGCTGCAGCATGCATGCCATAAGTTCACCAGTACTGTCATAGGGTTACCTGCACATCCATGTTTATAGCAGCACAACTCAAAAGTAATCAAGATATAGAACCACTGTAGGTGCCCATTAACAAAAGAATGAATAAAGAAAATGTGGTGCTACATAAATACAATGGAGTATTATTTAGCCATCAAGAACAAAACTTTTGGCATTTGCAGGAAAATGAATGAAACTGGAGTTTACCATGTTAAGCAATAGGACTGGAGATCACTGAGTTGAATTTGAAATAAGCTAGAATAAGGAAGACAAATATGAAGTGTTTTCCCTATCGTGATTTAAAAATTTTTTAAAATCTTTTATTTATTTATTCATTTACTTATTTGGTACAGGGTATCACTATGCAGCTCAGACTTTCAGTGATCCTCCTGTCTTAGCCTCCCCAACTCTGGGATTACAGGTGTGCACCACCACACGTAGTTTCAGTGGCCAGTACAGTGCACCTGGGGCTCCAGGGCCAGTTCAGTACATTGTACCTAGGAGGCAAACCTAGGTCTTTGTACTTGCCAGGGAGGCACTCAGACCACTGAGCTTTTAATCCCAACCCTATTGGGATTTTTTAAAAAGTGGTATGAAAGTAGAAAGGAGATTATTGGGCCAGGAGACAGCTCAGTGGCTTAAGCATCTGCCTGGCAAGCACAAGGTCCTTAGTTTAATTCTGGTACAAATAAATAAATAAATAAATAAATAAAATAAGGGTGGTGTAAGAGAAAGCAATTGGGGATGGATATGATCAAAATATGTTGTAAATGCATATATGAGAATACCATATTGAATTCCAATATTTTGTAAAATCAATACACACTAAATAAAATACGTTTTAAAAAGCATCCTTGCCAGTGTAGTTAGTAGTTATCACTCCCATCTCACATCTTTAACATGTATTTATCTATTTCTTATACTGTGTCAATATCCATCCTTTTCATTAATCCTTATAATAATCCTACTGGGCACATTCTATTATTCTAATCACCCAGATGAGGAAAACACAAGTTAAATAAATTATATAAAGAAATGTACTATATACTATAGTTCTTTTCACAGCCAAGAGTCCCTGAACAAATATAATTTTATGGTAAGGTAAAGTCTCACCCATCTTTTTCATTTTCTTTTACTGTTGTCTTGATATGTCTAGTCAAAGTAGCTCACTATCTAGTTAATTCTTGTTGAAATTTTTTCTTAACTCATAATTTATTGAATAATCTAACTTTGAATTATCCACAATTTAAAACTTAACCTTTTCTTATTTAAAAGTTATCATGGTGGGGTATAGTAGTTCATGCCTTCAATACTAGCTACTCAGGAGACTGAGGCAGGAGGATACTAGGTTCAAAGTCATTGAAAAAAAAAATAGCCAAATAGCTAAGAGGATTAAAGTGCCCACAAGCAGGTGCAGGAGCCAGGGTTCAATCCCCAGGCCTGCTGTTCTGGCCCTGCCCCCCAGGGCATGCTGAGACAGCAATTGAGACTGGACATGGTGGCACACACCTGTAATCCCAGCTCTTGGAAGGCTGTAAACAGGAGGATCACTATGAGTCTGATCTAATACTGAGACCCTGAACACACTGTAGACCCTACCCTTAAAAAAAAAGTCATTTAGGAAACTTACCAAAACTAGGCCTCAAAATAAAATTTTACAATATAGCTCAACAGTAAAGCTCTTCCTGCCATGTGTGAGGCCCTGAGTTTAAACCCTAGTACCAAAAAAAATTATCCTATAAACATCATAAAAAAGAAATCTTTCTAATGCTATGGAAATTAGAAGCAACAATTGAGGAGATAGCTTGGTAGTCTAAGTGCCTGCTTGGCAAGTGCAAGGACCAGGTTCGATCCCTGGGACCGCATTCTGTGCTGGCCCCAAAGCCAACCATGGTGATAAACACTGGTGATCCAGTGCTGGAGAGACTGAGACAGGAGAAGCACTACAACTCGAAGCTGTGTAGCGAGACCCTGTACCAAATAAATAAACAAATAAATAATTAAACACAACAACAAACATGTCTTTGGCTGTGGAGATAGCTCAGTGGTCTAAGCACCTGCCTGGCAAGCCCAAGAACCCAAGTTCCATCCCAGATACCACATGCCCTGATGGCTCCGGGCACGAGCGTGCCACTAAAACCATACATGGTAGCATATGTCTGTAATTCCAGTGGTGGAGAGACAGAAACAGGAGGATCACTACGAGTTGGAGCTGCATAATAAGACCCTGTACCAAATAAGCAATAAATAAAAGATTTTCTAAAAAGAAGCAGTAATTATGTTGCAGAATACGAAGTCTTTAGCCACTATTTTAGATTATTACACATTTCAAATATTTTTCTATGCATACCAGATTCTCTTATCACTTTAAAATCACAAAGGCCTTGCTCATCAAGGTACAGTATTTCTTTCATTCTCTAATTCAGTTGATTAGAACATGATGCTAATGATGTCAAAAGCTATGGATTTGATCCACCACTTAGTGTTGTTTGCTTCACATGCATAGACTCAGCCTGATTGGCACACTTCCAGTCATAATAAGAAAAAGGTGGAAGTAACCAAAATGAATAGCATAAATGTATCTTCTGGAAAAACAAGTGCCAAAAAACACAGCCACAACATCAGCTTCACCATTAGAACATCAGAAGGAAGGAAAGAAGGGAGGGAGGGAGGCTCATGATCAATAGCAAAGCACTTCTGTCTTTCTGAGTAAGCCCTTCTCAGTCTCAGATTCTTTACCAGAATAAAGCCTAAAGATTTTCCTTCAAAAACAAACAAGTAAATCAGGTATATATTTTTAAAAGAAAATAATGTTTTAATTTTTATACAAACTCTGCTTGATTAATATGAAAATAACGTTTTCTTAATCTTTTTTTTTTTGTATTTAGGACAGGGTGTATAGGGTATAACAGGATCTCACTGCATAGATCAGACTCATTGTGATCCTCCTGTTTACAGCCTCCCAAGTGCTAGGATTACAGGCGTGCATCACCACGCCAGTTTCAATCCCTGTCTCAGTGTACCCCAGGGGCAGGGCCCGCACAGCAGGCCTAGGGATTGAACTCCCCGCCCCTGCATCTGCCTAAGCAAATGCTTTAATCCGCTGAGCTATTTGGCCGGCCCTATTTTCTTAATCTTGATACCAATTCTGCTAACAATAAAAACATTTACCATGTTTTTTTAAATTATTTTTCAAAATTTTATTGATAAACAGATAGCAATGAGACAGTTTCACATCAAATCGGAAGTATAGTTTCAACAAATAATACACTGCATATATTCTTCTTAGTGGTTAATTGCTGTACAAGATGCGGACTTGAGATCCTGTTTACAAACACCATTAGAACAAATCATTCTATTCATTAAGAGAATGCAACTATATACCTATCATAACCACTTTGAATACACAGATACAAAATGGACACTCATCTGTATACCCCATTTTTTCTAAGTTCCATTATTGAACAGTATAGGTGTGTAAACTCAGCAAAATATTCTAAAAGAGTCCAGTAGCCCATAATAGCATTGGGTCTTCTGTTTAACTGGCAATGTCAGAAATTATTGACCTGAGTCCCCCACAGCTCAACATAACAACATGGCTTTACTTCCTATATTTATGGGTTTTTTTTTTTAAGTATCACAAAAATTTCTACCAGTGTAACACAGAAAACCAGCAGAAAAATGTAACTGCAATTTTATTTGTTACTGAGGTCTTTTTTTTTTTTTTTTTTCCAGTACCTGGGATTGTACTCAGGACCCTGTGCTTGCCAGGCAAACACTTATTACACTGAGCTATCTCCTTGGCCCCTAAGCTTCTTTTAAAACTACCACAAATTTTCATAAAACTAAAAACTGCTCTATTTCTATATAATATAAGCTTATTTTAAACATGCTTTTTCAAACTAACTAGTATCAGATCTGTTTACATTTTAAGATAATACATGGCCCATTCAAGAGGTTTTCCTACCTTCAACAAATAAAAAGGAAAAGGAAAAAACTATACTCCTCTGTTGTTATTGTAGAGAGAAACCCACTTGGGATCATGATCTTCAAGATTTCCTGCACACCACTAGAAAGAACTTCCCAGTGTACTAATGCTACAAAACACATGGGTTCCAACAGTCACAAGGTAACTATGACAGCAAAGGCAGAATTATTTGTGAGATCACATAAACTAGCTGATGTGAATTGTAAATTGAGAAAAATTCACATAACATCATATTAAGAAAATTTTTAAATGGCACTTAGAACACCACAATGTTATATAACCAATTACCTCTACTTTGTCCTAAAATAAAATAAAATCTGGTACTCATTAAACAGGCACTTAGTAACAGCATAGAATTAACTAAGTAAAGGTTCATAAAGATTCATGATTCTACTAGTAAAAAACAAGGGGTAGGGCACCAGAGAATGAAAAAAGTAAAATTTGAAGGTTAATCAGTAGAAGACTATGCAGAGGAGGGAAAAGTGCAATAAAGAATCCTGATGAGGGCACCCTACAAACTCGGGGCCCACCCCAGGCTGGACTCTGCACCAGTGGAGTTTGACCCCTGGCTGAGGCCATCCACAAACTCCAAGCCCATTATGTTTTGTTTCCCTTCTTACTTACTGGGCAGCAGAGGCACTGACCAATGAACCAACCCCTTCATGGATGAGGCCAATGCCCTGGGAAAAAAAGGTAAGCATGTAATGACAAGGGATACATGGGAGAGTCAAAAACTGCAGGGAGAAGAAATAACAGACCTGGCCTACAGCACTAGCCTCTAAAAAAAAAGCTGATGAAGAAAATGATAATTTGCTGGAATCCATGATTACAGATCCTGGAAAGAGCCAGTTTTGAAAAACAAAGGAATTTTTATAGTTGATTCAATTTTTATTTTTTTCTTTCTTCCTCTTGCTTTTATCAGTTTTTTTGGGGGGGGGATGAGATTCATTCTCTTTTTAAATTTTTTCCCCTTATTTTACTTTCTTTCCCTTTATTTTGCTTTGTGTTTTGCTTTTTCATTCTTTTCTTGATTTTTTTATATTACTGTTATGTAATGCTATTAATTTCCTTTTACTCAATAGGATCCCCATCTCACTTTTCAATCTTCCTCATCTTCCTTTAAGACTGAAAATTATACTTTTCTTACCCTTTACCCCCTATCTCTACTACTACAATCATTAAATTTTATGAATCTTTAGATAGAAAGTTAACTATGCTACTAGTGTTGAATGCTGTTCTATTGTCAGTGGAGATAAAGTTCTATTTAGTAGACATTTATTATAAGTAATTATTTGGCATGTCTAAGTGTTCCTAAGTATACATCTGTTTTCTATGGTTAAGGGTGGTATATTATTGGTTTTTTATTTTAAAGAGAAAAAATCTCAAAAGATAACAAATAGGAAGGTAACAATGGTTAATATGTTGTATAATAGATAAGAACAATTAATATGTTGTGTATTGCTATCTTTAACTTACTCATAGTACAAGTCATAGGCATTTAGTTGTCCAAACAATATTAGCACAAACATTTCTTTTCAATGAACTAAGAAAAATTAGTAGTACAACTATAGATAGATAGATAGATAGATAGATAGATAGAGATATAGATAGATAGATAGAGATTTGCTTTTCTCTTATTTTCTCTATTCATCCATCCCAGTTCATTTTTCCTTTTGAATTTTCTTCCCATTTTACAATATATATGTAAATTTTCAGTCTTATTTAGTATTTCAGCCTCTCACACTAGGAGATAAGATGATAATTACTCAATATGCATCTGGTTTATTTCTCTAATGAGTCTGGTCTCAAGTTGCATCCACTTATCTATAAAAGTCTCCAGTTCACCCTTCTTCCATTGTCTCAAGATGCATCTTTTCAATCCACTTCTCAGTGGATGGGCATTTGGATTGTTTCCAAGATTTAGTTATGACAAGTTGTGCTGCTATAAACATGGGTGCACATATATTGCTGTGATAAGGTATTTTCAGTTCTTCTGGAAAAATATCCAGAAGAGGAATAGCTGGGTCAAATGCGACTTCTAATCCTAGTTATTTGGGGAATCTCCTAATGATTTCCATAGAGGCTGTACCAGTCTACACTTGCACCAACAACGGAAAAGGGTTCCTTCCCCCACAGCTTCTCCAGCATTTGTTATTAATTGATTTCTTTATGATAGTCATTCTTTTAGTGTGAGATGGACTCTCAGTGTTGTTTTAATTTCCATTTCTTGAATGACCAGTGCTGTCGAACGTTCTTTCATATATTTATTTTGCCATTTGTATTTTTTTAATTTTATTGAGAAAAAATAGCAATGAGACAGTTTCAAAAATTACTACATTGCATATTGTTGTCTTCATAGTGGTTATTCATAGTACAAGATACAGTCATGATATCCTGTCCAAATACTATTAGTACAAATCTTTCTTCTCATTGAATTAAGAGAAAGTAGCTGTATATCTATCCTAACTATTCTGAATATATAAGTACAAAATGGTCCTTCATTTGTTTCCCCTTTTTTGTTTAGTTTTGTCAGAAATGGGTATTACATTGTCATTTAAATATTGCAGGTGTGTGAATTCAGCAAAATAAACCAATATAGTCCAGTAGTCCATAATAGTAGGGAGTTATCTATAGGACTGGCAATGTCAGAAGTTGTTGACTTGAGCCCTTTATAACTTAGCATATTAATATTTGCCATTTGTATTTCTTCCTCCAAGAAGTGTGTATTCATCTCAGATGCCCATTTTTTGATTGGGAATTTTGGGTGTCTGATGTTTTTAGTTCTTTATATATTCTAGATAAAAGTCCTTTATCTGAGTGACTGTTGATTAAGATTCTTTTCCCAATTTGTGGGTTTCCTTTTCACCTGTTGGTGATTTCTTTTGGTGTACAAAATCTTTTCAATAAGATGAGATCTCAGGGCCGGGTAGATAGCTCAGTAGATTAAGCACTTGCCTGGCATGCGCAGGGTTCTGAGTTCAATCCCCAGTATTAAAAAAAAAAGATGAGATCTTAGTTGATTGTTTGAAATATTTCACATGCAGGCAGTTTGGCTTTTGCTCATGAACTCTTTACCCCTATCTATCATTGTCTCTACCCCTATCTCTTCATTAACTCTACCTACTCTCTCTTCCAGTAGATTTAATGTTTCTTTTCTAATGTTTAGATCTTAAAGAGGCTATCTTTCTCCAGCAAATGTATTTGGCATCTGTGTCAAAGATAGGGTGGCTGAGTATGTCTGGACTTCTCTCTGCATCTTCTAATCAGACCTGATCTGCAGGTGTGTTTTCCGCCAGTACCACACTGTTTTTATCAGGATAATTTCAAGTCAGAGTCTGTGATACCCCCAGCCTTGCCTTCGTGGCCTAGAATTGACTATACTATTCTACATCTCTTCTGCTTCAAAATGAATTTTAGGATTGTTTTCTCTAATTCTGTGAGACATGCTGTTGGAATTTGGATCAGAATTGCATTAAATCTGTGTAACAGCTTTAGAAGTATGGGCTTTTTCACTGTATTGCTTCTCCTACTCTACTCCTATTCTACATATATGGGATGAATCCCACTTGATCATGGTATACAGTCTTAATGACCTGCTGCATTCCTTTTACCAGTATAATAATAAAAGATTTTTGCATCTGTGTTCATTAGAGCTAGTTCTCTTTCTTAGAGAAGGTGGGTCCTTCTCTGGTTTTGGTATCAGGGTGATGTTTGTGTCCAGGAATGAGTTTAGGAGCACTACTTCCCTTTCAATTTCATTAAGGAGTTGGAGCAGTAGTGGTGTTACGTGTCCTCTAAATTTCTTGTAGAATTTAGCAGTGAATCTATGAGCCTGGGCTTTTCGTTGCTGATTTTAATTACATCTTTGATTTCAATGATTGATACTGGTTTATTTAGGATTTTTATATCTTCTTGATTCACTTTTGGTAATTCATATGTATCTAGAAATTTGCACACTTCGGCATTGTTCATATTATTAGAATATAAGTTTTGGACTGGAGAGAGAGCTCAGCATTCTAAGTGCCTACCTGGCAAGCACAAAGAATCAGGTTTAATCCCTGGTACTGCATGCCAAGCTGCCTGACCACCAAAACCAGGTGAGGTGGCACATGCCTATAATCCAAGCACTGGGGAGACTTCGGGAGGATCACTGTAAGTCCATGCTGTACCAAATAAATAAAATATTTTTTAAAAAATAATTTTTAAGGGTCAGCCCAATAGCTCAGCAGAATGAAGTGCCTGCTTAGGCAGAGAGCAGCGGCTAGGGTTCAATCTCAGCCTGCCATGCTGGCCCCACCCCTGGGGTACACTGAGACAGTGACTGATACTGGGCATGGTGATGCATGCCTGTAATCCCAGCAGTTGGGAGGCTGAACACAAGAGAATCACTACAAGTCTGATCTATGTAGTGAGACCCTGTACATCCTGTCCTAAATTCAAAAAAAGAAAGAAAGAGAAAATTTTAAAAAGAATACAAGTTTCAAAGTAGGTGTGTAGACAATCTTCTAGATATCTGCAAGGTCTGTTGTGATTTCACCCTTTTCAATCCTCATTGTGTAGATTTGAGTCCTTTCTTTCCTTTTTTTTGATAAGACTGGAAAAGCGTTTGTCAATTTTATTTAGTCTTTCAAAGAACCAACTCTTTTATTCACTGATTTTTTTGGTATGATTTTCTTAGTCTTTGATGTGTTACTTTCTGCTCTGGTCTAATTTCCTCCCTTGTATGAGATTTTGATTTAGCCTACTCTTCTTTATTTCTAGAGTTTTGAGGTTTACCACTAAGGTGTTTATATGAGCTTGTTCTGTTTTCCTGAATGGGTATTCACTGATATAAATTTCCCTCTTACAATTATGTCCACTGTGCCCCATAAATTCTGGTATGTTATATTATTCTTTTATTTTAATTGTAGAAACTACCTAATTTCTCTCCTTTAATTTTATCTGTGACCCATGGTTTGTTCAGGATGGTTCCATTTAATTTCCAAGTGTTTATGAAGTTCAGGTGGTTTCTTTTGTCATTGATTTCTAATTTCCTTGCACATGGAGTAGTGTTTTCCATCCTTTGACTTCATTCTATGAATTTCTTTTTGAATGAAATGTATTTCTTGTATGCAACATACTATTGTATCTTGCTTTTTGATTCATTCTGCCAGTCTGTGTCTTAGATTGGTGAATTAAGACCATTTACATTGACTGGTTATAATTGATATATATTAGTATAAAAACTCATAAGACTAAATAAAAATAGAAAGATGTAACACAATTAAAAGAAAAGTGAGAAATTGAGGATTAGACAATGAAGAGCAGGCAAGGAGAAAAACTAGGAAACATGACAGACGGAAAGCCATACATGTACATGCACAAGATTGTTAATGCAATGATCTTGAGATTCTTCAGCAGTTTTTTTGAAACCAGCAGTTAATTGATAGGATTCTCAGCCTAAGTATATATGCTGTTGCCTGTGAACTAAGCAACTCACTGAAGATAGCAATGTGTAATACTAGGGTCATACTTGTAATGCCTGTCATTCTGGTCTTCTAAATCCATACTGCTTGTCATTACATACCAATAACTACCTTACTGTCCCTCAAGTAAATGTTTGTTTAAAAAAAAAGGGTTTAACAAATGAAAAAAAGAGACAAGAAAATAAAAGTCACAGGACTATCCTGCTACAATGCTGTATATGATTAGATACCTAAATTTCTGTGTAAAAATACATAATTGTTTATTCCTATTTTTTGTATTTTTATTTTTTATTTTTTATCTTCAAGGTCTGTTGTGATTTCACAGACTTAAAGTTTAACATATTGATACTTGAGGTAAAAAACCTCTTCCATCTTATGTCTAAGATGTTTGATATCCAGACAGATAGTGAGGTTAACCTCAATTACGTATGTTGTAGTGTAATAATAATAAGCTTTTCCTCTGGAGGGTTAACAACCTAAATTTGCACACCAAAAATTAGAGATAAAGAAGGGCAGAATGGACAAACAAAGTTTTGGCCCTACCCTTTCAATGTCAGTGAAGATTCAGGACATAGGAGAACCTGTATGGTAACAGCATGTAACTCAGTTGTGTCCCAAATTTTTTGATCAAGGAGATTATGGGGCCACAGAGGAAAGTGACTGATGATGTAGAATGTGCCTAAGGAGAGTCACATGGAGAGAAAACATTCTCTCAGGCTTTCACAGGGAGCAAATTGGTCAAGCAATGGCCATGACTCAGCCACATGTCTGACACTTACAAAGGTTCTACAAACTGCGGTACAGAGTTTCAGGATAAATCCTGAAGGGGTTTGGCTGACCTTATTGAATACAAAAGTTACATTTCTTGTTATATAGGTCTTGCTTTATCGTGGTTTTAACCATCCAGCAGAAAAGTATAAAAACAAAGTATAAAAAGTAAAGTCATATTAATATGCTGAGCTGTAAAAGGCTCAAGTCAACAACTTCTGACATTGCCAGTCTTATGGAAAACCCACTACTACTATGGACTACTGGAGTATATTGGAATATTTTGCTGAATTCATGTGCCTACAATATTAAAATGACAAAGGAATACCCTTCTCTCACAAAACTAAACAAAAAAAGAGGAAACAAATGACCATTTTGTATCTTATCTGTATATTCAAAATAGGATAGATATACAGATACATTCTCTTAATTCAGTGAATAATTTTTTCTAATAGTGTCTGTGGAGGGCATATCATGTCTGCATCTTGTACAATGAATAACAACGAAGACAATATGCAATACATTAATTATTGAAACTGTCTTACCAATCAGTTTTGAAATTGTCTCATTGCTATTTGTTTCTCAATAAAATTATTTTTAAAATAAACAAAAAGGGGATACAAACAAAGGACCTGTATCTGTATATACAAAATAGTTAGGATATATATACATCTAATTTCTCTTAATTCAATGACAAGAAAGATTTGTATTAATAGTGTTTTGGACAAGATATTATGTCTGTATCTTTTACTATGAATAACCACTATGAGGGCATCAATATGCAATATATTATTTATTGAAACTGTCCTACTAATCGGTTTTGAAATTGTCTCATTGTTATTTGTTTCTCAATACAATAAATAAAAAAAAATAATTCAAAGTACATAATCTTTTCTGAAATCATTAGAGACAGAAAGCCAGGAGTTGCAGATTGATAGGATAAAGTTTCAGTTTAATGGAAATGTTTTAAAGTTTAATTTTTTATAATGTTCCTTAAAATTCATTAACTTATGTATCTACAATAATTGTTATGATGTTGAAATATTCTCTTGGAAGCAAAAAAATAAAATAAAA
>NW_004524613.1:12280274-12281801 GCF_000260255.1 Octodon degus
AAAAAAAAAGAGAGAAAGAAACTAGGAAAACAGTATCATTCACAATAGCATCAACAAAAATTAAATCAAGGAAGAAATAAAACAGTTATCCTCAGAATTAAAAGGTAATGCCAGTACAACATACTAGCATTTATGATACATAATGAAAATAGTCCTTGCCAGGTGTGGTGGCACACACCTGTAATCCCACCACTTGGGAGGCTGAGATAGGAGGATTGCTGCAAGATTGAGGCCACCTTCCCCTATAGTTTGAGGCTACTGAGTGAGTTCAAAACAAGCCTGAAGTACATAGCAAGATTCTGCCTCAAAAATTAATTGGTCATAGACATGTGAGTCTGTTTTTGGGCTCTCAATTTTATTCCACTAATCTATCTATCCTTATGCCAGCACCATACTTTTTTCAAAAAGTTTTACATCATTTATTTATCTATTTGGTACAGGGTCTTGCTATATAGCTCAACTCATAGTGATCCTCTGTCTCAGCCTCTCCAGTGCTGGGATTACAGGAGTATGCTACCACAGCCAGTTTCAGTGGCCAGCTCAGTGCACCCAGGGCAGTCCAGCTCATCATGTAGTACGAAGGATCAAAACCAGGTCCTTGTGCTTCTCAGACAGGCGCTTAGACTGCAGAGCTATCTCCTCAGCCCCAGTACAACACTTTTGATGTAAAAAAAATCTTTGCAGTAAAATTCAAAAGTGAGATTCTGCTCAACTTCAGAATCTGCTAAAGTCTTATAACTTCATTTTTCTTTTTTCGTTTTTCTTTTCTAAGGTTGTTTTGATGAATAAGCATCATGTGCAATTTGGATTTTAGAATCAGCTTTTTCATTTCTGCATATAAGGCCACTGGAACTTTTGTAGAACTATACTGTATCTTTAGATTGCTCCAAACTATACTGCCATCTTTGTAATATTACGTCTTTCAGTCCAAGAACCATGTTGGGTCTTTTCATTCTACAATGTAATGTTATCATCCAACATCCTCAAGCTGTGTGTACTTTTATGTTTATTTTCTAACACCATGGAGTCATTCACAAATATGAAATTTATTTTTGTGATGGAGAATCCAATATTTGTATCTCAAGGGTGAGTACCAATTATTCAGAGTCTTACTGTTTTCTTTTGTCAATAAGAAAGAGTACAATTTAAAATGTTTTACTTCTTTGAATTCTGTTTCATGATCATCAGTTACTAGCAGAAGAATTGACAGATATGAACCATACTTGTTCACTGATAAAGAATAAATTGTTTAACAGATTTCACAGAATGGTAACAGGAATACTCATATAGTCCAAATCTCTCTATAACCAATTATGAAACATTAGTTATTTGGCCAAAGATTTTGCTCAAAGAAGCACAGGCAGTCACAGTTTAAAGTATCAATTCAGTATGGGAGGGATACAGAAAGTTTTTCTTTAAAAATTTCAGCTAAAACAACTCTTGTTGCATAGGTCCTGCTTTACCTTGGTCTTAACCATCCAGCAGAAAAGTATGAAGACGAAATTATAAGAAATAAAGCCATGCTGT
>NW_004524613.1:12282006-12283280 GCF_000260255.1 Octodon degus
TGAATAGAATGATTTGTTCTAATGGTGTTTGTAAATAGGATCACAAGTCCGCATCTTGTACAGCAATTAACCACTAAGAAGAACATATGCAGTGTAAAAAAAAAAAAAAAATAGTGTTTGAACAGTATATCATCTGCATCTTGTACTATGAATAACTACTATGAAGACAACAATAGGCAATATATTAATTAGTGTACCTTTCCTCCTAACGTGTTTTGAAACTGTCTCATTGCTATTTGTTTCTCAATAAAATTTAAAAAAAGAAAAAAAAATTCAGCTAAAGTCTACGAGAGAACAATCACTTGAATTTATAAGTACACCTTGGACTGTACAAAATCTGTTCTTTGTTCTCACATCAAAATTAGAATTGAAGACAATACAGTAACCTAGGAAAAACAACCATGGGACTTTCTAAGACTAGTAATTTCAAGAAAATTATATATTCCCCCAAAGTAAAAGTCACTTGAGAACAGCAGATATGAGTCTGAGGAGCAGTGATTGGTTCAGTTCCCATGTCTGGTGCCAACTTTCCAAAAATTCAGCTTATACTTCTTCTCAATGCATGAGCCGTGTAAGACTCATGGTACCAGATGATCTATCAATCAGAAAATGTTTCAAAAATCAAATTGTCTATAAGTAACTTCAATATATGAAAATACTATCTAGCATTGAAATAAACAACCAGCAACCAAATTCTGGGAAAATGAAATCCAATGCCATGTATTCTGTAATATATAATGAAACTAAAGACTATAAAAATATCTTCTGGCAGGTGCTTGGAGTCAGTGCTTTGGCAGGGAATGTTAGCTAATACAAAATTAGTAATTCTGAGTCAATGTTTATTTTTGTTTTTTACCACAAACTTTAAATTGAAAAGAGTAAGGAGTAATGGGGAGATGGATATGATCAAAATATATGCATAGGACCCCAAATTTTATAAAATTAACAGACACTAATAATAAAAAGAAAAGATAATGGGAAAGAGGAAAAGTTAAAAGAAAAATAAGCCTAGGAAAATTAGGAGCCAGAATAACCAGGTAAAGACCTGATTCATGGGAGAAAAACCAGACAGTACAACCAGGATAAGAGTGGAGCTAGGATGCACTTTGTTTTGTTTTGTTTTTTCAACAAATAATACACTGCATATATTCTTCTTAGTGGTTAATTGCTGTACAAGATGCGGACTTGTAATCCTATTTACAAACACCATTAGAACAAATCATTCTATTCATTAACAGAATGTAACTATATATCTATCCCAACCACTTTGAATA
>NW_004524613.1:12283380-12285686 GCF_000260255.1 Octodon degus
AAAATATAATAAAAAAATTGATATATATTGACTTATACTTGTTATGTTATTTTTCTGATGCTAGGTTCCCTCAACCTCATTTTTATCACCCTCCCTCTGTTTAATTGTTTGCCTTGGCTGATGGATTCCTTCTGTTGAGGTTCATGATATTGCAGTCCTTGTTATCTCTTTCCAGAATGTCCTTCAAAACATCTTGCAATGCTAGTTTCATAGTCATAAATTTCCTTAGATGTTCTTTGTCGTAGGAGTATCTTATTTCTCCATCAGTTTTGAAAAATAGTTTTGGAAGGTACATCATTCTAGGTTGAAGGTCGCTTTCCTTTAGAATTTGGAACACTTCATTCTAAGCCCTCCTTGACTTAAACATTTGTGTTGAGAGGTCAGCTGTGACTCTGATGAGATGTCCTTTACATGTGATTTGTTTCCTTTCTATAACAGCTTTTGAGATTCTATTTTTTGTTGAATTTCTTGAATCTTGACTATGCAATGCCTGGCTGTAGATTTTTTTAAATCATGGCTAATTGGAGTTCCATATGTTTGACTTGTTTCTATGTCAAGCTCTTTTTCCCCATCAGGGAAGTTTTTTACCATAATGTCTGTGAACGGTTTTTCTTTTATATCATTTGTGCTATCTCTTGCTTTTTCATTCACTCCAACAATCTTAGGTTATTCTTCTTTTCCTCATCTAGCAGCTGCTGTATTGATTTCCCATAGTCCCTTGCTATTTTTAAGGAATCTTTCTTTTCATGATTGCTAACTGCAAGCCTACCTTCTGTATCTGAGATACTGTTCTCATATCAGCTTGATTTACTATGGATACTTTCCATAGCAGTGATATTTTTATAGATATCTACTGGATTCCATTTCTTCCTATGCTGAGTATTCATGCTTCCATTAATTTCTTAATGGAAGAAATTAAAAGCTCCTCTTTTTGTGGTCTGAATCTGATCTAGAGTAACTAAGCATAGTTTCCATTGTGGAGATAATCTTTGCAGTTATCTCAGAAATCATTCCCGACCTGACTTTTTTATAGAGCCTTCCTCTATTGCTTTGTCACCACTTCAGAGAGGCCAGGTCGGTGACTTTCGGATTGTACCACCTCATTGCCCCCTGGGTTTGCCTTTGGGGAACTAGATGTCTAGTCTGCAGTTACATCTTGTTTAACTGTCTTCTCATTGTCTTCTCTTAATTCCTGGGGTCATGTTTGTAAATTGTCCTTGGTGGGTGGCTTTACTGCTAGTATTTAGGACTGTCAGGAGATGACTATTTCCCTATGATATCTTCCAGATATAATTGCTTTTCAGGTTTTGAGTCTGTTGCAAAAATAGCCCAGAAGATATTAAAACCTTGAATAATTCAATAACAGGCAATAAAATTAAATCAGTAATAAAATAACAACTAAGAAAAATCACAGGTTCTGATGGGTTCACTGCTAAATTCTACATGAATCTCAGGAAGATTTAATGCTAATACTCGTTAAACTCTTTAATGAAATTGAAGGGAATAAATATTCCCAAAGTTATTCCTGGAAAGCTAGCAATACCCTGTTCCCCAAAACAAATAAGAATCCAATAAAAAAAGAGAACTACAGACCTTTAATGAACATAGATGCAAAAATCCTCAACAGGGTATTGGCAAACAGAATGCAAGAAAACATTAAAAATATCATACAACATCACTGATCAAGCAGGATTCATCCCAGTGACATAAAGATGGCTCAACATATGCAAATTAACAAATGTAATGCATCACCTAAACAGAAGCAAGGACAAGAATTATATGAACATTTCAACAGATAAGGTAAAAACCTTTGACAAATTTAACATCCATAAGAGATATAAAAGCAACATATCTCAATATGATAAAAACTAGTGACAAACCTTCTTGTTGCAACAAAACCAAAAGCTTTTTCTCTAAAATCAGTAATAGGTCAAGAATCTCCACTATCACCACTCTGTTCAACTTAGCACTTGAAACACTGCCAGAGCAATCAGCCAAAGAAAGAAAATAAATGCGTAGGGGAAAGGAAGAAGTGAAATTATCATTACTTGCAGATGACATGACTCAAAAATTTCGCCAAAAGACATTTAAAATAATCAAATTCATCAATGTAACAAGACACAAAACTGAATCACAAAATCAATACTGTGCTTGTATACCAATAATGAACTCATTGAGAAAGAAACTACGGAGACCCAGTCCTAGCCCAGGTCCGGTGAGTGTGTGGAGAGCTTCCTGCTACCCTGCGCCGGCCGGACCAGTCCCAGCCCAGGCGCAGCGTGGGCCGGACCCTCTCCCGCCCCCTC
>NW_004524613.1:12296631-12310818 GCF_000260255.1 Octodon degus
TGTGACTCTCCTTAGGCCCACTCTATGTCATCGATCACTTTCCTCTTTGGCCCCATAATCTTCTTGATCAGAAAATTTGGGACACTACCGAGGTACGTGATGTTACAGTACAAGTTCTCATATGTAGGATGCACTTTGAATACTTGGAGACTGAATCCAGTAGTAAGTGATCAGAAGATCCCATCAGCTCAAATATCAGCAAGGATGGTCAGAATAACATCTATGACTCTCATGGTATAAATTTTGTCAAAAATTCTTCCAGAACCAGAAAGCCCTGTACCATCACAGATGGAAAGGTGGTGGTTTGGTGTTTTTTTTTTCCCTCAAGACTGCCACTGCCTGTCTGAGTTACTTTCCTCTCATTTTTTTTTTGGGGGGGGGAAGGGTCTACAGGGTGTTCAGGATCTCACTACTAGATCAGACTCATAGTGATCTGCCTGTTGACAGCCTCCCAAGAGGTGGGATTACAGGCATGCACTACCACGCCCAGTCTCAATTGACATCTCAGTGTGCCCTGGGGGCAGGGCCAGCTTGGCAGGCCTGGGGATTGAACCCCTGGTCCCCATGCCTGTTTGCAGGCACTTTAATCCACTGAACTATTTGGCCAGCCCTAATGAATCAAGGCAATTTTCCATCATGTTGCATCTATGTGACTAACATTCTGAAAAGGAGGTAAAATACTTGATGTGTTCACATATACTTTTTTAAACAAAAGATAAACATCTTTAAAATTGTATAGGAACATATCAATGAATTTAACTAATTCTCAATACTTATAATTACACAGAGAATTCTCTCACGTTTCCTTACTCTAACCTCTAAGCTAAATTTAATAACTCATGCATGTAAACCCAGCACCTGGGAAGCTAAAGCAAGAGGATCACACACGTGAGACTAGGTTGGGCAACTTAGGAACTAAATGAGAAACAAGAAATAAAAGGACTGGACATATAGCTCAGTGAAAAGGCCCTAGACTTCATCCCCTACACTGAAGGGGAATAAAATATACCTTTGGCATATCTTAAGAGCAGAAAGTACAATGTAAACATGGAAATGTATAGTTTTAATGTGTGAAGAAATTTCCTGATTGTAAGAATCATACAGATTCAATACGGGCAGTCTATGGCCATACCACCCTGAATTCACCCATTGTCATCAGATTCAACACAGACAAAATGGAAAATACTGATGTGTATATAATACTCTAGAAGAAGGGAACTCATAATCATAGCATAAAGAAAATTAAATGTTACCCCCAAAATATCTGCTAACCAGAGATATGCACTATCAGCATTATATGCGCGCACACACACACCCCACAAATTTTAACCCCAATGAGACCATGCTGCATATACTAGTACTTTTTTCACTTAAATATACATAACAACATTTTCATATTATAGAGCATTTTGCTCCATGTTACCAGTATTAAACATTTTCAAATAATTATTGGCCATTCACATTTTCCATGTGAAATAGGCTGGGAATTTTAACAATAGTACTTATTCTCCATTCCAGATTATGATGCACTTTTTTTTATAATGCACTTATTATAAAAACATAGAAAATAACAACAGGCAAAGACAATGGAGAAAAACTCACATAATTCACATCATAACATCTGTGACTACTAAGTTTTGCATTTTTTATAAAATTTATATTTTGGATAAATCTGTTTTTAAAGCAGATGTTTTTCACTTAGCATTATGGCATGAGTGTTTTCCCTGTCATTAAAATCTTTTTAAACATTTACTTTGATTAGCTTCACTTTGCTAAACTTTGTTAGCTACTTGGATTTGTCATAATGTAAAAATTATCTACTGTCTGACATCTGAATTTGTTTTGTTTACTTTATATCATCTTTGCATACTGTCTTCACCCATGATTAGTTCCTTAAGATAAACTGCCAGAATTTGAATTCCTGAGTTAAAGAATATAAATGTTTAGGGTCCATACTGCCCAACTGCATTGTAAATTGTGTAACTTATTTTGCAAGAAAAATATTTTTATAAGAAAAAAATTATATATAAGGATATCTGTACTCTACACCCTTTATAGCATTCAATTTCTCATTTCTCTCACATTCTCCATCCCTTATATAGTCTCTATTATAGCCTCCCCAATCAATACACATCTGCTAATTTGATGAGAGAAAAACAGTATCTTAGAACTTTAAATGTATTTTTACTAATAGAATGAAGTCGCTTTTCCATTTGATTAAACTACCACATAGAATAAACTGGAAAGTTATCAACAGGAAAACTGTGTTACAACTTTTAAGATGAAAAAGACTTGGCACCAACTGATGGCAGTGCTCACCATGTAAAGGAAGCTTCAATTAGAACCAAACAAAACAAGGGACTTCTAATTGTTATTGTGCCTGTGGTAATACAAACCCAAATTAAGAGACAGTAGAAGATGAAGTGGAAGTACAAGTGAGCCATGCATTGTTAAGAGAATAATTAAAGGTCTGGGAAATAGCATTCTTCAATGTTCTCAAAAGGACTAAGCTGTGAAAACAGTTTTCTAGAAGAAAGTGCGATGAGCTGTAGAGGACGACCCATATAGGTGCTTTAGAGAACACAAACAGTGCTACAAATAATAATGCACATACCTGCCCAAAAGTCAACTGCCTCTCAACACAGTACTTAGCAGCACTAGGACTCTGAATTTTCTTTGGGGTGTGTGTGTATGTGTGTGTGTGTGTGTGTGTGTGTGTGTGTGTACACCCATGCACACACATGTGGTCCTCACTATTGAACCTCATATACGCTGTGTAAGCAAACAATCTACCCCTGAACTACTTCTCCAGTCCTGAATTTACTTTTGAAAGAACAATAATATTCATTTCAACTAACAGAACGTACCACAGTTACCACTTTGATTACACAGTACAACCAAGTTCTCACTCTGGCTGCACATAAGAATCATCTAGGGAGCTCTTAAACTCTTGATTGCTTACGCATCCCCACAATCCAATTGAATCAGCATTTATAAGAGGAAATGAGCCTGGGCAATTGAATACTCTCTAGATAATTTAATATACCCTTAGGATTGAAAACCACTGATGTAGAACGTCATGTGAAAATAGATGCTATTTAAATTTACTATATGCTTACAGAGAAAGGCTCAAATAAATGGCTCACCTCTTGTTGGAAATAAGCTGATGGTGTTGAATGGAAAAGTGCTCAAGATGAAGTCTATTAGTAAAAAGTGCTCAAGATGAGGTCTACTAGTAAAGGCCATGTAATATATAGTCTTGAAGATAATGTTAAGAAATATAAACATTACCAACTAAGAATCAAATATTGAAAAAGGCAACAGATTCAAGGTGACACTAAGTTGAACAGAGTAACCAGGTCCAGAGGAAATAAGAGTTAACAAAGAAAGCAGAAAATGTTGTTAATATTTTCTGAAACATCTAGAAGGTACCATTTCAAAATTCATATGAAGTGCCAGGCATGGTGGCACACACCTGTAATCCTAGCAGTTAGGAGGCTGAGTCATGAGGATCACTACCAGTTCTAGATCAGCCTGGGCTACAAAGTGAGTTCAAGGCCAGCCTGAAATGCATGGAGCCCTATTCTAAAAAAGACAAAAAAAAAAAAAAAAAAAAAAAACCTACTAAGACTGCAGGTGCAATACCAAAAAATCCTTGCTTCAACTATCACATCCAAGACAGTCTTCACACATGCCAACTATCTGTTCCATGCACATGTCTCACTTATATTGACAGTACATGTGCCTACTTTTTCTTTCTTTTGTGTGTCTTTTCACCTCTCTTCCTATTTTGTCAAGAGCTTCCTACTACACTGTACAACATGAACTTAGCAAAGAAATAAGATATCAATAAAATATCGAGAAGTGACCGAAACCTGCATCGCTGCAGAAGCTGAGACTGCGTGAGCCATGGTGGGGAGATCCTAGCGGCGCAGAGCCACACGGTGGGCAGCTGTGCAAGCCAGAGGTGGTCGCACCGCAGCAGACGAAAATGAAGATGATTTAGGTGGGCCACCCTCACCCCGGGACCCCAGCTACTATCAGGACGAGGTACATGACTTCCATGAGGCCCAGGCCCGGGCAGCCTTAGCCAAGGGATGGAGTGAGGCAGACAGCAGCGAGGAGGAGGTGTTAGCTCTAGATGTCGATGAAGACAGAGAGAGTACGGAGGTGGAGGAGGAGGAGCAGGAGAAGGAGGAGAGTGATGGGAGCTCTGTGCAGAGTGAGGCTGAGGCCTCTGTAGATCCCAGTCTGTCTTGGGGTCAGAAGAAGAAACTTTACTACGACACAGACTATGGCTCCAAATCCTGAGGCTGGCAGAATCAACATGAAGTAGAGGAGGAGGAGCAAGAGGAAGAGGAGAAGGCACAGATCATTCAGTGGCGCCTAGCCCAAGCCCTACAAGAGGATGATTTTGGAGTCTCCTGGGTGGAGGCCTTTGCGAAACCTGTGCCACAAGTCGAAGAGGTTAAGACACAGGTCGTGAAGGATTTGGCTAAAGTTTCAGTGAAAGAAAAGCTCAAGATGCTGCAAAAGGAATCTCCAGAGCTCTTGGAGCTGATAGAAGACCTAAAAATCAAGTTAAGAGAAGTGAAAGATGAGCTAGAACCATTGCTGGAGTTGGTGGAGCAAGGATTCATTCCACCCGGAAAAGGAAGCCAAGACCTGAGGACCAAGTACAATCTTTACTTGAACTACTGTTCTAACATCAGTTTTTATTTGATCCTGAAAGCGAGGAGAGTCCCTGCACATGGACATCCTGTCATTGAAAGGCTTGTTACCTACCAAAATCTGATCAACAAGCTGTCAGCTGTGGATCAGAAGCTGTCATCGGAAATTCGACATCTAGCTGTCATCGGAAATTCGACATCTACTTACACATAAGAATTGTGCTGTAAAGAAAGAACTGAAGCCAAAATCTAAACTCACCAAAGCCAAGCCTAAGTCTGCTTCAAAGACTTCAGCTTCTAAAAATCTCTCTGATGATTCAGATTTTGATAAAGATTCTGCACTGAAATACTATAAAGAAACAGAGGACAGGCAGAAGTTAAAGAGAAAGAAAGAAGAAACCAATGCTCAAGAACTGGCTCATGAAGATCAGTATTCTAAGAGAGCCATTACCTATCAGATTGCTAAAAATAGGGGACTCACACCTACGAGAAAAAAGATCGATCGCAATCCCAGAGTGAAACATAGGGAGAAGTTCAGGAGAGCCAAAATTCGAAGAGGCCAGGTTCGTGAAGTTCAAAGAGAAGAGCAACGTTATAGTGGTGAATTATCAGGCATCTGTGCTGGAGTTAAAAAGAGCATTAAGCTTAAGTAAAATGCATGCTTAATTAAGGTTTTTGGCAATCATGTTAGATTAATAAATTTTTTAACTAAAATGATTGTTTTGATATATTAAGTTTAAAAGTTAATGCCAAGGAAGGGGGGGTGTTACTGCTTACTTTATGTGCTCTTTAGTTCTTATTGAAGTCATTAAGAGTTGAGGGAAGAAGTAAAGCCATGCTGTTATGTTGAGCTGTAGGGGACTCAGGTCAACAATTTCTGATCTTACCAGTCAAGTGGAAGACCCAATACTATTATGGGCTACTGGACTCTTTTAGAATATTTTGCTGAGTTTACACAGCTATAATATTCAAATAACGGAGCTTAACAAAAAAGAGCATACAGATGAATGTTTATTTTGTATCTGTGTATTCAAAGTGGTTAGGATAGATATATAGTTACATTCTCTTAACGAATAGAGTGATTTGTTCTAATGGTGTTTGTAAATAGGATATCATGTCCACATCTTGTAGAACAATTAACCACTAGGAAGAATGTATGCAATGTGTTAATTATTGTAACTGTCCTACCAATTTTATTTGAAATTGTCTCATTGCTATTTGTTTATCAATAAAATTATGGGGAAAAAAAAGAGTTCTGGAGCAGTATGAAGATGGTTGGGGAGACGACTGCTGAAAAAAAGATGTGCATTATTTTGTAAGTTTTAGCCTGGTTTCCCGTTCAGTTAATTATGGAGTGTTAATGGAACTTAAGCACTTGTGTAACTTTTTACATAAGTAGACTATACCTTAGGCAACGTGTAAGACAGTGTATAGAAGTAGTTCTGCCATATATTTACCTAGCTACGCTATTTGGGCTCGATGCTTATTAATCTGTGAGTCTAATGTTGAGGGTGATTTTGTATATGTTATGGTAAAAGTATAGGAATAAAGAGAAACTTTGATAACAAAAAGGAAAAGGAAAAACAATTTGTGAACATTTTCTAATAGTCCTTCATATGATAAAAGTGAAAATTCCATTTCTGCCCTGGTTTGCAGTCATTGCTGAACTTTTTTAAAGATTTAAGCGGCAGCTTTAAGAGGTAACAAAAGTCAGTGACATTAGTCCCTGTATTGAGGGAAATGTTGATACTTAATTTTAAGGTGTTTAGGATGATGCCAGGGAAGAAAATGAGAGGCCTGGCAAAAGAAAGCACAGAACTCTTAGCTCTGCCACCACTTATTCATTAAATGTGCTATAACGGCTATCAAAAAAAAAAATATCAACTATGTAATGGGTGCCTAGAATAGACATCAATATCAACTATTTACTTCTTACAAACCTGAAAGATAACATTAAAAATAAAAACCTATGTGAGGGGCTGAGGAGATGGCACTTGCCTGGCCTGAGTTCAATCCCCCATTCTGGAAAAAAAAAAAAAAAAAACCCTATGTGAACTACAATGTAAACACAAATGTCCATCATAGAAATAAGCTTTGCTTTCACATCCAAGGCAATCTTCATACATAAATAATTGCATATTCCATATACAAGGATTGCTTATACTGACAGCACAGATGTTTTGTTTTCCTGTTCTTTCTTGTAGGGCTCAGTTGACATTTTTCGGTTTTCCTGTTGTCATAGTAGGGCTTTGTGATGCTGTGCCTGCCCGTTCACCTGTCAGCTCACCAGTGTGCTCCACAAGGTTTTTGATTAATTCCCTGGGAAGAAACATTTTGTTTCATCTGTGCTATACATGACTTTTTATGAGGTCCAGTGCCAATCCTCTAAGAAAATCTCTCCATGGTATTTTGCACTTGTTATTTGTTCTGTAAACTATCAAACTATTTATGCTACATGTTTAGGATTGAGTAAAACAGGGTTGGTGAGATAGCTCAGCGGAGTTAAGTGCCTGCTTAGGCAAGGTCAGGGACCAGGCTCAATCCCCAGTCTTGCATGGTGCGCCAGCCCTGGACTCAGGGCACGCTGAGCCAGCAACCAAGTCCAGGTGTGGTGGCACACACCTATAATCCCAGCACTTCTGAAAACAGAAGGATCACTATGAGTCAGAGCTGCTCAGTGAGACCCTGCACCAAATACATAAAAAAGACTGAGTAAAACATAACCATTGGCCAATGCTTTGTGTTTCAGGTAACATCATAATTGTTGCATAACTCATCAACAATATCTATTCTACCTTTTCTTTTGTTGTTGAAAGTTTTCATTTCGGTTTCCATTTTGTCAAGGTCTTCTGAATCTAGGATATCTGCATTCCTTTTCTGTCTCAGAAACTTTGGCTCATGGGGCCAATATCACTGTTATCATCACCACGATCCACCCCCACCACTCTTCTGTGATGACAGCATGTATTTTATCATAATGGGTCATCTTCGTCATCCATGAATGAGTAACCTGATGATTCACTTCTGACCTCCTCCAAAACTTGCACATCTGGTTTTTCATGTGCCGTTGTATTGATTTGGGCTACTTCTACCAGAAAAATCAAAAGAAAGCTTTGTTTTAACAGATCCTGGACTTTTGTGGGTTTATTCTGTGATGCTTAGGAAAATACATGCAAAACAAAGTTACACAGAGCATAAGGTGGAGGAAAATGCCATTTTGCCACTACTGCACATGTGCTATTTCTCACACCAAGTGGGTAAACACACAGATTACTCCCTATATCCCTCAGGAAAAGGTAATGAGATGTACAGCTGGCTACTATTACACTAAACTACAAACTTTCAGTATAAAAGTAAGGGGTGGGAGGCTGGGGAGATGGCTCAGTCGAATAAGCGCTTGCCTGGCAAGCACAAGAGCCTGAGTTCAATCAAAAAAAAAAAAAAAAAAAAATTAAGGAATTGAGCCTTGACCCAGTCTTGTGTACCTGGTTAACTGTAAAGGCAAAATAAAGTTAATGGGGGAAAACAAGAGCATTATGAATTTTAATACCATGTAATTTGGGTAGGAGGAAGAAACTCAAACTTGTACCGCAACAAATTAATTTTTTTATTTTTTTTCCACAATTTTATTGAGAAACAAAGAGCAACAGCAAATTAAATTTAAATCCACAAAATAAAAAGATGACATGGGACACAAAGAACAGCATTAAAGAAAGAAGTAAAACAATTTAAAGTTCTATAATTACTGATAAAATAGATGTGAGGTGAACCTGAAGTGCTAATAAGAATTTTGAGAAGAGGTACAATATAGAAAATCAATAGGAAGCAAAAACAAACTGGGAACATGAACAACAAGCTAAAAGAATATATAGACTTAAAGTCTGCTATTATCTGTAGAGACAACATAGATGCTACTTAAATTTATATGCTTCAATGAAGTATTACTCAGCTATAAAGAAAGATAAACTTGAGGTTTTTATACATAAAGGATGCAACTGGAGAATATATGCATAAGTGAAATAAATCAGACCCACATGTGTAAATATTATATTCTTTCCCTAGTGTAAGAACCTAAAAGAGTACATAAAATCTGAAAAGTACAACAGATGTAGTAAAAGGGAAAGAAATTGAACATAAGGAATTAACAACTGGGATGAAGGAAATGAGAAAAGATAGGGGAAAAAGAAGGGGAGAAATCATCTATGTATATACACAGGATAGCTAAGATGATTATACTACTGATTTCTACCAATTTTTTTGAAGGTAGCATCTAATGCTTAAAATTTTTACTTTGACCAATTTTATATGTTTATATTTGTAATCTGAGCAACTACATTGAAGACAGAAATGTGCGATATAGAAACTATTAAATACCTGTCTTTTTTAAAATTGCGTATCATTTCTAATGTCTCATATGTTATTTTTCTATTCTCATTAAAAGATCTGAGAAAGATTATCATATTGTCTGATAGAATATTTGGATATTACAGGTTATTATAATATTTGAAACTTTAAAATATATTTTCTGAATTTATTAAATAAGAACAATTCTGAAGAGCTTAAAATAAATACATTTTAGACGCTTATAGAGAAAGTTAAGTTCAAATAACTGGATGATCGTTTCCAGAAAATAAAACAGTGCTCAAGATGAAGTTTATGGGTGCTCTGTGTTGGTCGATGACAGGTTGGTTGCGAAAGCAGGCACTGTGCAGAGGGGCGAGGCTATACTGCAGTGGCAGCCCTGATGGGCCGGCAGGGCCTGGAGTAACAGGACGTCACTGTAGAACTTCCTCACTGATATGGTGCAGTCCAAACAGAGGCCAGCTGCTGCACCACCCTGCAGCTCTGAGGAGGCCACACCGCTCGGAGCCCGCCAAGCCTTTGCCCAATACCGATCCCAAACAGCCTGGCTGGCCTGATCTTGCTAAGCGCAGGCAGGCAGCACTAGCCCCTATGGAACAAGGAGTCCCCTCCACAAGGTCATGAAGCTGTTGGAGAACTCCAGTTTTGAGGCCATCAACTCACAGTTAACCATGGAGACTGGAGATGTCCACATCGCTGGCAGGGTTGAGAGCTACTCATGTAAGATGGAGGGAGACAACAAGCACATGTTCAAGCAGTTCTGCCAAGAGGGCCAGCCCCATGTCCTGGAGATACTGGCCCCAAATCGGACCTATGGCCTCAGCCCCAGCAGACTGAGCAAGAGCCAAGGTGGTAAAGATGAGGGCTCCCTCAGCAATAAGTGCAGCCAAAAGACCCTCTTCCATCTGATCGCCACTCTCATGAGTCCTTCAGGCCAGACTATGACTTCAGCATAGCTGGAAGCCATGAGTTCAGCGGGGAGCCCAGCCTCAGCTGGGTGGTGAATGCAGTCAACTGCAGCCTGTTTCTGCTGTGTGAGAGTACTTCAAGGACATGAAGCCACAGCTTTGGAATGCAGTGCATGAAGAGATCTGCCTGGCTGAACGCAACATCTACAGTTATAATCCAGACCTGGACTCAAACCCTTTCAGGGAGGATGGTAGTCTCTGGTCCTTCAATTATTTCTTCTACAACAAATGACTGAAGCAAATTGTCTTCTTCAGCTGCTGCTCTATCAGTGGTTCTACCTACACACCTTCAAAAGCAGGCAATGAACTGGACATGGAACTGCGCAAGGAAGAGGTGGAGGCAGAGGCAGTAAGGGTGGGGGTGAGGAAACCAGCACCGTGGAGGACACGGTCCCAGTGATCTGTATGTGATGAGAGGAGCAGGGGTTCCAGCTTCATTCAGCTCCAACCAATACCTGGACCTGCCCACCATGAGGGGCCCCAGAGCCTCCCCAGCTGACGGCCATACCCTGGCGCTACCACAATCCTGGTGATGCGCAAGGTCACACCCACCTACCCTTTTGGCACCAGCCTGTGGATGTCCACTCACCCCTACAGGATCCTATTACTCATGCTGTGGCTGGACTAGACAGCACAGGGCCTTGTGAGAAGAGTGACTGCCCTGTCCAGATGGACTGTCGTAAGCAGGGATGGACCACAGAGTTTATTTTTATATTTCCTACTGGGTCTTCA
This sequence comes from Octodon degus, assembly GCF_000260255.1. Lineage (NCBI taxonomy): Eukaryota > Metazoa > Chordata > Mammalia > Rodentia > Octodontidae > Octodon > Octodon degus. The sequence goes on from NW_004524613.1 coordinate 12,307,364, forward strand.
AACTCCAGCCCGAAGGATCAGTGTCCTGAGGCTCCACAAGCAGTCCTTAGTGGTCAGTGGCTCTGGTCTTGGGCCAGCCCCTGGTGCCTATTTGTCCCCCCACTTCCCCAAAAGGACTGCGTGCACTGAGTGTTACTTTGCTGCAGTTCATTTGTTTTCAATAAAAGTTTCTGTAACTTAAAAGAAAAAAAAGATGAGGTTTATAAGTACAAGGCTATGTGATAACAGACTTGAAGACAGAGTTAGGGAATTTAAATATTTATTCTCAGTGCAAAAAGAAGTCATTTTATGGGGTCGGGGAGATGGCTCAGTAAAAATAAGCGCTTGCCTGGCAAGGGCCTAAGTTCAATCTCAAGTCCCGGCAAACAAACAAACAAAAAAAAGTCATTTTAGAGTTTTAAGCAGGACACTAACAGCTGACCAAGATTTCAAAAATGACATTTCTGACTGAAACGTAGAACATATGAAAGGAGAAAAACAGTAGCAGCAGAAAGAGGAGGCAGAAGGCTATCAGAGAAGTTCTGCATGAATCCTACCTTAAGAGTGCTATGACAAATTATGCTGCTATAAACATGGGTACACATTTATCACTGTGGTATGATGTTTTCAGTTCTTCTAGAAAAGTACCCAGGAGGGGAATAGCTGGGTTGAATGGGACCTCTAATCTTAAATTTTTTGAGGACTCTCCACACTGCTTTGCATAGTGATTGTACCAGTCTGCATTCCCACCAACAGTGGAGGTTTTTCCCCAGAGCCCCTCCAGCATCTGTATTGGTTGACTTCTTGATGACAGCCATTCTTTCTGAGATAAGATGGAATGTCAGTGTTGTTTTAATTTGCATTTCTCAAATGATCAATGATGCTGAACATTTTTTTCATATATTTATTTGCCATTTGTATTTCTTCCCCTGAGAAATGTGTATTCATCTTAGATGCCCAATTTTTGATTGGGTCTTTGAATTTGGGGGTGTTCATTTTTTAAATTCTTTATATTTTCTAGATAGAAGTCCTTTTTCTGAGGCACTTGGCTAAAAATTTTTTCCCCAACTCATGCGTTTTCTTTTTACTCTGTTGGTGCTTTCTTCTGACATGCAAAAACTTTTCAGTAAGATGAGATCCCAAAGCCTGGTGAGTGTGTGGGAGAGCTTCGGGCTACCAAGCGCCCATAGGACCAGTCAGGTCCAAGCCCAGGTGAAGCGTGGGTAAGACCTTCTTCCACCTCCTTGGGACCGCCCACCACCACTCCACAGTCCCCCCACTCCACGCCCACCAAGTGAGAACTTCTGCCGTGTTCTCGGGACCCCCAGATCCAGCCCTAGCCTAAACCTGGTGAGTGTGTGGGAGAGCTTCCTCTCCCCCCTACTCCACTTTGTCCCCTTCAGACTCAGCTCAGTCCTGGCATACAGGCCTGGGGTGAAACTGCACCTGCAGTGCCTGCAGAGAGTATAAGGGACAGACCCAACCAGCTAGTCCAGGAGCAGAACATCTTGCTAGAGGGGCACAACAGGTTCACTCCCAAGGTTAGCAGCAAGAAGTAGCCAAGCACAGCAGCCAGACCCAAGCCAGACACAGCTGGATAAATTCAAACTCTGTAGATCTGCACCTGAACTTCAGTAGTTACTAAGGCTATAACTTCACCAAAGCTCTACAACAAAGGTCATAAGACAGTGCTATATAAAATGACAACAAGAAGGAGCAAAATGCAAACTCAGACCCCAAGCCCACCCATAACAAGTGCAGAGGACACTAACACAGAACAAATTGGGAATCACACAGCTGAAATCAATGAATCAACAGCTTTTGAAATAAAGAAACAACTGCAGAAAGGTATAGAGGAACTCAGACTGGAAATGAAAAATGAAATCCCTGAATTAATAGTATCTGCAGTAAAGAATCAAATGCAGAAACATATGGAGGAAACCCAATGCCCAACCAGAACAAGTGCAGAAGAAACTAGCTCAGCTGAAATGTATGAATTAATAGTGTCAAAAGTAAATAAGCAACAGCAGAAAGATATAGAGAAACTCAGAGTGGAATTATTTTCTGAAATAAAAAAAGAATTCTCTAAACTCATAGCATCTGAAGTAAAGAATCAAATACAGAAACATAGGGAGGAAACTCAATCTGGAAAAAAAACTCTGCAGTAAAAGAATTAATAACTGCTTTTGAAAAAGACATTGATAAAAAAATAGAGGAGATTAGAAAAATGACGGATTCCCTGAATGAGCAATACAGGAAAGAAATAGATCACATGAAGCAGAGTCAAAGAGATATAGAGGAACTTAAAATCTCAATCACAAGCTTGCAAAACTGTCTGAGTGAAAGTGAGGACAGAATTTCAGATCTTGAAGACGCTGGTGCAGCTAGTAAAAAGGTAAGAAAAAATCTCTTGAAAACAACTAGGATGCATGAAAAAATAAGTCATCGCTTGTAAGACAATACAAAGACGAGCAATGTGAGAGAAATAGGCATCAATGAGAAAGAAGGAGTCAATACAAATGATACAAAAAAAAAAATATGGGCAGAAGTAATAGCAGAAAACTTCCCATATATGAGGAAACAATCTGACACCCAGGTAACCGAAGCATACAGAACACCAATTAACCTCAACCCAATTAAAAACACACCGTAGTCAAGATCCCAGAAATCCAGCACAAAAATAATATACTGAAAGCTGCTTGAGAAAAGAAGCAGATCACATTCAAAGGAAAACCCATCAGAATTATGGCCAACTTCTCTTCACAAACCATGACAGCAAGAAAAGCATGAAGCAGAATACTTCAAGTCCTCTATGAAAACAAATTCCAGCCCAGACTACTATACCTTGCAAAACTCTTTCAAGTTTGATGGAGAAGTGAAATACTTCCATGACAAAGAACAACTAAAGAATTTCATGATGACAAAGCCAACCCTACACAGGCTCCTGAAAAATATTCTAGAGAGGGACCAAAATGATCAGAACTCCACGAATGATATCAGAAGCAACCAACTAAATAGGGCAAACAAACACAAGAGAAAAAGGAGTAAACAACAGGTAAACAGCATGCCAACCGTAAGTCAACACATCTCAATTATAACCATCAAGGTAAATGGACTCAATTCACCAGCTAAGAGAAATAGACTAGCACAATGGATTAGCAAACAAAATCCAACAATATACTATATACAAGAAACACATTTAACTCATAAAGAAATTCATAGGCTGAAAGTCAAAGGATGAAAAACAATACTACACACACCAGCACCTCAGAAAAAAGGAGGGGTAGCAATCCTATTCTCAGACAGTCTCAACTTCAGACCAACAATGATCAAGTGAAATAAAGAAGGCTACTATATACTGGTTAGGGAAAATTCAAGAGAAAGAGGTAACACTCATAAATATGTATGCACCAAACACGGGAGCACCCAACTATATAAAGCAAATTTTAATGGACATGAAAAATCTAATATCCAAT
>NW_004524613.1:12313583-12314665 GCF_000260255.1 Octodon degus
GTACAAGACAAGGATGTCCTCTATCACCACTCCTATTCAATATAGTTCTGGAATCATTAGCTACAGCCATTAGACAAGAGAAAGAAATAAAAGAAATAAGAATAGTTTCAAGGAGTTAAATTATCATTATTTGCAGATCACATGATACTTTACTTGGAAGACCCAAACAACTCCACCAAGATGCTACTAGAATTCATATAAAAATTCAGTAGCATAAAAGTATACAAAGTCAATATCCAAAAGTCAGTAGCATTCCTCTACACAGAGAACAAACACACTGAGAGGGAAATTGTAGAATCAATATCTTTTACAACAGCACTGAGGAAAATGAAATACCTTGGAATTAATTTAACTAATGAAGTCAAAGATCTTTTCAAGGTAAATTACAGCACTCTTAAAAAAAGAGATGGTAGAGGATTTCAGAAAATGAAAAGATATTCCATGCTCCTAGATAGGAAGAACTAACATTGTGAAGATGGCCATACTCCCAAAATTGCTGTACAGATTTAATGCACTCCCTATCAAAATACCACCAACATACCTTACAGACCTAGAGAAATCACTCCTAAAATTTATTTGGAACCAGAAAAGACCTAGAATAGCAAAGGTAATCCCGGGCAATAAAGACAAGGCAGGAGGCATCACAATTCCTCACTTGAAATTATGTTACAAAGCTACTGTTATAAAATCAACATGGCATTGGAAATGAAATAGACCTGAGGATCAATGGAATAGATTTGAAAATGCAGAGGCCTCTATGAGCACACTCAGCCTCCTGATCTTTGACAAAGGATCCAAACATACTCACTGGAAGAAAGATAGCCACTTTAACACATGGTGCTGGAAAAACTGGCTCTCCAAATGTCAAAAAATGAAAATTGACCCAGGTCTATCATCATTCACTAAGCTAAAGTCAAAATGAATTAAAGATCCAAACATTAAAACAGAAACACTAAATCTCCTGGAAGAGAAAGCACGAGGAACTCTTGAAGACACAGGGGTAGGCAAAGAGTTCATAAACAAAAACCAAATTGAACGGGAAACACTTGAAAGAATTAACTGGGACCAACTCTTATTGAGAA
>NW_004524613.1:12315936-12330664 GCF_000260255.1 Octodon degus
CACACACACACACACACACACACACACACACAAATAAATAAAATTAAAAAAAAAAAAGGAAGAGGTGGTGAACGAAGGCAGGAGACAGGAAAAGGAGTGTTGCAGGACTGTCCTGCAACAATGTTGCATATGGTGAGATTTCTGGACTTATGCGTAAACATATATAATTCTTTATTCCTATTTTTTAAAATATCCCGTAGGGACTTAAAGTTTAACATATCAATACTTGATGAAAAATACCTGTTCCAAGTTATGCCTAAGATGTTTGATACTCAGACAGATAGTGAGGTTAAGCTCCACTGCCTATGTTGTGTGGTAATAACAATAAGCTTCTCTTCTGGAAGGTTAACAACCGAAGTTTGCAGACAAAAAATTAAACAAAAAGGAGGGCCGCAAGGAAAGCCAACATTTTGGCCCTAGCATTCCAAGGTCAATAAAGACTCAGGACATATGAAAACTTGTACTGTAACATCATGTAACTCAATAGTGTCCCAAATTTTCTGATCAAGGAGATTACGGGGCCAAAGAGCAAAGTAATAGATGATGTAGAGTGTGCCTAAGGAAAATCACACGGAGAGAAAATATTCTCTCAGACTTTCACAGAGAGCAAAGTGGCCAAGCAATGGCCATGACTTAACCTACATGGCTGACACTGACAAAGGATCTACAATCTGAGGTACATGGTCTCAGCAGATAAATCCTGAGGGCATTTGACTGACCTTATGAGATCCAAAAGCTACAATTCTTGTTACATAGGTATTGCTTTATCTTAGTCTCAACCATCCAGCAGAAAAGTATAAAAACGAAGTATAAGAAGTAAAGCTGTGTTGTTATGTTGAGCTGCAGGGGACTCAGGTCAACAACTTCTGACATTGCCAGTGAAGCGGAAGACCCAATACTATTATGGACTACTGGACTATTCTGGAATATTTTGCTGAGTTCACACACCTATAATATTTAAGTGACGGAACTAAACAAAAAAGGGTATACAGATGAATGACCATTTTGTATCTGTGTATTCAAAATGGTTAGAATAGATATATAGCTATAATCTCTTAATTCAATGAATAAAGGGATTTGTTCTAATAGTGTTTGTAAATAGCATATCATGTCTGCATCTTGTACAAAAAATAACCACTAGGAAGACAGTATGCAATGTGTTAATTATTGAAACTGTCCTACCAATTTGATATGAAACTGTCTCATTGCTATTTCTCAATAATATTATGGGAAAAAAATAAGATAGATATATAGCTACTTTCTCTTAGTTCAAATAGAAGAAAGATTTGCACTAATAGTGTTTAGACAAGATATCATGTCTGCATCTTGTACTATGAATAACTACTACGAAGACAACTATATGCAATGTATTACTTATTGTAACTGTCCTACTAAACTGTTTTGAAACTGTCTCAATGCTATTTGTTTCTCAATAAAATTAATATAAAAAAAGATGAGATCCCAGTTGTTTTTTGTTTCTTTTCTTTTTTAATGTATTTGGCATAGGGTCTCATTACACAGCTTGGACTCAAAGTGATCCTCCTGTTTTTAGCCTCCCAAGCACTGGGATTATAGGCATGCACCACCACACCCCATCTATGGCCAGTTCAGCACGCCCGGGGGTGGGATTGGCAGCGACAGGGATCAAACTTTGGTTTCTGCGATTGCCTAAGCAGGCGCTTCGCTACTGAGTTATCTTGCTGGCCCTCCCACTTATTGATTCTTTGAAGTATTTCCTGTACAGTTTGGTTTTCATTCATGAACTCTCTTCCTACCACTATGTCAGGATTTCTACCTTCTTGTCCAATAGATTTAGTGTTTCTGTTTTAATATTCAGATCTTTGATCCATTTTTGACTTTAGTGTATAGTGAAAGTCATGGGTCTAATTTTAGTCTTTAGCACATGGAAAGCCAGTTTTTCCCTCATCATTTGTTAAAGAGGCTATCTTTCTTCCAGTGAACTTGCCCTACACTTTTGTCTAAGAGATGGTTACTGAGGGTGTCTGCAGTATGTGTGCATCTTCTAATCTGTTCCACTAATCTAGAGTCTGCAAAGGGCATTTTTTGTTTTGTTTTGTTTTACCAGTACCAACTGAGGAATGGATAAAAAATTATGTATTTTTATACAATGGAGTATTACTCAGCTATAAAAAAGATAAACTCATGGCTTTATGGATGCAACTACAGACCATACTCATAAGGGAAATAAATCAGATTCACATGTATAAACATTGTATTGTATCCCTAGTGTAAGAACCTGAAAGAATAAATAAAATCCAAAAGACACAGTACACACTGTGAAAGGAAAAGAAACTATTCAAAGGGAAGGAGTAACTGGGATAAGGGAAAGGTGAAAAGAAAAGAAAGAAGGGAAAACGGGTGTGTGTGGGTGTGGGGGGGGGTGTGCGCGCACACACAAAATAGATTGGATAACTCTACTGGTGATTTTTATTAGTCTATTGAAAGGAACAGTTAATGTTTTTTAAAAAAAGAGTGGAGATGGGTTGCCTGTGTGTGTTGGAGGTAGAATCAGCAAGCTTTCTGGTAGACTGTACATGAGGGACTGAGTTGTTAAGGGTGAATTCCAGGTTTCCGACTTTAGCAACTAAGGCCATGAAGTGGGCAAGATCAAAAAAGATATAGATCAGTAAGACATTAAAAAAATTAGGTATCTTTTCTGTGCCTTTGTGCTTGAATAATCTTTCATTTAAATTCTAGATCCTGTGGTATACTGCAAACACCAAAGCAAATACATAATTTCTCTTCTCATCCTCCCTACCAAGAAATAATCTTTTCAAGCACATATTTTTATGACTAAGAGTTTTAAGCAGGGAAGCCTTAAAATTTTCAGAGATATACTAGATCCAACTAGGCTTTGAACATGTCTAACAAAGCTCATCACTAAAGTATGGGTAAATATCAACCTAAGCCCACTGCATGCAATAAAACTTGGCAAATAAAGAATCTAACAAATAAATAATAAGAAATCTAATAAAGTAAGCAATTTATGAAACTTTTCACAAACATTCCCTAAAGATAATTATTTGATCAGTGAGAGACTGGTACACTTCACAACTCCTATATATCCCACTGAGAGGTGTGGTGTGTACAAATGCATGAATTCACCTACCAACAATTTTCTATATCCTGAAAATGACAGCTCTGTCTTCTGCATCTGTTAGGCAATGGTAGCACATTCTACAGTTCAGCTGGGGATGTAACTCAGTGGCATAAGTGCCTGCCTGGCAAGCAAAATGTCCTGAGTTTGGTACAAAAAAAAATCATAAGGTAGTGCTTCAGCTTTCCACTAACTAGGAAATTAAGGAACATAAAATCAAAGCTGCCTACAAGTTAGGACATAGACAAGTACCTCTCCTGGGGAAGCAATCACTGAACATTAATATAACTTACCTATACACACTGTGAGATGAGAAGTATAGGGAATCATATTCTCCAATTTCAAGCTTAGACTTAGTTCAGAATATAGCTTTTCTTAGCAAAAGTAAGTGGAAAGTCCTTTAAGAAGGTCTTGGGTAGAAACATGGAGAAAAGAAAGATAAAAGTGATTAACTTTTTACTCTCTACACATCCATATTTTTGGATATTACAAGTATGTGTCTATTATGTAACTTTTAAAAAGGGAGGGGAGAAGAAAGGCTATTACATAAAGAACTCCATTTTCCAACTTTTGTAATAGAAAAAGAATTATCTTCCCCTAAGTAATGAGAAACTTGTATTGGCTTCATGATGTTTCAATTACTGAATAAAGAATGCTTATTATGCAATTATTTTAAAAAGAATACAGATATTGGTCAATTAAATGAATTTATAAATGTTTTTTATTTTCCAAGTACCAGTTAGCATGCTATCCCAGACTCCCCTGCTCTTGGGCCATTCACCATTCTGTACCAATCTCCTCTGTTCTAGTTGCTTCAAGTCCCACTCACATGCCAACAATTCCCAAAGCTAGCTTTTCCTCACTACCGAGTCAGCTGTGCAATGATCTGCTCTTATATGACCCACCTCTTCCCAGGCTTGGCATGTCCCAAACCACAATCATCCTTTCCCTCAGAGCTGATCTATCTCCTGTGTTGCCCATCTCAGTGTATATTCAACTGCCAAGCCTATCTTCTTCCCCTGCCTCCCATCTCACATCAGTATCCAACAGCTGCCAGTTTTTTTTTTTTTACCTCCTAAATCTTTCTTCAGTCTACCTGCTATTTGTCAGAAAAATATATCTGTTCAAAGAATAGCCCTTCTCACAAAGACCCCAGCTTCCAAGATCTCTGAAATCCATTTTCAACACTGCTCCAGGCTTAATTTTTCTCACCCAAATCTGGTTCGTTACTCTACTGCCAGATAGTTTTCAGGATCCCTTCCTCAAATCCTTAGTGTCAAGTACAGGTATATTATGATCTGAGCCTAGGTCTTTCCCTCCTCTCCATCCATCTTCCATCAACCTAACCACCTCTTAGCCCCAGGTTCTGTGCTATTCCTCACACCACACTGGATTACTTCAGAGACCTAAACAAGCATTCAACCGGCCCAAGATTTTGCCCTTACTACTTGGTGCGCTTTGCCTCCTCCATGTATTCTCCCACCCCTCCCTTGAACTGATATATTCTTACTGTTCATTTAGGCCTCAGCTTAGATACTTCTTTCTCTAAAAAGTTTCCCCTAGGTAGCCTTGTTTTCTCCCCTCCAAATACTGGGCTGCTTGTCCTTTACTGTTTTTCACTCTTCTCACAGAACATAAAATGATGTATTATAATTTCCCTTTACTCATCTACACCCACTCTGAGTTTGTAAATTACTTGAGGCCAATGGTGATCCTTGCTGCTCTTTCCATGGCAAATGTTTACATCAATAAATATTGGTTACACAAATGCCAGCTTTCAGAATAAGCTCTCTGGACAAAACATTTATTTTCTTAGGGCATTCCAACAGAAACTTGACCCTTTCTGAGGACAGTTCTCATATTCTAGAAGAAATAATATTAACATTGCTGTCAAGAGATCTGTTTTCTCTATTTTGCTGTCTCTGCCTGTGTAACCTTGGCCAAGTCAATTAACCTGTCTGGACCTTCTTTTCCTCACTTATAAAATGAAGGAGCTGAAATAGTTAATTAAGACATCTCCCATTTATAAAATTCTATGGCACTATATACAGTAAGGCATAGTTTTCATTATTTTCAAGAGAAGCATGGTTTAATTTAGCACATCAATAAATAATTTTATCAAAATAAGGCTGGGAAAAAGAGAGAAAGAAGCAGTACAACAGTTGAAAGTATTAGGTCACCAGGCATGATGGCACAGGGCTATAACCCCAGCACTCAGGAGGCTGAGCCAGGAGGATTGCCACAAGTTCAAGACCAGTCTGGACTACATATCAAGATGTGTCTCAAAAAACGGGGTGGGGGTGGGGGTGCGGGTATGAGGTCTACTGTGAAGTCTGCCTGGATTCTTGTTTTGGCTATGCTGCCCATTGGTGGGTGTTAACCCGGCTTTCCTACTTAAAATTAGTGAAGTCTGGGTATGTCCATGCAGCACCCTTAAAGACTGAGGCAAGGGGCTGGAGAGATAGCTCAGTAAAATCAGTGCTTGCCTGGTAAGCACAAGGGCCTGAGTTCAGAAAAAAAAAAATCTATTTATAGAAAATAAAAACAAAAAAAAGTTACTCAGATTTTAGAATATCAGTTTTTTCGTTAGCAAAACAAATAACAAAAGTGCCTATCTCACAGAATTACTGAAGATTCAATGAAATAATACATGTAAACTGCTTACTATATCTAAGAGAATAAAAGCTCAATAAATACTATTGCTACACTTAAATTGTTAGCATCGGTGTAATAGTCACTATTTAGTAGACACTTTCTTCATATATTTGTAGTCTCTTCTTTAAAATGCAAAGTATAAGGACAAATAGAAAATAATCATTTCCATTACCTAAAATTAGCCACTTAAGAGTTGAGAACATTAAAAGGCAGTTAGAAAGACAGCTATTGTTGAATTTATAAATTATAATATCACTTTTTTGCATCCCAATCCTTCCTTCTCTATCATTTTTCTACTTAGAGGCTCTTTAGCAGTGATCAATGTATGATAAACTCTTTTTCAAAATGTATTTAGTACAGGGTATACAGGGTCTCACTATACAGATAGGAATCATAGTGATTGTTTCTGCGCCCTATATTTTCAAGTTCATGAATGAATAGCTACAAAGTCATAGCGAGAGAAAATAAAAGAGCTATTTGTTTTACTTCAAAGTTGAATTTAGAGGGCTGTTTATATCATTACATTGTTTAAAAAGTGGCGTCTCAATATATCTCATGTTATTTATAAAGCAGGCATCACTCTTCTTTGTGGGCAACATCCCAAGAATATGATCTTATTATACCAATAAAAGGATGGGGTATGTCTAGCAAATATTTTAAAATGTGCTCTTTCGCTTTCATCAGTTTTACCATTGTTAGTTAGAACTGTCACCTACTTTAACAATCCAAGGTGCTGAATAAAGCTTTTGCCCCCTGGGTTAGAGAGGCCAGAGAAATTACCCTGTCTTACTTGTTCACTGCTACATTCCAAACAGGTAAGAACATGCTTAAAAAATAATAGATTATCAATGAAAGTTTTCTGAATAAATGGATATATAATTTAAATTATGTATATGTTCACCATCTTAGCTGCAGCTTTAGTAAAAAGATACCTAGAGGGTAAACAGTATTAAGTCCTATATTTTTATAACCTTACTTTTAAATATTTTATTAGTTCATGTTGGCAATACATGATTACATTATTTGCAGGGAATTGTTACATGTATACAAGACATCTTAACATTTTTTAAGCTTCTTTCCTTGTCTTCTCTTTCCCCTCCATCTCTTGATCTATCTCTCTGCTTTCTATCACCTACCTTTTATTTTGCTTTTTATTTATATTTGGACTTTTTGTATAAGAGAAACCATGCAATATTTACACTTGTGTGTCTAATGTATTTTACTTAACATGGTCTTTATGGCAGAGTTATACTCCATTGTAGATAAATACTATATTTTTTATTCATTTACCTGTTGATGGAAATACAAGTTACTTCCCAAGATTTAGTTATTTATAGTTGTGCTGCTATAAATATGGTTATGTATGTATCACTATAATATAGTATCTTTAACTCTTTTGGGAAGATACTTAGAAGGGGAACAGCTGGGTAAATTGAAATTTCCAATTTTAGTTTTTTGAGAAATCTTCATACTGATTTCCATAGTGGCTGTACTAGTTTATATTTTTACTAACAATGTAGAATGGTTCCTTTTTCCCTGCAGTCTCACCAGCATTTGTTATTACTTGATATATTACTAATCATAGCTATTTTTTTTCTGGGGAAGATGGAATCTCAGTGTGGTTTTAAACTGTATTTCTCAAATGGCCAGCAATGTTGAACATTTCTTCATGTATTTATTCATCACTATACTTCTCATATTTATTCACTTTACTTACTCATTTTCTGAATAAGTCTTTTATTTGGGGGTATCTAATTTTTTTTAGTTCTTTATAGATTCTAAATATTAGTCCTCTGAGGAATAACTAGCAAAATTTTTTTTCAGTTGTGTAGGCTGTCTCTTCACTCTGTTGGCTGCTTCTTTTGTGGTGCAGCAGCTCTTTAATTTGGCATGAGTGTACTTGTTGACTTTTGGTACTATTTATTGTGCAACTGAGGTTCAAAAGGAAGTGTTTCTGTTTTAACATTTAGATCTTTGATCTATTTTCATTCGAACTTAGTAATGGTGAGAGATACCAGTGGATTCACTCTTATACATGTGGATGGCCAGTTTTCCCAGAACAATTTATTAAAGAAGGTATCTTTCCTCCATTGAATGTTTTTGGCTCCTTTGTCAAAGATTAAATAGTGGAAGTACCTGGGATTGTTTCTGCGCCCTATACTCTGTTCCACTGATCCACTTGTCAGTTTCTGTGCCAGTACCATGTTGTTTCACCAGAGTTGTAATATAACTTGAAATTTGGGATTTTGAGGTCTTTTGCTTTGCTCTTGTTTGCCCAGGATTGCTTTTACTATTCTGATTCCATGTGAATTTTGGAAGAGTTTATCCAGTTCTGGAAAGAATGGTGTTGGTATTTTGATTTGGGTTATTTGGAAGTCCAACTATTTGATGAACTGATGAATAGCTGAACTGTAGTCTGGAATGACCTTAACAATTTAATTCCTCACTACCTATAAGTTTGATATTTTAAACAATGTGTGGTATTTCTTAATACAGGCTACTTAAAAGAAAGCAAATGATTTAAAAAAAAAAAGGAAGTAAATGTTAATTACAGAAAAGTTAAATATACTGCCTAAGGTTATACAGCTAGCCAGTGGTGAAACAGATGATTTTTTTCCTCTATATAGCCAGCCAATAGTGTAGTGCTCCTTCTACTACTGAAAGAGGATTCACACAATCTCAAGGTCAATGATCCACATATGAAGGAAAAATCAGAGAACAGAAGACACATAAAATTGTAAGAATTTATAAAAATGAATAGAGGACTATCAAGAATATAAAACTCAAAAAAATTACATCCAGCAAAATAAAATAGCCAATCAGAAAATGGGCAAGTGAGGAAGTAAAAATGGCCAATAAATACACAAAAAAATGCTCATAGTCACTGGTCATTAGAAAAATGTAAATTAAACTCACACTAAAATACCTCCTTACCTTAGAAAGAACATCTGTCATTAAAAAAAAAAATCTAATAATAACAAATGCTGGTGTGGATATGGGGAAAAAGAAACTACTACAAACAGGGTCTGCAAGATAGCTCAGTGGATTAAGCGCCTGCTTAGGCAAGCACGGGGACCAGGGTTCATGCCTGGCACCACATACAGGACTGCCTCGGGGCTCCCTGAGCCAGCCACCATGTCCAGGCATGGTGGCGCATATCTATAACCCTAGTGCCAGGGAGACTGAAACAGGAGGATCACTGCAAGTATGAGCTGCATAGAGAAACTTTGTACCAAATACATTACAAAAAAGAAAGAAAATGAAAAAGAAAAGTAATTCTACTACATTGCTGGTGGGAATGGAAGTTTAGGATGGACATTATAAAAATCAGTATGAAGATTAAAGTAGAAATTTCTTTCAACCCAGCTATACTGCTCCTGGAAATCTTCCCAAAAGAGTTAAAATCATCATGTTACAGAGATACATGCATAGCCATGTTTATAATAACTAGATCTTGGAAGCAGTATATGTGTCCATCAATGGATAAGGAAAATGTATTTATACACAATGGAGCATTATGCGATCATAAAGAAGGATAAACTTGAGGCTTTCATACAAAAATGGATGAAACTTGAGAACATAATATTAAGTAAAATAAGTCAGATGCACAAGCTCAAATATCACCTAGTTTCTCTTACACGAGAAACACACACACACACACACACACACACACACACACACACAGAGTCCACCAAATATATATATACTACAGCAATGACTACCACTTTGAGTATCTCTTGTAATTGTAGAGGCCAAAAGTAACTTGTATAAATCTCATGATATCTTGATAAATTTCGTACTAAAATATTTACATATGTTGACCTCATGCTTGCCAGGCAGGTGTTTGTGCTGTTGAGCTATATCCCTAGCCCCCTACATAAGTTTCTCTCTCTCTTTTTTTTAGTGTATTTAGTACAGGTTCTACAGGATCTCACTACACAGATCAGACTCAGTGATTCTCCTGTTTTCAGCCTCCCAACCACCGGGATTACAGGCATGCACCACAACGCCCAGTCTCAGTCAACATCTCAGCATGCAGGGCTGGCATGGCACGCCAGGGATCAAACCCTGGTTCCTGTGTCTGCCTAAGCAGGCGCTTTAGTCCACTGAACTATCTGGCCAGCCCCAGTTTTTCTTTTCTTGACCTATACCTTTTAGGGGTAAGACTTTATATAAACACACACATACACACACACACACACACACACACACACACAGCAATAAAAATACAGAATAATGAGAAATTAAAATATTTTCTTAATTACATATTTTTTAAATCAAAATTCATATATGCTAATTTATTTCATTTATGCTAACAGTTTATCTTAGTTCATTGAAAAGCAAGTCTGCTTTATTTCTTTTTTGTTAGAATCTTTTTGGTTTATATCTTGTACTGAATAACTACTTTGAAGATAATGATACACAGTGCAACTATTTTTTTTTTTTTTTTTTTTTTTTTTTTAGTGGAACCAGGGATTGAACTCAGGTCCTTGCGCTTGCCAGGGAAGCACTTATTCTACTGAGCCATCTCCCCTGCCCTGTTATCTCATTATTTGGTTCTAAATTTTGCTTTATTTTTTCATAAAATAGAAAGACAAAAATATGTAGAAATAGATAGGAACTCTGTCCAAGAAAGACAAATCCACAATACATTCAAATGACTTTACAGAAGTAAGATTATAGCAGGATCTATAAGTAGGTATTGTATTAAGGCAAAGAAAAGTTAGTACAAGTTTAGAAAATACAAGTTTTTTTTAAATATTGTTTTCCAGGGCCAGGGAGATAGCTCAGCAGCATAAGCACCTGCCTGGCAAGTGCAAGGTCCCTTGTTTGATCCCCAGTACCACCAAAAACAAACAAAATATATTGTTTTCCAACAAAAATACAATAATTATTGTAAAAAAAATACACTTTCCTTTGTTGATAACTCAGTAAACATAGACATAAGTGTATGAAACAACTGTCTATACAAAAATAGTAAGAGCTTCATGGATGAAAAACATCTTAAACCTACAACAATTTTTACATTGATTGTAATGAAAAACAAAGCATGAATCTTTAAAAAAAAAAAAAAGAGCAATGAAGAAACTAATGGATTGAGTATTAGATGTGGTTAAAGAACTATCGCTATTTGGAGTATGTTCATGGCACTACAGTTTTGGAGGGTTTGCGGGTTTTTTTGTTTCTTTTTGTTTTTGTTTTTGTTTGCAGAACTGGGGATTGAACTCAGGACCTTGCACTTGCCAGGTAGGCACTTATTCTACTGAGCTATCTCCCCAACCTATAGTTATTTATAAAAGTTCCACAATTCAGTCATGCTAATACATCCAAGTTATTCATTTTTTATCTGGCTTAAATGTGGCCAATACCACTTATTTTTCACTGAAAATAGAACAACCAAATCATTATCCAAATTGGGGATCTTTATGCTGCTGTTTTTTTCCTTTAAGATTTCCTAATTTAATATCTAGTTATAAGATTCAGTTTTTCTGATATGTTTTGAATGATACTATGTTCTCTAAGAGATAAAAGTCAAAATCGTCTAAACATATTCATCAATAATGAAGACATCACATGCTTATATTTGGTAATATAAACAACTAATTTGAATACACTATACAATATAACAACTATTGCTGAATTCCTAATATTTTCTTTAGTGAAATTCTATATTGTTTCTATTTTTTTTTACTATTTTGTAATCTCTTTAAAAAATAATGACACAAACATGTTGAGACTAATAATACAGCTCAGTGGACTAAAGCAACTGCTTAGGCAGAGCACATGGCCAGGGTTTGATCCCCAGCCTGCCGTGCCAGCCCTGCTGAGGGCACACTGAGACAGCAATTGAGACTGGGCGTGGTGGCGCATACCTGTAATCCCAGGGCTTGGGAGGCTGAAAACAGGAGAATCACTATGAGTCTAATCTGTATAATGAAACCCTGTAGACCCTATACTAAATACAAAAAGAAAAAAAAAAGGAAAACCTAGATTTAAAAAGAAAATTTACTTATGTTTATCAGGTTAAATTGTAAGTGGGGTATAAAAACTTTCAATTATTTACCAGAAAAGATTCAGAATATTTAGTGAATGATAAGTTAAAGATTAACATTGGATTCATCCCCCAAAAGCCCACTGTTCAGTGCTGTCTTGTTTATGGATATCCTAATCAGGGCGTTGCTTGTATTTATCCATTTGAATTGTGAAAATGCACCACTACACTTATGTTCATTTTTCTTTGTATGTATTATACATCAACAAAAATACTTTTAATATTTCTTTTATATTTATATAATAATTCATAAGTGCTTCTGTCTATAAGCAATTCAGTTCTCAAGCAAAAGTATTCTACAAAATTTTGCTCCCATTCTCAAACTACAAATCGGGTGGCAAACACAACTTAGCCATCTTTCCCACACAAACAGAAATATGGCCATCCTCCTCAAAAGTCATAAAACAAATTAAGTTCATGAACTGAGGTACCACTGTATATTGAAATATTACAGAACTGATGGACCATGGTAGTGGGTGAGAGAAAGATAAAATGAGGTAGGAAATAACTGAAACTATCAGGATGTTGAAATTGTTGGAGTTATATGATGGGTTTATAGAGGGTCATAATTCATATTTTAAAACTACAATAATAAAACTGCTAAAAGGATAACATGATTGCTGCTGCAACTGTGCTCACATGGGAATAAAAACAAGGGAAACTATTATCTGGGCGACCATGGAAAACAGCCACAATTAAAAAAGGAAATCCATTTCGGCCGGAACCACCATCTTCCAGTAATTTGCCAAAATGACTAACACAAAAGGCAAGAGAAGGGGAACCCGGTATATGTTTTCCAGGCCTTTCAGAAAACATGGGGTTGTACCTTTGGCCACATACATGTGAATCTACAAAAAGGGTGATATAGACATCAAGGGAATGGGTACTGTACAAAAAGGAATGCCTCACAAATGTTACCATGGCAAAATGGGAAGAGCCTACAATGTTACCCAGCATGTTGTTGGCATTATTTTAAACAAGCAAATTAAGGGCAAGATACCTGCCAAGAGGATTAATGTGCATATTGAGCATATTAAACACTCAAAAAGTCGTGATAGCTTCCTGAAACATGTCAAGGAACATGATCAGAAAAAGAAGAAAGCCAAAAAGAACAGTACCTGGGCTCAACTGAAGCGTCAGCCTGTCCCTCCCAGAGAAGCACACTTTGTGAGGACCAATGGAAAGGAACCTGAGTTGTTGGAACCTATTCCCTATTAATTCATGGCATAAACTGGGGGTGTTGCTCTGCTATTCAGTACCTCATTGGCAGCGTAAGTATTCTAGGTCCTATGTAAAAATAAAATCACTCTGTGTTGTAAGGGTGGTTTCCTTAGTTGAACAGGTATGTGGTGCCTTCCTACCTCAGAAATATTTACAGCAGATTTTCACTGTACCTAGTAATTGTATCTAGTCTTTACTCTTCAGTATTTTCTTCCTGAAAGATATTGCTGAGGTACTGTGCAGGTGTATACCAAAAAATTCAAATATTTATAAAATATTTATATTGGCTTGAATATCCTGTAAGTCATCATGGGGAAAAGATGTATCAAAATAAATGGAAGTCATTTCAGAAATAAACTTAAGTCCATTTCAGTTAAACAAAGTGTTCAAAGCAAAAAAAAAAAAAAAAAGGAGGGGGAAATTAAGGGCCTGCCAGATAGCTCAGCAGATCAAAGCACCTGCTTAGGCAGAGCACAGCAGCCAGCGTTCAATTCCTGGCATGCTGGGCTGGGCCCCACCTGCAGGGTGTGCTGAGACTGCTATTGAGACTGGGTGTGATGGCATATGCCTGTAATCCCAGCACTTGGGAGGCTGAAAAAAAGGAGAATCACTGCAAGTCCAATCTGTGTAGAAAGACCCTGTAGATCCTGTACTAAATACATAATAAATAGATAAATTTAATTTTAAAAAGAAAAGAAAGGAAATTAATGAGAAAACTACAGCCGCAACATTCATACCCTACCTGTGAAGGGAGAGGGGGAAGCAAGGCTTTCTTAATGGTTGGCAGAATAACTTTCACATCTATTATTTGGAAAACAAACAAAAAAGTTAACCTACACAAGCAAAAGTTAAGAGACTCTATTAACTATATGTGTGTGTTATGATAGATGCAATGATCCAGCTATTAACTGCCATAAAAAGGACATTAGGTAGTATGTACTCTGAAAGTGACTATATCTACCCTACTCTCCTCCCCAAGAACACTACACCCAGTGCCCAGTCAGAGAGGGAACAATGCTAGTCAGTTTCTCAGTACAAACTCTGAGTTCAGAAAGCCCCCACCCCAAGGCTTGAGAATGATTCAAACCAAAACTTATTTTCAGTGCTTCTCCTATTCATCCTAAGGCTCCAAGGAAATAACTCATCTCACATAAGGGTAAGGAATCTACAAGAGAGGTATGCCCCAATAATTAGTCACAATGCACTCTACAAAATGTGCTTGGGCAAAATCTTGCCATAATAATTATTCTTTAAAATGATCCCCAAAAAATGATCCAAGAAATCTTAGTTATGAGGTTATTTGCTTATAGAAGGGGTTAAAAAGCATTCTGCCCTTAAAGAAAAAGATTCAAAGCTATAAGAAAAGGGAGATCAGGCATTCCTGATCTCTCTATTCTGTGGACTTCATAACTCACTAATACATATAATGACTATCATCTGCACTGGAATCTTTCAGTTTAGGAACATAATTTTTTTTTTTTTTTTGTGGAACTGGTGATTGAACTCAGGCCCTCGCACTTGCCAGGGAAGCGCTTATTCCACTGAGCCATCTCCCTGGCCCCTAGGAACATAATTTTAACGATGCATCTACTTTACCCAAATTTCAATAGAGTAAAAATATTTTCATGCTCCAAAATACTTCTTATAAAAGAATCTTATTGGTAACAACAAATATATATATA
>NW_004524613.1:12330764-12365086 GCF_000260255.1 Octodon degus
TTTTATTTTTGCGGAACCAGTGATTGAATTCAGGACCTTGCATTTGCCAGGGAAGTGCTTATTCCACTGAGCCATGTCCCTGGCCCATAACCAACATTTTTTTAAAAAACTATAGTTTTTTTGGGCAACTTTCTGGCATATGAAAGTACACCAGATTAGTCACTCAAAAAAACATAGACATAAACATTGCATCAAGGGTCCAAATGACAAGCAATTTGAAAAGACAGCAAATATGGTGAATAACAGCTGGTCTGCCTGGAATGAACAGTCTCAACTGAATGTGAACAGAGAGGTACACAACTACTTAAAAACTGATTAAACAGAACCACTCTTTTCTTTATTTACCCACTGAGACAGGAGATGAAGATTTGTGCAGGGGATCAAGGGCCTGCAGCAGACCACAGCTAGTGATGGCTCTGATGAGTACAGCACAGTAGCTCACACACTAAAGAATTTGCATTCATGAACTTACCCCAAAACTACTCTACTAACTCAAAGTATGATCTGGAAGTCCTGCAACGTCAACATAACCTTACAGAGAATTTAGAAAGGTGGCACCCAGACATAATGAATTAAAATCTACACTGTAACTAAATTTCCACATTACTCAGTAGGCATACTCCAGTAGGCATACTGCAGTCTGAAAAGCATGGTGAAAAGTATGGTGCTAGGAGATAACTTCATGTGACAGGAGGTTTTTCCAAATGCTTGTCCTTGGACCTCTCCTCTTCTTCACTTTTATTCATGACCTACAAGACAATACTAAAGAGCCTTCACTAAATCTCATGGACCACTAATCTGAAATGAAAAAGCCACACAAGCACCTCCTAGAAGAGACTAGGTTTGGTAGATCATGCAAAAATATATAAGCAACCAGAGATTTTCTAGAGAAAAAGAAAATTAATGTTCACTTTTGTAATCACTACAAGTTAGACCACTTCTGAAGAAAAGCCTATAAATCTGGCCACACATTTTAACTGTGACTGACAGAAAACTGTGGACACAAGAAATGGGGAAAGATAAAAAGAAGAAACAGGACCAAGAGACTATCATGAGCGATAGCTGAACTGGAGGATCTTAAACTTGAATGAGGGACTAAGTGGACAGAGAGTAGTACTGCTCATACGTTTGAAGAACCATCCCAATATATTTACACCACAAATGTATTTTCTAGTGTTTCTATGTGCCAGGTAGTATATCTGAAGGTAAAGATTCAGCGAGTATAAACTGGAACTCCTCTTTGATATTCTAACATTTCCTGCCTAGTGGAAGCAACTTGTCTGTTATTCCAGACAAGTGAATGTGCACAGAGAGGTACACAAGGCCGATGAAAGGCAACTGGAAAGTTACAGGCTCTTTACAAGAAAGTTCCTTCTGACAACAGAGCTATAGCTTTGTACAAGAGTGAACAGACAGGAGTGATGGGCTTCTGGGGATTGAAAAGAATGGATTAGGGAGAAGGTGACTATCTCTCAGGGAGTAGCCCAGGGAACTAACAGGCCAATGTTAATATTACAAGATTAAAAGATAATTGGGGCCAATATAATTAATCTAACACAAGATTCACATACAATTATGCTGCATTTAATTTAGCTCAGAATAAATTTCTAAAAACCTACATACAACTTAGGGTTGGTTATGTTATGGTTTGTGTCTCATTGTCTCCCCAAAGCCTCATGCAGTCATGTTGTGGCCTTCCAGAGTTTGTGGTTAATTTATGATCCAATGCTGGGATTATTGGTGAGAGTGCTTCTGGGATTACGGGAGTGAGTGCTACACTGCCCTGGGAAAGATAGCTTGAATACAATATACGGAAGGGAGAGAGGCTTGCTCATGGCAGCTGCTGCCACTGCTCCTCCCTTTTTGCTCTTACTGTTTTGCCGTCTTCCACCACCATGAACTGCTGCCTTCTGCTATGTGCAACTCTGCCTTGGAGCCAGCAGTGGACTCAGGACTGAAACCTCCACAAATTATGAGCTAAATAAACCTCTTCTTCCTTAATTTTGGATGTCAAGTATTTTGTCTCAGCAACAAGGGGAAAATAACCAAGAAAGGTTATGAGCTAAATTTGTATGTAAATGATGTCTAACTTTTTTTAGTAAAATTTTTGTTTTGTTTTGTTCTAAGACAAGGTCTCCTTACATCATTCAGGCTGGCCTTGAAAACACTATGCAGGGGCCAGGGAGATAGCTCAGTAGAATAAGTGCTTGCCTGGCAAGCACAGGGTCCTAAGTTCAATCCCCAGTACCCCCCCCCCCCAAAAAAAAGGAAAAGAAAACACTATATAACCCAGGCTGTCCTCAAGCTCAGGTGCCTTAGCCTTTCAAGTACTAGGATTACAGGGGTGCACCGCCATATCTGGCTCTAGTAAAAGTTTTTAAAACCTAAGACTTAATAAAAGTCCACATTAACATTTAAAAGACAACTCTGCCTAATGACTCATTTGAGTTGTAATCTTCCTTCTGCCAGCTACTCTAAACTACGGTATTTCATCATCCCACTCCTAAAATTATCCTAAAGAAATGACAATTCCTTTTCCATTTCCAGAAAGAATAAAAGGGCAAATGGTAGAGGATCTAGATATTTAAAAATGTGAATGAATACTATTAAAAAAATACATAAACCACTTGATGTCCAACAAAAAAAATCAATCCTTTTCATGGACCAACACAAGATATAAATAATAAAAAATAATACTCAACAAGTAAAAAAGTTTAAGGTAAAATGAACTATTATAAATAATTTTGTAGGTTTCATAGCAACAAGGAAAAAATACAATTTAAGTTTAAAAAATATTGTACAGGGCTGGCCAGATAGATCAGCAGACTAAAGCACCTGCTTAGGCAAACACAGGGACCAGGGTTCAATCCCCAGCACCACAAGCCTTGCCAGCCCCACCCCTGTGTTGTACTGAGATACGAGATTGTGACTGGGCAAGGTGGCGCGCACCTGTAATACCAGTGCTTGGGAGGCCGAAAACAGGCAGATCATTACAAGTCTGATCTACATAGTGAGACCCTGTACTAAATACGTAGTTAGACTCTGTACTAAATACATTTTTTTAAAAAAATTGTGTACAAATCAAGCATATGAACAAAAACTATGAAAAAAATGTCCAAGTTTAGTTTCTAGTATGTTATAATTCTTCATCCAAAATTTCTACTTCCCTGTTGACTATTCAACAAGTACTTTTCTAATGAGCATAGCAGACACCAAAATAATCAATTCATTAAAGAATCTGTACATCAACAAGAAATGAAATAGCAAAGGGGACACAGTTTGATTTTTCATCTTCAATTGGTTATCTGTTCTTTATAAAGCTCCTTAAGTTCATAAACTCCAAAAGTAAAGATGATGATACTCATGCTATGAAAAGTACTTAACATTTGTGGAAAGTCAAAGGATTGTGTGCAGCAGCTGCCCATAAACTTTGGGGAAAAACAAAAGTAAATTTCTAGAGTCTATTTTGTTTTTCACCTTATTTGCCCTCACTTAACATCACTCATGCCAAGCTGAGTTTTTTTCCTTTACTTTTCCCTTCTCAAATTCATAGATGTGAAGAAAAAAAACCCAGCTCTGTCTCCCAGGAATGCCATGAAATGTAGCTTTTGGGAATGAGTTACAAAGAAAGATATGAGGAATATCCAACTACTATCTATCACCAGAGATCTGCTAGGACTGAGTTGACTAAGGGCCAACAGATTTGGGTTAAAATTCTCTATACTCTTAACATGGTAATGACACAAGAAAGTCCTTAGCACACATTCATGCTCAAAAACTGTTTGCCTCAGCCGGCCAGAGCACCGGCAGATTAAAGTGCTTGCTTAAGCAGACGCAGGGGCCGGGGTTTGATCCCCAATGTAGTGTGCTGGCCCCGCCCCTGGGGCAGGCTGAGAGGGGGATAGAGACTGGGTGTGGTGGCACAGGCCTGTAATCCCAGCACCTGGGGGGCTGAAAACAGGAGAATCACTGCAAGTCTGATTTGTGTAGTGACACTCTGTAAACCCTGTACTGTACCTAAATACAAATAAGTAAAAATAAAATGTTTGTCTCATCCCTTTATTCCACCTTCCTCTAAACACACAGATACAAATTCTGCTCATTATGAAATTGCATAGCTCTTGCATTACTCTACACAGACAACAAATACACTGAGAGGGAAATTATAGAAACAATACCTTTTACAATAACACCAAGGAAAATGAAATATCTTGGAATTAATCTAACTAAAGAAGTCAAAGATCTTTTCAAGGTAAATTACAGTACTCTTAAAAAAGAGATCGTAGAAGATTTCAGAAAATGGAAAGATATTTCATGCTCCTGGACAGGAAGAACAAACATTGTGAAAATGGCCATACTCCCAAAATTGCTGTACAGATTTAATGCAATCCCTATAAGACTACCACCAACATACCTCACAAAGGTTGAGAAATCATTCCTAAAATTTATCTTGAACCAGAAAAGACCTAGAATAGCAAAGCCAATACTGGGCAATATAGACAAGGCAGGAGGCATTACAATTCCTGACTTGAAATTATACTACAAGGCTACTGTGATAAAATCAGCATGGTACTGGCAACAAAATAGATCTGAGGATCAATGGAATAGATTAGAAGATGCTGAAGACCCTACGAACACACTCAGCCCCTTATCTTTGACAAAGGGGCCAAACATACTCACTGGAAAAAAGATAGCTTCTTCAACACATGGTGCTGGAAAAACTGGCTCTCTACATGCCGAAAACTACAACTTGTCCCAGTTCTATCACCATGCACTGAACTAAAGTCAAAATGGATTAAAGATCTAAACATTAAAGCAGAGACACTAAATCTCCTGCAAGAGAAAGTAGGAGGAACTCTTGAAGACATAGGGGTAGGCGAAGACTTCATGAACAGAAATCAAATCACACGGGAAACAGTTGAAAGAATTAACAACTGGGACCTGTTCTTACTGACAAGTTTTTTCACGTCAAAAGAAATTACAACAAAGTGAAAAGGCAGCCTACAAATTTGGAAAAAATCATGACAAATAAGTACTCAGATAAAGGTCTGCTCTCTAGAATTTATAAAGAACTAAAAAACACTAGGGCACCAAAATTTAAAGACCCAACCCAGAAATGGGCATCTGAGATGAACACACACTTCTCAGAGGATGAAATTAAAAAAGCAAATAAATATATGAAAAAAGGCTCCATATCATTAGCCATCCATGAAATGCAAATTAAAACAACATTGAGATATCATCTCACCCCAGAAAGAATGGCTATCATAAACAAATCACCCAACAACAAATGTTGGAAAGGCTGTGTGGAAAAAGGAACCCTTCTCCACTGCTGGTGGGAATGTAGACTGGTGCAACCATTATAGAAATCAGTGTGGAGACTCCTTAGAAAAGTTGGACTAGAAATCACATTTAAACCAGCTATTCCTCTACTGGGAAGTTTCCTGGAGGATCTGAAAACATCATATCATAGGGATATATGTGTGCCTATGCTTATAGCAGCATAATTTGTGACAGCCAAATCTTGGAAACAACCAAGATACCCATCACCTGAGGAATGGTTGAAAAAGATGTGGTATTTTTACACAATGGAGTATTAATCAGCTATTAAGAATGATAAATTCGAAGGCTTTATATCGAAGTGTATGCCACTTGAACACATACTCATAAGTGAAATAAACCAGACACACATCTGTAAATATCGTATAGTTTCCCTAGTATAAGAACTCAAAAGAAGAAATACAAATAGAAACGTATAATACAAGTAAAAGGAAAGCAGGATCTCGAGGACTAACTAATCAAGAGAGGGAAAGAAGAAGAGCTAGGAAACATGAATATGTCACGCCAAACAGTTGTATGTAGAAGATGGGCAAGGCAATGATTCTGATAATCTTCAGAAGATTTTTGAATCTAGCAGTTAATTGGAAAGATTCTCACCATGACTAACTATATATACTGATACCTGTGAACTAAGCAACTGCACTGAAGATGGTAATCTGTAATAGTAGTTTCATGCTTGGAGTGCCTTTCATTCTGGTCTACTGAATATGGGCTGCTTGTCATGACATGCCAGTTGTTGCTGTGCTGTCTCTTGGGTAGATGCTTGTTCAAAAAGAAGGGGATAGTGAATGAAGGCCAAGAGATAGGAAAAGGAATATTGTGGG
This sequence comes from Octodon degus, assembly GCF_000260255.1. Taxonomy (NCBI): domain Eukaryota; kingdom Metazoa; phylum Chordata; class Mammalia; order Rodentia; family Octodontidae; genus Octodon; species Octodon degus. The sequence continues at coordinate 12,336,929 of NW_004524613.1, forward strand.
ACTGTCCTGCTTCAAGGTTGTATATGGTGAGATTTTTGGACTTATGTGTAAACATAAGAAGTATATAACTCTTTATGCCTATTTTTAAAATATATTCTAATTTTTAAATGTTTTTTCATCATATTCTATAAGGACTTAAATTAAAGTTCAACATATCAATACTTGATGAAAAATACCTGCTCCATGTTATGCCTAAGATGTTTGATATGCAGACAAATAGTGAGGTTAAGCTTAACAGCCTAGGTTGTATGGTAATAGCAATAAGCTTGTCTCCTGGATGGTTAACAACCTAAGTTTGCAGACCAAAATTAGAGAAAAAGGAGGGCCGCAAGGAAAGTCAACATTTTGGCCCTAGCCTTCCAAGGTCAAGTAAGACTCAGGACATATGAGAACTTGTACTGTAACGTCATATAACTCAATAGTGTTCCAAATTTTCTGATCAAGGAGATTATGGGGCCAAAGAGGAAAGTGATCAATGAGGTAGAGTGTGCCTAAGGAAAATCACACGGAGAGAAAACATTCTCTCAGGCTTTCACAGAGAGCACACTGGCCAAGCAATGGCCGTGACTCATCCACATGGCTGACACTGACAAAGGATCTACAATCTGAGGTACAGGATCTCAGGATAAGTCCTGAAGGGATTTCACTGATCTTATCAGACCCAAAAGCTACAACTCTTGTTGCATAGGTCCTGCTTTACCTTGGTCTTAACCATCCAGAAGAAAAGTATAAAAACGAAGTATAAGAAGTAAAGCCATGGTGTTATGTTGAGCTGTAGGGGACTCAGGTCAACAATTTCTGACATTGCCAGTGAAGTGGAAGACCCAATACTATTGTGGACTACTGAACTCTTTTAGAATATTTTGCTGAGTTTACACATCTATAATATTTAAATGATGGAACTTAATAAAAAAGGGTATACAGATGAATGTCCATTTTGTATCTGTGTATTCAAAGTGGTTAGGATAGATATATAGTTACATTCTCTTAATGAATAGAGGGATTTGTTCTAATGGTGTTTGTAAATAGGATATCAAGTCCGCATCTTGTACAGCAATTAACCACTAGGAAGAATGTATGCAATGTGTTAATTATTGAAACTGTCCTACCAATTTGATTTAAAACTGTCTCATTGCTATTTGTCTCTCAATAAAATTATGGAAAAAAAAAGAAAGAAATTGCATATCTCTCAAGCCTAACACTTTCTGGATGCACGCTCCACATTTCTTTACCCTATTCTCTGCCCCAGCAGTCTGTTAGGGGTTTTTTAACAGGCCCTTGTGCCCTTTGACCTCTGATTGGACTAATCAATCCTAAGGCCCAGAAAGAGATCAAATGAAAGAAACAAGGGATGAAGAAAAAGGTATGGTTAGAGAATTCACTCCACTTACTCTGGTTGCATCAGTTTCCTCTCAAGGTAGCCTCTGCCAAATGATAATCTTTTCTGGTTTCTGACACTTCTTTTGTCAACATCCCTTTAGAGCTAGGGATGGTAGCAGCTCTGATTCCTGCATTACTCTTCATGGTTTCTTGTACATCTGACCCACATCTCGTTAAGTCTTTTGTAATTATCCCAAACTGAGAATATTACCTTTTCCTATTGGTACTCTTAATTAGAGCTTAATTAGCTCTCTCTATAGCACTCTAGAATCATTTACATCTTGAGTCATCATGGAGAGAACAGGCAATGGTGAGGCAGTTTAACTTTAACTAAAATATCACCTCTCAGTCTGAGATGATGTGCCAGCAAGATATGATGACCCTAAGACACTAACTCCTAACAGTAGCCTATGTTTCCCTAACAGGATGGAAGGAGTCCCAAAGCTGAGCCACTCTCCTCAGACACAGGGGAATATCAATTTCTAAAACCTTCATACTCTGTGAGTTGAACCACCTCCATACTTTAAATCTTAAATCTAATCTCAGTCAATAATTCCCAGCTTTCTTTTAAATTAATAATGGAATGACATACACAATCTCTTAGGAACTGGGGAAGGGAAACACAGCAAATGTCCCCTCCTCCCACTGTGCCACTGTTCCACTGTTTCAAATGAGTGAGAAACTGCACAAAAGCAACTCTCCAAGCAAGAGGGATATTTTAACTGCTGGTTGAGTGGGAAATGATATAGAGTAACCAACCTCCAATACAGTTTTCTCCTTATCCCAACTCACCGAAGAAGTAAGGAAACAGAGGCCCATAGAGGTTAAGTGTGAAGAAAAAGCTAGAACTAAGCATAGGGCACCTATCTACTAGCTCAATTTTAACTACATCACATTATCTCCCACTATGCTCAAAGTTTCCTAAAGGAAAGGCATAAAAAAAAGTGTAGTGAGTTGGGGATATAGCTCAGAGGCTTAACTGCCTTCCTGGAAAGCTCAAGGTTCTAAGTTTGATCTCCAGTACTACCAAAAAAAAATGTTAAAAAATGCAGTTTAGCCTATCCTATCATTTTTACTGGCTTAAACTAATGAGGTCAGGAGTTGTCCTAGTCATCCCAAGACTGAATAAATGACAGAGGCATAACATGTTCCCACCACCTACAACCACTGGTGGTACATGCATGACTAGCCCATATGGTCCGTTGTACCACTGGTGGTAGAAGTGGTACTGTCATGCATGTTCCACTGGTGAATCAAGCCTCCTGGTAGCATATTAATCTCATTTTACTAGATCTAAAGAAGCAAAGTAGGCCCATATTAAGAGCTCATACTCTGTGAAACATAGAGCAAGTCCCAAACTTTCTAGGCTTCCATTTCTTCCTCATTAAAATGAAGTCAATTAAATTACTATTAATAATATATGAGGCCAATTAAATTACTATTAATGATATATTATTAAAACAAGGTTGTTGTCTGACACTAAGTGATGTGTGTAGAGTCTTCTGTATAGTGATTGACATGCTGTGAGGGGCGAAAACTAGTTCTTGTTATCAGACCCACTGAAGATGCTTAAGTCTCCTCTAGATGGAAATCAAATTCTATGGCTTTATTGGAAGTTTATTGTACTTCATGGACTTAGAAACCTTTTGTTTTCTTTTTCAAGGAAGAATATAACGTCATTACCAAATGTAACAAAATAAAACAGGAAAAATAACCTAATAAAACCACTAAGATAAAAGTATTGGGCCAAGGAGATAGCTCAGTAGGATAAGCACTTGCGTGGCAAGCGCAAGGGCCTGAGTTCAATCCCCAGTACTGCAAAAATAAAAATAAAAAATAAAAAGTATTGCCTTAAGAGCTAGGCATGACAAAATGTGAAATGGAAAAATGGGAATCCCTATGGGGCCAAAACCCCAAACCAACTATAAAACCTTTAATGAAAGTACAAAAGAAAAAAAACCTGTCCATTCTGCAAAGTGGAGACAGGAGGATCTCAGATACAAGCCCAGCCTGGGCAACTAGCATCTTAACAAGACTTGATTTGAATTTTTTAAGAATGGGGGAGAAGCACCTAGGGATATAGTTCAGTACAAAGGCCCTGCATTCAATCCCTAGTAACATGCACACATGCATATATATGGACATTTGAAAATGTACACTCAATGGGAAGTTCTGTAAGAGTTTCAGTCAAGAAGGGATTAAGTTACACAGGGATTAAACCACCAGCTTAAATATAATAGCTTCATAGATATATATATATCTTGGAGTGATCCATTAAGACCATAATTAAAATAAAGTTACATCTGAAGAAACTGTGCATCCATAGTCTAAAGAGAAGTACTTGGAGATGAAAGGGGGGATGAGAGCTTTAAGTATCTGAAGGGTTGTATATGTAGTATATAGTGTGAAAGATTGTGCTAAATCTAGTGAGTCAAAGGTCATAAAACAGATTAGGGTTTCCTGTGAAGAAGAATATTAGTGAGCTAACGAAGAGATCTACCAAATCAGAAAAGGAGTTGGCATCTTACCAGTGAGCATAGTGGAAAACTCTACAGTCACCTTTCTATATGATAGTCCAAAATCCTAACAGACATCCAGTTCGGACACCAGTAACAATGTATGTAGGAATCAACAAAATGTGGCACATATGTGCAAACTTTTCTCACAAAACTTTAATATGAGGGCTCAAGTTTGATGTGTTACATATATAAAGTCTTATTCCATTTGAGAGGTATTCTAGTTAAAATTAACAACTACATATTGTTTTGGTCATAAAAATAATCAGCCCAACATTAAAAATGTACAAGTAGAATCTGTTACATTATTTTGAGTAATGGTGCTAAGAATTTCACATAGTCATAGGCAATATTGCTTTTTGCCCTTCAGAACTCAGAAAACTAAATACAAAAAAAATCAGGAAAGTTCTAAAAAAAAATCACAGTCACCATAAGTCAATATTTTATTTTCTTTGTTCTACTTGCCAAAAGAGAATGGGTTTGGATCTGAAAGATAAAAAAGAAAAGATTTAAAAGAGGAAAAAGGGGGCCTGGCCCTAGCTCAGTCCTTTAAGTGGTTGCTTCCACAAAGCTGTCAGCCTCAGGTTCCTGGAGTTCGAACCTTACAACTCTCCCGCTGGCCAAAAGCGCCCTGAAGGCATTCGAGGAAGAAAAAAAAATAAAAATAAAAAAAAAAAAGAGGAAAAAGACATTTGAAAGACAATCATGTGAGTTTAGTGACATTAATCACCTCAAACTTTGCTAAAATACAAATGTGCAGGTTGTGTACAGTATACTGTGCTGTCTCTACCCATCTCTTTTGTCCTCTACCACAATAAGCTAGTTAGCAGGAGGAAAGGATATAAAGGCAAATGGTCCTCTTTCATCCAGTCTATTTTCTGCTTTCCAGAGCTATCACAGTTCATCACAGAAGAACATTGGTGTTCAAAACCATGGAAGCAATTGTAAAGACAAAACCAGAATTGTGAAATCACAAAATACAAGACACATGTAATGTACTTTGGAGCAGAGGTGAGGGAGTGGAGGTCCAAATTACCAGATGAAAAGCTCTTCTGAAGCAATTCATCTTAAATGATTTTTTTTTCATTTCAGAAGATAGACTATCACAGTTATCTTAAGAAAATTAATTTCTTCTCTTCAAAGAAGATATTATATCTAAATTCCAGACTTCAGACCCAATGAGATAAGTGTTCTGTTGAACGTCATTCAATCAGGTGTGCATACCTGCACTGTAAAAGTGTGGCTTTCACCTGAGCTGGACAAAACAATCTTTGTCCTAGATCATGAAGTATTTTGCTGTAACCCTATCCTTTAAGCACTATTAGCTACAGAGACAAATGAGTAAACAGGGCACTAAGTGCTATCATAGAACTCCAGAAGAAATAGAAAAGAAGTGGCGCCAGCCTCAGGATTAGGAAACACTTTCTGAAGGTGGGGGCACTGAGATAAAGTCAGAAAGGCAAATGGGTGTTGGCTTGATGGAGAAATAGAGAGTTCATTCTAAGCACAGGGACACAGAGGAAATCCAGGAGATCCAAGGTCAGAAGCCCAAAGACCACTATCAAATCAGCATTGGCCTGAGGACTTAGGGACAAGAAAAGAGCTACAGCATGAATGACCAAAGAAACAGAAGAGCTGAGGAAGAAAAAATTAAAAGTTAAAAAAATGTTTTTGAAACTGAGGAAAAGAATATCTTAAGGCTAGAAGAGCTCACAGTGTGAATGGATGCAAGTAAAGTCAGGCAAGAGAGGCCTGGATTTAGATAAATACAAAGGACCATTGTATCTGTTGCCCAAGACATTTCAAGAAAATGGCAATGACAGAGGTCAGAGCACAAAAGGCTGAAGTGCAGAGCATGATGAAGTAGACCATGGATAAAGCTACGCACAGGAAGCTTAGCTGAGAACAGGAACTGAGCTAACATGAAACACAAGATTAAATTTTATTCTACAGTCTGCTCTGAGCTATACTCTCAGCTCCTTCTGAATTCTTCCTTTGCCTCACCCACTACATTCAGTTTAAACCTCAGGCCTGCCCTTCACCTGTTCTTCATACAACACCCTATTGTGTTCACCTCAAACCAATTATTTCAGAATCCACGTTTTCCAATCTTCCAGGTGGTATATTTCCTGGATTTAACCATCAGGCACTTTGAAATTCAGATACCCAAGCCTTAGCTTGTTTTTCTGTACCCTATTGAAGTTGTGTGGCCTTTATCAAGGCCCTTCACCAATATTCTCATCTCAAAGATGAACACTGTCTGCCTCCACAGTTGTTACAAAGCTCACCTGGGATGGGGTATAAATACCCTAGTTCTCACCTACATTTCTCTTGACCTGAGGGCCTCTCTTTGACCTTTGCCATCAATCCCCTTCACCAGAAACCAGTCCTAGGCCTTTAGCTCTTCCCAATTCCTGTCCATTAAGGCAGAAGTGGCCTCTTCATTTTGTACTAAAGCTGCAGGGGTCCCTCCTCACTCTTTCTAAAGTTTCCCCCACCACTCTTTGCAAACAAACACAAGCACACCCAAATTTATCTCCTGTTCAGCCCTCTCTCTTTTCTCATCCTAAACATCTCTTCTTTGGCCTTATCCATGAGCTCCCATCCTAGGTTTGGTGCCTAAAGGCCTCCCAGATAATCAACTATTCTCAATCTGCTCCCCAATCCAGCTGGCTATCAAATGCTATCCCAGGGAAACCTTGGAAATCATGATTTGAAGACAGCACAGATCCACCCAGACTGGATCTCCTTCACCATGGCTGACTGGATTACAAAGGAACATGATTATTACTTGCTATTATTTAAAATAATAGATTAACATGTCTATTACTTTAAGCTACTTAAGCTTCCACAGGATTTGTCTATTATAGTAACTTTCTCTACATCATACCAGGACAGGGGGAAGATGATAATGGTAAAGAACAAAGCTGATATAAAAGCCTGTAATAACACTGACTCCATATATATCTTACTTATCCTCTTCAAGGTATTTTAAAGTATGTTTTCTCATTAAATACATGGCCATATCTTATGCCACAAATTCAAGAAGCAGTAACAACCCATCACAATTCTTTTCTATCCACTGTAATGTGGGACACTGAAATAGTCACTCCCAACAACACCTTTGCGGAACTAAATTCACTGGACAATTTTAAATGTTTCTGTTACTTTTTATGGTACTACCTCTCTAGAAATTCTCCTTTGCTTTTATTTCTATTACCCCATTCTCCTGATCTCTGTTGCTACTTTCTTGGTTTCCTCTGTTGACACATCTTTCTTCATCTCTCCCCTAATATTTGGGGTTCCCCTATATTCTACAGCTCCATCTTTAGACTTCTTCCGACCTTACATATCCTAGTTCTTCTGTTTAAAATCATCCACAAACTTAGTTTCAACTGACTCATATTCACTGGTGACTTCCCTTCTGATGTATTTCCAGTCCTGACCATTCATGTGAACTCTCCAAATCCTGGCAACATATGCTTACTGGGTTCCAATTCCATGGTCACCTCAAGCTCAATACAGCTAAAGCTTCAATGAGCACCTTGTTTACTATCTTTTCTGCAGTGATAACAAGAACATGTATAAGTACTGTATTAGTCAATGTTCTGTAGGCTGATATGAAAAACAATATGAAATACACCAATATATGTGCTTATATGTATGTTTGAATACATGTACAGTAGGAGATTTAGGTTAAAGGGTTGTGTCACTTAACAGTAGAAACCAATCTGAATATTGGAGGCCAGCAGGCTGGAAATTCAAGTAAGAATTGATATTGCAGGGCTTGAGGCAATAGCTCAGCAGTCTAAGTGCCTTTCTGGCAACTGCAAGGTTAGTTCCTGGATACCACATGCCATGCCGGCACTGGATCCCCAGGCTCACTGTGTCAGCCTCTAAAACCAGTTGTGGTGGTACCTTCCTGTAATCCCAACTCTGAGGAGGTTGACACAGGAGGATCACTATGAGTCTGAGCTGCACAGCAAGACCCTGTACCAAATAAATAAAGAAATACAATATCTAAAAAAGAAGAGTTGATATTGCAGTTTTGGTCTTATCCTCAACTAAAACAAATATTCTTGAAGATAAGGTCTGGCCATCTCACATCTATGTCCTCCGCATACTGCACAGATTTGTCACACAGCAGAAAATCAGTTTACTGTTTTACCCAACTGGGTATAAAATGACATACTATTCAATGAGATAGGATAATGTATGTATAAGACATGAAATCATGATGAATAAGAATTACATTCTCAGACTCCTAGAGATTCTATTGCAGTGAACCTAAGACACAGCCTAGCACCCGTATTTTTAAACACATATACTCTGTTGTAGCTTCGATTAAGCCTGTTCCTCAAAGGCGAAATGCATTCAAAAGGCAGAGCTTTCAGAAAGTAAATGAATCATGGGGGCCATCTAGCTGACTTGCTATTAGGAGATAGGGTCTGGTTGAAAGAGGTGGATTGCTGGGGGTATGATTTTGAAGGCTATATCTTCCCCCCCCCCGCTCTTCCCTTCTCTCTCTGCTTCCTAATTACCATGACTTAAGCAGCTTTCCTCCACCAGATTCTTACACCATGCCTTCTTGTCTTGGAGCCAGCTGAACATGGACTGAAATATGAGCCAAGAAAATATTCTCAAGTTGAGGGTATCAGGTGTTTTGTCTCAGAGATGAGAAAAATTATTAAAACAGATTTTGGTACCAGAAGCAGGGATGTTGCTCTGACCACCTGTGTAATTTAGAAGCCTTTGCAACTGGCTTAGGGAAGGACACTGGAAAAGGTTTGGTGATATCAACTAAAGAAGCCCTAAAATGCTATAAGCTGAACTTGATATATGTAAGATTCTTCTAAGAGCTCAGAAGACCATCATGCTGACAGAAATGCAACCATAAAGACCAGGTCTAGAAGGTTTCAGTTGGGAAGGACTACACCAACAGTTGGGTCAAAGGCTGCCTTTATTATGCTCTGGCAGAAAATGTGTTCACATTTTGCTCATTCTTGAGACTTTGTAAGGCAGTGAGATTAAGGATGGCAGACTAATCTAGCACAGGAAATTTCAAGGTAGCCCAATAGTCAGACTGTGGCATGGGTACTGCAAGCAGCTTTTAGCCAGGTTTATATTGAAACCATAAAGCCCATTTTAAAAGTTTCCAGTTTTGGACTGGGGAGATAGCTAAGTGGTCTAAGCATGTGCCAGATGTGTCCAAGCATGGCAGATGCAAGGACCCAGGTTAGATCCCCAGTACCACATGCTGTGCCAACCCCAGAACTAGGCATGGAGCTGCATGCCTGTAATCCCAGAGCTGGGGAGTCTAAGAAAGGATCACTATGAGTCCCAGCTGTGTAGCAAGACCCTGTACCAAATAAAAATAAATAAGATTTTTAATTTTTTTAAGCTTCTGGAAGTATGTAACATAAAAATTGAAAACCTCTAGGCATCTAGGATATAATAACCTGCTGTTTTTGCTGTTTTTCCTCAATGCTTTTGTGGACTCCTCTTCCTTTACCTAATGTCTAAAAACTTGTATTCCTCAAGCTATTTTATCCTCTCCTATAGGTTCCATTCATTCCTGTCAGCAAGTGACTTGCAGATTTGTTTCTGCCTCATGATTCCAGGCCTTTACTATCTTAAGTGCACCACGTGGACTTAAAATATTTAACTCATACCATCGCCAAATTCATTCTTCTACACCCCCCTCTCACTGATGGCATGGCCACCTTTTCACCTGCTCCAAACAGAAACCTTGACATTGTTTTAGATAACTACATATAAGCTAAAGTACATCTGAGTACAAGTACATCTGAGCTTGCCTTAAGTTTCAGAGGAGATTTTGAACTTGAACTTTTCTACAATGATGGAATTTTTAAGACTTCAGCAATTCTTTAAGATGGACTAAATGTATTTTATATAAAGGTGTATATAAATCTTCTGTGCCAGGAGTAGACTGTTATGGTTTAGATCAAGGTTGTTTCCCAAAGGGTTCATGTGCTCAAAGGCATGGTTTTGGAATGTGATTGAATCACAGGGCCACGTACTGACTTACTTTTAGGAAGTAGGGTCTGGTTGAAACAAACAGGTCACTGGGAGTGTGACCAGGAAGGATATTAGGATATACAGTACCTTTCTCTAGACTCTTCCATTGATACTCATTTTCTGTCTCATTCTCACATATTTCCTTCCTTCCTTCCTTCCTTCCTTTCTCTCCTCACCCCATGCCCATCTCTGTCTATCTCTCTGTCTCCATCTGTGTCTCTATTCTGTCTGTCTGTCTGTCCATCTGTCCATCCATCTCTCCCTCTCTCCCTCCTTTCTGGCCACAATGAGGTGAGAATTTTTCCTCCTTTGGACCCTTATACCATACCTTTCTGGACTGAAATGTGAGCCAAAATAAACTCCTCCTTTAAGTTTGAATATTGGATATTTTGTTTCAATGAATCATTTAGGAACACAGTACTACCTGCCCCCAGTGTTATCCATTTGAATTGAGGTAACTTCCAAAGTATAATGAATCTGGACCAAAGCTGACTTCTTGCAGAAAAATCTTGCAACCAATAACTCTTCCTGGTTATACTTTTTTACCTCCTTTAGAAAACATCAGGGGCCAGGGAGATGGCTCAGAGGAATAAGCGCTTCCTTGGCAAGCACAAGGGCCTGAGTTCAATCCCCAGTTCCACCCAAAAAAAAAAAAAAGAAAAAGAAAGAAAAAGAAAACATCTAATCATTTGAGGCTCCTACAGACTGGCTATAATACCTATTTCCACTGCTGTGATGTCTGACCCTACCTTACTCAGTGATATGACCTTACCTTTTTTCTACCCCAAACATGCTGCCATTCTTCCAGATGGCTTCTCTGACCACATGGATAGACTTTGGTCATCTTCACTAAGTTTACTTGATTTTAGTTATTCATGTTTGTGGCAAAACATAGGAGTTGTCCATGCCCAATAATTAATTGTCCAACTCTTAAAATCTTCCACTCAAATGTTTCTCTTTAATCATATCCTTCTATTACTTCATCACTCTAATTCCCAAATTTCATCAACACCTTTATTCCTCCACATCCAGTCTAGATTCTATCAAACATGTTAATCACTCTCTTGCCAATACTTTCAGTTCTCCTGCTCCACTGGTCTTCTGCCAATTATCCCTTCTAAACCTGAACTCTGGCTCAGTTCAACTACATACCTTCTTTGCTCCTAAAACTATGTAACTGAACATTACTGGTTTCCCAATCAATCCATAATCCTCTCCTCAACAGAACTTCACATAGTGCCTGGCGATCACAATGGATGCTGCCTCTAGATCATTACTCTTCTTCCTGACCTCAACTGTTTGTCAAAACTTCTCATTTCTTCTCTGAACCCTTCCAATTGATTGACTGACTGACTGATTGTACTGAAGATTGAGTTCAGGTACTTCATACTTAACTACATCCTCACCCTTGTTTTTACTTTTATTTGGGGACAGTGTTTGCTAAGTCATTAAGTTGCTCAGGCTGGGCTTGAACTTGAGACTCTCCTGTCTCAGTCTTCTGGGTGCTGGAATAAAATCAACATTTATTCTTAGAAGACAACCAACCTTTATTTTACAGAGATGATGGAATGGAAACTACTGTATTGGTACTCACTTATAAGCTATCCTATCAGAAAATATAATTTGCCCAGATAATCTATCATGAGGGTTGTCAAATCCATTGTACTTGAACTAGGCCTTTATTTACACAGTCATTTGAAGTAGGCTCCCTTGTAGGAAGCATTCCTAAGGTAAACAGTACAGTGATGGTATCTTACTAGTCAAAGGTAATTAAAACAGTATGTTCAGCCTCTTCAAAGATCTCTGTACCCTGAGAATCCTAAAGATATAGAAGAGTTTTCTAAAAAGAAATGAAAAGTAGCTATCTTATCTCACAAGCATTTAATAAACCTCAATCCAAACAAAGTTGCCATGTATCAATAGAATTATTATAAATCCCAACCCAAACAGTCAATTCCCTGATAATTTTCATAAATTCAAAACCAAGCCAGATGTGGTAGTGCATACCTGTAATCCCAGTACTCAGGAGGCTGAAGCAGGAGATAATTATGAGTTTGAGACCAGCCTAGGTTACAGAACAAGTTCAAAGTCAGCCTGAACTACATAGTATGTCTTTCTTACCTTTCTCATGGAGAAAAAATACCTGGCACCCAAAGTTAAAGAGAGAAAGATTTAATTGGTTCACAGTATGTACAGGTTTCAGTCCATAATCAGCTGGCTCCAATGCAGCATGGCAAATGGCAGAAGGGCAACAGTTCATGGCAGCTGAGGTGGTACAAGACAGCAAAAGTAGCAAGAGTGAGAGCATGAGACAAACCTTTTTCTGTTCCTTATATTGTACCCAGTCTACCAGGACTAGGGTGGTACCAACCCAATCATTGGACTGATCCAGCCATCACCATCACTCCTCCTTAATTCTACTACCCCTAATCCCAACATTACACTACCAATTAATCACGTACTCAGCCATCTCTGAAAAAGGCCCACCACCCCATGACTGCATGAAGGGGACATCTAGATACAAACCATAACACAGTGAGATCTTACCTCAAAAAAAATTAAAACCAGTGATAAAATAGTGATAATCTGTCACAAACTCTAATTAAGGAGGCAAGAAGCCTTTTCTCAAGGATTTTTTTTCTCTTACATCCAACACTCTTGTGTTCATGCATGCTTGCATGGGTGCATGTGGGGAGGGAGTAGCCTTGAACTTACTTATGCAGCCCAGGCTGCCCTGAAATTGAGCAATCCTCCTGCCCCAGTCTCCCAAGTGCTGGTATTACAGGCATGTGCCAACCATACCCAGCGCTAAGAATTTTTTTTTTCCATTTATAGCTGAAAAATATTGAAAAGTAATTTTTCTAAGTGTCTCCGTCACTCTTCTCTCATTGCTGGGACAAATACTCAACACTCAAAATTAAAGAAGGAAAGGTTTATTTAGCTCACAGTTACTAGAGATTTCAGTTGAAACTCATCTGGCTCCAAGGCAGCATGGCACATGGCAGAGAGAAACCTTTCATGGTGGTCAAAGACCGGAAGTAGCAGCAGCTCAGGTAGCTAGTTTAGCCTTTTCTCTCCCCCTTATATTGTAATGCAAATTACCTGCCCTAAGGCAGGTGCATCATACACCCCCACAATTATCAATCACAAATTCCAAAAGCTACCCCATGACTGTGTAAGGCTTTGGGGAGGACACCTATACAGAAACCACAACACTAATGACTAACAGAAAGTAACAAACGTAAAGCTAAAACACAGAGTTTGAAAGTAAACTAATCTATGTGTTTTGGCATAGTGGTTGTTTGTTTGGGTTTTGGGGGGTTGTTTGTTTTTGCTTTTGAGACAAGGTATGCAATCTATATTGGCCTTGACCTTACTACAGCCTCAAATTCATGGTGCTCCTTCTGCCCGAGCATCCCAAACACTAGTATCACAAGCCTGTACCAACAAACTGAGCTTAGCATAGTGATTACTAAGAGAAATTTTTGGCTGGGTGGAGTGGCACACACCTGTAATCCCAGCTACTGGGGAGACCAGAGCAGAAAGATGGCAAAGCTCAAGGACAACCCTGACAATTTAGCAAGGCTCTGTCTCAAAATAAAAGAATAAAAGGGGCTAAGAACATAGCTCAATGCTTGTGTAACACAATACTCTCAGTTCCACTGGGGAGGAGGATACATTTTAACCCAAACATTCTTATTTTTTTATGCTCCCATATACAAACATGAGGATCTACCAAATGATTGTAACAGCATATCTCATATTTATTCCCACATTCATGTCAGAGAGCTGTAAAAGATAAGCAGGAGGTCCAAAAGTTAAGTCACATGAATTAAAATCCCAATTTAATTACTCTTAGCTGTGTTAACTCTTATTTTTTTATTTTTTTGCAGTACTGGGAATTGAACTCAGACCTTGCACATGCCAGGTAAGTGCTTATAACTGAGTTAACTTCAAAAACTTCCAAATTTCTCTGAATTCCATTTTCTCAGTTAAGAAAATATATATATATATATATATATATATTACTTATATATTAAAATATATTACATATTTATCTTTATAAATATATATTTGCACTCCCATCTTACTAGGTTTTCTCAAAGATTTGCATGATGAGTAAGTGAATGCACTTGGACTTGCTAGATAGTAAATCTAAAAAAAAAAAAAAAGCTGCTGCAATAACTATTAACAATGTTTCAGCCCCTCCACCAACCAGATTCTAGGCACAGCACTGGGTTCCAGAGCTATGCTATAACTGGGCAAGGTTTTTCCTGTCCTCATAGGTCTCTCCCACCCCAGGTACCAGGGATTGAACTCAGGACCTTGTGATTGCTAGGGAAGCACTTATTCCATTGAGCTGTCTCCCTGGTCCTGCCTTCATAGATCTTGCCATCTACTGAAAAAGTTGACCTTAGAGATAGAAACACAAGCATAAAAATAAAATTCCTGGGTTTTTTTGGTAAAGGTACCCAAGCAGGGAGATACATATATACTAAGGCAGTGGATAATGGAGAGGAAGCTGCTATAGAAAGGGTCATCAGGGTAGGCGCTCTGAGGAAACATTTTAGCTGAAAGTAGATGTTTGAGAATGATCTTTCTATAAGAAGAGTTGGGCCAAAGTGACAGGTAAAAAGAAGATCTAGTCAAAAGAGAAGTTGGCATATTGGAGCAATTTATGGCAGTCTACCTGATCAGTGCAATGAGCAGGGGTGAGCAGGGGTTGGAGGAGGCAGGGGCTGCTGCCTCAGAATAAGTGTAGATATGACTATATGTGCAGTAGGAAGGCACTACCCTGAGAGGTGGCACGGTCTTATTTATCAGTCAGATTACTCTGGCTGCTATAAAGAGACTGTGATAGAAAGTGTGATGCTAGGAAATGAGGTAGGAGGCAGCAGACAATCAACCTGCTGAGAGAAAAGAGTGGCTAAATTAGAAAGCACAGGAATGGAAGAATCTGAAATATTCTGGAGGCCCAGCTGACAGGTCAAGCCAATGGCTTAGACATGGGGTAGGGAAAGATGAAGGATGACTTTTAGGTACCTGAACAATGAGAGAACAGAAATGACAATAAGATGGGGCAGGCTAGTGGATGGACAGGAAGGACGACAAGTCATGGAAGAGGAACACAAATTTTGAAGTTTGAAAGAGAAACTGAGAGACCAATTTGGGACCGTGCAGCAGCAATCAAAGACAACAGAAACACCTGAAAGTGCCAAGTCTGGAACCTGAGGAAGAATGGGAGGTATACAGACAGAGTCATCTGCACCCAAGGGATATTAATGTCCCAGGCTGGGTGAGTTCATTCACAGAGAAAATACTACAACAGGAAGTAGCTGAGAGAAAAAAATAATAATAATAATGAGAAACCAGGCTGGCAGTCTAAAACTGAACATGGTTATGCAGCACACATTAAGAACACACAGAATTGCCCCCAAATACATGTTCAAGAAATGCCAATAATACAAGTAAAAATTAACATGCAGCCTCATGAGGCCTTCAAAAGAACAAAAGTTTTATTTAGGATTCTTCCACAAAGTTCTTGTATATTTGGAACATAAGTAAAACGAATTTTTGAAGGTCTCTGGACTGTGTCTTAGGGATACTTCTTCTTTTTTTCTTTTTTTTTTTTTTGGTATTTAGTACAGGGTCTACAGATCAGACTTGCAGTGATCCTCCTGTTTTCAACTTCCCAGCCACTGGGATTACAGGCGTGAGCCACCATGCCCAGTCTCAACAGCTGTCTCAGAGTGCCCTGGGAGCACGGCCTGCACAACATGCTGGGGATTGAACACCGCTCCCTATGCCTGCCTATGCAGGTGCTTTAGTCCACTGAGTTATCTGGCCAGCCCTTGGGGGTATTTCTCTTTAACAGCAAGAAGCAAGCCCCCCTCCCCCCCCCAAAGCCAACTCACTAAAAAGTAGCCCAACTGGAGCTCAAATCTTCAATAATCTTACATTAATATATTTTCTATAAAAATCCTGCCTCAAGATACAATTTTTCCTTCCTTCTAAATGAAGGTACAATGATATATTTTGTTCCAGGTATTGTTTCATGCTAAAAGATAAAACTGTCCCATGAAGCTGGACATGGTAGTTCATACCTATAATCCCAGCACTCTGAGACTGAGGCAAGAGGGTCACAATTTCAACACCAGTCTGGAAAACTCAAAATTAGGGAATAAGAAAACAGCTCAGTGCAAAGACCCTCAGAGCCATCCCTTGCAGGTTTTTTTTTTTTTAATGTATGAGAGATATAAAGTGTGCAAAAGGTCAAAGATTTTAAGTAATTGTACCCTTCTAGATGATCCAAAAACTGATAACAGCGAGATGAAAAGGAATGAACTGCCAAGAAAAGTGTAACAGCTACTACCCCCCCAAACGAAAACACTTTAAAGCTATAATTATATCTCTGGGTATCTGCCACACACAAAAATCCACTCTGCTCTTAAGGCTTACACTATCACTAGAGCTACCAAACTGAAATCGCAGCTGTAAACATAATTAGGACACTTCATATTTTCAAAGATTCCCTATATGACACAAGGGATAATGCATAAAGAAAGCCAATAACATATGCCAAAAATGTTCTCTCAGCTGTTCAAGTTAAATCAAGAGTGTAATACTTTCTGAGCTCATAAGCCTCACATTTTAGAATTCTTTCTTCTCAGATACAGAAATGAGAGAATATCATGATTGTTATTCACATCATAATATACCTATCTAGAAGGCTACCAGCAAGATCACACTAATGGATGGATAATGAACATTCATTGTTCATTCATTCAGCAAACAGTTCTGAACTGTGAGGACATGCTAGTGAAAAAGTCTCACTTGCGGATTAATGAAGGAGAAAGATAATAAACCAAAATATAAATATATGTTACTAAGTGTTGGTAAATAAAGCAAGGCAAAGAGGGATGAAGGATGGAAAATATATCATAGTGTGGTCAGGAAAAACCTGAGAAGATTATATTTGAGCAGACAGCTAAAGATGTAAAAGTTCTAGGAAAAGAAAACTACAAAGACAAAGGCACTGAGGCTGAAATATTCTTGAAGTTTTTTTTTGGTTTGTTTGTTTGCTTTTTTAATGCTTTAAGTTTTTAAGGAATCTGGTTTGGCCTAGAAGTTAGGACAGAGAGGTAGGTAGCCTAGTAGGCCATAGTAAGAACTTCAGGTTCAGGTTTTACTTTAAGATGAGAAACTATTAGAGTGCTCTATGCAGAAAAGTAGCACAACCTCACTTTTTAAAAGGATCACAAAGGGAACACAAGTTCCTACTCATAAAACTACAACATCTCTCTCATAATTAATTACAAATTAAAGGAAAAGTATAAAATAAGTTTTAGTTTGTAGCATTTTTGCAAGAAAATATATGTATGCATGGAAAGAAAAGACTAAAAAAGATAAATGTCAAACTATGGGTTCACTATGATTTGTGAGATTATAGTTTTTTCTTTTACGTTTGCTTTTTAAAGGGTTTTTTTGCCTTAAATATGAATTATTTGTAAATTTTAATGTTCTCTTTAAAAAACAAAAACCTACCGCACCATGAAAGGATCCTAGTCTGAAATCTTCAATATAAAAACAAAAAACGTGGGAAGCATTTTTCCAAAAATTACCACACTTCTGCAATGTTCGCCTGTCATGAACCACTGCACAAATCAAGTCTGACTCCACATATCAAGGTCGCAAAACCAACTTGGTTAATATGTTTACCATTACATAGTAACTCTGTGTTTTAAAACATCTCCGATACTATCTTTCCAAGGCAGCAATAGAGGGGCCTGTTTCATTCATTTCCGAAGTTTCTTTGATACTTCTTTACAGCTTCTGGATTTTTCCACTGTATGTCTCTTAGAAACAAATTGCGCTCGAATAAATTGTTCCAGCTAATGAAGTACATTTTTGGCTCTTTCTCCGTGGTTGAGAATTATCCGGCAAAATACCAATTGTTTTAAGACGCTTTTTCTCTTAGTTTTGAAATACTGCAGTACTCAGTTACCACAAATAAAAACATCAAGAAAACCACATACAAGAACACGTATATAAATGGAAACTACAGTAATCTTTTTTAAATTGAAAATGTGTGGCTGTCTCATGAATAAACATTTAGGATGTGTAGACAAACATACTCTATGTGTCCACAGGACATAAAAACAGAAAAGCATAGGCCTGCTCTCCTCCTCTACCTAATACCCCCTCTACCCCCCCCCCAGCACAGAAGTGTTTCATGCAGGGCTCAAGCCCAAGGCAGTCGCCGTTCAGAAACTCAAACAGTGCCATTCCAAATGACTCAAACTCTCACTTTGCACCTAAACGCGCATCCCACCCACCCACCGGGCCATCGTTCCCAACTGCTTCTCTGACTAAAAAACCTAAGGTAGGAAGGCTTAACGAGTCTTGTAAACTTGTCACACGCCCTCCCGAGCACCCGGGACACCCAGAGCTCACGTGCATTGCTTTCCCACACGCGAACAAGGACCCCGAGATTCAGGAGTCTACTGGACCCCGCGCAGTTCGAGTCCGGCTCGGGCGCCTCGGCTGGGGCAGCTACCTCTTTACACCAGCGGCATGGGCTGCCCCATCCGGCCCGCGGTAGTAGACCAGCGGTGCTCGCTCGGCGCGCCTTCGCCGGCACCCCACTTCTCCGCCACGCCCTTTCGACCCTTTGGCCAGTGGGTGGCCCAAGGGGCACAATGACCCCCGGGGGCCGGGGCGCGAGAGCCAGGAGCTGGGGGTGCTGACAGATGGGAGAGGGGCCGGGCTTCGGGGGGAAGGGGCGGAGCCTCCCGGCAGGGGGTGCTGGCGGCTGACAGACCCGGGCTGCTGGCGGAGGGGGCTGACGGAGCCTACAGGCCGGGCGGTCCCGGCCTGGCGGGAAGGAGCTCGCGCAGACACAGGGGCTGACACGCAGAGACACACAGACACCGGGGACTGACAGCTGCGGGGGCACTTGGGGTCGGCTGCCGCGAAGGGCGCTCACCTGGCAGCGGCAGCGGACGCTGCGCCTTGGCCGAGCCGCTCTCCCCGCGCCGGGGGCCTCCCTCCCGGCAGGCGGGCGGGCGAGCGGGCGGCCGACGCAGGCCCCGCGGAGGCGGCGGCGGCGGCTACGCCGAAGCCGCGGACTGCTGAGCGGCGGGGACGCAGCTGCACCAACCGACTCCGGGCCGCTCGGCTCTGCTCGGTGGCACTCGGAGGCATTCGGTCCGGCTCGGCCTCGCTCGGCCCCACTGGGGGCGTGGTCGGGAGTCCCCCGCCCCGGTCGCCTCAGGCGCCGTGGGGCGGGGCTTCCGAGCGGGCGCGAGCCCCCGACGTCGCGGGGAAGCGGACCTCGGCCCCGGCGCATGCGTGGTGCTCTTCGGTGCTTGGAGGCGGGAGGAGACGGTGGCCTGGGTTCTGTGGCTTCTGAGGTTCCCGGCTTTTGTACTTTACATTCTGGTCTTCCTTGCAGACCACAACAGGCAACGCTTTCAAACAGAGGTGGACTAGGCTGGGACCCGGTCTGTCCCCTGCCGCTCTCCCCATGCAGTCTTTCCCTGGAAACACTGGGGATTGATCCTTTTATATCATCAAGGCTTCCCTGCAATTTGTAATACCCTCTTGTTTCTTAAAAGTAATAATAGCCTGAACAAACTTTCAATGACCTCTTCCTTAACAATATTAAATCTTCACATACTTGAGCATTCAAGCATCAGCCTCCCTGACTGCGATAACGCTGACCTCTTTCTTCATCTGCGCTCTAACATGCACGCCTGGGATGAGGGTGGGTCCGTTGCTGCATTGCCACTTGGATCAAGCACGCTTTTTGTTATGGAACCCAAGCTGGTGGCATACGTGATCAGAAAGTGATCCCTACCTTTAGAATTCTGTAACTAATAACAGGGCTCTTTGGTTTGACACCCCTGGGTCCAAATCCCAGATGTACATTAATCTGGCAGATTAATAATTAGCTGGGTGTCTTTGGGTTTATTCCCTCATCCATAAAAGAGTAAGGAAATATTAGCAACTATGCAATAAGATAAGTGAGAGGATTAAATGACATATAAAGCATATGTAAAGCTTTCTGCACACTGCCTTGGTGTTCAGTAAATAAGGAGAGCTTTAACTTGAGAGTGCATTAGGTAACTTAATTAATCTTCAGGCCCAGAAAGCCAGTGAACTGGTACATAAAGTATGAGCAGTGTGTCAAATTTAACATGCCCAGAGTCAAACACACCGAACTTCCCTCCTAACTTGCTGCTTGTACCTTCTTTCCCCACCTCAATTAATGTCAACTCTTCTAGTGAGGGAGGCCAAACCATTGTGGTCATCTTTGACTCCTGTCTTCATATTATATCCATTAGCAAAGCTTGTCAGCTCTGCCTTTAAAATTCTTTTTCCCCCCATGAAATATTACAATAGCCTCCTACCTGTTCTCCCTCCTACTAGCTCAGCATGGCAGACAAATGGATCCTGTTAAAACCCAAGTCTCTCTCCTCTAAAACATCTAACAGTTTGGCATTTCAGTATAAAATAATTCTTTGTTCTGGGGCCTTCACTTCCTATGTGATCTGTCTTCTCTCTACCTCCTTTTCCCTATCTCTCAAGCAGCATCTTCTTCCTCTCTATTCCCTCATTCCTCAGCCAGCCACACAAGATTCCTTCCTAGTCCCAGAGCATAGGGGCTCACTCCAACCTCAGGACCTTTGTGCTTAGTGTTTCATCCCCCAAATATGAGAAATACATGTGCCCTCACTCCAAATTTCTACTCAAAAGTCACCTTCCTGGAAAGACATTCTTACACATCCACTAAAACATCAAATCTCACCACTTACCATTCTGCTCCTCCTCACTGTGCTTTACTTTTCCTTCTACCCCTTATGTCTTGAATATTCCTAATTTCCTTGAGGTCAGGAGGTTTTTGCTGTTGTTCATCTATAACAAGAACATGGACATGTTCAGGTACCTAATAGTTCTTGTGAATAAATGAGAATATATAGGATATGTTGCTCCAATCTATCTTATTTATTCAGTAAATTTTTCCAAGGACTTATTCTGATCCAGACACCCTGAGGCATACAGAGATAAACAAGGAACTCTCTTGACCCGAGGAAGTCAGTATTTCAGAGAAGGAAATATACTTCTGCTGGAGGCATGGCGCAATGGTAGAGTGCGTGCAAGAGACCCCAAGTTTGATCCCTAGCACCAGGGTGAGTGGAAACACTCTGGGAGGAAATACATAATACTAGATGGATATGTCAGCTGCTTCAGGGAGTTATACTTAAGAGTGTCCAGGACAGAGTTAGAAGCCTTCCCAGAGATGACATTGGGACTGAACCTGTGGAGCTGATGAGAAAGGGAGTCCAGGGAGAAGAAGCAGTATACATTTAATGCCAGATAGAGTGTACACAAATACTGTTTCCCAATGTCGGGCATGGCGGCACATGCCTATAATGCCAGCACATGAGAGGCTGAGGCAGGAAAATTGTGTAAATTTGAGACCAGCCTGGGCTACAAACTGAGTTTAAGGCCAGCTTGTATTGCATAGTGAAACCCTGTTTCAAAAGGACAGCTCCCCCCCAAAAGAACAAATACTGTCGGGGCTGGTGAGATGGCTCAGTGGTCTAAAGCACCTACTTAGAACAAGCTAAGCTAAGCAAAGCACAGGGACCACGGTTCAATCCCCCAGCACCACATGCCAGCCAGCCCTGCCCTCTGGTGGGCTGAGCTGGCCACACATACACACACATACACACACACACAAATAAAATTAAAAAAAAAATTTAAAAATTTAAAAAAAAGAACAAATACTGTCTACCGGAGGAGGCAAGTTGTTTTTTCCTCTAGAAGATAAAGTTAAACAGATTCAAGATTATTCCTATAATGTCACTTATACTCACATCTTGAAGAGCTTTGTTATTTATTTATTTGATACAGGGGCTCGCTACACAGCTTGGACTCAGTGATCCTCCTGGCTCAGCCTCCCCAGTGCTGGGATTACAAGTGTGTACCACCATGCAGTACTGGGATCAAACTTGGTCTTTGCACTTTCCCAGCAGACACTTAGGCCACCGAGCTATCTCCCCAGCCCTGAAGAGCTTTCTTAAATAGGAAAGAAACTGCCAGAAGTATAATTTATGTGATGTAATTACAACTAGACCTGTATTCTATGGAAATGGACAAAGCTATGAACTTTTCTACGTCAGTTCAAAGAGGCAAAGAACACATACCAGTTTGCTAGCTGCAAGTACAAGTAATCCACCTGGCCAATTTTTAAAAAATGTATTTTGGGGCTGGTGAGATGGCTCAGTGATCTAAAGCACCTACTTAGAACAAGCTTAGCAAAGCAAAGAGACCGCGGTTCAATCCCCCAGCACCACATGCCAGCCAGCCCCGGCCCCTGGTGGGCTGAGCTGGACACACACACACACACACACACACACACAAATTAAAATAAAAAATAAAAACATATATTTTTTAAAAATGTATTTTGTACAGGGTCTCACTATGCGGCTCAGGCTCCTAGTGATCCTCTGTTTTCAGCCTCCCCAGCGCTGGGATTACAGGTGTGCACCACCACACCTGGTCTTGGTGGCCTGCTCAGCATGCCCTAAGGGGGGTGCTGACATGACATGTGTTGCCTGGTATTGAACGTGGGTCCCTGCACTTGCCTAAACAGATGTTTAGTCTGCTGAACTATCTCACTGGCCCTCATCTGGCCAATTTTTAAAAAAATGAATGGAATGTTAGAACTTTGTAAGAGGGGGGAGAGTGGTACTCTCTCAGAGACCAAGATAAAACCTAGCAGAGCTTCTGGGTAGGTCAAAAGCAGAGCTAGGGAATATAATGGAATTCTTCCTGCAGACCTGTTTTCTCTGCATTCCAAACATAATGGGAAATGTGTGTACCACCCACCTCTCAGTATAGGGCTACAATTTCAGCTACATAGAGAAAAACTCAAACCTCCTAACCATTCTAAGCAGACCCAACTTGAATCAGGTGTCTTCCTTCTCTAGAACAATTGTGATCTCCCTATAGGAAATAATGTTCACCTGGAACCCATCTCGCTAGCTAAAAGACTGGGCAATCGCAGGGTAGAGGGTCGAGGTGATACCTGTGTGGATAGAAGTCCACACAGAACCACAGGTTCTACTTGGTGACAAACTCTCTGGGAAACATTTGATAGTGACACAGGACATAATTATTGAACTCCTTATTTCTATACAGAAAGAGGCCTATTTGGGTCTCATGCCACTTTACTTTTCACCTTATGCTCTCTGTAGGCACATGACAGGATTGTACTTCCTTGCAGTTTGGAAGTGGGAGCAGCCGTATGACATGCTTTGGCCAATATAATGTGAGTGGAAGTACAGAAGTCCCAGGTCTACAGTAGGACCTTGATGAGACAGTTGTATACCTGAGCTGTCATCTGAAAATATGGTGAATATTACTGGTAAGTGCCAACCAGCAGGAAGGATCTTTAATATGAGAAGTGGTACAGAAAGCCTTACTAACAAGATTCAACTTATTTGGTGTAAGCAGCCAGTTGTTAACTAGCATAATTAAGAGAAGGTGTGTTTTATGGTGTGCCAGAAAGCATGGATCATGAACAGTGTTTTGTATTGGAGTTGTGATCATGGTGCTTCAGTTTCCAGCTTTTTAATTTGTTTCTACCTTTTCAAGAAATGTCATCATGGGAGATGAAAGTTGAGTCTGTGGTAATGATCGAGTCCACAGTTCAGAGTTCTCAGTGGGAATCATTTAGTTTTTCCTTCTGCAAAAAAAAGTTAGCCATGCTCCAATATCAGCTGTACTTTTTTTATATTGGTGTAATTGTACACATTTACACAAGGGCACTATGGTGAACTCTGAGCATTATAAGTGATTATTAGGAAACCACATGCATAGAAAATGGCCTGAGAAATGGACCAGAGGCGTTATCCTTCATTTTGACAATGCTCTGTGTCACACATCACTTCTGACATAGCAGTCTCTGCCAAATAAAAATATTATGGTGCATCCTCATCTATCTTATTCACTGGCTCTGCCACAGTATGACTTCTGGCTCCTCCTGAAAGTCAAAATGACCATGACAAACAATTTGAATCCATTCAAGACACTGAAGTGGTCACAATGCAACTGAAGACACTCACAAAAGAATTTCAGAACTGCTTCAAAAAAGTGGCAAGAATGAAGTAATAGATGTGACTCCAGAAGGGAGAGCATTATGGGGGACATTGATGGCAATGTGCCTTTTGTTGTAACAATTTTTTTTTTCATGTGGTTAGTACAGGATCTACAGGGTCTTACTACACAGAAAAGACTCGTAGTGATTCTCCTGTTTTCAGCCTCCCAAGTGTTGGGATTAGAGGAACGTGCCACCATGCCCAGCCTCAATGGCTGTCTCAGCAGGTGGGGCCGGTGCAGCATGCTGTGGATTGAGCCCTGGTCCCTGTGTCTGCCTAAGCAGGTGCTTTAATCCACTGAGCTATCTGGCTGGCCCCTGTTGTAACAATTTTCTTTTTCCTTTGCGGAACCGGGGATTGAACTCAGGCCCTTGTGCTTGGCAGGCAAGCGCTTATTCTACTGAGCCATCTCCCCAGCCCCTGTAACAATTTTTAAAACTATAAATATACACCAAAGTTTCAAGCCATCATTTTTTATCACATCTTGCATGTTCTTAATAGAGCAGCCAGTTGTTAACTGGCATTTTGTTCACAACAGCCAAAAAAAAAAAAATAACCTAAATATTTACTGACATAAGACTAGAAAAACAAAATGCCATATATGAGTGCGATGGACCTTTAGCCTTAAAAAGGAATGAAATTCTGACAAAAGTTGCAACACAGATGAACTTTGAGGAAGGTGTGCTAAGTTAAACTATCTAGAAAAAAACCCAGATACTATATGATTACAATTAAATAAAATGTTTAGAATTGTCAACTTCATAAAGACAGAAAATAAAGTGGGAGTTTCCAGGCACTGAGGAAGAAGAAAATGGGAAGTTATTGCTTAATGAGCATACAATTTCAGTTTTGTAACATGAAAAAAGCACTCTGGAGATTAGTTGCATAACTCTACGAGTGTACTTAACAGTAAAATGTTAAAATGCTTAGTATGGTAAATGTTATGGTGTGCATATTTAACTGAAATATTTTTCAATCCAGTGGAGAAGATAAAATGCAACAACGAAAAATACTTGGCTGATCCAAAAGAAAACAAGAAAAAGAGAACAAGAAAAGCCCGAGCAGGGTAAAGAAAAAACAAGTAGAAAGATTGTGAATATAAATTATTTAGAGTCATATCAAATGGAATGAACTAAGTATTCTAATAAAAAGAAAAACTGAAAGACTGAATTTAAACAAAAAAAGACTCAGTTATTTGATGTTTGTAAGAGGCATTTCAAGGAAATATAAGTTAAAAAGATAAAATGGAAATATTCTAGAAAATACTTAAATAAAAAATAATACCTAGGGGCTGGGGAGATAGCTTAGTAGAATAAGTACTTGCCTGGCAAGTAATCCCTGGTACCACTAAATAAATAATTAATAATAATAATACCTATCTGTACAAAAAGCATGAGAAGAAAAAAGCCACAAATCCAGCTCTCATGACCACAAATGTAGTAAGCCTACATAAAATCTTAGCAAATCAAATGCAGCAATAAAAAGAATAACAAATCATAACCAAGAGTGCCATATTCTAGAAATACAAATAGGTTAAACATTACAAAATCAGAACTTCTGGGGCTGGTGAGATGGCTCAGTGGTCTAAAGCACCTACTTAGAGCAAGTTTAGCAAAGCACAGGGACCGCAGTTCAATCCCCCAGCACCACATGCCAGCCAGCCCCACCCCCTGGTGGGCCGAGCTGGCCACACACACACACACACACACATAAATAAATAAATAAAATTTTTAAAAAAAAGAACTTCTGAATTTAAAAACAAAAACTGATAGTAACAAGTGTTGGCAAATTTGTAAAGCAGCTAACAAGGAAAGTGTGAAATAGAAAACATTAGAGACCTATGTCGTTCCTGAAAATACATGTAAATATTGAAAATAAACTTCAACTCAAGCAACGACAGCAATGACATTTATTCTAGAAAAGTAAACATTAAGATTACTCAGGAAGGGGCCGGGGAGATGGCTCAGTGGAATAAGCGCTTCCCTGGCAAGCGCAAGGGCCTGAGATCAATCCCCGGTTCCACAAAAACAAAAACAAAAACAAAAAAAGATTACTCAGGAAAAAAAAAAAAAGATTACTCAGGCTGGCCAAATAGCTCAGTGGATTAAAGCACCTGCAAGCAGGCATAGGGGCCAGGGGTTCGATCCCTGTCCCTGGGCTTGCTGTGCTGGCCTTGCCCACCCCCCCAGGGCATGCTGAGACGTCAATCAAGACTGGGTATGGTGGTGTGCGCCTGTAATCCCAGGTCTTGGGAGGCTGTAAAACAGGTGGATTACTATGAGTCTGATCTAGTAGTGAGGCCCAAAACACATTGTAGACCCTTCTCTAAAATACAAAAAGCAAGATTACTCAAAAAGTAATTCACCACATTAATGAATTAAAGAGAAAAAAACATAATTATCTTAGTAGACACAATATGGCATTTGAACAAATGTCATATTCACTTTCATGAAAAAGGAATTTCTTGGATTAACAAGCACTACACATTCCCCCAAATAAAGGTAAATACATACGCAATAATGAAACACTAAATACTACCCTTAAACTTGAGAATGAGACATAAATAGCCACCATCACTGCTTTCTATTCCACTCTCTGGATGATCTGAACTGCATGGTAAAATAAGTAAAATAAAACTGCATAAAGAACTCGAAAGTTAGAGAATTGTCATCTGTACATATTATTGTATATGAAAGTCATATTTTAACAAAATTAATATACTAAAATAACCTCATTTCCATAATTCCAAAAACAGTTTTTAAAAGATGTTTTCTTTAAACTAGGCGAGCTAATTTATTCAAAGTCACAAAAAAGGTCACATTAGTAGCAAAGAGAGCAGTTGGAATTTGAACATAGCAATTTCTTATAACACTATACTGTCTCCTAATGGCACATTACTTGCCTTTTATTTCTTTTTGTTTTCAACTTTTTAAATTAGTATATTATATTTATTACAGCAAATGCATTCATCATGGGGGAATTGGTACGTACACCTGTCACACCCAACTCACCTGGAAGCCCAGCGGGGTTCTTAGCCTGGACATCTTGATCCTTGTTTACCTTTCCCTTCCTACCATCCCTCAGTCCTAGCTCCCTTCCCATCTTTTCAAGGAATCACCTCTTTAATTCACTGATCCTTTACATTATTTTTAATCTTCATTTCATTAAAGTATGCTCTTATCTTTATACTCTCTACCCATCTCTTAATTCCAGATTTGAATTGTTTTTGTCTTTCTAGGTCCTTTAGATGTATTATTAGCTGATTGATTGATTGATTGATTTTTAGTTTTTTGTTGGGATTTTGTGTGTGTGTGTTCAGGGTCTCACTACGCAGCTTGGACTCATAATGAGGCTCTTTTCTGCCACCCTGGCGCTAGGATTACAGGTGTGCGCCATCACGCCCAGACTCTTAGTAGGTGATTTATTTGGGAATTCTATATTGGTGTGTATAACCGCTCCTCAGAACTGTTTTCATTGTGTCACATAGGTTTTGGTTTGTTGAGCTTCCACTGTTATTTGATTCTAGAAAGTTTTTCATTTTTCATTTTTTGCCTGATTTCTTTGGTGATCCATTGATTATTTAATAATATATTATTTAGTACTACATGCTTGTATAGTTTCTATTGCTTTTCTTGGGTTTTCTTTCTTTCTCTTTCTCTCTCTCTCTTTCTTTTCTTTTTTTCTTTTTTTTTTTTGTACCAGGGATAGAACTCAGGACCTTGCTCTTGCCAGCTTATGCCTGAGCTATTTCACTAGCCCATCTTTTCCTGTTGATTTCTACCAGCATTCTGCTATGATTTTGAACATATCACTGATTATTTCAATTCTTCACACTTTGGTCCATAACAGGGTCTGATTTGGAAAAAGTTCTACGTACCACTGAGAAAAATGTGTGCTCTATTGAAACACTCTGTGGCTATTATATTAAGTTTATGTGTTCAATAGTGTAGCTTAACTCTAATGTTTCTTTGTTTCTTGGGCCAGTTGACCTAATTGTGAGAAAAAAGTATTGAAACCCCTCACTATGCTTGGCTTGGTATCTATCGGTTCTTTAA
>NW_004524613.1:12365966-12369068 GCF_000260255.1 Octodon degus
GAGTTGGAGTTGAGACCATGAACACCGAGCATTATTACTGTAAGGTATTCATTGAATCTTGTCATTGCATTATTTTTCTAGTACTGATTCCTTTGGTTTCTCCTTTGCTTAGCTACTCTCCCCAGGACATGTATATTTTCCTTAGGGCTCTTGGATACGGATGGCCTCTCTGTCTCTATCTAGGATTCCACAGGCACTTTCTGCCACAGTCACCTATTTCTTCAGGATTTCTTTGTCATGAAAGTCTCTACTTCTCTGTCAGTTTTGGAGTCTAATTTTGAAAGACATAAAAGTCTGGGTTGAAAATTTCAAAGAAAACAATTTCTTTTGGGACTTGAAAAACTTAACTCCAGGCTTTTAAGGTTTGTGCTGAAAATCTGGCACTGTACTGATGGGCCTGCCTTTCTCGGTTACTCACTATTTTTCTTTAACAGCTTTATTTTTTTTCTCCTTTTGTTGAATTTCTAGAATTTTGATTATGATGTGCTGCAGAGAGATTCTTTTCTGGTTGTGGCTATGTGGGATTCTATATGCCTCCGGCAATTGATTTTTTTTCTCTCTCTCTCTCTAGATTTGGAAGCTTTCCTGGTATCATTTCAGTGAATAATTTTTATACTTTTCAAATCATTTCTAATTTCCCCTTATTTCTGTAATTCTCAGGGTTTTTTTTCCTTTGCATCATCTAACAGATGTAACCTTAAATTTAACTATAAGTATTAAACATCTATTTAGCTAGGTGGGACAAGCCTATAATCCTAGCACTCAGGAGGCTGAGGCAAGAGGGTCGTTGTGAGTTTGAGCCCAGCCTGGGCTACAAAGTGAGTTCAAGGCCAGCCTGAACTGCATTGCAAAACCCCATCTCAAAAAGACAAGAAACAAAATCTATTCATTTTAATACACATAGTTGTACTTTATACTTTGTGGTGATAGGTGTATTCATTCATTTTTATTTTTTATTGTGGCAGTGGTTTAATAAGTACATAGACACATCAGAACTC
This sequence comes from Octodon degus, assembly GCF_000260255.1. Lineage (NCBI taxonomy): Eukaryota > Metazoa > Chordata > Mammalia > Rodentia > Octodontidae > Octodon > Octodon degus. The sequence goes on from NW_004524613.1 coordinate 12,366,965, forward strand.
CCTGACCATGTATTTTAAATATGTGATGACATGATGGAATCATGTCAATAATAACTCAATAAAACCGGAAAAAAAATATTGTCCTAAATCTCTTTTACTGTTTTCCCTTCGCACACGCGTGCGCGCATGCGTGTGTGTGTGTGTGTGTGTGTGTGTATTTGTGTTTTCCCTTCTTAACACCCTAAGCTCCACCTATGTCCAATTTGTGGCTTTTCACTAGGAATTCCAAGGTATGAGACTACAAAGTTTTCTATCTCAGCTCTTAAGGCTTCCTTTGCCTCCACTTCCCTCCTACCCACAAATATTACTATAGCCAGTCACCTCCTCTTGTCCTTGTATGGATCTGAGCTAACTTTCTCAGTTTCATTCCCAGGAGTGAGAGTTGCATATATAATCCCTCCATATGTTTAATTCTACTAATGAGAACTACCTCCCTATTTCATAAAGAAGCTAAGCAAGTTGATATTCCTCCCAGCTGGGCCCAAGAGTTCTGTCTCTCCATTTCTGTTTCAGAGCCTGTGTACTGCAAAAAGACAGGTGATGAACCTCTGTTTTTGAGGTTCCCCTACTATATTCTTTTAGTACTCATGTAACAGTTGTTGACAAATAATTCTTCAGGCATGGGCACAAGGCTTTGGTCATTTCCCAGCAACTTAACACATGAAATTTCTTGTGTCTTCTTATTTGTGCTTTTTTGACATCACGTTTTGGGGGAGGAGTTCAGGTTAATGACAGGGGTCTTCCCTGAGCCTTCTTTGATAGCTCCACTTACATGAAGGCTCTGGTCCTTGTGCTTGGGCCAGTGTCTGAAGCAGCAAGGAATCCAATGACTCAGCTAGTCACTCAGGGACACTTCGTTGAACAAGGCCACGGGAAGGAAGTCATTACACAGAGAGCTGGACTGTAAAAAACAAAAATATTCTACACACCAAACTCTACAAAGCAGTGTGGCTGACCGTCCCATGACTCAACAGGCCTGCTTCTGCTACGTGGCTCACAACACAGCATACATGGCATGAAGCCCTGGCTCCCTGCTGGCTGGTGCTCTGAGCCTCTTGGAAAGCTGACAGGGTGGGGACCCCAGGAAAATGTGACTGTATTTTTTTTTTCCATCTCTCCACTCTGTTGTTTCTCTCATTGTCTCCCTTCTCCTGGCTCTTTCTTTTAACCCTCTTGCTTTGACGACAATAACAACCAAAAAGCTAGAACTGAGTATTTCACACACGCTAGCCACTTGGCAAGGACGCACTGGCACTCTAGGTAGGTCCTCCTGAGTCATGGAGGAACAAATCTTATTCCCCGAGGTAGGGTCCAGCAGCATGGGGAGAGGCCAGGGGTAGCAGCAAAAGCCAGATACATCAGGGGAAAGGCCAGATCATCTAAGATGTGGCTTCCCACTCACTCAACTCTCCAAGAGCCCTATCATGTATCAGATACTGATCTTGGGACGTCAATGAAGACAGATCAAACATCCTGTCCTCACAGGACTTACATTCTTCTGCAAGGAGACAAACACTAGACATCAGCAAGAAGTCAGTGAGGTAGCACATGAGGAAGTAATTAGTGCTTCTACAAAAGCCAAGGCAGGGAAAGGTGCCTGGAAGTGGTCACTGAGAAGCTGTGTGGGAGGAGTGGGAGGTAACCCTGTGAGTATCTGTGGAAAGAACCCTCTAGGTGGAGGAATCAGTGGGAGAAAGGGGTGGTGCTTTCTTTGAAGAGCCATAATTGGATGAATGGCAGCTGCAGGGCAAATGAGGGGGCAAATGAGAAAGAAGGGCTGAGAAGTGTGGAGTGGGGGAGAGATAACTGGGAGGGTCTTAAGAAGGGCTAACTTAAGTTTTTGGTTTTTTTAAAAATAATTTTATTGAGAAACAAATAGCAATGAGACAGTCTCAAAACCAATTACTAGTATAGTTTCAATAATTAATACATTGCATATTGTTCTTAGTGGTTATTCATTGTACAAGATGCAGACATGATATCCTGTTCACAAACACTATTAGAACAAATCTCTCTATTCATTGAATTAAGAGAATGCAGCTATATATCTATCCTAACTATTTTGAGTATACAGATACAAAATGGTCATTCATTTGCATCCCCT
>NW_004524613.1:12369584-12379190 GCF_000260255.1 Octodon degus
AACTGAGTTACATGATGTTACAGTACAGAATCTCCTATGTCCTGAGTTTTCACTGACCTTGAAAGGTTAGGGCCAAATGTTGGCTGTCCTTATAGCCCTTCTTTTTTTCTGATTTTTGTTCTGCAAACTTAGGTTGTCCCTCCAGAAGAGAAGCTTATTATTATTACTCTACAACCTAGGCAGTTGAGCTTAACCTCACTATCTGTCTAAATATCAAACATCTTAGGCATAACATGGAATAGGTGTTTTCCATCAAGTATTGATATGTTAAACTTTCAGACCCTCCAGAATATGAACAAAAAAATTCAAAAAATAAAAAATTAAAAAAATAGGAATAAACAGTTACATATTTTTGCACAGAAATTTAGAAATCTAACCATGTACAGCCTTGTAGCAGGACTAACTTAGGTTTTAACAGCATCCTGCTGTTAGATGGCTTTGACATCTGACTATGCAAAACAAGTGAAGAGTAAAATAAAGCTGCCAACCTTGCCAAAGACAACAACTTTTTTAAAATTTTATTTACTTATTTATTTGGTACAGGGTCTCACTATGCAGTTCGGACTCCTAGTGATCCTCCTGTCTCAGCCTCCCCAGTGCTGGGATTACAGGTGTGCACCACTATACCTGGTTTTGAGGCTGGCACAGCATGCAATACTGGGAATCGAACTCAGGTCCTTGCATTTGGCGGGTGGGCACCTAGACCACCAAACTATCTCTCCAGCCCAAATGTTGAATTTTATAGTGCCAATGAGAAAGATTTGGGAGTACAGCTTAAATTTCACAGAATATTGACAAGTGCTGATCAATAATATTAGACTGGGAAAAGTATTAATAGTAGTATCAAAATAATTTTGTTTTTATTTTTGTTTTTCAGGGTCTCACTACATAGCCCACATTAGTAGTGATCCTCCTGATTTCTGCCTCCCAAGTGCTGGGATTACAGGCACATGCCACCGCGCCCGGACTCCATTGCTGGCTCAGAGCACCCGAAGGCAAGGCCGGCGTGGCAGGCGGAGCCAGGTATTGAACCCTGGCCCCTGCACTTAGCTAAGCAAGCACTTAGTCCGCTGAGCTATACCGCCAGCCCTTATCAAAATAATTTAAGTAAGGATTAAGAGAAGCCCTTGGGAAAACCAAAGGACTCCATCTTTTAAAAAATATAATACTGTATGAAGGATTGTATACCGTTAGTAATCTTGAAATACACACTGTTCTCAGATAATTTAATTATTCTTTTTTTTTTTTTTTTTTTTTTTTGCGGTACCAGGGATTGAACTCAGGACCTTGTGCTTGCCAGGCAAGCACTTATTCTACTGAGCTATCTCCCCAGCCCCATTTAATTATTCTTGTCCCTGGTTTTGCCCAGTCTCCAGGATTTTGTCCCATATTCAAGGCCAGATGGATATGTTTGTGGTCTCTTTACCCAGCACTGGTGTCTTTATTTACCACAGAGGCTCTCTGTGGCCCTATCATATACCATATATTGTTTTTCAAGATCCTGCATAAATTGGTCTTCCCTCAATTTATTTTACATTTATTTGTTTATTTTGTGGTGTTTGGGATCCATTTCAGGGCCACGAACATGTTAGGCAAATACCACTGAAGTACACCCCTGTCTCTAATCTTGCCTAAAGGATGTTTTTGAACATCTATAATATCTAAGTGTTGGGGGGCCACTGTGCTGGCCCCTCCTCAAGTTGCACCGCATGAGAAGTGATCCAAGCACATAGGAAGTGGGAAACACTCACTAAGTCCTGAATGAACTTTTAGGACACAGAGAGTTCTACTTCATACAGTGGCTAAAGGCCTGTCAGCATTCCTCTCCAAACTAGAAATCACAAATGAATTCCAAAAAGGCTCAGCATTCTCAAGTCTTTCTGGGAAGGGCATTTAGAGGCTAAAACTGCCCAGCCCCAAGCTGCACTACCAAGTGATCCGGCCAAGCCTGGGCAGGCCTCGGCTGGCAGCAAAGGCTTCTTTGACAATAGAAATCTCCTGTGCTCCAAGTAGGAGATCCATAATCACATCCAGCACCAATCCCAAAAAAGGTGGGATGGCCAGGCAAGCCCAAGGTCCTGAGTCTGATTCCCTCATAACAACAACAACGAAATGTTAGGAGAAGAGGCCCCTACAGGCTGTGACAAAAGCAACTGAGACAGCAACCCCAGGCCAGACTCCCTCCAGCTAGAAGCAGAACCCAACTAGCAACCAGGACCAGTGGGGAGTCCTTTCCCTAGCCTGCCTAGGTTCACATGCCTACAGTAGCTGCAGTTGGTGGTTGATTCTTTGCAGATACCCAGGAAGAAAGAAGCTCTCTTGGAAGCCAGGAGGCTTTTTCTCAATACCTAAAACCTGGTTTGCTTTGAGGGAAAGGAACTTCACAGAACACCCTCACTTTGCTCCAACTCCAACAGGGAACCTCTTCCAGGTGGCTCCATACTGCCATCATACAAATAAGTTCCAGCACCTGGAACTATTCCACTTATTTCCATCTAATTCCAGCTTATTTTCTTTACCTATCTATTGGGAAGGCTTCCTGTGTATTCTCACCAGAAGGCTCCTGGCCTTTCTCTCCCCCAGCCTTTATCATCTTACAATGAACTTGCCTGATTAGGGTTTATTCTTCTCCTCTGAGCCTCCAAAACTGGGTTCCCAGCAGGGTGGGTGGTGCACACGTGTAATCCTAGCATTCTAGGAGGCTGATGCAGGACGATCATAAATTCCATCCCAGAATTATCAATTTAACAAGACAGATATAAAAAGTGGGTTCCATCCCCAGCACTCGAAAAAAAAAAAGAAAGAAAAGAAAAATCACTGCTACAGAGCATTAGACTCTCCTCTGGTAAAATGAGAATACCTGCTGACCCCTCTCTTCTGGGGTTTTGGAGAACTTCAAGCCATTCCCAACTTGGGAATGAAGAACTCAGCATGGTGTCTGTACTCTGTAGAAGCTGCTCCCTGGGAGTGGGCAGGAGACATTCCAGGTATGGTAAACAAGGTCAGGAGTAGGGGGAAGGGAGGGAGGGAGAGGGGAAGGATCCAAGCTGGTCAGCTGGGCTGGTAGAAGAGCTACAGCCAGCACAATAGCCAGGGAATCTCAGTTGCATTGTGGAAGCAGCTGGGAGCCATGAAGCATTCTGGAGCTGTGTAGCAACAGGTGGAAGTTGGGCAGGAGGCCATGATGGGCCGAGAGTGCCACGTCCTGGAGATTTGCCTGTTTGAACCAAAATAGGTCTGCCAGATTTAGCAACTAAAAATAAAAGATACCCAGTCAAAGTTGAATTGCAGATGAATAATGAATCATTTTCGTGGTGTTCCCTAAAGATTGCATGGGACATACTTACACTAAAAAACATGTGTTGTGTATCTGAAATTCAAATTTAATTGATTTCTGTTACTCTCGTGTGCAGACATGCTGAGTTCTTCATTTGCGTTGTCTGAATTCGCCAAAAACCTATGGTCTGGACATGACCAGTGGCACAAAAGGTGACAGATCTACGTGTAAGATCTGGCAAACCTACCCACATGCCAGTTGCTTGCCTCCCATTCCCCGAGCATGCATGCTCCAGGAGACAAACCCAGTGTCCATTATGTCCCTTTCCACATTTATCAAGGCTATCAGCCGTGGTCAAAGAGATGCTTCCAGAAGCCACTCTCGCTCCTCATGACACATGATCACAGCTGCTAGCCTGGGTGAGAGGGTCTACTCACCACATGCCAGGTCAGCCAGCAAGAAGACAGGGTTGGGACACAGGGAGAAGGAAGGACCACCTCCACTCTGGATTAATAAGAAACCAACTGCTGCCAGTGGCATAGGCCCATCTAGGATGTGCACCCAGGGAGAGGAAAAACTAGCCTCTACTCTTAGCCCCAGAAATACAGCACCTCCATGGTACTCCCAGAGACAGTGATATAAATCACAAGCTAAAGAAGGATAGCCCCTGCCTTGTTAAGCTCAGCTGGGTGTTAGGACAAGTCAGACTACAGGGATTGTATCTGGGCGACCCCCACCCCCATGATTCACAGTCCTGGAAACAAGTTGGTCAAAATCCAAATTCTGCAACAACCTTTATATCAACTTTTTCTCCCCTAACAAAGAACAATAAAAACAGTCTATACTCCACCTTTGAAACTGTGAGATAAAGCCAGGCACGGCGGCAGCACACACTCCTTCCTAATCTCAGCTACTCAGGAAGCTGAAGTAGGAGGTCACGTAGCTAAACCCAGGAGCTTGAGGTCAGCTTGAGCAATAAAGCAAGATCCTGCGTCTAAGCAAACTAGAAAGTGTGATAAACACGACTGCCTCCCTTCTGTGCCCTGCACTCTTCAGCCTGTTTAGCTCCGTGGTTTTCAGCCTTAGTGGCACATGACAACCACCTGGAGAGCTGAAATCCCAGCACCCTGGTCATCAGTCTACACAGCAAAGACAGAACTATTGACTTAGTGTAAGTTGTAAAACCTCACAGCAAAATCCCACAAGGTAAGTCTTTCTTTTTTCTTTTCAAAGTTTTATTGATAAACAGATAGCAATGAGACAGTTTCAAATCAAATCGGAAGTACAGTTTCAACAAATAATACACTGCATATATTCTTCTTAGTGGTTAATTGCTGTACAAGATGCGGACTTGTGATCCTATTTACAAACACCATTAGAACAAATCATTCTATTCATTAAGAGAATGCAACTATACATCTATCCCAACCACTCTGAATACACAGATACAAAATGGACATTCATAGGTATACCCCATTTTTCTAAGTTCCGTTATTGAATATTATAGGTGTGTAAACTCAGCAAAACATTCTAAAAGAGTCCAGTAGCCCATAATAGCACTGGGCTACAAGGTAAGTCTTATCATCGTTCTGCAAGTGACATTGAGGTTCCAAAAGCTAGATGGAGCCTGGCATGTGTAGCTTCCCCCCCCAACCCTGTGGCCTCTCCTTCATTCCCTCTCAGGTTCCTTCAGGAAATTCCTGCCATTTCCAGAGCTTTACTGTCACATGTAGTGGTTATATATAATGCTGTGGGGGATGGGGCTGAACAGGACAGGCTTCTGGTGCGGCACCGCGCCCCCAGGCCACCTTGAGATTGCCAAGCTTCCTGGCCATTCTATCTTGTGGTAGCCACCTGACACTGGGTTCAAGACTGGGACTAACATAAAGATAACTGAGGCCAGTCATTTTCAAACACCTCTGTCACTTGGAGTCACAGAAAAATGATGGCAGCCTCTTGCTTCTCACAACTGCCTCTCTCTCTCTCTCTCTCTCTCTCTCTCTCTCTCTCTCTCTCTCCAGCATGGACACTGAACTTGGGAACTCTGCACTGAGCTATATCCCCAGCCTTTTCCAGTTTTTATTTTGAGGCAAGATCTTGCTAAGTCACTACATTGCGTAGAGTAGGCTCACACTTACAGTCCTCCTGCCTCAGCCTCCCAGAATGCAGGCTCCTCAGGCTTTCACCATAACACGGGCCTTTACTGTGTTTTCTAAACCTGGCTTTCGCCCTCGCTGCACCACTCCTCAGTGTCCTTGCTCTCTAAATTCCTTCCCTTTCTGATCTGTCTCAGCACATCTCTACAGGAGCCACATATTCTCAGAGATTGTCAAAGAAGTCTTTGATCCAGACAAGATTGCGAACTACAGATCCAAAGGGAAAAGCCGTTTGCACTCCCTTCGCCCGAGCAGAACAAGAGGCCACAGATATTCCCACGTGAGGGCCAGCCTTGTGTTCACCCAAGTGCCTCCCCTGAAAAGAGAGCTTGGCTGGGTGAGAAGGCTGGTCACCGTCTGCCCTCTACTGACCAGAGAAGGTATTGAGCTCACTCTGCAGTTAGACCAATGAGTGGGACAAAAGGAATGAAGGAAAAAGGCTTTTCTTTTTTCTTTTTTTTTCTTTTATTATTTGTGTTATCTGAACAACTACTTTGAAGACAACAAGAAATATAACAACCATTGTTGAATCCCTATCATCTTGTTTTTTGAAATTCTGTATTGTTTCATGTCTTTAAATTTTGTATTCCCTTTAAAACAAAAACAAAAAGCCCAAAATACATGCATTGAAATCCAAGATCTTGCAAGGCATTTCTTGAGCATCTGCTGTGTGTCAGACTGTGCTGAGCCCTGGAGCGGGAGCCCTAAGCATGAACGTGACTTGCTTTTACGGAGTACAAATTCAAATAAAGAAAAAGACATTCAAGACAGGATGTAGCTCAGTGGTCGAACAGCAGCTAGCACGCACGCCACCCCAGGTTCCATCCTCAGCACAGCATAAAAATCAACCAACCAATCAATCGATTAAAATTTTAAGAGACTCTGGTGGTGTGCTGTGTGGTCGGGCATGGTTTGAGCAGGGCGGAAGGGGACACCTTGGCATCAGTGGACTATGAATTTTTTGGGAAGGTGCAAGGGATGATACTGTTACTATTGTTACAATTGGCTGTTACTGTATATTACATGTAAGGTGGAGGGATTACAGTTGTACAGTGAATAAAAACACATTAAAACCTTAAAAAATAAAATAAAACTTTAAGAGACTCGAGGCTGGGCATGATGCACGCCTTAATCACAGCACTTGGGAGACTGAGGCAGGAGGACTGTTGTCGGTTTGAGGCCAGCCTGGGCTACGAAGTGAGCTAAAGGCCAGCCTGAACTGCATAGAGAGACCCTGTATCCAAAAGGACAAATAAAACAAAAATTTAAATGATTGATATTGATCAAACAGCCATTCAGGCAAACGTGGAATTACAACCATGGGTTGTGAGCATAGGACAGTAGAGCCTTGTCTAGAAAAGCGGCCCCTGAGCGATAAATCATTTCGTGTCATCTGGATTATCCTGTGAGGTGGCTCCGCCCTTTGACAAAGCAGCAAACTGGGCTCAGATGGGGGCGGGGAGAATTTTCCCAAGGTTACAGAGCGAGCTGGAAGCAAATTCAGGAGGATCTAGAGCTGCTGGACTGCAAAGCCCACCACCACCACCACCTCCACCACCACCACCACCACCACTGCGGGTAGCAGCTCTAGGGCCGGGCTGGGCGGAGCCTTTCTAGATGGGGTGGAACCTGGGCGGGCGCTGCGGTCGCACCTTGCTGATGGAAGGGGTGGAGCCGCGGTCTTCCGCAGTCCTGGGGAGCGGAAGCGCCGAGTGCGAGTACCTGCACCTGCCTGGGGCGCGTACTTGCTGAGTTCCTGTCCACAGGTAGAAGCGGCCGCTCGGCGTCCTGGCTCGGCGGGCAGCTTCCCAGGTAGGGCCCGACCTGGCCCGGGGAAGCCCGTCTCTCTTGCCTCCCGCCGTGTCCTTCTGCCCAGCCACGGAACTTCCTTTCTCTGTCTTCGTGGGTCCCAGCCAACTGTGGCCAGCAGCTGGGAACGCGCGGGTGGAAAGGCCGACTTCCTTCCTCCCCCTCCGTGGCCCAGAGGCAGCGAGCTGCCCAGACGAGTAGAACATGGACTCTAGAGAGGAGGCGCCAGACCTGTGCTGGAGGCTGACCCAGCTTCACCCCAGGTTGATTGTGTGACCTCGGGAGCACCCTCACCCTCTGTGGTACTCGGGCCCCATTTGCAAAGCGGGGCCTGACCCCTTCTCAGGCCTTGAGCCTGGGGGACCATCTGGGGAGCAAGGGCGGCATTTATTCTCTTCCACAGCAGTAGAAGTGGTCATCTTACTACCCCCTGTGGTCCCTGGTGGAGAGCAATACCTCTGCTACCCAAATCTGAAGGCCAGGAAGGTTGAGAGTTCATCCAGGGAAGTTGTTCTGGCTCCCAGAGGCAGAACTGTGAACTACCCTGGGAGACCAGCGATATATTCTGAGTGGAGTCTGAGACTTGGGCAAGGCACCTGTGAGGCCTGCCTGGTGCCCACCTGCTTGTTTTGCAAACAGGGTGACCACCATTGTGCTGGGCTGCAAATAGCAGGTATAGTGCATTAGAGGCTGCCCTATGGCAGGGTCTTCAGGGCCAGCCCAGTAGTGGGGCTCCCGTAATGCCAAAAAAGATACTGCTGCTCCTGCTGAGTGACATACATGGGCATTTATTATACAGCAGAGCTTTATACAAATTATCTCAATTACTCACATATAACAGATGAAATCCCCACCAAGGACTGAAAATAAGACTCAGAGAGATGAGGTGACTTGTTCAAAGTCGCAGCTAGTAGCTGGCATGGTGCAGCTTGGTCCCCAGGCAGTCCTGTGTCCTGACCCATCATTCCCTGCAGACACCATGGTCTGGGGATCTGGTAAGAAGGCTTTGAACTAGCTCAGCAGGAAACTGGAGGGGTACCAATAAGGTCTGGTTTGGGCTCCCAGGGGTTAAAGATGAAGTGTTTATTTTAGATTTGTTCATTGGAAGGTGGAAAAGGAGCCAAGAGAGCTCCTTCTCTGGTGATGACAAAGGAGGAGGAGGAGGAGACAACTGAGTCCTGGGCAAAGAATGTGCTCTCACGGGTGGGTGTAGGAGATGATCCTCAAATGCCGAGCAGGCGATGAAGGGGCATCCTCTGGTGGGATGGGGAACAGAAAGAGGAAAGAGTTCTAGACCCCTGTAACATTTGAGCTGCAAGGAGTCTGCATTGAGGCGTCTTTCATAGAAAGGAAGCTGAGGCCAGCAAGTTACTTGCCTGAGAAACTCATGAGTGGATCTGGGGAGGACCCAAGTGTCCCCTAGGTGCCCATCTCTGCTGAAGTGGATTTCGTATTGGTGACCAACTTGTTGCACCCAGCTGAAATGAACTAATGTGATGCTGGGTGTGGAGGCCCACCTGAGGGTTCTTGCCAGCAGCGTAAGAGGCAGAACTGGAAAAGCTATTGGGAGGCTATTGGAAACTGCTCGTTTTCTTGGGCTGTTTGGCTGGAGGACCTTGTCATGCTGGCTTTCCTCATAACTTGGCTGTTCTTGTCAGAGGAGAATCTCAAGGCCTAGTTGTCACTGAGAATTGCTATGGTTCATTTTGGGGGAGCTCTGGTCCTCCTCTTAAGCATCACTTCCCGGCTCCAGAGGGGAAGATGGTGCACTGCTCAGCCTCCTGGAGAAGCTTGTTGCATTGGCTTTCCCGGTGGGAACTCAGCTTTCCTCATTGCTGGAGGAGCTTCGGACCTCACTGTGGCTGAGGATGGCTGTGTTACTATTGGGGGAGCTGTGGTTCTTACTTTAAGTGTTGCTTCCTAGCTCCAGTGCAGATCCCTCAGCCTGCTAGCACAATCCTTCATCCCACTGGCATAGACTTTCTAGCTTCCATTCACTGACCTTTGGGCCTTTCCTGCACAGATCCGTGAAGCAGGCCCTCAGCTGGATTTTTTGGTCTTTAGTCTGTGGATAGGTTTCCTACACTATTGTATGTGATCCTTTATTTATTTATTTATTTATTCTTTTCAAAGTTTTATTGATAAACATATAGCAATGAGACAGTTTCAAATCAAATCAAAAGTACCATTTCAACAAATAATACACTGCATATATTCTTCTTAGTGGTTAATGTGCTCTATTTCTTTCTCTAGCTGATTTTAGTTTACTGTTCCTGTGCTGAATTTCTGTGATCTTGATTATTGTATATCTGCGTGTGGTTTTAATTGGGTTGATGTATTTCAAGTTCTATATGCTTCAGTTAC
>NW_004524613.1:12379290-12411937 GCF_000260255.1 Octodon degus
TTTCTTTTCAAAGTTTTATTGATAAACATATAGCAATGAGACAGTTTCAAATCAAATCAAAAGTACAGTTTCAACAAATAATACACTGCATACATTCTTCTCAGTGGTTAATTGCTATATGTGATCCTTTATAAAATATTATAAAATGTGTCCTGTGTTGTAGTGTTTCCCTTGTAAAACCCCAAAGCACACCATCTGCCATTCATCTTTTACTAGATCACTGATTCTTAGCCAGGGGCAATTTGGACCCCCAGGTGATGTTTAACAATGCCTGTTAAAGGCAATTGTTTAACAATTCAGAGGCAATTCAGCTGTCACAATCTGGAGTTGGGGAGAGGAGGTGCTGCTGGTATCTACTGGGAAGAGCCCAGAGATGCACCCCGTACAGCAGCCCTCAACAAAGAACTTTCTAGCACCATGTGGCAGTAATGCTGAAGTTGAGAAGTTACTAGAGCAAGCTGAGCCTGCCATCATCTTCTCTACTGTAGCTTTGTAATCCCTCAGCAGGGCAGACAGCTCAGACATGGGCCCTACTTGCTCTGCCTTTCCTCTGCTGTGGTGTCCAGACAGGGAGTTTCTGAATTTGAGTGATGTTGAAGATTGTGTCTTAGGGTGTTACCATATGTGGGCCCAGATCTCTTTTCTGTCTAGGTGACCATAAACTTTGAAGGGTTTCCCTTTACTCCACTGTCACTCCAGCAATTTAAATTGCTTGTGGAGTTCTGACACAGACTGAAGTAATGCAGTGCTTGGTTTGCCATCCCAGGACGGGAGGGGTAGGAGCATTGCCTTAGCAGTGCCCTCCCTGGGAGCCCTGCCATTCAGTCTCTTCTGAGAGTAGGCTTTGGACTGTGAACGCTAAGACAGTGTTTGGTACAGGGTCTCACTACGCAGCTCAGACTTGTAGTGATCGTCCTATTTTTAGACTCCCCTGTGCTGGGATTACAGGAGTGCGCCACCACACCCAGTCTTGGTGGCAGGCTCAGCACACCTGGGGGTAGGGGCATATGATGCCAGGGATTGAACCCCAGTCCCTGTGCTTGCCTTAGCAGGCACTTAGTCAGCTGAGCTATCTTGCTGGCCCACTAAGATAGTTCTACTCAAGCACTAAAGACTACAGCAGCATCTGAGGATCTTGTTACAGGGCAGATGTGGACTCCGGGAGACTGTGTTAGGCCCAAGTTTCTGTGTCTCTAACAGGCTCCTAAGAGCCTGTTAGAGAAAGTTGATGCCACTGGACCATAGACCACATTTCAGGGCAGGGCATCACAGAGGAGGCTGTGGGCTGGGCTGCCCACTCTGCCAACAACTGTGGTAGTGTTTGGGGGCACGGAGTAGAGGAGCCCATGGTATGGAGACAACAGACCTGGACATGAGTCCTCAGCACACACACATACACTCATACACACACTCATACACACACACACACACACACACACACACACATACATCTGGACCCTATTAGCTTACTAGAGCTTGGATAAATCACTTAACCTTGGATAGGTCATTTAACTTCTTTGAGGAGTGAGTGGTCTTACATGGCAGGTGGTGTCCTCCAGTGGTTCTTGTGATACAGGTCCTGAGAGGGGCACAGGTTCTGTGGAGATGGGACAGTCTGGGTCCTGGCACCCAAAGGTGCATGCAGCAGGTGACTGGCCTGGACACCAAGGCAGGAATGATGGATGGAGGCTGACAGAGTGGGCACTGTGCCAGCTTGGAGGCAGCTCTCATTACAGCCTGGCTTTTCTCCACTGCTGCCACAGCCTCCTGCTTCTGCTTCACCCAGCCCTCCTTCATGTGGGAGAGCTGGAGAGACCGGTCTGGCTGGGGAAAGAAGCAGTTTCAGTCTAAGCTCTCAGTGGGCCCAGGGGCTGGCCTGGCTGAGTCCTGGTCTCAAGCTGGGGGCTCAGAACTATGGCCTGAAGATGCTGCGTCAGGCTGTGGACCTGAACTGCCATGGACATAGATCCCACCAGGAAAACTAAGAGGGAATTTGGAGTTTGGAGCCTTGTTCCCCCAGCTGTAGGAGATGTCCTCTCTTGGCATCTGACCCCAGAAGGAGTGTTGAGCACAGCTGGAGCTCCCTGGGGTGCTCCTATTCCTGATCCCCCACAGATTAGCCACAATGACTCAGCAAGCTCCTTCCAACCCCTAGACCCAGGAGGCAACAAAACAGCAGAACCCATTTCTCAAATGGACAAGCAGAGCCCTCACCTCACTTCCCTTTAGGTTGCCACTCACTGCCTAGCAGGGCCCTGGGGCTGATTTATCATGAAGTTGCCACCCTCCCTTGTGCTGTCTCTACAGCTGAGTCACCCCAGTGCTTCAATCCACAGTCTCTGGGTGTAAACCACAGAGACTTGGGCTCAAATCCCAGGTCCTGTCCTTACTAGATGTGAGAGCTTAGGCAAGTCATTCCACCGCTCGGAGCCTCAGCTGGCTCACCTGTAAACAGGAGTAATAACACCCACTCAGCCAGCCTCACGGAGTTGTTGTGTGGATTAAATGAGCCATGCCTACTAAGCTCCATGATCATTACCATGAGTCATAGCATTTAGAAGCATAGGCACCCAGGTATTGTCATACCCTGTTCCTTTGTTTTTACAGATGCAGAGAGCAGCAGTTGTGGAAGGGAACCTGCTGTCCACGGGTCCCACAGGAGGCTGGTGAGTGAGCCAGGAATAGGCCCTTGTCTCTGGGAGTATCTCCCATCGCACAGCTGTCTGTGTAGAGGCTTTCTGCTGTCAGGCAGGACAGCATAAACCTGGACATCTGGGTGACCAGGCTGCAGAAGGGTGGTCCCTCTCCAGAGGGAGTCTTGTCTACGGTGCTACCTCTTTCTGCTGCAGCCAGCCATGAACTACGTGGGGCAGTTGGCTGAGACAGTGTTTGGGACAGTGAAGGAGCTGTACCAGGGCCTGAACCCTGCCACACTGAGTGGAGGCATCGATGTGCTGGTGGTAAGGCAAGTGGATGGCTCCTTCCGGTGCTCGCCTTTCCACGTCCGGTTTGGCAAACTGGGTGTCCTGCGTTCTCGGGAGAAGGTGGTGAGTACTCTGGCTGGCCAGATGGCCACTGGGAGATGGTGGGGGCATTTTGTTTTTACTAGTACTTGTGGTTGAACCCAGGGCCTTTTCATTGAGCTATATCCCCAGCTTTTTTTTTTTTTAGAGAAAGAATCTCACTAAGTTGCCCAGGCTGGGCTTGAATTTATGACTTTCTGTCTTAGACCCTCATAGAGTAATGGGATTGCTTCATGTACTACCACTGCATCTGGCCCTTCTGCAAGATTTGCTTTTTAAAACAGGACATGTACTTTGGCCCTAGGAAAGGACCCAGGCCTCTCTTATGTGGTCATCTGACCTCTGAGCAGGTTTCTCTTGCTCTGTATTTTCATAAAGGTTTTGGGGGTTGGGCCCCGGGAGGATTCCCATTTTTCCATGAAAGAGGCCTGGTGGGGCAGGCTGAATGCTGTAGCCATGAGCCCTGGCTACAGATCATTAAGCCCTCACCCTTCAATCACCACCAGTCTCTGAGCACCGTTGCCTCGGCTGTGCAGATGGCTGTGGAGGTGGTGGTGGGATGGATTGGAAGAGTAAACAGGAACTGATAATACTGGCTCAGCGCCAATTATATGGGGACACTCCAAGGTTCATTGCTGTCCCTTAGTAAATCCACTCTGTCTTTATCAGGCTCAGGTGAACTTGATAGAGATTTCCATTAGCACCAAAGTCCCTTGTGTGAACAGTGGTACGGTGGGCCCAGATCTCCTTTATGTTGCGGTGACCATGAGCTATTCAGAGTGCTTATAGGAAAGGGTAGCCTGTGGGCAGTGGTATACTGCCGAGGTTAGGAGTTTGGGTTTGGACTCAGGTTTTCTGGGTTCTTAGACTCATGTGCTGGGAGGCTGCTGCTTTATAAATGACTAAGCCCCCCACCCCCAGCGTCGGCTTCCTTATCTATAAAATGGAGATAATAAAAGAAGTGACTGCAAGAGTCACTGTGAAGATTAAAGAGAGAATTGGTACAAAACACCATACAGAGTGCCCAGTAAGCAGCGAGTCTCACCACTGTGCATGTAGTCAACATCCTAGGGGCTGGAACAGGACAGCTCGTGTCACTGTGCTCATGAGGGATGGGAAAGAGGAACATGGAAGCCGAAGGACGAGCCACAAGGCATGCTACGGTCTGGACTAGAAGGTTTCAGCCAGGGCAGAGCTTGGGGCAGCCAGGAGCTACGTCTGCAGCAGACTAGAGCATGGACCCTGGGGCCTGTGGGATGGACCATGCATCTCCCTTTCCCATGGCAGGTGGACATTGAGATCAATGGGGAGCCGGTGGACTTGCACATGAAGCTGGGGGACAGTGGGGAGGCCTTCTTTGTCCAGGAGCTGGAGAGTGATGAGGTGAGTGCTGCCATCCAAGCCTGAGCCTGCCCCCTCACAGGTGGCCCCTTGGGTTGGTCACTGTTCCCACCCTTGGGAGCACCCCATGGGAGAGGTCTGATGCAAGGGTGTTAGCTGGGGCTGGCTTTGGGCCCAGAGAAGGAGCCATCCCTGGCTAGCGCTATTTCCAGGTCTGAGAAGGCATCTGAACTAGCTCCCGACGGATGCCCCAGAGGTTACCTTCATCCCAGGCAGCTTGGAGAGGAGAAGGGCAATAAAGAATGGCAGGGGCTGGGAGGCATAAGGTCTGGCTGGCTCTGGGCCTGGTGCCGGGTCTGTGCACTGGGACACAGATGCGCATGGGTGGGGGATGAAGAGGAGATTTTGTGAAAGGGAAGCAGGGCCTGCACCTGGAGCCAATGGAGGAGCTTACATTGTTGAACTTATAAACTACAGTTAAGCCCCCTACTGTGTGCCAGAGGTTATGTAGCAGGCTCAGACAAGGGCTTAGCCCTGCCCTTGAAGTTTCTGGCTATAGCGGGAGACAGACCCATAAAGTCATGGACCTATTTGGTTACTGCAAAGAAAGAAATCAGAATTGGGGTTAGGGAGTCAGGGCAAGCTTTCTTGGAAGACGTGACATCAGGTGGAGTTTTTAAAAAGTTGGTATCTACTTATAAAAGACTTGGGCAGACAGGATGAGAGGTGGCACGCAGGCTGGGTGGTGGGTTGGGGCTGCTGTGCTCTTCTAGGGAGCATTGTGGTCAGCTGTGGCTACCAGGTGGTGCTGCTGCTGCTGCCTCTGACATGTCCATACCTGCTTTCCTGACCCTAAATGAGTTTATTGTAGGGCCTGGGCCTCTGGTAGAGCTCAGGTGGGTGGCCGGTGCTGGCACCCCACCTCAGCTCTGCCGCTGTCTGCTCCACAGGAAGATGTGCCTCCCCGCCTGTGCACCTCACCCATCCCTTGGGGGGCCCTATCTGGCTTCCCCTCAGATTCTCAGCTTGGCACAGCCAGTGAGCCCGAAGGCCTCGTTGTCACCGGGCGGAGAAAGAAGTGTCGAAGGAAGAAATCCAGGCGGAAGGAAGATGCAGTAGCAACTGAGTCTAGTTCCGAGGAGCTGGAGGCTGGAGCTGGGAGTGAATTGTCCCCGCAGAGAAAGCTGAAACCAGTGTCCCCAGGGTGAGGAGGAACCTGGTGAAGGCTGTGGTTATGGGGTCTCCGATTTGGAGGTGCAAGTGTGGATGCTGTACGACTCTGGGCTTTAGTCACTTCATCTCCCCAAGCCCCTGATGTCCAGGCTCCTGTCCCCTGCCTGGTGTGTCCTGCCCTGCTGATAGCTTTCACGTGGTCCTTTAGCAGTGCTCAGCTGGAAGGGGAGCCCTCACTACAACCCAAAGACTTCTACCCCTACTCCGATGGCGAGTGCTTCCCCCAGGACAGGTAAGCGCCCAGGTGGGCTGTGGGCTGGGTCTCTAGATCCCAGTGTCAGAGTGCCTCTTCCTGGTTACTAATGACATAGAAGCCCTTTAATGTGTTTATTGCTGATTTGTGTTTCTCTTCAATGTTCAGCTTTTACAAATTTAACATAACATACACATAACATAAAAGTTAGCATTTTAATCAACCCAAAGCATTCGATTCGGTGTCATTAAGCACATTCAGGATATTGTGTGGCCACCACTACTGTGGAGTTCTAGAACTTTTCATCATCCCCAAAGGACACCCTGTACTCATTAAGCAGTCACATCTTATAAACTAGATTGTCTAATTTTTGATTTGTAGGAATTCATTATTTATATAGTGTTTATATCTTTACATGTCTTTGTGTATTGTGGGTCCAAAACAGACACAAGTATTTTGCAGATACTTTCCTCTAGGGATGGGTGGCTGAGGGTGGGCTGACTGGGGCAGAGAGGTCTCTGAGTCTTTTTCCTGCAGCCTCTTGTCAGGTGAGCTAATATTCCCTAAGAGCGACTCAGAGTTGGAGCTGCGAGAATCCGGTCCCTTGAGAGCTGAGTCCCACATGCAGTGGGCATGGGGGAAGCTGCCTAAGGTAGGTTCCTCTCTGTAACCCCCAGGCTCTGCCTTCAGGGATTCTCTGGCTCCTGAGGGTCAGGATTGGCATGCCTGGCACTGGGGCCACGTGCTTTGAGGCTTTGTAGAGCATGGAAGGGAGGCCTGCATTGGCCCATATCTTCCCATATTTGTTTGAAGGTGGCCAAAGCTGAGCAGCCTGAGTCCTCCGTAGTCCCTGTAAGTGCTACTGGAGCAACCACTCCTCTCCAGAGAGGACCCAGCACTTCTTCCTCCCCTGCACCTGGCCTGGACCCTTTGGGAGTTGAAATCCCACACACAGGGGATAATGCCAATCTGCCTTGGCCTGATATGGAGTCTCACTGGAGAAAAACTCTAGTGGATTCTCCTCCTCCCTCCCCAGAGGGTGAAGAAGCAAAGACTCAGAGTTCCAAAGATGAAAATCTTTCTAAATCATGGAACTGGGTCACTTTAGAGGCCCCTGTTCCCACTGGGAAACCAGAAGTCTCCAGGGGAAAAGGTGAGTGCTCAATGACCCTTCGTACCACTTCCTGGTCCATATTATCCTCTGGGTAGGCTCTGGGACTTCGAGTACATTCTACATACCTGCTGTGCACCAGGAACTATGCTTGGCACCAGCTCTCTTGGTGTTCATGGTCCGCCGGGGGAGACAAATGATGTGCATGTAACAAGAGCATGACATGGGCCAGGTGGGGACAGAGCAATTGTTTGGGATGGGGATTATGTCAAGTGATCAGGGAAGGCTTTTCTGAGCAAGTGACATTGAGGTCAAGTCATGGATGATAAAGATCCAGCCAAGCAAGGAACGGGAGAATTCTGGGCAGAGAAAGCAGCAGGAGTGAAGCTGCCTGATAGGAACGAGGTTTCCTGTCTAGGAACTAAGGGAGGGAGGCTGGTAAGTCCTGAGTAATGAGGGGAAGAAGGTTGTTCTAAGAAGTCTGGGGAGGGCTGGGGAGATAGCTTGGTGACTGAAGTGCCTGACTAGCAAGTACAAGGTCCTGAGTTCAATCCCTGGTACAAAATAAAAAGTCGTCTGGGGAATAAGAAGAGATGGATCATTCCCAGCTCACAGGCTGGGATTTATTAAGAGTGGTGGAGGGTACTTGACCTGTACCACCTGAATCAGTAGCCACTGGCTTTTATGTAGCTTTTAAAAATTAAGTGCGGGCCAGGGAGATAGCTCAGTAGAATAAGCGCTTGCCTAGCAAGGGCAAAGTCCTGAATTCAATCCCCAGTACAAAAAATAAATAAATAAAATTATAATTAAACAAGCCAGGCACAGTGCTACACACCAATGGTCCCAAAATTCTGAGAGAAGACAGAAAGATCACAAGTTTGAACCCAGTCCAGGAAACTTAGCCAGACTAAAAAAAAAAAAGGGGGGGGGGAGCAGGGCTGTGGATATAGCTCAGTGCAAAGGTCCCTGGGTTCAATCCCCAGTTTAAAATGTATATATTTTATTTCTCTTTCTCACACCAGCCCCATTTGAAGGATTTTTGATAGTCATGTGTGGCTATTGGCTACCATTTGGAAAGTGCAGATATGGAACATTTCTATCATTGCAGAAAGTGCTATCGGACAACGCTGGCTTGGGGGAAGTCATAAGGCAGGGGACACATACTATTTGTAACCACTAGTGTATGCCCTTCCTCTGTCCTTAGGCTCTCTGAAGAAAAGCCAGCACTTGGGCCCCAGTGACATCTACCTGGATGACTTGCCTTCCCTGGACTCTGAGGATGCAGCTCTTTACTTCCCTCAGAGGTGCTGGGTTCTAGGGATTCTCAAGGGACTGGGAGGAGTGGGACCCCACCTCTTCTTTGTATTTATAGCATCGTCAACATCTTTGCCCCCAGCAACTGTGGGCTTGGAGCCAGGAGGTGGAGTGAACCCTGTAGCCAGAAGCTCCTGGAGAGCTCCAACCCTGAGCAAGTACCAGAATCCACCCCTGACTCAGTGACTGTCATAACACTGTCCCTCTGCGGTGGACTGGCTGACAGCCGGAACATCTCCCAGGGTATGTTTGACCAGGAATGGAGCCCTCCCAAGGATTAATGTGGCACCCAAAGGATAGTGATAGCAGGGAGGACCTTCTGAGGAGACGTGGCTAGGGCAGCTTCCCTGCCATCCTCTGCCCTGGAGGCCTCTCTTGGCCAACACAGGCTGGCCATTCCCAAGTGTCTGTGAAGCAAATGTTTGCCCCAAAGTTGTGACTTACCTGTGATTCTTGGGGTGGGAACAGATATAGACACCACAGATAGGATCCCTGCCAGGTCAAAGAACCAACTGGCAGGAGATGTACAGTAGAGTGTGGCAAGCTGTAGTTACATGGAGAAAGCAGGTCACTTGATGTGTGCCAGCCTCACACTTCATTCTCTGCCTATGTGCCCAGAGAAATTCAACCAGCACATCGTCTCCTACCAGGATCTCACCAAAAACCCTGGTCTCCTGGATGACCCAAACCTAGTGGTGAAAATCAATGAGAAGTAAGTAGCAGTCTGGGGCTGCTGGTGGCCCTCATTCAGAGGTCAGTGCCTCACTGGGCATTGCCAGCCTGTGCCTGTCCCTTCTGAAAGCTGTCTAGGGCCCTACCCTGGCATGAGTCATTGTTCTTGGATAGGTTGGGCTTGGTCACCCATAGCAACCTCAACATCCATCCTGTCTCTCCAGACACTATAACTGGGCTGTGGCTGCCCCCATGATCCTCTGCCTGCAAGCTTTCCAGAAGGACTTACCTGAGGTAATGTGTAGACCATCACTGGGGCCATAGCTTGGAATTGAGTGGCCTTTAGCAAGCAAGTGGAGAGTTAGGCCTGGGGTCTCCGACACAGAAGTCCCCAAGCCTGCTTATGTCTCATGTACAAAGCTCCACCTTCTCAGGGTTCCCTGGCCATAGGAGGATCCTACTGGACTTGGACTTTATTTCAGAGGAGCTCAGGACAAACCAGAGATGCCTAAACTAGGACATGCTTCCAGCAGGAAAACTTGGGGTCTGAAAGATGAGGCTCGGCAGAGGGGTCTCCTCCTCCCCCTAAGACTGCCCTAGGCTTGCCTCTCCAGGCAGGGCTGAGGGGTGCTGACTTGTTTAATCAGCACACATTTGTTGAATATTTACTATGTGTTAGGCCCAGCCCTGAGACAGTTACAAATATAAAAGAAACTGTCCTCTCTAGGACGCTGGAGTTAAAGAAATCACCCAGCTCAGTATAAAATTCAGCTGAGGGCTGCGGCGCTGCAAGGGCCTGTAATGGGGGGTGCGTAGCTGAACCTGTGCCCCCTGGGCACACTGGAGGGTGGGTGTGCCCTGAGCAGTTTGGGGCAGGGAAAGGACCCAGCCTCGTCATTCACTTCTGCAAGCCCTACCCAGCCCTCCTGGGCCACCAGCCCTCACTCAGAGGTTGGTGCCTTGCTGGGCATTGCCAGCCTGTGCCTGTCCCCTTCGGGGAACTCTCTAGGACCTCACCCTGGCATGAATCATTGTTCTTGGATAGGTTAGGCTTGGCCAGAGAGCATTACCAATAAGATGTTGACACGCAGTACCTCCTTTCTGTGATACTGCTCTACCTTCTGAGAAGGCAGCCAGCCACTCCTTTGCTTGGCTTTCCCTGTCTTACACAGACCCCCAGTGTGAGGCCTCCAGGAACCGCACCCAACCTGGCTGATGTACCTAAGCCCATGCCTTCCCGAACTAGGGTTTTCTATTCTGCATCTGTAGATATGCTGGTGTCTCTTTCCAGGTGGGCCCTGGCCTGGGCTCCTTCTGGGGTCATCTAGCATAGGTCTGATAGCATTTTTCACAAGGTCCTACTGCCCCAATCAGATAGTAATGGGAACATGCGGAGAAGGAGGCTGTTCATGGGAGAGGACTACTGACTTCAGGAGCCTGTTAGGTCTGTCTGGGAGTTTGAGGAGTGTTGTAGCTATAGACTCTCTGTTTCCACTTGGCAGCATCATGCATGGAATACCAGTTTTTAAGAAACTCCTATAGCACTGCTCTGTGTGGGAACTGACTCACATTTGGAAGCCAGGCACAGACTGCGCTGGAGTTAGGTCAGGGCTGAGAAACAGGCTTGGTCCTAGTCTCCTGTGCAAAACTTCATGGGTCATCGCTTGCGATCCCTAAAGGGAGCTGAACATGATTCATCAGCCTGTGGATGCTGATGGTGTATTGCTTTAGGGTTGGCTCTGACCTTGGATTCATTGGGTACCCGTGGGGAATGTAAGGTAGGCTTGTGGAGTGCAGAAAAAAACTGCCACAGCCTTCATCTGTCCACAGAGCACTGTGGACAAGCTTGAGAAAGAGAAGATGCCCCGGAAGAGCGGGCGGTGGTGGTTTTCCTGGCGACGAAGGGATTTCCCAGCAGAGGAGGTAGGTGGTCATGGACACACCGGTGGGGGGTTGCTGAGCACAGGACAGGAATCAGAATTCACCAACGGATGTTCCTTCACAGCGTGGTGTCCAGAGGGAGAAACCCACAACCAGGGAGTGGCAGGGGTGAGTTGGAGCTCTTGGCAGGGCTATGGGCTGAAGCCTGGGGAGGAGGAGCACTATAGGAACAGGGGACACGGAGCAGCGCCCCTTCTCTGGCTATGGTTCTTTGTCCCTCTTTTGATGGATACATGTCCATACTGCACAGATGGGAAAACTGATATCTAGAGACAGTAAATGCCCCTCAGCCAGGACGTGGCTGAGCTGGGACAGGTACTCAGACTCCTGGGATGGACATGGGGCTGCCACTGTGAAGGAGAGGTGAGGCCTGTCTCTCTAGTGTGGACATAGGGGTCGGATGCCTTGGCTTCCTTTTTTCCTCTGGAGTGACCCCGCCCTGGGAAGCTGGGTGGAGGATGACCAAGGATGGACTGGCTGAGACCAAAGAAGGGGGACTAGGAATAAGCCCAGGAGGCATGATGGGTGTTTTAGGTAAACAGCTCCAGGGCAGGCCCTGCATCTGGACACTACCAGGCAGCACCAGCGTCTGCCCGCCCCCACGGTGACACTTGGAGGGTAGTCTTTGGCAGGACGCGGACAAGCCCTGGGCTGCTCATAGGCTGAGTGGAGAGTGAACATCTGCTTGAAATGCTGGGCCTTCTGCTGGGGTGCCTGAGTGTGGGTGCTGCCTGCAGAGAGAAGGCCGGAGTGCCGAGCAGCAGTGATGGTGATGCCCCAGATAGCCCTGTGATCCTGGAGGCCCCCTGCCTGTCACCTCCAACTCCAGCCTACACCCCTATCTACAAGAAATCCCTCCGCCTCTCTTCGGATCAGATCGTAAGTGCACATTTGTGGGGTGAGTTGAAGCTGCTGGCAGGGGTGAGCTAGTTGCGTACCAGTCTCTGAGGGCCACACTGAAGCACAGGTCGCCAAAGGCCAGAATCCATCCTCTGAGCATGCTCCCTAACAGCATCTGCTTGAATACCAACACTTCTTCCACATCAAACCATGTTTATTGCTTGCTTTGACTGAGACATCTACCTGCCGTGAACAAACTAGATCTGGGTCTACCTTTGGAACTTAAAAGAATCAAATGCTAATAATAACCTTTCTGACTTGGGTAACCCCCATCCTCCATGCTAGGAGTTCCCTAAGCTTGTAACTAGTGGCTCCTGTAGTAAGAATAAATTTTCCTCTTGAGCGTGGCACCAAGGTCAGGGAAGTGTCCAGGGAGGTCTGAGTACTCTGGTACACAGCAGCAACTGTTCATCTGATCGTCTGGGGCTCACCCACACTTCAGGACCAGCCAGGGCTTAGAAGTATCTTGGGTTTGGTAGAGCTGCTTCCCTCATTAGAGGATGAGGCCTCTCTCTAAGGGAATGTTGCGTCAAGCAACCTAGAACCTCCTACAGGCCCCCCATCTACAGTGGGGTGAACAGCCCAAGCATTAGGATCACCGTGGAAATCTGAGCAGGGAGTCACAGATGTGGCTTGTCTGAGAATCACATCCTCTTTTTTTTTATATATATATTTTAGGGAAGGGTCTACAGGGTGTTCAGAGTCTCACTACTAGATCGGACTCAGTGATCCACCTGTTTACAGCCTCCCAAGAGCTGGGATTACAGGCGCTTGCCACCACGCACAGTCTCAATCGCAGTCTCAGCATACCCCAGGGGCAGGCACAGGGGCAAGGCCAGCATGGCAGACCCGGGTAATGAACCCTGGCTCTTGTGCCTGCTTATAGGCGCTTTAATCTGCTGAGCTATTTGGTCAGCCCTTGAGAATCACATCCTAGGGCATTAAAGTATGTGTGTAAGAGATGGGGGTGGGGGGGTCAGAGCTCTTATGCCAGTATTGTTCAGAGCACAGATCAGCAAAGATACCCTGTGCTTGTGTGTCTATCTTCAGACCCTTTAGGAATGGCCTCTGTACTGGGAGGAAGAGGAGACTGAGAGGCTTGTGAGGGTCAAAGGCCGCATTCTGGGTGGAAAGGGCTAAACAGTGCCAGCTAGGGCAGATCACAATCCCCTCACCCCCTTGCCTGGCCCCAGCGGTGCCTGAACCTGCATGAAGGTGCCAATGATGTGGTCTTCAGTGTGACCACCCAGTACCAGGGTACCTGCCGCTGCAAGGCCACCATCTACCTGTGGAACTGGGACGACAAGGTGATCATCTCTGACATCGATGGCACCATCACCAAGTGAGACCCTGCTGAGCACGAGGAGGGCAGGGCGGGCCTGGGGACTGGCCTCTTTCTGTTGGTTGTGTGGCGAGGAAGGGGACCGACCATGTTGGAGGCCCTCCCTTCCCAGCAGGCTGTCCTGGGGTTGGAGGCTGGGCCCTACCCATGGAGTATGAGGGCCATGTGGGACAGCCCCAGTGACCTTTCCTTTCTGACTGCAGGTCAGATGCTCTGGGTCATATTCTACCCCAGCTGGGGAAAGACTGGACACATCAAGGCATCACTAGTCTCTACCACAAAATCCACCTGTGAGTGCTGCATTGGGACTGAGGCAGGGCCCCTATGTAGGAGGGGGTAACAGGATGTCGTCCTCCACCCTGACCAACAGGGGCCAACAGGGGCCACAGGAGGATCAGCCTCGCAGGTCCATGAGGCACTGAGACCTGCTCCCTGGTCCTCGGTTCTCTTGTGAGCTATCTACCTGCTGGCCCCAGCTGGGGGAGCAGAAGCTGACCACTTCAGGAATGCGCTTGAGCTTCTAGCAGGGACAGCCATTGAGGCCATTTCTTCCAGGCCATTTTCCTTAAGTCTCCTTGTTGCAGAGCCCTCTGGATTTGAAGGCCAGAGCCATAGGGTTGGGCTGGCCCAGCCAAAGCCAGCAGGTGGAGTAGGAGTGGCAAATTTCTGATAACAATGAGCCACCCCATCGCCTCTTGCAGAAATGGGTACAAGTTCCTATACTGCTCAGCGCGGGCCATTGGCATGGCTGACCTCACCAAGGCATACCTGCAGTGGGTGAGCGAGGGTGGCTGTGGTCTCCCCAAGGGCCCCATCCTGCTATCTCCCAGCAGCCTCTTCTCCGCCCTCCACAGGTAACCACCCCATACCCGTGCCCACGGTCCTTGGGGGGAGGGGATCATGCCTGGCCAGCCCAGTCTACTATGTGTTCCTGAGTGAACCAGAGCCCTCATCTGACCCTGCTCCCTCTGGTTGCTGCCTCTCCTCTGGCCATCTCCCTGCCTGTGGCCATGTCTACTCTAGAGAGGTGATCGAGAAGAAGCCAGAGGTATTCAAGGTCGCCTGCCTGAGTGACATCCAGCACTTATTTCTGCCCCATGGAGAGCCCTTCTATGCTGCCTTTGGGAACAGGTCCAGTGTGAGTGTGCCCCTTTCCCATGGGCCACCCACTCCTCCCCAGCCCCCAGCAGCCTCACTTTTACCACCTGTGTCCTCCTTGCTCTCCACAGGATGTCTTTGCCTATCGACAGGTAGGCCTACCTGAATCTCGCATCTTCACAGTCAATCCCCGGGGAGAGCTCATCCAGGAGCTCATGAAGACCCACAAATCCACGTGAGGCCAGACCCTGCCACATGGCCCCTGTGCTCTGCCTCCTGGGCCCCAATTTTACCTCCTTTCTTGGTGGGATCCTGAGCTCTCATCTGCTGTGGAGAGGCTGAGGTGTGACAGTGGCTCAGCCTCTCAGTGCCACCCTGTTCTGCCTGTAGGTATGAACGGCTTGGTGAGGTGGTCGAGCTCCTCTTCCCACCTGTGGCCCGTGGCCCCACCACAGAGCTGATCCACCCTGAATACAGCAACTTCCGCTACTGGCAGCAGCCGTTACCTGCTGTGGACCTGGATGCCCTGGCCTGAGCCAGCCCCAGCTGCCTCTCCTGCTGCCAGCCCTGGGACTAGGTGTCTGGAAGTGCAACAGTCTTCTAACTCACCAAAGATGAGGGGCTACACACTTATTTGCAGCCACAGAGACCCCCCACATTACAAAGGGTATAGCGCAGCTGTTGTAGATCTGTGAGGTCTTAATCTGTAGCACACCATTGCTGGGCATGCTGGAACATGTCTATAATTCCAGCTACTTGGAAGGATGAGACAGGAGGACTTCAGCTGAGCCCAGTCTGAGCAACTTAGTAAGACTTTGTCTTAATACAAAATAAAAAGGTTTGAGGGGAGAGCTTAGCCAGTGTGAGGCCCTGAATTCCATCTCCAGCACTGGAAAAAAAAAAAAGTTTGTCACTTAGGCCCTTCCAGGGTTTGTCTTTGATGTGTCACTCTGTTTTCCCTGCCACCCTAGGGCATTACCTTAATCCGACAGGTCAAATAAGAGGGCCCTGCTGAGACTTGAGGCCTATATGCACAGGGAAGAGGGGGTCAACAGCAGAGGCTGAGTCATGGGAAAAGAACAGTGCTTGAGCCCACGCTTCTGGAACCCTAGGTTGTACCCTGAAAAGCAACTCCTCCGTGCCCCTGCCCCCAGTTCTGAGCCACCAGTCATCCTTGCTTCCCCTCACTGGTGCCTGGATATCAGCCCCAAACTCTGGGTGCTCCTGGACCCCTCTGACATGAGGAAAAGGGGACTTGGGTCCCACATCGCTGCCTGGCCACTGCCCTTGGTCCCCTCAGCATGTTGCTTGAGGACTCAAACCTGACCATGGCAGGGCAGGTTTGCTGACTACCTCTGAGAGTTAGTGCAGTGTGCAGCTGCCGAGTGAGCTCTCACCTGAGGCACAGGGCGACAGCCCCAGCAGCCTTCCCTCACACTGCCTTTGATGAAGAAAAGCACCTGTAGACTGGCTGAAAGCTTTAATCCAGAACCTGCCCTCTGCCCACAGTGCCAGAGGAGGGCACAGCACGGAATGTTCAGAAACCAGAAGGCAGGGATGCGGGGTCCTGCCAACGGCTCAGGAGGCCCACGCTACTGAGGGGAACCAAGGCCGACAGCCTCGGCATAGGGGGAGCTGCGCGGGCCGGAGAAACCCTGCATTTCCAGTTGTGCCTTGGTGGCTTCATACCTGAATTTCTTACCACTTTGTGATCATCTTGGCAGGATTGGGGTTTTGTAAGGGTATTAAAAGCAAGACCTAAACCCCTTTTCCTCCAGCTATGGCTTTCTCAGGGTCTGGCTTTTAGGCCTCACTATATACTAAGACCACAACCTGGGGAACAGTTGATTTTTTTCCCCAACTGAAAAGAAGAGAAAGAAGTGCCCTGAAAATGTCTTTGGGGAAGGAAAAGAAAAAACCTGGGCTCTGCAAACAGATTGTGTGGATCTCTTTGCTGTGAGTCTACAGCTGCCTGAGCCCTCACCTTAAGGGAGGAGCAGAAAGATAAAGCAAACTCTCAGTTGGGTCTCTGCTTCCATTCAGTTCTGAAGGATGTGTGGGGAGTTGGAAACCTCTAGTGGCTTCTGGTCCTTGGTTCAGAAACAGCATCCATGAAGCTGCCAGGTGTGAGGAGAGAGCAGTGGGGATCATTGTCCTGCAGAATCCTCATCCAGATGGCTATGGGTAGAAGCCAAAGGACAAGGGAACAGAAATCTCCAAGGGCTGACACTACCCTTTGTAATGCAAAGGGAGCTGTGGACAGGCCCGTCTGACAACGAGCATGGAGAATTTGCACAGTTGCTAACTCTGATGTCTAAAAAAGCAAGTTGCAGACCATGGAATGTGTGTCCTCTGAAGTCCAGCCTGGCCTTCACGCCTGACAGCCTTGCCTTGATCACTATCCTGAATTATCTAGTTTGTGCAGCACTGATGACCAGGACAGTCACAGGAAGCTGGACTAAGATTATTGGTCCTGTAGCCTCTGAAGTGGCAACTGGGCCAGTCCAGGGAGGCTGGGTAAGACTGGGCCCTGGGATGATTTTGAGGTGATCTGGCGCTTGGATTCTCTCCAGCCTGCTTAGTTGGCTTGCCTTAGCCTTGCCTGCTCAGTCAACTGGGCCCGGCAGTCCAGCAGGTCATCTCGGAGGCGGGCAATGTCCTCTGTGTGCTGGGCTAGTGTGCGATTCAGCTGGTCCATGTGGCCCCACAGGCCCTCCCGGAACCTAAGCGGTTTGGTGGGCAAACTGTCCAGGCTGGCAGCCAGCAGGCCAAGCCTCCTGCATATGCCCTCCACTCGCGCCACCCGCTGGTCGAAGTGGCGCACAGCACGCTGGAGTTCTTGGGCTGTGTCCTGGCAGCGGCTCAGTCCCCTGGCCACATTGGCCATGCCAGCCTTGAGATGAGCCAGCTCCCCCCGCAGGTTCAGGACCTGCCTGTGGCCAGCCTGGAGCCTGGAGCCTTGGCTGCTGACCTGCTTCTGGATGGTGTGGACTTCAGCTTCCACCTTGCGTTCCCGCTCATCCAGAGATGTGTTGGCAGCCAAGAAGGCATCCGAGTACTGGCTGACCGAGTCACTGAGGCCTGTGAGTGACTTGCTCACTGAGTTCAGGTTGACCTTCAGTAGAGTGATTTCACCTTGGAGTGAGCTGCTGGTCCCTTCTGCCAGCTGCCCCTGGACTTCAGCCACAGTGCCATTGAGCTGCTGTAGCAGAGCTGTGTGGCTGGCTACCTGGTGGAGGAGGGCCTCGCTTCGGCTCTGCCAGGCCTTCACCTCTGACACAAGGTTGTCCAGGGTGGCTGAAGTGGTACTAGGGGTGCATGAGGTCTCCAAGGAGACCAGTCTTTGTTCCAGCACAGCCAGCTCTGTTGGCACGAGGGGCCGCACGGATCTGCCCAGTGGGATGCTATCATGGTTTAGCTCTTGAATTAATGTTGCCAGGCGCTCCTCTAGGTTCTGTACACGCTCTTCCAGCATGGCCCTGAAGCCACCCACACCCCAGCCGCCCACCTCCATCTTCACACAGCAGCTCCTTGCTCCATTCTCTGTCCCATTGAGGGTCTCCAGACCCTCAAGCAGCCCATCCACACCTCCGTCAAGTATGGCAGCAGAGAGGTGCTCAAGCTCATCCCTGGCTGGGGTGCTGGGGCCCTTGTGGGCCTCCACAACAGCCCGCAGGTTCTTCTCAAGGCCATCCACACGGGCACTGACCAAGGCCAGCTGGCTACAGCAACTGCCCACACCAGCCACACTCAAGCCTTGCAGCTGAGTGCCCAGCTGCAAGAGCTCCTGTCGCAGGGCCAGCTCCCGGCCATCAAGGCTCTGGTGTAGCCTCTGGCTGGCTGCCTGTCCCTCCTCACACTGTTGCCGTACCTCCTGCACCTGCAAGTCACACTCACTCTGGATTCCTTGCAGTTTCTGTTCAAAGCCATCCAGGAGGCTTCCCCAGAGGTGCTGCAGCCGTTGGTCTACATATTCCTCTAGCAGTGCCAGGGAGGTCAATGGGGATGGCGGGGCTTCCCGCAGCTGCTGCAGGTGAGCTTCATGGCCGAGGGCAAGTCCATGCACTTCGTCCAGCAGCCGCACCTTGGTCTGCAGTGTGTTGCTCACTTCTGTTACCTTACTCAGAATCTCACCAAGGGGAGGTGTGAGTGGTCGTCCTGCTGTGCCTCCAGGATCCACATGCCCCTCAGGGATGACCCCAAAGCCCACAGGGGCAGTAGGAACCCTGGGGAGTGCAGTTATCTTGTTCAGGTCCTCTTGGCTGGCTACTAGGCCACTGAGGGTACTATATGCTTGTGCCAGGCGCTGAACATCACCCTCCAGGCGTTCTAGGCGCTCACCAAACAGCCCTAGGCCTTTCCTTCCTGGAAGAGAAGACAGACTCCAGGAGCACCACTGGCATGGCCCTCTCAGGGTATTGTGAGACTTCCTGTTCTAGCTGACATTTTCACCGGGCACAACTTCCCAGATGCATACTCTTGTGAGACAGACCCTCCCCAACCTCAGGAACCTGGGTCAGTCCCCTCCCTGCTTCTGTCCCTGAACCCAAGAAACCTAGGCATCTTGGAGGGCATCCAGAATCAGACTCACCATGGAGACTGGGGGCCGCTTGACTATAAGGAGGAGGCCTGGGACCTGAGCCCACCTGCCCCGAGGGAGTCTGAGGTTCAGGATTCAGCTGTGGTGGGATGGCTCCATGATCTGTGAGGTGCTCGGGGCAGCTTTCTCCAGTGAGGCCAGGGCAGCAACGCCAAGTGAGTTCTGTCACTGTCTTGTAGCCAACCTTGTATTTGGGTCTGAGCACTGTTCGGTACCTGAGCCGGGGAGAGTGAGAGAGCAGGATCTTACACCTGAAGGCTTGAGAGTCCTGTCCCCTGGATGGCATTTGGGATCAACCTCAGATGCCTGCACAAAGTTGGTTTCTTTCCCCACCTCCACACTACCCCAGTGGCTTCTTATTTGGTGCTCAAGGTGACAGAGTAGTGTGATATAGGTAGGCCTTCCAGGGGCTCTAAGGCCTCTGAGTGGAGGATCCAGGTAGAAGCCCCATCCATTCTATTTGCTTTGGAAGAAGGTTAGTAAATATTTAACACCAACCTTCCCAAGACCACATGGACCCTCTTCAGTTCAAGTTGCCACAAGAAATTCTGTGTGGGCTCCAAGCGGCACCTTAGCAAAGCCCCAAGCTCTCCCCTGTGGATGGGAAGGACTGGTGCCCTGGAGCTGAGGCTGCTGGTCCCTCCCACTGTCTTGCAGTCATTATTGACTTTCATTCTGCAGTTCCTCCTACTGCACTTAGCCTATTCTAGGAACCCAGCTCTGGTCACAGGCTGGTGGGAGGGCACCTCTGATTTTCAACACAGAGGGGAAGCGCTCCCAGGAGCATCTCCTCGCCCATTCACCCACTGACATAGTGGAGAACAGACCTGTTTCTAGATGCACACTTGGACCTCTCCAATTGCAAACCTATGGGTCATGTCTCCGTGTAGCACCTCTCCCATGCAGCTGGCCTGGCTGGCCTAAGCCCCAGCACTCTGGCTTTCACTTCTCACCCTTAAGCTACCTTCTCATTGTCACCACAGCCCTTTAGATCTGCCCTGGCCCCTCCTCCCTGTGGCATCAACCATTGCCTGAGTGACCCTTGGTTCTCTCCCTCCCCCACCCTCTGCGTCTGTCCCTTCCTCCTAGCTGGCCCTTTCTTCATTCCCCTCAGCCATCTGTGGCTGATCCCCAGCCACAACTTTAAAACCTAGGGGACATGAGCCCTTGGTCTATTCAGGCTCAGGTGAGCTCCCTGGAGTGCTGGAGCTGCAGCAGAGGTGGCTTTGCTCCCAGCTGAAGGCAGAAATGGGGCTTGTGCACGGGGCTCCCAAGTGCTTGGGAGGGGGGTGCACTCACGTGACTGTCCCGGAGCACTTGAGCCCCCATCCACACTGCCGGAACTCAGCCTTTATGTAGCTCTCTGCTCCCTCCTGTAGGACGCAGGTCACGTTCCTGTGCACAACATAGGCACAGAGGGCCCTACAAGGGAAAGCGGCCTCCTGGAATATCCCGCCTAAGTCAGGCCCACTGAGGCCCCTACCCTTTTTCCCCTACCTGTGGGTCTCAGCAGTAGACCAGACTCCCATTTGTTTCCTCTGTTCTCCTTGTCTCTGGAAGTCAGGGCCCTTGCCTGGAATCCACAACATTCTGGGCTGGGCCCAACTCCCCTGCTGACATTCTGATCCCTGCATCCTCAGTGGGTGCCACTGGGGGCTGCGACATGCCAAACTAAAGCCCTGGTGTGGCTGCTCTCCCAGACTGGGGAACAGACCACCCTGGATTCTTGGGGGGGGGGCGATGCTTGCCACACCTCCCACTCCCCACCTCCTTCACTGGTTCCAAGTGCCTCATCTGTGCTGTGAAGTTCTGTAATCCCAATTTAGTGGCTTCCTGGAGACCAGGTCTTGCCCACCTTCTCTGAGGCGCCCTAGCACACTACGTGTTGGCCATGGGCCGGGCATTCTCCCACAACACTTTCCAAATTCAACCAGAGTTCAAGGGCCTGAGTGGACCGCAGAGACAGCCTGTCACTTCCAGAATACCGGGCCAGGACTCTATAGCCTCCACCAGCTCGAGGCTCCCTAGGGATCTCTGGGACCAGGATTGCCTCAGGAGGAGTGGAGCTCTGCCTGCACGGTTCCATCTCCTACCCTGAAGGGCAGAGGAGAGACAGGAGGCCTGGCGTTGCGGGGGAGCCCCGCGTCCTTCTCGTGCAGACAGCCCTCGCTTTGCTTGCTCCACCTGGCCCGCTGCGTCTACAGTTTGCGCTCGGCACAGCTGGAAAATGTTACTTCTCTGGAAAGGTTTCCGCGGGCACTGCCAGGATCCCAGCCGCCGCGCCAGGCCCCCTCGGTTTAGTTTTCTTCACTAACCCGGCAGCCTCCTGGAGCACTGCGCGCCCGCTCCGGCAAGGGCTCAGTCCGGGCACCGCCCCTCCACGCCACGGCCTTTGGTGCCGGGACCTCGATGGCCCACGAGGGTGTAGGCAGGTGGGAGCGGCGGCGCGCTGCGCGAACCCCACCCCTCCCGCTTCCCGCCGCCGCCGCACCGCCCGCGCTTACTTGTGCGGCCCCGGGCGCAGCCGGGGGCGCCATCCCGTCGTGTAGAGGCTGTAGCGAGAGGCGCCGGGAGGAACAGCCCGAGCGACGAGCGGCGTGCCCTTGCCCTGCGCCCCCGACAGCAGCGCCGCGACGGCGCACAGCCAGACCGGCAGGCGGCGGCGACCCATCGTGGCCACCGCGTCTCCACCTGGCCCCGGTCGGTGGCCCCCGTGGGTGTCCGGCCGCCACGCCGTCACCTCTGCTCTCCGGCAGGCTTCCCACAGCCACTCGCGGCCCCCCCAGCGCTCTCACTTGGCTGCCTGGCGCTTCGCGGTGGCTGCGTCCCGCCGAGTGGCCGGCGCAGCTCGTGGCTGGGGCCGCAGAGGGGAGGCGGGAGGCGGGCTCTGCGCGGATTAGCATAAACTTGGGCCCGCGCCGCTCTCCTCCGCCAGCCCCCTCCTCCACCGCCAGCCCCTCGCCCCAGCTCCGATCTGCTGTCCAAGGGGCCGCCTGCAAGCAAGAGTTAAGAAGGCGACAGTCCCGAGTGGCGGGCGCAGGCCACCGCGCCCTGGGAGGTCCCCGGACTCGCCTCGCTACTGCCGCGCTCGCTATCGGACACCAGAGAAGGAACAGAGATGCCGACCCCTTGGGTTGGCCTGGGTAAGGGGCTTTCGAGGTACAACCCACCCTCAAGATGCACTGGTCTTAGAAGTCCATCCGCATGTTTTCGGAGACCAGGGCTCTGGAGTGTTTGGGGGCGCAGCAGCACGATACCCGGTCGTCCTCTTGGAATTGACCCGACTGATGGTTGGCTGGTTCTGCCTCCTCACTTTGAGTGTGGGCGAGATCTTTTTTTTTTTTTTTTTTTTTTTTTTTTTTTTTTTTTTTTTTTTAGCGGAACCGGGGATTGAACTCAGGCCCTTGCACTTGAGATCTGATAACCTGTACCCTCTCCCCATCATCCTGTGCAGCCCAGTTTGGTGGCCACATCACCCCTCTGCGTCTCTGCCAGGATCAGTGTTCCGGTTTCTGCGTGGGATGCAGATGCGGATCATCTTTCCAGCTCAGACAAGGAAGGCCTGCTTAGGCTGGGGGAGAGAGCTCAGCCATATAAGCCTGCATGGCAAGCGCAAGGTCCTGAGTTTGATCCCTGGAACCGCGCCCCCCCCCCAAAAAAAAAAAGTCCTGCTTCTCTTCCTGGGCTCTGGCTCTGCCTTGATACTAGCATCTGGATGAAGAAAACGTTCGAGTCTTGGCTGTATCAAGCTGGGCTTTCTTAATATTTTGCTTCCGAAATTGATGCCTACTATCCAAGAGTTGTCCTTTGGAGTCACCCTCACTGAACATCATTTCATGAACTTTCTAAGGTGCAAGACACCTTGTGAATCCTGATTGTGTCACTCAACAGAGTGGCACTTCCTGTCGTGGTCTCATCTACACAGGTGACCACAGCCATGTGTCTTCACGCAAGTGGTTGGCTGGTGTGCAGAATTATAGGGCTCCTGGCCTTCCTGGAGAGACCTTTCTAAACCAACTTGGAGATGTGAATAAACAGCTTTTGGGGCAGGTGGTGGATGGTACAGGGATACTGAGGGATCTGCTCTGAAGTCCACATCTATGTCTTGTCCTTCTTCCAGCCTCAGCAGCTTATGAGTTCCTGGGAACAGATACCTGATCAAAGCCAGACTGTTCATCCTCTCTCCTAGGCTTTGGAATTGTGGGGTAGAGGCTAAAGGGGACCTAGTTTCCAGGTGTAGATTTCATTAATTTCCTAGGGTTGCAGCAACAACTACAAATTCAGAGGCTTAAAACAACAGGAATGTATTATCTCCTAATTCTGGAATGTATAAGTCAGAATCAAGGTGTCAGCTGGGCCATATTCATCTATCTATCTATCTATCTATCTATCTATATATATATTTTTTTCAGTACCATGGATCAAAATTGGGACCTTGTACTTGCCACACAGGGGCTTATGCTGCTGAGCCATACCCCAGCCCTTCCCTTCCCTTCTTGGGAATAATCTGCTTGCCTCTTTCAGCTTCTGGTGGCTCCTGGCAATCCTCCAAGTTCTTTGGTTTGTCACTCTATCACTCTAATCTGTTTTTATCTTCACATGGTGACCTTCATTTTTTTCTTCCTCTGCGATTGTGTGTCCTTTTCTAAGAACAGGAATTGAATTTAGGGCCCATCTGAATCTTATCTTACGTACCTATATTGATGAAGATACTATTTTCAAGTAAGGTCACATTCTGGGATCCAATGGATACAAATTTTGAGGAAAGGGGCTTTGTTCGATCCACTACAGGGACCTTTGGGGGTGGTGAAAGGACATCATGGCCTGCTGAAGCCATTGCTCTGCAGGGGTTACAGGGACCTAAGAAGGCGGCTTTGCAGGGGAGTAGGGGGTGGAACTCAGCCTGAAATATGTAGTCATGTGGTGACAAGCCGTGGCTTTCTCTGTCTGCTTCCAATGATCTACCATTTGAGCTAGTTTGAATGGATTAGGAAAATAAATGATGCTTAAAACAGTCTCACACCTACATACCCTTGGAACGTTCTACTCTATAATGTTAACAGAGATGTTATGAGTCATTTTGCTGGGGGCAGATCCATAGTATCTGTAACATGTTCTTGATCCTGTAACCACTAACTTTCTGGTTTTCAGAGAGCTATCTGAGGGGGAAACCAATAGAGTTCAGCTCCTCTTTGGAGGCTGGTTTCTGACTGCTTGGCAGCACCGCCCAGCTGGCTCTGGGAGAAACTTCCCCCACCCCAGAAGCTATGATCTTTTTCCAAGGGGTCCCACCCCTTCCTTTCACTCCCTTCCCCAGCCCCAGATGTGGGGCCCACAGCTCACAGGAAGAAGGCTGGACCCTGTGAGAAGTGGGAAATGTCTATGTAACAGGGGGCTGGAAGGACAGTTAGACTCCCCCTCCCCCTTTCCCAGGTGGCTGACATCAAAACCATGTTCCCTCTTTAATTGGAACAGTTTGGGGAGCCAGGGCCTGGGCCCCATCCTGGTGGAGGCGGACGATGTCAGCATAGGGAGATGCTTAGGGTCTTGGCTGGATGCATCCTGAGCCTGGGGTCTCCCCTTGGGTGATGAGGCCACTTCGCATCTGCCAGACAGGAAACCTAGGGAGGCCAGCAGCAGAGGAGGGAGGCAGACAGTCATGTTCTCCCTGCCTTAGCCTGGAGTTTCTCCACCTGGATAGAGACAGGCAAAGGGGCCACACACAAAAAGAGTTTGGCCCACCCTCCACTCCGCTATCACTCATGTGCACACACATAGACACATACTTTTGCTGCCCTCACTGCTCCCGTGACAGATGTAGCACCTCTCTCCTTAGGAAAATTGGAGGATGACACAACCATCCTGTATGGATGTTAAGAGTGAAGTCTTGCATTTGGAGTCCATCCCTGGCCCAGTGGGAAGACACGAGAGAACCCTTGCTGGGCCACAGGAACGTCCTGCCTTCCTCTGTGCGCCTCTAGGAGCAGAAGGAAAGAATTAGCTCCTAGGGGCAGAAAAAATTCAGAAATTGGTCCTTGGAAGATGCTTGTCTGGTGGTGAGTATGGGGCCCTGGCGCTTGGCACCCCATGTGTCTGGAATACCCCTTTCCTGCCTCCATGCTTCTCAAAATTGAGGTTCCACTGCCCTCTCCAGGCTCCTTCCACTTCACCTTGGAGGTGTCTCTTTTGTTTTATCCACGACTTAACACACAAGAACACAGAGTTCTATGGAATGCAGTTTTCCTAAAGAGACAGAAATAGAAAGCACTGACTCTGCCAGCTTTGTGGCAGATGAGCTTTCTGCTGCTCAGAGAAACTCAGCCCCTGCTCCCCAGGGCAGTTGGCAGAGCTGCCCGCCCTGAGCTATAGGCTGCGCACACTGTCCGGCCCCGCATTCCTGTTCACCACCCCTCACCAATCTCCTTCTTTAAAGAGGACACATCTGGGCATCCTTGCCCATGGGGCCATCTTTGGAAGTCCTGTGCAGAAGTGTTGTGTCCAATCCCAGCATTTATTACAAGTGCACCATCAAAAAAAAAAAAAAGGTGACTTCTAATTCCACACAAGTTTCTAACGCAGCTGTTTCCCTCTTCCACCTGGACAAAAGTGTGGCTTGTCCAGAACCCTGGAGTGAGGAGATAGAGATGCAGTCCAAAGGTGAGGGCCAGAGAGCCCACAAATCATAGAAACTGGATTCTATAAAGCTCCGATAGTCTTCCACTGGGTGAGAGTGGCTTAGAAGCAATTTAAAACTTGTGCAGTGCTGATGGGTTCTCAGTGTGAACATATGCAAACCAGATGCAACCACGATGCAAATTATATGCAAAATATATGTGTGGGCCTCCCAACTACTGCAAATGCCAGATGTGACCCTTGGGGATTCTGAGTTTAGCTGAGCCCAGTTTCAGGACAGAGATGACCTGGACTCACCAGCCTCTTACAGAGGGGAGGAATGGTGAAATTATCAGATCCTCCATGGTTTGGGGGAAGAACCCAGGTAGGGGGTCATTCAGACTAGTTTAAATCCCAGGTCTTGGGGCCGGGGAGATGGCTCAGTAGAATAAGCGCTTCCCTGACAAGCACAAGGGTCTGAGTTCAATCCCTGGTTCTGCCAATAAATAAATAAATCCCAGGTCTTCCTCTTACAAGTTGCATGACCAACCTGGAGTCCTGTCACTCCTCTGAGCCTCTGTTTTTCGATCTGTAAGATGGAGCCCTTCCCTGGAGGTTGGATGGCAAGGCTCCTTGCCAGTCCCTACAATGGCAACTGTGCCCTTCTGTGGGCAGGACCTTTTCCCAGGGTAGCACATGTAGCCAGGGGACGCCAGTGTTTGGTGCATCAGGAGTTCACAAGCTTCTCCTCCATTCACAGATGTTAGAGGTCCCCTCACCAGGGGACGGCAGGTCCACAGCCCAGCCCTCCTTAGCCTGGGCAGTTACACTCTTTAATCTTTTTTTTCACTGTAGATAACTGCTGCTGCTCACACCTGCCCCTTGTGCTATGAATCACCCCTGGCTGATGAGAGCCACCAATCCTGAAAATTTATGAGCCTCCCACACCATAGCCAGTGACTGACTGATACAGGGACACAGAGGTTCCTTCATTAGCCCAGGGAACAGCTTGGAAGTGTGGCTTATAGTGCGAGCCTGACATTCCTCCCCCTCCCCCCCGCCCCATGTGCCTTTTTTCTTCTGCCCACCTCCTTACATATGAATTTCTCTTGGGAGCCACCCCTGCCCCTAACAAATCTCCTGAGTCTAGGTAGGGAGGCAGACCTGCAAGTACAGGGGTCAGTAGATATAAATAAGGGACCACAGGATTGCATATCCTCAGGAGGTAGACTAGTTACATGCTTGAGCTTGAGAAAAGAATCAGAGGGATACATGGTGAGCCAGGCTGCTCCAGGCTTGACCGCATACAGTGTGGTGGCCTAGAGGCAGGAGGGAGCCAGGTGTGCTTGCAGAACACTACAGAGCTCTGGGTAGCCCAGGCCTCTGCAGAGGTTGGCAGGAACCCGACAAGAGGGGCCTTGAATTCCTCCGTGAAGGGTCTGGACTTACAGTTCTGTATGCAGAACTCCCTGAAAAAGTTCGAGTGGCTGCTGCTGCATGGAGCAGGTATAGGAGTGAGGGACCAAAGGGGCAGCCCTGCAACTGTCTGCCACCAGGCCAGAGGGACTCAGGGTGGGGACCAGGGCTCTCAGAACAAAAGGCTGGTAGCTGGTTTGGAAAGTGTCTGGCGGATGCCAGGCAGAGGGGAAACAAAACATTAGGCCTGGGGTAGGAGTGGTCAATGTATTCCAATTCAGGGCACAGGGCTGGGGTCTGCATTCCCTGTGTCCTCTACAGCCAGAGCCAGCTAAGCCATGAGCTGGGAGGCCTTAGGAAGGCTGACAAAGGGTGTTCAGCACAGTTGGCCTGATTCCAGTGGGGGCTGGAGCTGCTCCTGCTGGAGGGGCTGGTGTCTGGGCCTGTCTAGGACAGGGATGGGAAAAGGTTACAGAAGCAGTAGAGTTGCCCAGTACCTATGTGGGGTGTGTGTGTGTGTGTGTGTGTGTGTGTGTGTGTGTGAGAGAGAGAGAAAGAGAGAGAGAGAGAGAGAGAGAGAGAGAGAGAGAGAGAGAGAGAAAGGCCTTGGGAAGGGCTCCCACCCACTTTCCTGTAACTCTTCTATTCACAGGCACTACAGTAAAACCACACAGGATTATGGGCTGGTGATGGAGGCGACACAGCAGGCATGCGATGGGCGGGTATAGAGAGGCCAAAACAGGAGACCCTCTGGGGGAGGGGAGAGCCAGCCATTGCCACAGAAAGCTCATGCTTGGACAGGCAGAGCCTGACCACCCAGACCCTGTCCTTATCGCAGACCTGCTCTGCTGTGACTTCTTAACCTGCTGGGACGTTTGCTGAGCACCTTCTTGGTACAGGAAGCACAGAGAAACTGGCCCCAGGGTGCAGGACTGGGAGGGGCAGACATGGATGGGAGGCGGGAGAAGTCCCTGAAGGGGCAGAGGGCCTGCCTGCAGAGAGAGGGAGTCTGAGTGTGGGGAATGTGCTCCCATCAGAGGGCAGGGCTCGGGCAGGAACACTGATACCCAGAAGGGCTGTTTGCAGGCTGAGGACTGGGGAGGCTGGGGAATGGTGCACAGACAGGCCTGGTCTGTATCTCCTGTGAATCTGCCCAAGACCACCACCTACATACCATTGCCATGTCTGTCCCTGCCCTGGGCTCATCTGAAGTCTGGGCCTGGATGTAAGGCCCCTTCCTGCCCATGCTTGCTGGACAGATGAACCGGGGGTCACTCCATAGCCTTGAGGAGGATGCCAGCAGGTGCAGGGGTCCCAGCTGGAGACAAAGGGAGTGGGTGTTCTGGAGGGAGACAGCCAGGCTGCCATGAGCTGGCTGAAAAAGGGTCAGGGTCAAGGTCAGCGTCATGAGCCCCACCCTGAGAGGGCCCAGCTATTGCCTCACACTTCAGGCTAGACTATATATTTGGCATCCTCTCAAAAGGGTACTCAGCTGGGGCCTGACCTCTCTGATCCAGCTCTCTAGCAGCCCAGCCTTCTCCTTTAGCCTGGGCCCCACCTACCAGCTCTGACTGCTCACCACGTGACCTTTAGGGCTTTCCCCAGGTTAAGCCTGTGGACCAGGAGTACCCACATTCCTGGCCTTGTGGCACTGGCTGGACACCTCAAGACTTGATTCTTCCCTTCTCTGCAGTGGGG
Source organism: Octodon degus (assembly GCF_000260255.1). NCBI lineage: Eukaryota > Metazoa > Chordata > Mammalia > Rodentia > Octodontidae > Octodon > Octodon degus. The sequence goes on from NW_004524613.1 coordinate 12,407,785, forward strand.
GCGGCATCTTCCTCCCTGGCTGTATTTCATCCCTGCTCCCATTGCCCTTTGCTGCCTCTATTCCCCTCCTTTGAGTCTCTGGTCTCACGCAGGGTCCCACTGCCCAACCAGCTGCCCAACATGGAGACTCAGAGGATGACAACAAGATGAGCAGCTTCCATGCCAGTCAGAAGGCCACACTGGTGCACAAGCTGCAGGCCAGAGCCTCCGCTCATCTGAGGGGCTGGAAGGGAGCAGAAAGCACCCAGAGAGATTAGGAAGCTTGGTGACTGACTCCTGTTTTCTGACATAGGGGTCCCTTTTGGTGAGATGAAAGAGGGGTGGCATGAGTTTGGAGCGAGGTCAGGTTGAATTGGAGGTTATCTGTAGATAACCTAGAAGAGAAGGATATCTGGGACAAGAGGATGTATGTCCATAGTTGTGTGTTCTGTCTATTGTTGCTTCCTAGCTCGGGGGTGCTCAATACAGCCCTCTAGTGGAGGATCAGGAAGCCCACTCTGTGTGCGTCTCACTGGTGTCCAGGGCTCCTACTAGAGCCCTAGTGGTTGGGGGTGTTCTTGGTGACCTCCCTCTCTCTTCCCAGATAATCAGTGAAGAACATGCAGGGTCTGTCAGGAAGACCAGGCAGCTGGCTGCTGCCCCTGAGGCTGTCCCTTCCTATTCAGTGGCCTGGCACCTCCCAGGTAGCTGCTGCCCACTGCCCACCCTTTCAGCTTTGGGTCCCTGGCAAGCCTCCCACCATACCCTTTCTTCCCAGCCTCTGTCTTGGTGCTTGCTGAGCTTCCTTCCCAGGGGCACACCCTCTCCTCTCCCCCAAACCTCATTCTTCTCCTTTGCCTATAATGAGGAAGAACCTCCAGGGCTCTTCAAGCCCCACCTGGAACCCAGCTCCGCAGCAACAGAGAACCTGGAGTTCCTTACCTTGGGGGCTCTGACTTCAGGCTCTCGTGTGCCAGTCAGGTCAGCCTTGCTGGCAAGAGCAGGGCGATGTCTCCATTCCAGTGTGGGGAGGCTCACCCTCTTTGGGAAAACAGGGTTGAGGGGCAGCAAGATAGCTCAGCACCTGCTTAGCCAAGCACAGGGACTGGGGTTTGATCCCTGGTACCACATGCCATGCTGTCTCCGCCCCAGGCACACTGAGCCAGCCACTGAGTCTGAGTGTGGTGGTGCACGCCTCTAATTTCAGCTCTGGGGAGGCTGATAACAGGAGGATCACTATGAGTTCAAGCTGCGTAGTGAGACCCTGTACCAAACACATTAAAGGGGGGGGGGGCTTGGGCACAGGATTTCAAATGCAATGTAAGATAGAGTCAAATAAAATAAGTTTTAATCAAAAAATAAGATGAATATTCAAAACCTGTACCTGGAGAGAAATTAAACTCAATGGCAAAAGTTAAGAAGAAGGGAACAAAGAGATGTCCAAAAGAGTCAGTGTGGTGTAAGAAGAAAGTTGGGGACATTAAAGATGAAAATCAAGGAAAAGGGCCTGTGAAGACCAGAAAGATGTGGTCAGATAAGCAGGAGGAAGGGTACTGGGGGGTGGCAGGTGTGGGTGGGGAGAGGGGATGACAGAGGGAGAGACAGGGAGACAGAGACAGACAGAAGAGCAGAGAGAGACAGCCAAGAGAAGGGGAGAGGTTGCTGAGAAACTCAGAGAGCCTAAAGGTAAGGGATTGGATGCCCAGAGGGAAGCAGTGGGTGCCTCTGGAGCTATACTGGCTGGGTCAAGTGAAGGGAAGTGCAGAGGTCAAGGAGTGTGGTAAAGGCTGAGGAGAAAGGCGGCAGAAGGGAGAGGGAGACGGAGAAGGGAGGGACAAAGCCAGAGGCAAGTGAACAGGAATGAATGAGGTCCAAGAAAGGTAGGAATGCCAGCCTGGAAGAGCTGAGATGCTTCTAGGCAGAGGGGCTAAAGCCAAAGAGAGGGAGGCCAAGCCTTGGAAGGACCCAGGCTCAGGGGACAAGGGTGGTGGCCAGCACACCTGGGAAGCAGAGGCAAGCAGTTGTGGTAGGGGCTGCAGGGGTGGAAGGAAGTAGAAATGGCCCTTGCTTCCTTTGTTATTGTTGTTATTTTGTTCTTTCTGTTTTTAAGACAGGGTCTCACTATGTAGCCCTTGAACTCACAGTCATACTCCTGCCTCAGTCTCCTCAGTGCTGGGATTACAGGCATGGTGGTGTCACCATGCCTGGCAGCCTTTGCTTCTTGTGTGAAAGGGCAGGTGGGATTTTCCCCTGAGACTTGGAGCAGGAAGGAACAGCTATTTAGAGGAGGGACAGAAGAGGGGAGTTTGAGAAAAGGCCACACCCCAGCATCTACAGGAGCTTTAGGGCTGCAAGGGTGCAGTGACTACCCACCATCCACAGCCCTTGCAGCTTAAGGTGGAGGCAAAAGCATGGAGGCCTGCAGGGGCAGATCTTGGGAAACAGGGAGAACCCAGAGCAAGGGCGTGGTAAGGCTCAGTGCACTCTGACCATTGGTTCCCAAAAGAAAACCGACTCAGAGTCAGCAGAATCATGACAGGGTCTTCAAAAACTACCTGAAATTAGACATGTGAAGTATGAACCACGACACTGCAGCTTGCTTTATGGCTGCTTTGCTTTTGTCCTTACCAAACTCCTGTCCAAATTCAGTTGCCAGTGTGATGGTGCCGAGTGGCAGGACCTTTTGGAATGATTAATGATGTCTTCAAGACTGAGTTAGTTCTCTTCGGAAGACACTGGGTCTCTAACTAGAGTAGGCTGATGCTGTAAGGTGCTCCCCTCTCCTCAATGCTCCTGTTTGCTTTTCTCCTTTTCTACCATGCCTGGAGAAGCTCCCAGCCCTGGCCAGAACCAGAGCAGATGCCAAAATCATGCTCTTGGACTTCCAGAGCCCTGAGCCAAAACAAACCTCCTTCCTTTGTAAGCTACCCACGCTCAGGGGTTCAGTTCTAACAGAGACTGCACTAAGACATGGTAATGTTAAAAAAAAAAAAAGAAGAAGAACAAGAACAAGAAAGAAAATCACACATTTTCAGAAACAGAAGAAGAAAAGAAAGAAAACTGGGAATGTTTGGTAATAACTTGGCCGGCTCTTCTATGTTCCTCTTTATGTGGCTGGTGTCCACCTGCCCACCTGCCTGGCTTGGTTATAGATGTACTTGTCAATATTTCCTACTCTTTTTCATTTTTTGAGGTTTTGACTCAGGTTGCCTGTGGTTTCCATTGGATTAGTTGAGAACTATCCATTGCTGTTTTCCACCAAGAACTCATAGGGAATTGAGCGATGGTACAGTTTTCCAGAGTCATCAACATCTGGCACCAAAATGAAGCAGAGTGTGAATGATGCTGTTTTAAGCCAGCTGTGCCTTACTAAGTGAAAAATAAGGGATGGTTGATTTTCTCCATTGACACACACACACACACACACGGTTTGGTGCCAATGATAGGATTTTCCAACTTTTGTAATCAGGATTTAGTATTTGGTGACTTTCACCAGTTGTCTGCCATCTCAAGTCAGCTGTGGTGCCCTCTTTCTCTTCAGTGAGGCTGCTGAGCTGCAGACACAGAGATGCAGATTTTTGTGAAGACCCGGAAGGGCAAGACCATCATCGAGGTCGAGCCCATTGACACCATCGAGAATGTCAAAACCAAAATCCAAGACAAGGAGGGCATCCCACCTGATTGGCAGTGCCTGATATTTGCCAGCAAACAATTGGAGGACAGTCGGACTCTCTCTGACTACAACATCCAAAAAGAGTCCACCCTGCACCCGGTGCTTCGCCATCCAGGTGGGTTCACCGAGCCGTCCCTGCGCCAGCTCGCCCAGAAGTACAACTGGAACAAGACGATCTGCCGCAAGTGCTATGCCCGCCTGCTCCCCTGTGTTGTCAACTGCCACGAGAAGTGTGGCCACACCAACAACCTGCACCCCAAGCAGAAGGTCAAGTAAAGCTCAGTCAGCCCCTTGTCCAGATGGGCACCACTTGCTCAGTGCCTACAGCCTCAGGGCCTGAATAAAGTTTCCCTCCCTTGACTAGAGCAGCAAATAGATAGATAGATAGATAGATAGATAGATAGATAGATAGATAGATAGACAGATAGATGATAGATAGATAGATAGATAGATAGATAGATAGATAGATAGATAAAGTCAGCTGTGGGCTGGGGATGTAGC
>NW_004524613.1:12412742-12415547 GCF_000260255.1 Octodon degus
ACCAGCCAATAAAAGATATTTAAACTGCTTTTGCATTTGCCCCCTATCTCCTTTTTAACTACATTTTGCCAAGAACATTTAGTACATTTAGTGGTAGGCTAGCAATGCATTTTATTGCATGTCTCTTATTTAAAAGAAAATACTCAGTTTTCGTATTACACATGCCATCTGTCTGGGTCCTCTTGTTGCTGCTATAGCAGAATGCTATCGACTTCGTAAATTGTATATAAAGTTCATTTGACTCACAGTACTGGAGGCTTGGAAGTCCAAGACTGAGGGGCTGCTGTGGGTGGCAGCCTTCAGCCTTCTTGCTGTGTTATAGTACAAGTACGTGGTGGTGGTAGTGGTGGGGAATTGATTAGAATTTGCCCACCTCTGTGATGATGGCCTTGCTCTATTCATGTGCCCAATCCATGATTTAATCATCTTTTTTTCCCCAATATTTTAGAGAAGGGTCTACAGGGTATTCAGGGTCTCACTACTAGATCGGACTCTGTATTGATTCTCCTGTTTATAGCCTCCCAAGTGCTGGGATTACAGGTGGGTGCCACCATGCCCAGTCTCAATTGCTGCACACTGGGGGCTGGGCTGGCACAGCAGGCCCAGGGATCCAACTCCCGGTCCCTGTGCCTGCTTGCAGATGCTTTAATCTGCTGAGCTATTTGGCCAGCCCTAATCATCTTTTAAGGGTCCCATCCTTTCATTTTTTAATTTTTTAAAGTTTTTTGTGGCACTGGGGATTAAACCTAGAGCCTTTTTGCTGAGATATATCCTGGCTCTTTAAAAAGTTTTCATTCTGAGACAAGATCTTGCTAAATTGCCCAGCCTGGGCTGAAAATTGCCTCAGCCTCCTAGAGTGCTGGGAATATAGGTATGCACCACCATTCAGTATAGGTGTGGCTCCACTTCTTAACACTGCCACAGTGGTGACTACATTTCAAAATGATTTTTTCATATTAGGAATTGATCCATGGCCTCACATGTGTTAGGCAAGAGCTGTACCATTGAACTAAACTACTCTCCCAGACCTTTAAAATTATTTATTTATGTATTTATTTATTTATTTTGGTGCCAGGGATTGAACTCAGGACCTTGTGCTTACCAGGCAAGTGTTTATGCCGTTAAGCTATCTCCATGGTCCTTATATTTTATTTTGAGATAAGGTCACAATAAGATGCTCAGGCTGGCCTTAGGCTTCTGATCCTACTGCCTCGGTCTTCTAAGTAGCTGGTATTAAAGTTTACACCACACATACCTGGATCAGTGTCTTTGAGGGGTCGTTCAAACCACAGCACTGTCTCATCTTTATCCACTTGGCAATTGACTTAACCACACCAAGATCTGCGGGTGCCTGCCTCACCATGCCTTCCTCTTTTCATTTTCTACATCTCCACCTGATTCACTTACTGTCTGATTAGACGACGGTTTTTCTTATTTTCCTCCTGTGTGGGAAAACTCTCTGGCCCTTTGGATTTTTGCTTCCTGCTTGGGCAAGGGCAGCCTGACTGGCACAGGATGGCTTTCTCTCCATGGACTGGTGAGGGAATGTACACTGTCCTCCAGCACCGATTTTGCCCTAATTATCCTAGTTCTGTCAACTGGTTTTCTTCAGGGAGTTTGTATGACTTTTCTCTTTAATTATGGAATTTCGGAATCTTCCCAGGTTCTGCGTCGTGTGTATTTTTCCATCCCTCCTGCCTGGAACTCCAGCAGCTTTCCAGTCTGTGAACCCAAGGCATTCTTCATGGAAAGTTTGCCTTCTTATTTTAAAAATGATTGCTTCTCTTCCATGTGTTTTTTTTTCCTTCTATTAATTTAATGCTTACTTTTATTATTTATGATTTATGTCTCCTAGACCCCTGTCCTCCTAGGTGCTTACCTTTCTCAACGCCATTTCTCTGCTATATTTTTGCTTTGGGTTTTCCATGATTATTTCCACTTGACTCCCCCAAATTTCATCCCTCCTCCACTTCATTTTCTTTTTCTTTTTGGCAGAACCAGGGATTGAACTCAGGCCCTTGCGCTTGCCAGGCAAGCACTTATTCTACTGAGCTATCTCCCTGGCCCCTCTTCAATTCATTTTAAACCTAAAATCATGTTTCCTGATTTAGGAAATATTTTCTCATCAGATTTTTAAAAAAGTATTCCTGTTGTTTTGTGTTCTTTTTCCTGATATCCTGCAGGCCGCAGTTAGTCTTGCCCTGCAGCTTCCAGCACGTCGCAGGCTTTTCTTCCTGGGTGCTGGATCTCCTCAGGTGCAGCCTTTCCTTCCCCTGTCTTCTTGCAGCTCATCATCCCCAAAGCCCACAACCAGCCAACACACTGGCTGTGCCTTGCTGTGCTCCAGGAGGAAGCACTCTGCTTCTGTAGCTGCAAGCCCTGCGGCCCAGGGGATGTTGGTGTCTCCTCAGGACCACCCAAGGCTGCTGGCTGGGCTTCTTCTCTGGTGGATCCTGTGCCAAGCTCTCTCTCCCAGCTGTGGTGATCTCTTACCCAGGGCTCTCTCTGCTGCCCATCCCTACTGTCTGTCCCAGAGGGAAGCTAAGTCCTGAGCCAGCCCTCTCAGCACTTAGGCCCTGCCCTACCCACCAGGTCTGGCTCTGGCTGATCCTGGACCTTAGCCCAGCTGCTGCGGCACTTCTGGAACTGAGAAAGGAGGGCAGTGGGACTTTCAGGCCGCCATCAGTGGGAAGCTTCAACTAAAGAGAGGCTGCAGTGTGCACATATGGAACCCTGGTTGCTCGGGAGGCCCAGGCAGGAGAATTGTAAATTTGAGGCCAGCCTTGGCACCTTGGTGAGGCCCTG
>NW_004524613.1:12415822-12418322 GCF_000260255.1 Octodon degus
CAGCATAATATAAAAAGAAAGCAGGCTGGAGGTGTAGCTCAGAGGCAGGGTGTGTGTTTAGCATGTATGAGACTCTCGGTTTGATACTTAGCAAATCCCCCTAACCCTCCACAGGGGGGGAAAAAAATCTTCAAAAAAATAAGCAGAGTACAACTGATTTAAATAAACCCCTCCACCAGGTCCTGACAACACAAATGGGTGCACGGCTCATGTGCACAGAAAAACTGAGTGGCCTCGCAGGGCAGCTGAGTGGTTTGTACACGTCTTTTGGTCATGGCCATGATGTCACCTGACGAGGAAAGGAAAATTGCAGTTCTGTTCCTGGAAGAGCGTTTTCCGAGCTTTTGGAAGCAGGTGAAGATGAAGTGTGAGGAGGTAAGGGGAATTCTTTCCAGCGCAGTGTGCTGGGCCTCCCAGGGCATCTTCAGCTGCAAGTGAACACTGCACATGCCACTGGGCCTCAGGGGACCGCAGTGAAGGACTCTTCACAACTCATAGGTGACCTGAGCATTCAATTGCCGTCATCGTCTCCAAATCTGAATTTATCTTTTGTTTTAAATTTCTTTATTCCATGATGAGTGTCACAGGAATTTTCTTCTAACAAGGTTCAAAGTGAAACTACAGACTTTTTTTTTTTGGTCTTTAAAGCCAAAAAAGATCATCATCAGAGCTAAATTATTTGCCTTTCAAGGCCACTTGGGACAGAGTGGATACATTATGCCAAAAAGTAATTCCTAAGGACTTCAAAGTTGAAAAATGTTTCTTTCAGAAGAAAAGAATTTCTGAAATAAAACAAATGATGGCAATTTGGATCGTGCAATTTCTCCTACTTTGTCAAAAGAAAAGTATTCATATCTACTATAAAAGACTAGTTCCTAGACCATCAAATTTAAATTCATACTTTGCCAGAAATGATCGTGACAAAGTGAACCAAATCTCTGAACTGCTCCATTCACATGGAACAAAATAACACATGGAAACAGTCAGACACGTGCAAGACTTGGGCCCACTGGAAGCACTTGCAGTCCTCAGGGGACAGTGTGCTTTCCGAAACGCTCACAGCGCTCCTTCTGCTACGATTGCACCAGTTTAATTGACCTCGGCAGCCTGGTGATTTGACCCAGTATCCACTACCCCGCGCCTTGGCCTCTGCTATTATCTATGACAGTACAGAAAGATAGTTTTCTACTCGTGGTGGCCCATAAATCCACATTTGCTGACCAGTCCTGGGAGAGCTTCTGGCCCTGAGGGCTACTGAGCAGGACAAATCACAACAGAGTTAGACACATTAGCTTCTTTGACTGCCAAGCAACCAGAGGAAAGGATCATTAGTTTCCGGGAGGAACAGAGAGATAAGTGGCAGGTCCAAGGCATACAGCAAGTAAGCCTCAAAATCACCTTGATTCTAAATCTGGTGCAATCACTGTGTTATTGGTCACTAACTGGATGACAATCCAAGGCCCTACAGCATGGATTTGTCTGCACAGCCGAATCTCATCTCTGACAGCTCTTCATTCCAGGAGGTATGATGTGTTTCATCAGGATGAGGCGATGCTCCCTAGTGAGTAGAACAGCCACTGTTGCTGCATTGACATAAAGTGAGCTGTTATTGAGCAATTCTGTTAGTAAAAAAACAAAAACAAAAACAAAACAAAACAAAAAACCCAAACTGCCCAAATTCCAAACCAATTTTGAAATATTGATATAATGGAATACTAGTCAGCGGTGAAAGGAACAAAACGCTGGTTCACCTAGCAACATGGATGAATCCCAACAGTCTTACGTTGAGCAAAACAAGACAGACACAAATCAATACACTGTACTGACCTTCATTTATATTACTTTCTAGTAAAGGCCAGCCACGTATGGTGGCTCACATCCATAATTCCAGCACTCTGGAGGCTGAGGCAGGAGGGTTGCCTTGAGTTTGAAGCTAGCCTGTGCTACATAATTCAAAGCCAGCTGGAACTAGATAGTGAGACACATCTCACGCCCTTCCCAAAGGCAAACCTAGTGTATTATAGTCTGCTAGGGTTGCTAAAGATCAGTACCAAGTACCACAGACTGGGTGCTGTAAACCACAGAAGTGTGTCTTTTCTACCACTTCTGGAGAAGGCCTAGGGCAGGTTGGCTTCTTCTAAGGCCTTTCGCTGGCTCATAATGACGGTCTTCTCCCCTACTTGTCACATGATTTTTTTCTCTATACTTTTGTCCCAATTTCATTTTTTTTTTTTAAATGAGGCCATCAATCATACTAGCTTATGGCTCATCTTTTTCCCTAGAAATCTTGAACATTTTTTTTTTAAACCAGGAACTGAACTCAGGACCTTGGGCTTGCCACGCTGGTGCTGTGCCACTGAGCTACCTTCGTGGCCCTTGGCCCATCCTAATGACCTCATTTGTACTAAATTACCTCTTTAAGACTGTCTCCTGGGCTGGGGAGATGGCTCAGTAGAACAAGCACTTGCCTGGCAAGTGCAAGGTCCTGAGTTCAATCCCC
>NW_004524613.1:12418422-12421452 GCF_000260255.1 Octodon degus
ATGCAGTCCCATTTGGAAGTATTAAGGATTAGCACCTCAAGATAGAAATTCTTTTTTTTTTTTTTTGCGGAACTGAGGATTGCCCTGCACTTGCCAGGCAAGCACTTATTCCACTGAACTATCTCCCTGGCCCTCAAGATAGAAATTCTGAGAAATCAAATTCAGTCCATGATAACTTATTTATATTGAAAATGACCAGAAGAGTGGCTGCCTCTGGGAGGTGTGGGGATTTGAGATGTACTCGGATAGGGAATAGGGCACTTCCTGGTGCTGATGATAAATTGTGTATCATGATAGGGGTTTGAGTTATGTAGGTATCTGTATTTGTCAAGCTCACTGAAACAGTTCATGTAAGAATTGTGCATCTCATTCTGTCAATTTTGCCTCAAAGAAAACCAGAAACAAATGCTACCCTCTAGTTAATAATGTGCATTTGTAGTATGAGGGGGTAAGGTATACTTTTTTTGTGTGTGGTACCCAGGATTGAACTCAGGCCCTTGCACTTGACAGACAAGTGCTTATTCTGCTGAGCTATTTCCCCAGCCTGGGGTCAGGTATACTGATGTCCACACACTACTTTTGATTGCATGGATGAGACATCTAGGTAACAATGCAAGTATAGCACCTTATAGTTTTATAGCCTAGGTGGTGGGTATACACGGGTGTTCAGCTCTTTCAAATTTTCTGTACAGTTGAACATTTTTATTATAAACTGTGAAGGGGGTGGTTAAAAAGACAAAATTTCTGTGTGTGTGTGTGTGTGTGTGTGTGTGGCCAGCTCAGCCCACCAGGGGGCGGGGCTGGCTGGCATGTGGTGCTGGGGAATTGAACCGCAGTCCCTGTGCTTTGCTAAGCTTGTTGTAAGTAGGTGCTTTAGACCACTGAGCCATCTCACCAGCCCCCAAAATTTCTGTTTGAAGATGTTAGCCAGATATTTCTCTCAGGCTTTTCACTGCCAAGGTCCATACAGAGAGAACCACCTCATGCCCCAGTCCCTTGTGTGCCGTGTCCCAACCAATTCTTTGTCTCCAGCATGCCTGTGCTCAGGGATGAAGAGGAGGGAGGTCATTTGGAGAGAGGCTTGCAGGTGCTAGGGGTTCTAGAGCTTAGCTAAGGTGTTCAGGTCTGGGGTTTGGGGACCCCGAGGTCTCCCAATGTTGGAGCATAGCTGGCTAGGACCCTGGAAAGCCTGTGCTCTTTTTTTTTTTTTTTTCTTTGTTTTTGAGATGGAGTCTCACTGTGGTACTCAGGCTGGTCTCGCACATGTGAGTCCAAGTGATCCTGCTTCCCAGTTTCCTGAATGGCTAGAACTGCACCACGCATGCACACCACATCCGCCTCACAGTCTTTTTCTCTCAAGCCATGGTAATGACATAGGTTCAATCAGCTGGGGGCTCGGGGCAGCATGTGAATGATGCGGAATAGTCACACATAGTAGGCATGCAAACATTTGCTAAATAAGCATTTGAATTAAATTTAAAAAGAGGCTTGAGAAAATGTAGGCAGCAAGGGTCAGTGCACTTGCCTGTCTGGTGGGGATGGGCTGGACTGGGACTCTGCCCTGCTTCTGCCCAGCCCACCACTGTTGGGCCTGAGATACCTCAAGAAATGGGCTCAAGGGGCTGGAGAGATAGCTCAAAGGCATAGCACCTACCTGGCCAGCACAAGGCCCGAGTTCAATCCTTGGCCCCACATGCCAAGTGGTCTCAGCCCAGACCTCCTGGGTGTGCCGTCTCAGCCCCAGATGCAGGCACCCACCGTGCAGCTCCGGAACTAGGCGTGGTGGAGCATGCCTGTAATCGCAGCAGTCAGGAGGTCAAGCCAGGAGGATCTCTGCAAGTTCGAGACTAGCCTGGGGGCTACAAAAGTGAGCACAAGGCCAGCCCCAACTGCATAGTGAGACCCTGTTTAAAAAAAAAAAAAGAAAGAAAAGAAAAAAAGAAAGAAATAGGCTCAGGAGAGGCCACTGGTTCCTGGACAGCCAGGGGAAGGGCACTCTGCCACATTCTTAGGAGAAAACACATCCAAAACAATTTCTTTTTCTAAAAACTCTGTGCTAACGGGTTCCAGATGTCCGTTTGTTATATAATGGGGTTTGTTTTAATAGCGTCAACTTCCAGATGTGCAGCCTGGAATCAAGAAGCCCATTGGCCCCCTGGGGACACTGTGAGCCAAGCTGAGAGCTGCCCGGGGGAGAGAGGCAGCCCTATGCACAGAACCAGGGCTGGAACACAAGCTGAAGGTGCCTTCATGCTGCTCACTGGGTACGCACCTGGAAGGTGGGAAGGGTGCCCCAGCCTTGTCAGCTCTGGCTGTAAGCAGGGACTCCCAGGGGAGACAATCATAGGAAAGCAGCTCAGGAGGACATGCTTGCGGGCCCAGTAGCACCAGTTCTCGCTGGGTGATCTTTGTTAAGTCTCTTGGCTCGCTGAGACTCCTGTCTTTACATGTAAGATAGAGTAACACCATTCTGCCTGGCATGGTCATCGAATAAAGGGAAATGAGGTCAGCAGGACAGAGTAGGGTGGGGAAGCCTTGGGCCTTTCTTCCTGGGCACAGTGAAAAAGCCAGGGGCCCTGCTGACCCACAATCCTCCCCCACGCCTGTCACCAACCAGAAGGCCTCTGGGTATCATGGGCTACTTTTTCCCTGGAACGTTGGAACACAGCCAGTGGTGGAGAGCTCTCCGCCTCCCCCAGCAGCTTGTTCCCTGGCCCTGCAGCTCCAACAGATAGAACATTCTTCCCATTGCTGAGCCAGAGGTGGCCTCTGGGTGACCCCCAACTGGTCTGAGTTTTGTTCTCTGGATCTTTGCTGAGCAGTGTATACCCTTCTCCTCTTTGATGACTCCTGGGTGTAGAAAGACCAGGAGTTGAAGAACCCTTTTCTTCTCGATGGCTGCAGCTGTAACACCAGACAAAGATTAAGATGCTCCAATGAGGAATATTCAGGTTCCCAAGCTAAGAAAAGTTCCAGAAGGAGCCAGGGAGATAGCTCAGTAAAATAAGTACTTGCCTGGCAAGCGCAGGG
>NW_004524613.1:12421922-12451909 GCF_000260255.1 Octodon degus
GGGGGGGTGACATAAAGTTCATATGGAAAATAAGTGTAGCATAGTCACAGTACTTCCATAAATGAAGAACAGCAAGGCAGGACTTGCCCGCCCAGCTGTTCAAACATATGGTAAAACTCAAATGCTTTAAACAGTAGATTACTAGTACCAGAATAGCAGGGAAAGATAGAGATAACAAAGTGCAGTAATAGGGGTGTCTACAGAGGAAAATGTGGACGATGGCAGAGAAATACACTTCAAACTAAAGCAAACAAGAAATTTTAACTATGGCTACCTTTAGGGTCAAGGGCTTCGTATGGGACTGCAATGAGTGACAGAGTACTTATTTTTTATTTTTTATTTTGCAGAAATACAAAATCATTGTATGTGTGTTCTTTTTTTTTTTTTTTTTTTGGTACCGGGGATTGAACTGATGACCTTCTCCCTGAGCCACCCCCTCAGTTTTTTTTTTTTTTTTTTTTTTGCGGAACCGGGGATTGAACTCAGATCCTTGCATTTGCCAGTCAAGCGCTTATCCTACTGAGCCATCTCCCCGGCCCCTCCTCAGTTCTTTTATGTTTTACTTTGGAGCAGGGTCCTGCCAAGATGTCCAAACTGGCTTGAACTTGCCAGCCTCCTGCTTTCGCTTCCCAGAGTGCTGAGACTACGGGTACACATTTGTCACCATGCCTCATTATCATGTGTCTATTTTTTTTTTAGAAAGTCAGCATATTTTTAATGTCATGCAGAGATGTTGACCCTATTTGGATTTTCTCTTCCATACAGAGAAACCTAGCAAGTGCCATATCACAATGGTAAAGAGGACGTAACAAACTATTAGTGGGTGCTGCTTTGGGAAGGTAAGAAGAAGCATTTTACCTTCTAAGAAGAAATACTTCCCTATTTTTTCTCATTCTTTTTTTTTTTTCTAGATAGCAACTATATCTTTAAAAATTGAGTAGAGGGGAAATGAAAATTTGAAAAAAAATAAACTAGCGCAATAATGATGGAGCGCTCTGAAAATGGGAGTGGATAACTGGCTAACGGTTTGGAAAAAGTAAAGTTAGATTTCCACCTTACACCAAAATAAACTGCAGATGGCTTAAAGGTTTAAATGTTAGAAAAGAATGTTGGAAGCTAAGCCATAAAAAGGCCTGTAGCAGGCATGCAATTTTAAGATAGGGAACACATGAACAGATTGATAGATTTCTGTTTTATAATGTAACAATGTGAGGTTTCTTTCCATCAAAACAAAATAAAATAAAGGTCAAATTGAAAGAAAAGAAAATTCGAGAGAATTTAATGTATAAAGAGCTTATACAAAAAAAAAAAAAAAAGAGCTTATACAAGAATTCCTGCTTTATCATTTGTTTCCCTGAGCCACAGTTGAGGGGATTTTAGGGGGATTTTTTGTATTTAGTACAGAGTCTACAGGGTCTCACTACACAGATCAGACTCATAACGATTCTCCTGTTTTCAGCCTCCCAAGTGCTGGGATTACAGGCACACACCACCATACTCAGTCTCACCATACTCAGTGTGCCCTGGGGTTGGGGGGCTGGCATAGCATGCCAGGGATCAAACCCCGGCCTCTGTGCTCTGACTAAGCAGGCACGTTAGTCTGCTGAGCCATCAGGTCAGCCCTTAGTGGAGGGGATTTCGACTGCAATGAAACCAGAGTTTCCTAGGATGAAGGTGGAGGGCAGAAGGGGCTGAGCTGGGGTGTGCAGGCTGGGGAGGACAGCTCCGGAGGACAGTTCCTGCCAGCGCTGGGTGCCCTCCCTGTGGCAGGGGTTCCCCAGTCTCCTTGGCAGCCACAATCGTGTCTCATGCCAGTTACTTCCCTGGCTCAGCTCTGACTCTCCTCTGTCTCCACCCAGGATACCTAACACTTTTCCATTCCTTCTCGAGTATCAGGCATTTCCAGATTTCCATGACCTTTGCGAATGCTGGCTGGCTGGCTTGCCCTCTCATCTCGACATGAAACAAGTCCAAGTGCTACTCAGGCTTTAGCTCAAATATCCTCGTACTGCAAAACCATCCTTGATCCACATGCTTCTCTGCCCCATCCAGGGAACTCCCCTTGGACTGTCACAGCACTTGTCACACCGGGTTGGCATTCTCTGCTCCTCTGCTTAGGCCCCAGCCTTAGTCTGAAGGACCCCTACTCCATTCCTGGTGCAACAATCTCCACATTCCTCTGGTCATGGTCAGAGGTGGTGCCTTTGAGAAGAACTAGGATTAGATGACATCACCAAGGTGTGACCCCCACACCCCCATGATTAGACTGGTGGCTTTCTAAGAGGGAGACGAGACCTTGGCCAACACACATATGCCATCTTCTGATGTGTTTGCCTTCATGTCATGAAGTAGCAAGGAGCTCAGTACCTCAGACACCAGTACCCTGTGCTTAGATTACCCCGCCTCTGAAACTGTGAGCTAAAGAAAACTCTATTCTTTTAAATTATCCAGTCTGTGGTCAGTTATTGCAACAGAAAATAGACCGGGACCATCCTTACCAAGGATCTAGAATGACCTTTCAGGGTCTTTCTCTGAGCCTTGTCCCCAGTCCAGGTCTGACATGGGTAAGTGTTCACCCAGTACTATGTGACACAGTTAAGCAGACCCAGGGTGTCAGCACAAGCACTGAGCCGATGCTCTCATAGCTGAGTTTCAGGTTCAGTCCATTTCTTCCCAGAAATGATTTTATTAAAAGTAAGGACACAAGTTATTAGGACTTGGGTCTATGTGCTCACTGCTGAATCTCAGCATCTGGACTAGCAGAGTAGGGCCTCGGCAAACACATACTGAGTGGCTGATCTCGGTGAGTTCTGGAAGTGGATTTGGAGATGGTGCCTAAGTTACTCTGGAGGCTCAACTAAAGTGACATAATTTTCTTAGTCCACTTTGCACTGCTATAACAGAATATCTGACACTACTTAGCTCAGTTGTAGAAGGTGGAATTTCAAGACTGGGCAACGGCATGCAGTGAGGCCTTCTGCTGCATCGTGGCATGGTGGCAAAGTGGAAGGGAACAGCAGCTTGTGCAGGAGACAGCCAGGGCAAGGGGATGGCGCTGCTTTGGAACAGCCCACTCTTGTAAGAAAGAAACCACTAGTGAGCACAGAGCAGTGTCAATGTCCTCAGGAAGGCAGGTCCCCCATGACCCATACACTTCTACCACCTCTCAACACTATCAGCTGAGGACCAAATTTCCACATGAATTTTGGAGTGGACAAATCATATACAACCGTAGCACTTTTCTTGAGTTAGAAAATGGGGTCATTTCTAATGAAGGCTTGGCCTTCGGGACATTGCGCTGCAAGGGAGCAGGCCTTAGGCACCTTTAGAGCATGGTGGGGAGGTGCAGAGAGCACCGGGCCCCCTAGTGTACCATGGCAGAGTAGTGGAGGTGGAAAAGAGCAAAAGGAAGAGGAGAGCTCCAAAGGAGGACACCCTGAAAATGGGACCTGGGGCCTGTTCTCTCTGGGACCACAGCAGTGGAAGACTGCCTGGACCTTTCTGGGAACAGAGATACTTAGCGTGTGCACAGACGGAAGGCCACTGAATACTCAGGTGAGGAAAGAGGACTCGCTCCTAAATGTTGAACACTGACAACGCATCAGCAAAGTCATTGCTCACACTTAGGGCGCAAGAGTATCTAATATGTTCTCAAAATCACCCAGCTAGAGAGTGATAAGATTGTGACTCAATTCCTTCCTTCCACTTGCCCCTTCCCTTTGTCCCTCCCACTCTTCATTCCTTCCTTGCTTCCATTCTTCCTTCCTCTTCCTCGCCCCATCTTGTACTGAGGATTGGATCCACAGCCTTTGCACAGAGCTACCTCATCAGCCCTTTTTAATTTTTTAAAACGTGTACAGAGTATCTTGCTAAATTGCCCAGGCTGGGCTTGAACTTGTGATCTTTCTGCATTAGCCACTCAGAATGCTGGGACTATTAATTTCACGTCTTTCTAATTCCAGAGCCTGACTTTCTTTTACTATGCTAAAAACAAAAACAAAAACAAAACTAAACAAAAAAAAAATTGTGAAGCTATAGGCACAGAGCAGGCCTCAGTCAGGTCTGCATAGCACCAGGGCTGAAGGTCAGAAGCACTGTTGTTCTGGGGACAGGGCCAGACCAGGGACGGAGCATGGGGGTCAACTTGCTTTCTAGGCTTTGTGCCACCAGCCAGACAGTGCACCCTGGGCTTGGTGGCAGGTCCTGCCAGGGCCCCCACCTCCCTGCCTCCCCACCTCACCCCAGGCCTGACCTGACCTTCGTCCCAGGGGTGAGGAACTGGCCTGGCTCTTATCCTGGAGAAGGCTGCAGCTGCTCCCATGGCCCCAGTCCCAGCAGACAAAGGCGCTTTCTTTCCCAGCACAAAGTCTTGATTGCATGTTGTGCTGGGTCCAAGAAGCTCCTACAGAGAAAGTGGTTCTCTCGCAGGGTGTGTGTTTGTATATGCATGTACACACGCTCACACACATGCATATGCATATGTGTTAGGTCCCAAGACCTGGCTTGACAGGGAACTCAAGCCTCTCCCAGCCTTCTGGGCTTGGCCTGGTATTGCTGTCTGCAAGGTGCCTCTCCATGTGTACCTTTCAGTTTCTCTGGGTTAGTACCAGAGTCTGAATGGATGAGCATGTTTGTGTATATCACTGTACCTAGTGACTCCCCTAGGTGTAGGTAGCTATGTATATTACTGTACAGATAACCTATGTTTATATACATTTGCATATTTTGGTACCCATGTAACCACATCGGTACTTATGCTTTTGAGTGGGTGGATGTGCATGTTTCCTTTGTGGGCCTACTGGATCCTTTTGGTACCAGGCTCCCAACTGTGCTGCCTCGGGCTGTACCTGCCCATTTTATCCTGCCCTGGATTGCTGCTGGGGACTCTGCAATGTGCAAGGTCCCTAAAATAGCTCTCCTCCTTCTCCCATCTCCTGCATCCACCTCTGCATTTGGGAACAACCTGGCCTCTTTCAGCTCTGGGAGGAAGACAGGTTTGTACAGCTTGGCTTGGCCCATATACTTTCCAAAATTTCTCTGGCTCTCAGCCAAATTCTTTATAAAAAGGCTCATGGGGAATGGCCTAACGGGAAGATGGGGACCCTGCCTGGGGGGTTCAGAACCTTGCTGCAAGTCTCAAGATTGAATAGAAACATTAGTTGCTGAGCTTCAGCCAAAGAGAACCTCATAGCCTCTTGAGGCTAAGCCTTGTCTGAGGACCTCCCAAGGAGGGGGATACAGTGTCTCAGAGTTTCATGCAAAGGGTGGCAGAGCTGGGTGAAACTTCTGTCTCAGGCAGCCCTCCACCGATAGGGAGACCCCAAGATGTTCCAGGCTATGCAGAAGCCAGGCCTCCTACGGGTTCCTAGAGCCCCTGGCCCTGGGGAGACTTCTGTGGAGACCCTGTGCTGGCCGCACCCACAGGCACCTATCTGCTGTGGCCCATCTCCACTAACTAGTGGCTGCAGGGTTGGAGGTCTGTGGGGAGTTCACTGCTCAGCCTCCAACCAGTGTTTAAGCATGGGGTGGTTTACCCAGCAGCAGGAGACCTTCGGCTTGTTCACACAGCCCCACAGAGGCACAGGGGAGGGCCCTTCCACACTGGTCCCCACAACTGCTACCCTAGGACTACCACTCTGTGGGCACAGGGCTCTTTCAGGCATCCCAGAGTGTTTGGAGAACTCTCCAGTGGCGTAAAAATTGGTCCTGATGGACAGGGCAGAGTACAGGTGGCAGTGCCTCTTGCTGGTATGCTAACGGCAGACCTGCACTAAGGGAGGGGCTGGGGCACATGGCATGGAAGTCCAGAAGTCCAGCTGCGGCTGGACTCAGCTCCAAGAGACTCCCGATGGGATGCCTTCAAAGAGGCTGGCTCCTCTGGTCCAATCCCCACTGATCCTTTCAGCGGCTTTCTCTTCTCTTCTCCCACTGAAGGCACTCACCTGGCCTTGGTCATCCTGATTTGTGGCCTGGGCAATCCGAGTTTTGCGAATGAAAAAGCCTGGGTCAGAGCTGAAGTAGGGGTAGGAGTGGGAATGGTGTCAGGCAGCTGGAGTTGTCTCGGGCTGACCCATCTGGGTTGGAACCAGAAAAGCGGATTAACACCTAAGGAAAACTGAGGCCAAGTCTGTGTCACCCCTGGAGCTTCTTTCCCTCTTCTGTCTGACCTACAGGAGGCTGGAGTGAGCTCACTCACTCTTTGAAGTGCAGGAGGATTCTGCAGCCCAAGAGCACGGGGGACAGAGAAGGGTGAGGATGTGGTCTTCATCCCAAGGTTGCTATGGGGACCATGGAGTTGTGAGGCCTAATGATGCATTAGGTCAAGAGAACTCCGCAAAACTGCCTCAATTTGCCCTGCATATTACACTTACTTGGACTCCTGAAACTTTAGCAGTAGCTTTCTTCTAAAAGCCAGCTGACATAGCAGCTGGGACGGGACCCTCTAAATGCATCTTGATTCCATTCCCACAGGTCACCTCCTGGTTACATCAGGAGCCTGTCAGTGCCTGCGGTGGACAGATACATGTCTGCCTAGTGGGGTGTCAAACAACAGAATTTATTACACACTTATTATCAGAGGACTGAAGCATGTGTACAGGAACGTCTGAGTGGCAACCATTGAAGAACAGTATCTGTGGCTCTCTGCTATCCCATGGCTGTGGGCATCAACAAGGGCCACAAAGTGACTAAGAATGTGAGCAAACCGAGGCACAGCCGCCATTGCAGACGCCTCACCAAACACACCAAGTTCATGCAGGACGTGATCTGGGAGGTGTGCAAGTGGCGCTGTGGAGCTGCGCAAGATCTCCACGGACAAGTGCTCCCTCAAGTTCATCAAGACCAAGGGTGGGGACACACATCAGCGCCCAGAGGAAGTGTGAGGAGCTGAGCAATGTGCTGGCCGCCATGAGGAGGGCAGCTGCCAAGAAGGACTGAGCCCCTCTGGAATAAAGCTTTGTAGAAAAGAAAAAAAAAAAAAAAGAATTATAAATACTTTTCATAGGAATGAATATCTGCAAACTAAACTGCAACAGACACCTCATTACTCAAAAAAAGTAAATGAAAAGTGAGTACCTTAAAAAAAAAAAAGAGGATTTTACATAAATATCTGAATTTCCAACTTCTGATGAATAAAATACCAGGCAACCCAGAGGCCATACTCCTGCCTGGCACCCACAGGCTAGGGACAGTACCAGCGGCTTCTTGTAGTCGAGATGTTGAGTTTCTAGTCCTCACTGTATCTGATACCTTAAGTCACACCCATGTCACCCAGAAGGGCACAGGAGTTTACACGTTATCTAAGAGCCTGGGAACCATGGATTTCTCTCCAGATGGACACCTGTTTCTTAGCTCCCTCTGTGTATAGTCATACAAGCAGAGACAAGACATTCACCATTCTTGGCCCCTAACTATGGCTGCTCTCGTCATAGCTCTTTAGTAAACCCTGGGCACAATGTTATGAAGCGTCTGCGCACCCCTCTCTAGTCCACATAATGAAGCCCTAGGCCCAGTGAGGTTGTCTGTAGAGACAGGGCCTCTAAAGGTAACTGAGGTTATAAGGGTGGGGCTCTGACCCCACAGGATCAGTGCCCTGGAGGAGACCCCAGAGAGCTTGCTCTTCCTCCATGCGCATGTACTGAGGGCCCATGTGAGCCCACAATGAGATTGCATCTGAAAACCTGCAAAAGGAGCCTCACCAGCAACCTGACTGGCCTCCCTGAACCTTGATCTAGGACTTCTGGTCTCCAGATGGTACGAAATAAATGTCTGTTGTTTAAATCACCCAATCTATGGTATTTTGTTATGGCAGATGAGGCAGATTAATATAAATTCTTTCAAGATTCTTTACACAATTTTGCTCCCTAGAACTGATGCAACTTTCTATACTATAGTTAGGTGAACCTTAATTTTTTATTTTGCAAACTGTGGTACTTCCTTTGCCTTACATCACAGGCCTTTGTCATATAACAACTCAGCACCAATAGCACCCTGTGTGTGTCACAGTACACAGTGTCAGCACATAAGCCAACAAGGAGACTTGAATGCAGTGCAACAGTTACTGCACCTGACTTCTCTGCAGGTCATCCTGGCCTCTAGCCAGACTCTCAGGTCATCAAGGGTAGGGCATGTCCACTGTAGGAGCCAGAAAGTCCCCAGTCTTCTTCCAAGAGCCCAGGGCCTCTGAGAGGCCGCTTCATCAGCTGTCAGATGCAGGTCGAGGCTGGCTCATCAACTCTGTCAAGTCAGCACTGGCAAAGGCCTCAAGGGATGTGCTTGGTGCCCTGGCCACTGAGCGTGGCAGAAGCAAGAGGGGCTCTCTTTCACACCCCAATCTCACCTCTCTTTGCTGTCATGGTCTCCAGGAAGCCTGAGCCCAGGTCCTGACATGAGCTTGGAATCAATTTGGGACTAAGTTGCCCATTCCTGGTCTTCCTGTTGCCTGGATTTCAGTTGGGAATGTGACCACTGGGTTTATCCTCCTGGCCTGCCTTCTGGGAGGCTTCCTAGTGGCCTTCTCTGCAGGTGGGCCAGCCTGTAGCCATGGAGAGTCCTCCTTTCCTAATCACAGATGGTTTGACTTCCTGCTCTCCCTTATGTCTTTCCAACTCTTCTCTTCCTGTGCTTTTTGGATCCTCTTCCTCCTTTTTGTTGGCATATTAAAATCTGCCCTATCTTGGCTCTTGTCTTACAACTCACAAACAAGACCTGGCAGGGCTGGGCAGCTCCAACTTTTTGACAAAGTGAAAGAATGCCCTGGAGCCTTGGGAGGGGCCTCTTAAGAGGCTTACCTAAAGTTCAAAGCTGCTTTGAAGAAAGTAGATATATGCAACTCAGATTCTACTGTACAATTATTGCTACACAATCATGTTTGAGTTAATATCAAATATTTTAAATGATTTAAGTTTGTTTTTTTTTTTTTTTTTTCCTTTCGGGAACCAGAGATTGAACTCAGGCCCTTCAACTTGCCAGGCAAGAGCTTATTCTACTGAGCCATCTCCTGGGCCCTCAGGATTTCATTTTGATGCTGAATTAATGGAAATGATGTGGCACAGCAGTTGACAAACTATTTCTAAAGGGCCAGGTAGTAAAATATTTTAGGATTTGTAGACCACAGGGCTTCTGTGACAACTGTAGATTTAGCACAAAAGCAGCCATAGAAAATCTATAAAGGAATGACTGCGGTTAGTTGTGCTCTAATAAAACTTTACTAGATACTATTTATCTAATAAAACTGAAATTTGAGCTTCATTAAATTTTTTGTTTTCTTCCATAATTTGTAAGTGTCAAGTTAGTCTAGCGCCTATGGCTTCCTGTACAAAGCCAACACCAGAACAAGGATACTAGATTTTGGAACCAGACCTATCTCTGTTCCTGCTTTTCTGTTCATTAGTTGTACCACTTAAGGCAGGTGACCACCGACCTGAGCTGGGTCCGCATCTGGGGAGCATGTATTAAGATAAGTTCATGTCTGTCAAAGCCTGCTACAGCGGCCCGCAGAGTGTGTAGCAACCAAGTGGTGCTGGGACAACTTGAGGTGCTGCACATGTGGACAGCACGGTGGGGGAGATGTGCACTTTCCCCCTTCCATCTCCTGTCACTCAGGCCCTTCTAGACGAGGGCCTGTCACCCCTCATTCCAAGAGGAGATGCTGCTTTGAGGTCAGGCTGGCAAGTCTGAGTCTGAACACCAAGATGACCCTACGCTGAACCCCAGCTCAGAGGCAGAGAAGGAAAGGAAATGCTTTCCTGAGTTGCCTCCCCACTGGCTTCTGGACTGGCAGCAAGGCCCGCAACAGTCTCCTTCCTCTCTCCATCACGTGTGTCATGCTATTTTATTGCTCTGCTATGTAGGGGTAGCTTGTCTGCCTCCACCTTGGCTTCCTCATGCGTCAGATTACTGCTTGGGAATCAGTCCTGGGTTCTTGAAGCTGAGCTCTGCTTTTGATCATCTAGGGGGCTAGGAAAGTCATTAGTGTCTCTGGGTCTCCATTCCTTCAAGTGTACTGAGCATTAGAATTCCAATTGTGCAGATCAATATGGCAATAATGCACTTTGAACAACCCCCCCCTTAGAGAAAATGCCTACTGTAAATATGTACTGTAGATAAAATGTAGGATGGCTACACTTAATTTGAATTCCAGCTAAGCAGCAATTCTTTCATATTAATATGCACCAAATACTGCAATGTACATACTAAAAATGTTATTCCAAAACTTAAGTTTCACCGGATGCCTCTTCTCTCTCCTGAGTCTGGCAACCTCACATGGAGAGAGGATTCTCATCTCTAGGCACCTCCATCCCCAGCTCCACCAGGGCCTCTTTATTTCTTTAGTCCACCTAGACTGTCACTTCACAGGGCCGGGAGAAGAGTCAGGACAGAACGACTGTCTCCAGTACTACTCTGAGCTCATTCTCAGACCCCCTCTGTGCTGGCCTTGGGACTGTGTCGCAGCTTGGGCAGCAGCACTTATCATGGCTATCTGCATTTCTATTCCACACTGACCTCGTGGGATACATTCCCAGCCGCAGACAGTACTTACCTTACCTTTCCCCACTTCCCATCTAATCCCACAGATAGCCTGCAAGTATGGTGGCCACTAGAAGCATAAGGTGGGGGTCTTGGGGCTCTGCCTTGGAGCTCCTGAACCTCCCAGGCTGGGTTTGGAGAAGCTAAGAACACAGCCAGCCTAGAATTAAGATTTCAGACACCGGGTTGGCTTAAGAAAGAAGTCTTTCTGCAGTTTCTAGGTCAGACGAAGGAACAATAATTCTTGTAAGAAGTCATTTTAAGGGATTCTGTGTAAATGAATCAAGCATAAAAATTTCCAGAGGGTGTGACATTTTCAAGCGTTCCATTTTTCCCAGTGCCAGTTTCTCGGAGTGCAATCCCTTGCCCTAGTTTTACAATAGCCAGGACTGGGTGCTGTCTTCTCCAGATGTGGGACAATCGGGTCTAGCCCCAGCTCTGCTGTGGTTCAGGAGATAGCCTTGGGAGCCTGCTGGCTTTCATTAGTCACCTTGGCTGCAGCCTTCTACCTAGCTCCCACCATGCCGTGAGGACAAATGAGGTCACTGACGGCAAGCACAAACGACACTAGCCCAGTGTGCCGGACTAGCTGTGTATTCTGCCTGTATTTAAGGATGTAGGATTTTCTGGGACACAGTCTGAGACCTAGATGAAACCAAGACTTTACTACTTATTCTAAGTTATTTCTCTTTCCAGGAAGAAGACTAAGTCTTGATTAAAGATTTATAATGCCTGGGATATATTTTTACTTGAAAAATGGTAGCAAAGGACCCTATCTTTCTCTAACTATACCTTTATGGTTAGGGGTTGTTGCTTTCCTGTTGGCTTCCACGATAATTTCACCCAGCCCTTGTGGGGCTGAGGAGTCATGATTCCCAAAGCTACGGACCATAACATTCTGAGTCTTGAGAACTTCCGTTACTGAGGTTTTCCTATGTCTTATGCACCCACTCCAACCCAGAGATTCTGGTTCTTGCAGAAACCTGAGCTGCGTGCTTCGAGGCAGGCCACCTGGGAGGGAGTTAGAGGGCTGGGAGCCATCAGCCGACAGTCCTGGGACCTGAGCGGGGCACAGGATGCTGTGCTGCCAACTCCCTTCAGGGCATGTGTCAGTCTGGTACTCTGGGAGGGTGAGGACAGCTCAGGTCAATCCTCATGGCTAAGTATTCAGCAAGCTTCAACAGGGTGGCCAGCATAAGTGAGGCACAGAGGAATGACAGTAGATTCCTTGAGTACGTACGATGCATTTGGAAAATGCCCAGGCTGTAAGAGATATGTACGTGCCACTGAATTCCTCAAATACAAATTTGACTTTTAAACTTTTTTTTTTAAATCCAGGATCAAGACCACAGACAATTTATTATGTGAGACATGGGGGGAAGAATGATCAAGGAAAGTTATGGCTGTGAGTGACATGGAATTAGATGAAAAGGCTCAAGTTTGCTGAAGAGTTTAAATTTGGCTTTTGCTCTTAAAAATATCAAAATAATCATAAGAAGCACTTATGCCTTACAGAGCAAGTAATCCACAGAGTGTCAGTTTCATTTTGCAAAAACAGGGTCACAACAGCAGTCAAACAGAAGCCTGAACACCCGAGTTAACATACAGGTTTGATAAGATATAACAAGGGGTTGCGCATGCTGGTGGGTTTTTACGTCAGATCCACATTCAACCCTGTGACCTATTGGAGGTCTACGTGGAACTGGGGAAAGCAGCTTTTCCATACAAAACAGTAACACGAGGACAACAAAGAAAACCAGACTCTGCTGGATGTCTATAATACTCATCTGCAGTAAGGCGTTCAAGATACAGGAATTTTTATAGCATTTGTATTTTAAGGATTTAGGGCAAATACATTTTTTTTCTACTTGATAAAAGAAAATTAGTACTTAAAAGGTTCAAAAATATATCGATCGAGTGATTTTTTTCTTTTACATAAATAAATTATATTGATTTTCAGGATTTAACAGCTGAAAAAACCCTTTCTGCTTCCACTGGAGGCAAAATGAACAAAATGTTAGTTAAATAGAGAGAGCAGCATTTCTAAGAAATCTGTTGTCAGCATTATAGACCATCTACACTACAAGAATGTCATTAAATAGGATTTATTCAATTATCAGATTCGTTTCTTCTCATAGGATCAGTTATAGCATTTCTAGTTTATATCTCTGATTCATAAAACTGGGACTCTGCTTTTTGAAAATACATCTGATTGATTTTCTTCGGTCACAACTTAACAGACTTCTTTGAGATGCTCATTTTAACATTTTACATAATTTATAACTCCAAATGTATAAAAGACAATGACAAAAGCATCATAAATAAATAATGCAAACTGAAATAGTTACGTCAAACTTTTGGACCTTCTGATAAATTAGCAAAACTGTAACAGAAACAGTAAAAAGTACAGTAAATTGTGACAACACAAAGTGAAACCGGTACCAGTAACACTTGCAACACTTCCGACAGCCCCGCAAGCCCTGTGCCCGAGAGTGCTGACCTGTGAGCTCTTCTCAAGTCTCCAAGCATGGACTGCCCATGAAGGAGAAGAGCACTGGGAGGGGTGTGACATACATGAGCAAAGGCGAAAGCAGACGGCAAGCGCTGCTCAGGGGGGTTCCTTCCCACTCACTTCCAAACCACGGGCAGCAGAGGAAGGACAGAGAATGCTGCTGACTTGCAACAGTCTCAGCTAAGTGATCATTTGGAATTTGGGCCCAACTGTAAGATACAAAGAGTAAAGCAATAATGGAAAGAGGGGAAACTGTTCACAGTTGTAGTGTAAAAAATGGTATGTGTATCCTGATGACCTCGGATAACCCTGAAGGTAGACCCTAGTAAGGGTTGAGCAACCACCTTCTCCCCGGCTCTGAAAGAGCCTTATTCCTGAAGAAGGAAAGCACAAATAAAAATCCATTAGGATTTTTTGAACACAATGAGGCAAATTAGTGAGCAGAGAAGTTTCAGGGAAGAGGAGGTGGAGCAGAGTTCTAATGGTGTGCTTGTGAAGCAGCAGGCAACTCTGTAAGAGCATGGGCAGGTCCTTGCCCCACCCCAGGTGCTGGTGGTAACTCCAAGTGGGGGAAGCATTCTCCAATTCAGAGTCCTTTTAACTGGGGAGAGGGATGACACACAGACATCAAATAACGTCTAGTCAGCTAGTATTTCTTCTTGCTGCGGGTATCTAAAAAACCATGAAGGGTGAAATTATATTACTACCAGTAGAGTTGTTTTTTATAAAGAAATCAATATATGCATTTTTAAACCATTATATACTTTGGACTATACTACTCACTCAGAAATCATGATAAAATAGGGACGTATTTTAACACAAAAATACACACCAACACTTTCTTTTTTCTGTGCTTTTTGGTTTTCTTGCTATATTTTCCCTATTCAACCTAGCTCATAAGAAAAAGAGCTCCTCTTTGTATATGTTATTCGGCCCTTCCATGATAAATCCCTGGACAGCTTTTTTTTTTTTTGCCATTATCCTCATAGCTGGGAAGAGAAGGGGGTAGGATGTGTCACCAAGTACTGTATTACTACGATTGCTGGAATGAACGACTGGATAACTGAATGAGAATTCTGTGCCTCCTAGACTAGGTAGACGACACTTATCTAACGAAGTGGCAAGACCCTGCAACTATTAACATCTGTTACCATAGTTCTCAGACAGGAAAGTAGGTAGGTCATATTACTTATGGAAACACAGGTTCTTATGATGGTGAAGTGAGGGAAATAACAAACCTTTATGGGATAAGAAACAAGTCACAATAATGTCTTAAATGAAAAAGTTCTAATTGGTGTCACTGTTGGAGTCCTTGAGTCCCCCTTCTCCAGCCTGTGCCACATGTTCTCTCTCTGGCGGTAGAGGGGTACTAGGTTCGGTGCAGTTCTGATCAGTGCCTGGCTCCCTCCTGCACCCGGGAGCAGGCTCTGGGTTGGGGTTTGGGGTGTCCCCCTTTGTTTTCTTCTTCTTCCGCCTCTGGCTCTCCAGACCAACTACCTCAGAGTGTCTGGCCTGCTGCATGGTTGGCAGAGCCATGCCCATACCAGGGGAGAGAAACATGGATGGGTAAATGAGTCCAGGAGACATTCCAGGGATGAGAAATGGGTTAAAAGCCACAGGACTACTAGTAGTTATTGCAGGTTCAGACTGATCAGAAAATGGACTAGGACCTGGCTTGTCTTCAGCTAACGTGTCTGCTTTCACATCGTGGCTGCCAGGTTTGTCCTCTGCAGTCTTTTCAGTGGCAGCCACACCACTTTTCGTTGTGCTTGAGAGAGGTGCTGGAGCAGTGGATGTGCAGGTGGTTGCCATAGGCGTACTGAGGAGCCCCCCGACTCCAAACATCTGGGGCACTGTGGCCATGCCAGGTAGAACCATGGGGAGCATGCTCAGGGTGCTTTTCACCTCTTCACCAGTAGGCATGGTCGCAAAGCCAGCTGGAAAGCCCACCAGCCCGGTGAGAGGGATGCCTGGCATATTTCTCACGTTCTGCAACCCTACCAGGTCCATTCCTGCAATCAACCCATTCATGAACAGAGGCCCCATTCCAGAGGAAGAGTCTGCCACAAGGGCTGGAGCTTTCAGGAGTTCACTCCGAGGCCGCCTCCCCCTCCTGCGGGGGCCTGCATCCCGAAGTACAGGCTCAGCCAGGGTGTGATTGAACTTGTTTTCTGGGAGAAACCCCTGAAAAGGACAAAGAAACAAGATGCTGAAGGTTACTGGATGGCAGGGGTCAGCTTGGGGTGATGACTGGGGCTCTGCACTGTCCCCAGCTCCGTGAAGGGCTCACGCAGGCCAAGAACATTTGGTGGCTTGGGAACAACCAGGGTGCCCGTCACCACCCAGCAGTGCTTCCAACACTCTCACTGGCAGGAGCAGGGTCCACTGTGGGAGAAGCTAGCAGAGAGCCAGGAGTTGGAGACCAGCACTGAAGATGCACTGGGTCTTGCTGAGCTTCAAGGCTGCGAGCCCTTCAGCAGGAGGCAACATTCATGTTCATCAGGACACAGTGAGGTTCACATCGAAGCAACAAAGCACAGAATGCAAGACAGGGTTTCGCAGCCTGACGCACCTAGGTTTTACATCCTGCTCTGTAGCACTCTTGCTGTGGGGCTCAGGAGAGTCAGTTAACTTGTCAGTTTTGGAGAAAAATGGTAACAGTATCTATCTTAAAGTCACTGAAAGTCAAGATTCTCACACACCACCTGACTCACAGGAAGCAGTGCTTACTCGGAACGCCTCACGTATTTTTCTTCTCTTTATTCACTAGCAAGAAGCTTTAGTTAGCACTTCTGCTCACAGGGCTCACGGCGTTACTAGCACCACACAGCAGGGCCCTTTCCCGTCCCACTTCAGGAGAATCATGCCACAGAGTCCCAGAGATCGCAGGGCCCCACAGTGGCAGGGAGCAGGGAGCAGCACGGAGGCAAGGGAAGCCCGCTGCGGCCCTGCACGCTCCCAGCTCTGGGAATGTGGCTCAGGATCTCGGGGTCAGGAAGGGTACAGCGGGGCACTGGCCGCCTGGACAACCAGGCCTGGGGCAGAGGGCATTAGACCAGCCATTTCAGTTGTGATACATCAATCCCTGAATTTGTCTCACAGATGATGTGAGTGCTTCCATTTCAAGAGGAAAATGTTTTCCTCCTGAAAGGACTTAGTGCCCAAAAGCCTTGTGCTCCTCTCTGGATAACTGTGTATATCCCTTTCTCTCTAGTACCCTCCATCTCTCATTGCTCTTAATTTATCAAGTAATACATGCTCACAGGAGTAAAAAAAAAAAAAAGTGATCTAAAACTGGGTACAGTGGTACATGCCTAAAGAGGCTGGGGCAGGAGGATCACAAGTGCAAGCCCAGCTGAGCAACTCGGTGAGACCGTTTCAAGATAAAAAAACGCATACAAAAGGCCAGAGGTATACAGCGCAGTATAAAGCCCTGGGTTCAATCACCAGTAACTCCCCTCCACCTACACACAAAGTGACTTATACTCACGGTGTTGTTAAGACAGTCTTTTTGTACAAGAAAGGAAGATAAAAAGCCCTTCCCTCTTGGCGCCTGGGAGGTAAGCAGCTCTTTCCCAGCTGCGCTGAAGTGAGCGGCCCTTCTTGTCTAGCTGTAAAGCTGGCATTACTTTACCACCTTTCCTTCATTCGAGCAATGATGAAGCTAGGAAGTTCAGAGTGGTCTGCACAGGTCTGAGGACACTGGGCTCACATTGAGAACAGTGTGGAGCTGGCACAGTGGCACGAGGTGGGAGAGTACACTCGCCTTCAGGTCCATGTGCTCTAGGAGGTACTCCTGGTGCCTTTCCAGGGCGCTCCTCTGTGCCAATGCCTTCCTTTCCTGCCAGTCTGGAGTAGGTGGGAAAGTCGGGATCTGGCAAGAAGCGGCTGAGGCTCTGTTAGCCCATGGCTTCCTTTTTGTCTTTCGACAAGTGACCCAACTGCCTTTCTCAAAGGAGCAGACACTTGGAGGGAATAAAGAGAGTGTGGGTCTCATTAAGAGATACCAGGACCAAAAGAAACAAAACAAAAAAAAACAACCCAAACCAAAACAAAACAAATAAATCTATTACTAGGACCTGGAGTCCTAGAGAATGTAGAAAGAAATCAGGAAAGCTAAGGGCTGGAACTTGGGACCGGGCCTGAACTAAAAGTCTATTTAGCGTTTTCCCAGGGACTGATTTATAAACTGACATTTTCCATTTATTTCATTCTCTTCTCCCAAAATAAAAAAAGGTGCAAAATTCACAGAAAAGTCAACCAAGTTGCGCTTACGGGGCTGTCACCGAGACAGTTGGCAACACTGGTTTCCGGCTCGCTGAGGACAGGTGCGGGGGCTCTCCAGGGAGAAGCTGCTGGGTGGTGTCAGCCTCCCTGGCGTGGTCAGCGCAGGGAACCAGACACAGCCCAGTGCTCAGGGAGGGGTGGTGGGTGATGAGAGTAGCAGGAAAATCAGCTGTTGCTAAAGAAGCATCTACCTGGTGCCAGGCGCCACCCCGGGGGCTGTGTTCCGTGATCTCAACTAATCGTCATGACCCTAAGTCCCTGCCAGCCTCACAGGCACTTCGCTGAGAGCTCACAGGTTCACAGATGTGTGAAATACGTGCACTGGAGTATTTGAGTCTTCAGACATAGTTATTTTTCATTTTCCTTCAACTACCCAAAAGTATTCATGAAAAACCAGCCCATTCTGGACAAAAAAAGCTTTATGATGGTAACTCTGAGGAGAAAATCCTTCTTAAAAGCCTTAGCTTACTATCATAGACCTGGAAGGAAGCTCTTGTAACAGTCATGTTTGGTTCCCTTCCCTTTTGCTAACAGAGGGACAAGGATTTCCCTGGTTAGGGACAGAGCAGGCAACAGCCCAGGGCTGTTTCTACACCATGTTCCTCTTTTCCCCAAAATGACCAGCTACTTACTAGTTGCAAAGCTGCAATGTTCTTGAGTGTGCTGATCAAGTACATGTCCTGGCTCTGTGGCCAGTCACTAGGGAGACAACCCTGGCTAATTCTTGTTCCTAAAGAGAAAAAGATCTAATAGATAAGACCAAACTAAGACGCTAATTTTTTTTTTTAAACCAGTTTGTCTTGAGTGCATCAATGCAAATCACCTCATTCCAAACCAGGCATTCTGGCTTTTTTTTTTTTTTTGCATTTTAGGGAAGGGTCTACAGGGTATTCAGGGTCTCACTACTAGATTGGACTCATAGTGATCCGCCTGTTTATAGCCTCCCAAGAGCTGGGATTACAGGCGCGCACCACCACACCTGGTCTCAATTGCTGTCTCTGCGCACCCTGGGGGCAGGGCCAGCACCAGGATTGAACCCGACCCCTGTGCCTGCTTGCAGGTGCTTTAATCCACTGAGCTATTTGGCCTGCCCGAGCCAGCCATTCTGCCTCTCCTGTGCAACCTTGGGCCCTTTTTGGCTCACAACCTTGGCTTACAGCCTGGCCAGGTAAAGAGAACTCTCCCCTTGCCTTTGGGGCTTCTCTGAACCCTCTGCCACCCACAGTGAAGATCTAGGGAATGGCCCTGGGTAATGTCTTTTTAAAATACACATGCACATGCCTTTATAACTCTATAAGCAGAGTTATAACAGAATGTGCATGTTATCAGAAGTCTTTCTATTAGGAAGAAATCAAGCTCAGTGCTTGACAAATAATACCTCCACCTTATTTTCAGTTTGCTAAAAACTGAGCTTCTCATCAGGGTATCTAAGAATCATGTAAGATCAGCCTATGCCCCACGTGACCTCTGGCCTCACTGGCCCTGACTACTTAGTACATAACACACTCAGGTATCAGGATGTCCTCAAATACCCATTCCCTGCCCTTGATGGGAACCACAGTTAAAAAAACGAGAGCACTAAAAAAATGTACAGGCTGGTCTTTTCAGATCTAGAGAGCAACAGCAAAAAGGCTGGGGGTGGAGAGGAGCTCTTCATCTACTTCACAGCAGGAGGCGTGCTAACGGAGGAAGTCAGCATTTACCACTTCCTGTGGAAGGAGAGTTGCTCCAGCCACCCAGCTGCTGCCCACCCCAGGCAGGTGCCCCTCCCAGCAGCTCAGCGACCACACACAGTGTCCAGATTGGGCTTTGGCAGCTCTCCCTCTTAGTAATTATACCCTGGGAGCAAACCTGCTTCCTTTTCCTTTTTCTTCCTTTTACAGAGAGAGCCAGAAAAAGGAGAGCTCTTCCATTCAAGCAACACCAGGGGCAAGGCTTCTCTAGATGACTGCACAGGCTTATTCCTACCCCAGGAATCCTCACCTACAGTATACCACACCTTTACTCCACCTCTAAAACTCTTGGGCAGAGGTTAGAGAAAGGTGGAAATCAAAGCTTCCTTATCCTGTCAGGAAACTTAATAGGCTCATCTAA
Source organism: Octodon degus (assembly GCF_000260255.1). Classification (NCBI taxonomy): domain Eukaryota; kingdom Metazoa; phylum Chordata; class Mammalia; order Rodentia; family Octodontidae; genus Octodon; species Octodon degus. Next base: position 12,441,343 of record NW_004524613.1, read on the forward strand.
CAAATATCCACCAGGTGAAAAGACCCCCAGAAACCAAATGAAACGTGTAGCTCCTAACTTAAAATTTCCCAAACCAAACCAGAATAGAAGCTAGCTCTCAAAGGCACTTTTTGAACAACTGGTGAAATCTGAATACGGATTAGCCACATCAGAACTTAACAATCACATGCACATGCATGGAAATAATTACACAGAAGAATTTTCTCAGGGGATGCATGCTGAAGTGTTCAGGAGCAATGTATCTCATCTACTAGCTGTTATATGGCTCAGCAAAAAAATTGTATTACTTATCACAACCATATACCTATAATTTACATATACAACTGTATTAAATATGTGTGCATACACATAGTTAATGAGGAACCACTACGGAGCAAGCATTACATACCAGGCTCAGTGCCTTCTGTGTGGCTTGTGTCTTGCCAGATCTGTGGACCTCTCCCACCCAAACTAAAACGCACATAGCTGAAGGGCTATGTGACCTCAAGAAAGGAGGAAGAGAGTCCTTATGAGGTTTTAATGTATTTCTACATTAAAGGGCAGGGATCCTGCTATGGACTAAATACTGGCATCCTCCCAAATTCATATGATGAAATCCCACCTACAAAGGCATAAAGAGATGAGGACTTTGGGGGCTGATTAGATCATGAATGAGATTAGTGACCTTATAAAAGACCCTGGAGTTTGTCTGTCCCTTTGTTCATGTTAGGACACAGCAAGAAGATGGCCATGTGTGAGACGTGTCAAGCCTTCACCAAAGGCCAAAGCTTAATCTTGGCCTTTCTAACCTTTGGAACTATGAGAAATACATTTCTGTTGTTTCTAAGCCGCTTGTTATAGCATCCTGAGTTGATGAAGTCTCTATGAAAAGAAGGGGTACAGAACACCCAGGAGGGCTGTGAGACACATGCAGCCCACCTGGAGCCAAACAGTGACCCTGTCCCCTGCTGGTAAGGCTGGTGTTCCTGAGGACCTTGAGGACAAGTGTTCCAATTCTTGCCTTCCTGTAGAAAAAAGGGCCTTTGGAGCAGGGAATGCATTTACTTAACAAAGGAAGAAACAGGGTTGCAAGAACAGGTTAGAAATGGGTCATTTGAAAAGGGTCTGAGTCTGCAGAGTAGGGATAAACACTAAGTTCCATGGAAAGTGAGAGAAACTGTTAGGCAAGTAGAGAGAAGAAAGGCAAGGGAAAAGCACAGAGCTACCTGACATGTCTGCAAATCAAGAGCTCAGGGGCTCCAGCGAGGTGAGGAGCTGGAGGTCTCTACTTCATGACTCTGTGGAGACATCTGTCATGCACTGAAACATGGGGTAAAGTTGAAAGACAAGGTAAAAACAGAAACTGGATCAGTGCGTATAGCACAAACAGGCCCAGAAAAGGCCTGGTTAAAGACATTTTGTGACAATAAAGTAAGAAAGAACAAAGGACAGGCTTTCCATGGTGACAACCTTGGAGGACTGGGCCCAGGCCTCCCTCTGGCTGTGGCCATGCGCACTGATGAGCAAAAGCAGTTGTTATGGGGCCGCTGGGAGAGTGAGAAAGTGACAAATTCTTCAGGAACATTAAGAAACTTCTACAGAAAGAGGAAATGACTAGGGTGGGTGGTGTTTCACAGCTAAAGTAAGAAACCATACATGAAAATCCTACTAAGAAACAAACTTGTAGTCAGAGAAGCTGCAGCTGATACAGCACTGAAGAGACAGTGTTCAGAGAGCAGGAGTTTATGGAGAAGCCTGGGAAGAGCAAAGGTCCCCACTGGGATTTTCAGAAGCTCCTATTTGGGTAAGATGCACTCTGAGGAGCTTAAAAGCTCACTGATGTGCAATCTGCCCAGGCTCAACATATTTGCAAATAAAATGTTATTGCTGCCCCCTAGAGGTGATATTTATTTTAGTTCAAATTCATCCTCATCTGTAAACTATAATTAACTTAGATTCGTTATACTTCAAGTATTCTGCAGATGTCTTTGAAGTCCCTTCCAGTCTTATGATGCTATAATAGGAAAAGAGTAGTGCTTGCAGTCAGCTGTTTTTCATTGCTAGGAGGATACACTAGGAAGAAACATCTGAAATGGTAGTCAAAACCACATGGATAAGAAATAAAAATTTCCAATAATAAAATTTGTTAAACACTGGCCAGGGTTATACCTTCTTTTTACCTTATAATTCTAAAAATGGGAAAAAAAAACAAAACAAAAAAACAAACAAACAAACAAAAAAAACCAAACAAACCAACCAAAAAGCCAGGCATTGGGAATGATTGCTTGGGAGATAAAGGTCAAACAAATGATCACAGAAAGTCACACGCACGCTCAAACATTCACTGGGCACCACTTATCAGTGTTTACCAACTTCCTGTGCTGGCCTCTTGTCCTCTGCAAAATGTCACCTGCTACCTTCTTCCCAACTGGGGCGTTTCTTAGGGGTGTCACACATAGCTCAGAGGATGCTCCCCTGGTCCCACACCCATGACCTTCCTACCCTCAGTCCTGGCTCCTTGGGAACAGCAGGAACCCTCTCTTCTCCACTCAGAGAGCTGATGTCTAATTTTCCAGGTTCTTTACAGCGTGGCCTCCTCTGCCTTGGTCTGTCTGAAAAATTCTAGGAGGCAAATGGAGACCATATTACAAAACATTCTGTCATAGTCTTCTGAGAAGAGAGGTGGTTTTTAGCTGGTCTTACTATTTTCTCATTGGTGGTGCTCTGTACAGGAGCCTACGGCCAGCCCTCAGCTAGGCTTTCTCCTCTTGGAGCACCAGCATTCTTGCAGGAAGCTGGGAAACGGGCTGTGTGGGCCCTAGACCCTCCCAGCCTGGTCCTCGAATATTCTCTCCTTTGCTACCCACACAGCTGGTTTTGTATGTCATCTAGAGTTATGTACCCGTGAGTTCATTCTCTTATTTCCTGTGTACTCTCCACCTATGCATCTTACTGTCACATGTATCCTGGATAAAGATGGTGATAGTAGATGAACAAGTGAGAAAAGAAAAATCCACAAAACATTGCTCTGGAGCCTCCTGAAGATTCCTAACTGGAAGGTCTTAGAGGAAAGGCAGCAAGATGACTTGAAGGCAAAGCCCCAAAACTGTACCTGTAACTAAGAGCAGAACCCCCGCCCCCTGAAGTAATGTACTAATTCACTTGGAACATTTTCATCAAGTGGTAGTTTATGTACCCTAAAGACTTCTCTGTGAATTTATGATGTTTTATGGTCATTTTAGGGGTAAATGGGCCAAACTTTGGCATTTTTAAAAATCTTTTTAAAATCGTGCATCTATACTTCTTGGCACAGTATTCTGATGTGGGCTGTAACTTCTGTTACTGGAGAATTTAACAAAATTTAAACTTTAAAAACCAAAAACAATACAAAACAAAATCAACTGTAAAATGTTGATTGACATTCTCAATCAACACAGACTTCTCTGAAATTGATTCCACCTTCTGTTTCCTGTGGTATGTGCTGATCAAAATGGTCCCAAGTTAGGTAGAATTTAACAGCAGTCTTAGGCAGCACCAACAAACACTTACTGCCCCAAAGCCAGGAACATCTAAGGAGTAGTCAGCCTGCTGCCGCAGCCAGTCCAGCAGGCTCTTGCTCGGAATGGCTTTCTCGGTCTGGCCGTTGGCTGCTGCTGCTGGCTCAGGGGCCGAGGTAGCAGGTCCTGGGGCTTCAGGGTGTGTAGTGCTCAAGGTGGCCTGTCCTGGGTCTTCATGGACTTCCTGGAAAAAGGAAAAGTGAGAATTTAATGAGTAAAGGTAGTCAGTTAAAACAGAAAGAAAACTAGTTCCTAAAAGTTAAAATATGTAAGGCATTCTTTAAATGTTTCCATTGGTATTATAGGTATACACCACCTCGCCTGGCTTTCTACTCCAACACAGCTGGTGGAGGGCTTGAATTAGATGCATACACAATCCCAGGCAACCATCACTCTTGCAATGTTGGAGGCTCCTTCACTGGAGGGTCCTTCTTCTTTATCTATGTGCTACACTAATTCCATCACGACTGCTCCAACTTACTCTACTCCTGTCATCAACACTGACTATCTTAGGCAACAGGGGCTGCTCCAGGCCCTGTCCCCAGAGCACCCCAATCGTGACTCTCACATCCAACAGCAAATGCTATACCATGATTTGGTTACTCATTCTCTCTCTAGTTCGAAGACCTGTCTTACTCATCTCTGGATTACCCATGGCTATAGTGGGGTCTACTTACAAAACACAATGCCAATATCTGCATTAAGACATTTTACCCATTCACAATAGGGCCACAAAGTGTTTGTCTTGCTGCTGGGCAACTCTGAACCACTGGTGGTATAAGCTATCTGATGGGACAGTCTGCTAGTGCCTCTGGTGGATCAAGTTGGCAGAAATTTGTCAAAAAACACTGAAACCAAGGAAGCAAATTTTAACTTGTCATACCACTGTAACTCTATGAGTTTCAAAAAGAAATCATGGCAAAAAAAAAAAATAAAATAAAATAAAAAAATAAAAAAAAAATAAAATAAAATCATGGCTTTCTGCTTTTAAAAAATGTAACATCTTAGTTTCAGGCATAGTAGCACATGCTTGTTATCCCAGCACTTAGGAGGCTGAGGCAGGAGGATCATTGCAAGGTCCAGACTAGCCTGGGCTACAAAGTGAGCTCAATGCTAGTGTGAACTGCATAGTGAGACCCTGTCTGAAAAAAAAAAAAAAAATCAGCTTAAAGGACTGGCCAGGGAAAGCACCTACACTGTACAGAAAGTCTAAGAGGAAGATGTATACCAAATAACATAACTTAAGCAGTGATGCTCTTAGCCATCCAGTGAACAAGGTCCTTGGTTTGGGTTTCCTGCTTGGTCATTCAGCTGGACAATTTTGAACAAATTATTCAATTCTTTTAAGTTTCAGTGTACTCATCTATAAAACACCTATCTTTAAAAAGTTTTTGTAAATATCACATAGGATGATCATGAAAAATCCTAAACACAATGCCTGTTATACCGTAGGCACCCCATGAATAATAGCCATTGTTATTCCTTTTAAAACGACGTATAATTCCTATTTTGGGGCTCGAACTCCAATAAATGGAGAAACTCAACAGTAAGCATTAAGTACATGGTGAAGGGGGTTTTCTCTTGGTCAGGCAGTTTCTGGCCTCAACTATTCACAAAGATCCCCCGAGTATACATGTATGTACACATGTACGGGGTACTGGTGACTGAACCCAGGACATATCCACTGAGTTACATCTTTAACCTTATTGTACTTTTAATTTTGCCTCTTGCAATCCTCTTGCCTCAGCTTGCCAGATGGCTAGGATTATAGGCATGTACCACTGTACCTAATGCCTGAGTGTAGAGAGTACTGTCTCAGTGTGGTCTCTGGGAGTTCTCACAGCAAGCCTCTGCAGTAGCTGTCGCTCCCCACTTTACAAAGAGCAATGTGTTGTCTACTGGTTTGTGTGCTGTCACCAGTATCAGATACGACAAGTGGGGCACTACATCTAGCTGGTCCTGACTCCTGTTCCTTCTGTACCATGGCTCCTGGACAGCCTCATTGTGCTGGAGAACCAGAAACTCAGCCCTGAGCTCTTGCTTTGCTTGTTCAATTGCCAGTGGTCCTTCTGAGATCCTGGAGGCTTTGGGCTGCTTTTATTTGAAATAACATGACCTCAGGGTTCATTCTCCAGGTTGCATGCAGATTAAGGACCAATAATTATTAGTGTCTATTTCTAGCAAAGGTAGAGGGCAAGTATCTCATAACAAGAAAAACAAATGGGCCAACCAAAATACAGACAAAAGATCCACAAACCAAAATACTTAATTGTCCGAAGGGGAAGGGTTTATTTCTCTATGTAAAAAGGTCAACATTTGTATTTAGTAGCTTTGTAAACCTACCAAGATTCCTGCCTGAAGTGTTTGCTCCTTCAAAAAGATGAGATCCATCCCTCCTTCAACATGTTTCCGTCTCCCTCTCCGTCTCCTCATGGCAGCATCATCTCTTCTGAGGCTTCCGTTGACAATCTGTCCGGTGACTGGGTGGATCAGACCAGCTTGCAGGATCCCAGACAAATCCATGCCAAGGGCTCCTTGAAGTGAACCGATAGCCCCCATCTTAGGGGTGTTGGCACTCACTGGGAAAGGGGCTGTGGCTCCTGGGGGTCCCTCTGATGAGCAGGAGAGGTCTATAGCTGACTCCCCATGCCAGCCATTGAGGACGAGGGGGGGATGCCCGTGGGTGGCAGAGAACTGCTCTAGGCTCCGAGCCTTGGCATCCCTCTCCACCTCAAACTCACAGGGACGTCGGTGCTTTTGTTCATCTTTTGTGAATACTGGAGCTAAGAAGCTCTCCTGTGAACACACACATGGCAAAAGAAGTTTGAATGCCACTTTGTGGCTGAAGCAGCTCTTTCTCCAGGTTTGAGTTCCCCACTTATCTTAGAAGTTCTACGAACTCAAGCCTCCTTAAATGTGAGTTCCACATTGTCTGGGTGGCTTGTTAAATACAGATTCTACTTTGGTGGGCCTGCAGAGCCTATGAGTTTGCATATTTAATATGTCCACAGATGCTGACAAAGTTGCTAGTCATAGACTAGACCATACTTGCAGCTGCAAGATTGTAACTCAGATCTTAGCCTCAACTTAAGTACAAAGCATTTGGGAAGTATAAAAACAAAACAAACTAATGCCCAGGCTATACCCTAGACCAATTAACTTAGAACCAGTAGCTTTTTAAGGTCCCTGCTGATTTTGAAAGCAGTCAAGAGAACCAGTGTACTAGTACCTTCAAAAAATTCATCATGTTCAAGCAGAAATACTCAACCTAGGGCTGGGGAGATGGTTCTGTAGAATAAGTGCTTCCCTGGCAAGCGCAAGGGCCTGAGTTCAATCCCTGGTTCCACCAAAAAAAAAAAAAAAAAAAAAAAAAAAAAAAAAAAAAAAACTCAACCTTGCCTAGATTTCAAATTCCTACCAGCTGCTATTGTCATATGAGTCATCCAAGGGTTGAATACATTCACCATTCCTTCTCTCCTTACATATTTACTAGTCATCAAGCTTGTCCCTTTCTTCATATTCACTCTGCCTCTTAGTTTAAAGCTTTCTCTCTGCATCAGTTCTCTACTTGGCCTCCAGCTGAGGAATCCTCTCCTCCCATCACTTCCCCTGCCAACCATAACTTCAGATGAACTGCAAAATTTTGCTTTTTACCTTGTACTCTGGTCCTAAACTTTTTAATAGCTCTCCACAGCCTACAGGGTAAGGTCCAAATTCTTCATTTATAATAGTGGCCTGACAAAAACAAAATGCAAAAGTCCAAACCTCCCAAAGCCCACTGTCCATTCAACAGGTACCCATTGAGAGAACAAAGCATCTATGAAATGGAGCAGGGCCACAATTCACTGCTCTGTGGTTCACCCCATCCTCGTGGCCTTACCTTTTGGGCCTGAGCTGCCAAGGCTGCACCGCTGCTGAAGCTGTGTTCCACCGCTTCCGGCTCGGACAGACTGTTCCGAGAGCCAGCGCTGTTGGCTAGGACTGCGGCAGACAGTGTGCCTGAGTGCTCATACTGCTGGCTGGATGGCCACTTCCCCTTTAACACCACATGGCAGATGCTATCTAGGCGATTAATTATCACACGATCCTGGGGAGAAGGATACCCAGCTTTGAGAAATAAGCCCGGAGTTCTCCAAATTCACAAAGTTCTTTTTCTTTTCAGAACCGGGGATTGAACTCAGGCCCTTACCCCTTCCAGGGAAGTGCTTACTCCACTGAGCCACCTCCCTGGCCCCCACAAAGTTCTTGAGGTAAAGGGTCAAGTTTTCTGACCAGGAGGAGGTGGTCAGAAGAAAGTGGCCAAATGGGCAGGGGCCAAGAGATAGAGCAGGGTAAAGGAGGCACGGGAGGAGGAAAGAATCGGGGTGCATTAAGTGCACTCGCCATCCTCCAAGAAGGTAAATGCAGTTGCTACGTGCTGCGAAAGTGCACTCCTAAGATCATGATTACAGAACAAAAACAATGTATAGTGTAAGCTTAGGGGGAGAAAAAGAACACTCAAACATATCACTTCTTATGCCTTAAAAATAAATTTCTAGTCTGGACAATGAAGATTAAACAAACAGTGCTAGGAATATGAGGGCAATTTGACACATCCATGTTTATGGTTTAATTGGTCAAGTGCACACATCTTCAACACTAACTGTTGCATAACCAATACCCTTTAAAAGTATTGAACATTCCTCAGTTTGTTTCATAGAAACATTTTATAAGGCTTGAAAATAATCGGGGCTGGAAAACTAATAATAATAATCAGGGCTGAAAAGGCTTGAGGTGGAGAGTACACGCTGCAGGAGCTACCTTTGGCCACTCTGAGAAGGAATAGAGGGTTTTCTCCTGCAGCAGCTGAGCAATGGTGGGAGCGCGAGCCTCCTGTGGGTCCTCCCCGGGGTCTCCAGAGCTCTTGCTCTCCTCTTCAGAGTATTTCCCTGGATAGTCTGGGAAAAAAGGTTAAAAACCAACTAAGTATTTGGGTGCTATTAGTGATATGAGAGATTAGGACAACAGATTTTTTTTTTCTTCAAAATTAGCCCATCCAGTGTGATTTTATTTTTTTATTTTTGATTTTTTTGGGGGTGTGCTATTTCAAATATTGATTACCAGGCAGGAGAAGTAAAATAGTGAGACCATAAACAAATCCTGGTCTATGGCTCACAATGAAAGTCATCTATTAAGAGTTTGCAGCCACACTCCAACAACAAAAGAAGAGCGAAGGGAAATTTCTCTGTGTATCCAAGAGTAAGAGGTACATGATTGTATTTGTCATTGGTATAGTAGAAAGAAGCTGCACATTACAATATTTTGACATATTTGAAGGGACCGTATACAAAGCATAAAATGTAACACAGAACGTAGATACTGCGGAAGAATAAAAATCTGCAGAACTTAAAACAGAGGCAAAAATACATCTGATCATATAAAAATTGAGGCAAGGACACTCAGGAGGCTGAGGCAGGAGGATCACCATGAGTGTAAGGCTAGCCTGGGGTAGTGAGTTCAAGGTCAGTCTGGACAACAGAATGAGACCCACCTCCCCAACATGCAAACAAACAAACAAACAAACAAACACAAAAAACCCCCAAAACCAAACCCAAACTCGGAAGATTTCAATTATTTCCCTGATAGAAAATGGAAGTGAAACTCATTCTTTCAAGTTAAAATAATGGTAAAAGTTTTATCAATGTGAAACATCTTCAAAGACTCACTACTAGTAATGATGGAACAGGCAGGTGGCAATAAAATGCCCATGGCAGAAATGCTACGGGCCTTTTTACTTGGTGAAATGACAGAAAATGTCTATCTTCAGGGTCTGGAGCTTTCAATTCTGACTGTGCAGTGAATCTCCTGGGAACCTGCAGGGAGCCCTGGCTGTGAGCAGGACCTGCTGGGCCAGCGAGACTCCAGGATAAACAAAAGCCATGGCCTGGACCCTCAGGTTCTCACAGGGGAAGATAGGAAAGCAGTGACAATAAACGAATGACTAAAATTATAAACTGTGCTAAGTGCTATAAAGAGGAGAACAAGAAAGAAAGAATCTAAGTAGGCTGGTAGAAGGGACACCCCAGAAGGGAGGATAAAGATGAGGCGGGGTGTGTGTGTGTGTGTGTGGGGGGGAGACAGAGAGCGAGAGAGACAGACAGACAGAGACAGAGACAGACACAGAGACAGAGACTTTGATGGATCAACTGATCATCTGGTTCACTCTGTTGTGTAGGTCTGCACAAAAAATTTGGATTATATGCTGGACTCAACAGAGCACCACTGAACGGTTTTAAACAGAAGAGCTGGGCAAAGTGGAAGCTGGCCCCTGATGGTTACACTAGTGAATCGATGTTCTGTCAGGATGGCAGATTTCTCGACTCCAAAGAAAGCTAACCTTCCTGTACCACCTTCCCTACATTTCCAGCGTGCACAGAATCTCGGCTACCCACTGCAAAATTCCTTTAATGCTTATTCAGTTATCCCAAGGATTAGCAGGTCCATGATTGGCAGCCAAGTCCGCTTTGAATCAGGTAAGGCTGGCTTGAAACCAAAGGAAGGAGAAAGTTTCTTTTCTTCTCTCAACCCCATTTGCACTGTGCTCATTCGATTATCTGACTTAACAAAGACTGATTATTTGATTTTTCCCACAACAGGGCTCAAAAAGCAATGTGGGTTTTATAATTTAATACATGGTAGAGCTCCTTACAGGCTGCTAGGGGAAAGGCCTCTATTGTCCAGGAGTCTGTCTGGCTCACAACCTCTAAGCTACCTTTCTTGGCTATATCCAGATGCAAGCTGTGGAAGCCACAGGAAGCCAGAAGCGACTCAGGGCATGGCTGCAGACTGGCTCTTCCTGGACAGGTGGAGCCACGACTTCATCAAGCTATTTTTAGTTTTGTTTCTATCTAGCATGTACATTTTATTTATTTTCCCATAATTTTATTGAGAAACAAATAGCAATGAGACAGTTTCAAATCAAAATGGTAGGACAGTTCCAATAATTAACACATTGCATACTTTCTTCCTAGTGGTTATTTGCTGTACAAGAT
>NW_004524613.1:12452474-12453001 GCF_000260255.1 Octodon degus
ATCTGATAAGGTCAGTCAAATCCCCTCAGGATTTATTTATCCTGAGACCCTGTATCTCAGATTGCAGATCCTTTGTCAGTGTCAGCCATGTGGATGAGTCACAGCCATTGCTTGGCCAATGTAGCATGTAAATTTTAATTGGCTCATAACTGTTCCTTCCCAAGACAGTCATTAATTACAGTGACAGACCAAAACTCAAAGTAGGGGGAATTTAAAAATAAAAAGCCAGACAACTCAAGAAGCTTAGCTTTGCGCTCCTCTCTTTTCCTGTGTAATACGGAAATCACTGTAGCACAAAAGAGAGGGGTGAGTCTCACTCCTTGAGAGCTGCAGTCAACACCAGGCAGACATGAAAAGGCTCCCTGGTTGTTTTGTTACGAACAATGGAAAGAATGAGCTGTTTTTCACCCTATGCCCTCTTGAATCTGAAGAAATAAAAGTCAAATAAAATTCACGTGTTGCTCTTCCTCAAGATTTCTAATCATTATATTTTCACAAAGCATAAAGAATTTCAAGGCCACTGAGGG
>NW_004524613.1:12453651-12491363 GCF_000260255.1 Octodon degus
GAACTGGGGATTGAACTCAAGCCCTTGTGCTTGCCAGGCAAGTGTTTATTCTATTGAGCCATCTCCCCGGCCCCTGAACAACATACTTGACTCTGTTGTGTTGGCCTTTTTTTTGTTGTTGCTGGTGGTTGATTTTAATAAATAAAATGTCTATCCACTAAATGTAATGGTGAAGACATGAATGACGGATGTCCTGGGCTGCATTTTGCTATTGCGTATTTTTCAATTATTTGGTCAGACCCAATCTAAATTATAAATGACTTTTTGAACCCATTTTGAATAAAAAATGAGTTCCATGTTGTTTGATCCAGAAGGTGCATAAATGTAAATAGTATTTTCCCCTTGCTTTTTTATTACAGGATACCTTATTAGATTTTGTTTAACTGTCAACACTACCCACAGAATTATTATAATCAGTGCTGAGGATTTAGCTCAGTGGTGCAGCACCTGCCAGCAAATATGAGGTCCTGAGTTTGAACCCTGCTACCCCCCTCCCCACCAAAAAAACAATTATTACAATCACTGACCACTATTCTTTTTTTTTTTTTTTTTTGTCTTTCAGGGAAGGGTCTACAGGGTGTTCAGAGTCTCACTCAGCTTGGAGCAACTGATCCAGTGCAAGAACATATCGCTTCCTCTAAGTGCCAGATTTCTGCATCTGCCGCATAAAAGCATACAAGCCCTGCCTAGATCACATGCTGATGCAGCAGAAGTGCTGTGACTGCTGGTGATCATCCTGAAGTTTTCTGGAATGACCACAGCTGGGCTATTTTCATGACTTTTGGTTTGAACACATGGTAAAAATAAGTAGGTCCCTTTCAGAAATCACAGAACTAGTGACCACTCAAGCCATATTTCAAGCCATATTCCTTCTCTTTCATTTCATGGAGGACTGGTTTATCCAAAATACTCTAAGATTCTACATACTGTACCTTGACCATGGCAGGGTCCATCTCTGTCATAATCATCTTTATTCTCTAAATCCATGTCTTCTGACTTGGGCTCAGTTCTCTCAGGAGCACACGTGGAGAAACCTTTCTTCCTTTCTGCACTTTCTTTCCAAGGTTCTTCTAAAATCTCAGGCTTCACTTTAAATGGCTCTGATGGAATGGCAGTTGGCTCAGCTTCCACTGTGGTATTATGTACTTTGCTTTTGTACAGGTCTGGGTTATAAGCCTTGGGTTTCCCTACTTCAAACTCATCATTCCCGAGGCCGTGTGCCCACCTCTCCATGTGTTTGCAGTGGCATGGACAGGATACTGGTGTAAAGGCCCGTGGTGGTCCAGGAGTTGGGCTTGCCACCTCTAGGCTTCCTGTCTTGACTTCACCCAGATGGAAGCCTTGGCTCTTTTCCCATGGGATGTTAGCAGTGGGACTGGTGAGATGCAAAGTCTCTGGCTTTTCTCTTGTGCCTGCTGACACGGCTGAAGTGGCCTCCTCATTTTCATCCTCTTCCTCTTCCTCATCACTCTGGTTCTGACTCAAAATCAACTTACTTTCTAAATTTTTGCTTTGCAATAAATCAATTAATTTCTGATCCGATGAGGGGTTTCTTTTAGAGTCATATACACTAAGATTGCACATATCTACAAACCCACTTTCATTTCCCGCATTTAAGGCATGTGAAGGTAAGCATTTGGTTTCTAGCTGCCCCACGCTTTCAGGTCTCTGTCCTGCCTCACTGCAGCAGCGTTCCCTTTCTTTTGAAATAGGTGTTAACATATGTTCTCCACTTTTAATGTTCATTTGAGCCACTCCTGCTTCTATGGTATCTATAAGAGAAACTGAAGCCATTTCTGCCTCATGGTCACTAGGCTGGCAGCTTGCGTTTTTGCTTGCTGAGAGGGCAACAGCATCTTTTCTGGATTCTGTGTTGACAACTGCGCCCTCCTGAAAAGAACCTGGCTCATGGCTAAGTACCTTCTTACCATACATCATGTTCTCCAAGGCTTCTGGCAGCAGACTTTCATCATGGTTGATAGAAATTACATCCTGAACTTTAGAAATAAAATTGTCACAAGTCACATCAGCAAAGCTGCCCCCATGCAGACCATGATGATCATCTCTGCTTTCAATTTTCACTAGATTCTCAGGTTCACTTTCAAGAGACTCTGAAGTCCTTCTCATTTGAGAATAGGTAAGAGATTCATATAATTTGGAGTTGGTCTGGTAAAGACAACAGAGACTGCCTGGTGCCTGAGTATCAGTTCTTTTATGCTGGGCATAGTTTCTATAGGCATCCAGGAAGGACAGCTGGGGGTCATTCATGATGTAATAGTCAGTTCGGTTAAGACCATGTTTGGCCGTACCGATGAGCAGGTCTCGATCATGCTTCCCACACTCCCACCAGACTGGGAGGTAGAGGCTGGGCCTGCAGAGCTGGAGGCGCTCATGCAGCTGAGGACACCTGAGTACCTGCTCTCGGACCTTCCGTAACAATTCAATACGGTACAGAGTTCTTGCAGCGCGTTCCTCAGTGATGGGTTCAACATAGACAGTAGCATCCGGGGGACCTGGAGAGAAAGGGAAATATGGAGCCTATGACTGCAAGTGGGGTTGAATGTTTCCTGCCCTGCTAAGCCCTTGTGTCTTTGGCCTTACAGTTTAATCCCCCGAGTTTTATATGTGTGGGCCCGTTAAACTTTTAAGCTAAAAGAGAATGGATAAAGACAGAGCAGGAAAATGTCAGTTCTGTGAGTAGTATTAATTCCCATTTAATAAGCACATGCTACGTGCTCTCTCTATACTAGCTACTTTATATTGTATATGTTATCTAGTTCTCTCAGAAATCCTATGATACATCATCATCATTCCTGTTTAAGAATGATAAATAGGTTCAGATTAGCTACTTTGCTCCAAAGGACAGAACCACAATGTAAATCTAGGTCTTGTCAGTATAACTAAAGGCCTACACCTTTCCAATATACCTTATCTAGTATACAGCAACTGCAAATGTGAGGCTGAAGGGGGGCCTAGAGGAAGCTGTTCCAAATTCCAACCAGGATGAAATTACAGAAGAAGTCTCTATTCGGTCAGGAGATGTTTAAAGAAAACCCACTTACTTTCTGCAAGTGAATACATAATAAAACATTTAAAGTTATTAAAATCTAATATAAGAAAGGTACAAAGCTCAAAGTAGGGTAAATCTCAATGTGACTTAAAACTTCTTAACTTTGGACAAAGTAAACAGTAGTCCCTCACTTTTTGACACAATGTCTCATTTTCATTTTGCAATCCAGGCTGGCTCCAAACTTGCAGTAACCCTCCTGCCTCAGCCTTCTAAGTGCTGGGATTACAGGTTTGCAACATCATCAAGCCTGGTTTGTAAGATTTCAAGTAGACTGAAGTTACACCATTTGGGAGAGATACAGCATTTTAAATGAGGGTAAACCCAATTAAAAGTACACGAATTTCTAAGAACCCACATGTCTCTACCTGAACTCCTCAGGTAAACTTTTATTTTGAGAGTTATAGCTAAGGTAATGCTACACTTTGAACACCAGTATTTTCATTCTCTGTCTCATCTAACATATTGACAAAGGACTTTCTCACCACCGTCTTTCCATGCAGGCAGACGACACACATTCCGGCACATGGCTACAAAATTATAAAAATAGTGTTCCAGACTCTCATCTGACTTCTTGTCCAGACGGGAAATGATGCGAAACTGGGTCCAGTCGAAGGTTTTCTTCTCTTGATCATAAACAACACCAAAGGAAGACACTGCTCTATAGAAGTCCGCTTGCTCTCTTCTGGTCCACCTTAAGATTTAATCAGAGTGACAGGAATTTTTCCCCCCAATTTTTTCTTTTTTTTAAAAGATATCTACTTTTTGAATACGAACTATAAGATCTCATGAAATCAAGAAAGCAGATGGAACTAGTTTCTCCTACTGTACATTCTTATTAAAATTAAATTGATCTGAGAGGCTTATAATCAAAAGAAGCTATAGCCTTATTCCCAAGGTGGAAACTAATGTCGTCTTCAGCGCTTCCCGTTGGTATTTACTAACTTCAAGATCATGTGTGCAGACTTTGCTATCCCTTGAGCAATCAATTACCTACTTAATTTCCACTTGTAGGAAATAGAGTTCTACATTACATATACTTAAATGTCTCTGACAACATGGAATCACAGAATCCTGGAAGGACCTCCTAGCCCATCAAATTTAACCTCTTTGTCTTAAACTTGAGGAAACTAGAGCCGAGAAGGGGAGAGACGCATTATCTCAGTGGGCATGTCCTAATTCTCTATCTCCCACTGCAGAGGAGTTTCACAAGTCAACTTCTTTCTTCTGGGACACAAAGGTCCTCCAGTCTTTAAATCCTACAGGATCAAGATTATGACTCGGGAGCCACCACTGTCTTTATGAGGGATCACTAGGACAGTAGGAAGCAGGGAAGGGCTCTGGTTCTTTTCTTTGCAGCTATGCCAGACAGGAGAAATGTTCTAGCAAACTATCAAATGTCAGAAAGAATAGAGAAAATTAACTAGATTTGCTATATGGTGTTGCCTTAACTCACTGGATGCTTCACTGGAAGCATAGAGAAGAATAAACACTCAAAGGATTGCCATGTTGTGATATGTTCTCTCCTAGCTTGTGCTGGCCTACTGTACCCTTTTTTAGCTTAATTCTTAGATAAGCAAGCACTTACTGATAATTTATACCTTTCTTCTGGGCTTTCATTTTGTGATATTTATTGTTTTCAAAGGCTTGATGAAAACAGCTATAATGATAGCTTCACCACACGGTGTATCCTTTGTTGCTAGAAGCAGAGGGGCTTAAGTGTTCTCATATATGCCAGTGTGGTGTTTGTAAACCACTTCCCCACACACAGGGGTCCAACTTAGGGAGGAGGTCAAGTTGAATTGTAGAAATTGTGAGCAGAAGGTGTCCCAGATGTCATCAAATTTCTGTTACCATGACAACACTGTTACTGTTGAGGCCATATTTAATAAATATGGAGACAATATAACTTTACCAGAAAGGACACATACACTTACCCCTCAGCTATCGGCTTTACTTTCTGTTATCAGTACCCAGTAAACAACTCAGCATGCCCTTCTGGCCCTTGGCCTTTACCTCTTCTGGGCTTCCTTGTTGATGAGGTCCATTTCTGAGGTTCTCCTGAACATCTCCTCCTGAACCCAGTATCCTTGGTTACTTGGTCCCAGGATTTCAGGTCGGCAGAGCTCTTTTCGGTTGCAGCGCTGGTAAATAGTGACCAGACGTCGGAGACGAGCCGTGAGAGCGGATGAAACTGGCCAGGGTGATTTGTCTGGGTCAGAGCTATCCTGGGCTTCAAACATCAGTGAGGATATTAGTATTTATATATAGAACTAAAAACAAGAGTTTGGTTTTGTTAAAATAAAAACAAAGCTGACACTGTACCTTTTAATTTTTTTCCCTCTGACACTTAAAGTAGTTACTGCTTTAACAAACAGCCCAGCATAGCACAGCTTTATGTGGTGGTCTGCTGTTATCTCACTAATGAACTCTACTGTGAGGATAGAATTGATTTGAGGACTTTGCTCTACAGCACAGGAATGAACAAATTCTTCACTGTTTTCTCTATACAGTACTATAGGTTTCCGTGTAGTTGGTATTTCTAACTGTCAAAGCCTCTGTTAAGTTTGAATTTAAAAATACAAATTCTAACTTTCCTAAACAAAACAAAAAAGCAATAAAATATAATTCCTTTTTACCTGTTAGATTATATCATTTTATTTTGTATTTCAATGTCAGGTAATAAGGCCAGAGCCATGTGTGACCCAGGGATGACTCAGGGAGTGTACAGTCAACTTATTTGTTTTTTTTTTTTTTTTTTTAAGTATGCTTAAAAATAGTATTTTTAATACATATAAACTCCAGGTAACTACAGACTTAAACTCTATTTTTCCCTGTCTTCAGAAGGACACAGTCTCACCTGCCCGGCTGTCATCCTTCTTTTCACCAAAAATGCCTTCGCCACCATCACTGGAATTCTCCTAGAGATAAAGGAAGGCATCCCATCAGCAAAGTGAGCTTAGAAGAAACCACCTCAGAGGGGCTCCATGGGGAAGCATGGGCACGGACAAGTGACATCCCTGCCGATGGGTGTCTCAGAGACCAAGATGGCACTTGATCAAAGCAGTTGGAAAGGTGTTCTCGTAAAGTATTTACTTTTCCTGGAATAATTCTTCCCACTGAAAATCGGCTTAAAGAACAATGAACTGGCACAGTCCTCCTGGCAACTGTATTTTACAAGCACTATTTTAGCTGTGAATTTAAGTATTTGCTTTATCACCACCACCTGTAACTTAATAATGTCATTTTTACAAAGAGTGTGCTCGAATTTTTTTTGTTTTCTTGTGAAGAAGTGTCATGCTCATAGCTTCACAGGAACAGACACTGTTTTCATAAAACATGACTATTCCAGATTGCTGGTGGAAAATTCCAGAATTTAAAGTTAAAATTACAATTTAAAGCTCCAAGTGAATCTGGACTCAGATTATAGGCACAAAAGCTTGTCCACAGAGCTTGTCTAACTAGAGCTAAAAGATCCTTTCACAACTGTACCAACTGGCCCTTGTCGGAGCCTTGGGTGGGAAAAAACATACTATTTTTAGCAGGACTCTATAACTTACTGCTTTCTTACATCATTTTATCTAAATGATGGCACAAAACCACCTTAGGACTCAAGTCTTCAGCATTCTAGAGCAGAGGGTTCAAGAAAGTAAAGTGAGAAAACCATGTCCTATCTTCAGTTTTGTGTGGCCCTCAAGTTAAGAAGGTTTTAAACCTTTTTTTCCAAGTGTTACAAGAAAGGAAAAAGAGTATGTGGGCAAAGATCAATATAGTCTAGTTCAAGCTACATACCACCTGGTCCTTTACTGGAAGCATTTGTGCCCAGTGTATTCAGAGGCCTACACCTCGATACAATAGGAATAGACAGATACACGCGACTACCTATAGTTACAATTCAGATCACCTTCTTGGGCCCCTGGTACCAAGAAAGGGGCTGAAAGAGAATACTTTCAAGAGGTAAAAAGAAACAGAAATGTTCTGAATGATGAAAATAGCTGCTAACACTACCAAGAACTGTGCCAAGAACTGGGTGCCAAGAACTGGGTACCAAGAACTATGTGTAAAAATTTTATTGGCTTAACTGGTTTAGTTATCTGAACTAGGTTAGAAGGTAGATACCATGATAATCCTTATTTTACAGACGAAAATAAGCCCTAGAAAGGTCAGTAACCTGTCCAACCTTGTTACATGTTAAGTGGCACAGCTGGGACTCAAATACAGGTAGTTTAATTTTAAAGTCACACACTTTCAACTACCAAGCTATCTAAAAAATTGGCAACATGAAAATCTCAAATGAAAATCTTTTATGGTGAGTGAAAACATACTTAGAACTAGGGAGTGGCGCTAGCTAATCTCACTTCACCAGGCCAGTGCTGTCTTCTGCCATCTAATGCCAGTGAAGAGCAGAAAGTGGCACTTAAATACATTATCTCGTCCTGTCCTATATTTAGGCCGTTTCACAGAAACAACCCAGAAGAATCAACTTACTGGTGGCTCAAGGATATGATAATTTCGGCTACTAACTCTTACTTAATGGTGGAATTAGGGCACTAGAATTGTAGGCAAGCACTCTAGAGCTGGACTATAACTCCAAATCTTATTACTTTGAGACAAGGCCTTATCAAAATGCTGGCCTCAACTTATGGCCCTCCTGCCTCTGCCTCCCCTGGTGCTGGGATTACAGGAATGGGTCATCATGTCTGGTGTTAATCACAAGTTTAATGTGTCTGATATGCTAGAGCAGAGGCAGTTCTGGGTCACGGAAGTTTGCTGGCATGTAGCAGGCCCTGGATCTGAGGTGTGCAGTTTAACGTTTAGCACCTCAACTTCTGCTTACAAGAGTCACTGATTCACCTTAGAGATATGAACCAATCATTTCAGAGTGAGAGGCCCTGGAGTGCCGACAGCAGAGCACTAACCAGGGCCTTGGGCTTGTTACAAAACACAATTCCTCTATCTATAGGACACATGTGGCTTGGAGTCTGATAGTGCACTGCTCCTAGCCTTGGGAAAGTTGATTTATCTCCCTCAAATTCATTTCTTTTCCACAATGGAGATAATAATGCTTATTTGGTAGGGTGATTACAGGACACAGATCACCAGACGCATATGAAGCATTTAATCAGATGCTGGCACAAAGTCAGGCATCTGTCCACTAAATGATACCTCGGACTAAGAACAAAAGAGAAGGGGGCCAATTATTAGATCATCACTTATAACATAAGTGTTATAAAGAAGCTTCACAATGTAACAAAACTGTGGAATAGTCTCCTGAGTACAGGTCAATTGCCAGATATTGTACTTGGTGATTCATATACTTTTTTACTCCTTTTAATTTTTAAAAAAACCTTTATTTATTTATGTATTTGGTACACAGTCTTGCTGCGCAGCTTGGGCTTGTAGTGATCCTGTTTTCAGCCTGCACAGTGCTGGGCTTACAGGCACGTGCTGCCATGCCCAGTTTCATGGCCAGCACCGCACGCCTGGATACTGGCATGGCATGTGGTACCTGGGTCCTTGCACCTGCCAGACAGGTGCTCAGAATGCTGAGTAGCTCCCCAGTCTTGCTTACTTATTCTACTAATTCACCTTACCAAAATGAAACTGTGGAATGGGGAGGCTGATAATGTAGGCCAATGTGGCAAGTAGTTATTAAGTGGTAAAGATGGAATCCAAACCCAGAGGTCTGACTCTTTAACCCCTAGAGCTGCACTGGTGGATAGGCAAAAACCTCGAGTTGACTCAAAAGTTCTGTAATCATTATGGGCTGCAACCATATACTTAAAAAAATCAATCACAGAATGAAGAGAAAAATAAAACAAACCTAAAGTTAAAAAAAAAAGAATAAATGATGTTGAAACAAAAGGAAAAGTACTGTTGATAATTAAAGCAACTTAACGCCACACATGGAGCTCTACTGCCTTATCAAAAATGGAAAGGTGCAGTTTGCCTTGCTGTGGGGGCCCCTACTTTATGTTGGCTTGGTTGAGGTGGAAGGAGTAGCAGAGGCAGGGCATGTCTGGTGGGGCCTGCAAACACTGGCAATTTCTCCGACGGCCTTTCAAAACCTCAGCAACAACGCAACAGGTGACGACCTGTCTTCTTACAATTAGTCCAACAATGAGTGCTTGGTTCCAGGATTACAATGGTATAAAAGGGAGAATCCTCATCTAGACCTCAGTCTATGCTTAGGAGACACAAACAGTCCATGTGCAGCATGTTAAGTGCTTTTAAACACAGTGGGAAAATAAAAGTCACCAACTCAGCCAGGCCCAAGTCAGGTAGAGAGAAAGGTAGCTAAGAGGTGTTCCTTGAGAGAGATAATGAAAGTTGCACAGGAGCTTGCCAGAAGAACACAAAGGTACTTGTAGGAGCAACAAGGTATATATAAAGCCACCAAGACTTCCCTGGGGTTTTCATTTTGTAGGAAAATCAATCATCCTACCTTTGCATAAATTTTACACAGAAAGTAGATATACATCAAATGCCATAAATGTAAAGTAAAGCAATTCGGACGGTGTGACAGTGGTACTAGGACTGAAAGTGGGACACACTAAAGTTTTTGACACAGGGTCCAAGTTGCCTAGGCTAGCCTCAAACCCATCATCCTTCTGCCTTGGCCTCTAGAACGGTTGAGAATACAGTTGTATTGCACACGTGGCTTCAAGGAGTTCACCATGCAGGGTCTATGGAGAGGCATGAGCAGAGGAAAATACTTCATATGTTGTCTGGTTGTATGAGTTACTTTTCAGCTTGCTAACACCATTTAAGTTTCCACTTCTCTACAAAGGGGATAAGAATCATGTCCAGTTAAAGGGGAAATGTGAGCCAGAGGGATGGCTCAGTAGAATAAGCACTTCCCTGGCAAGCAGGAGGATCTGAGTTTAATCCCTGCCTCCGCAGGAAAAAAAAAAGGGGGGGGGGGAATGTGCTTCACAAGTGTGAAAACATTCTATATTCAAACATCACTATTTGAGCTCAGAGAACCTCTGAATTCACAAGAAAAGGTAGTTGGTTCAGTAACCAAAATGTTCTTACAAAGGGTTTTGACCATGCTGGGCATAAAATTTCAAAGTTTTTTCTGATGCCTTGCTGGATTATGACTTCTTCCTTCTGTCCACAGAATTTCTGTTCAGGAGTGCACCTGAGACCCCGCAGAGCTATCTATAGTAGAAGTCATGGCACAGTGATTACAGCTAAGGTCATGCTAATTACAGCATTAAGTGTATGAATGAATGTTGTGCAATTACTGTTATTTCTGTTAATAGAGATATTGTTTTGCCCATATACATAGAGGTTTGCTGGACTTGTAGAATTCTAGGCTGTACCATTTCAACTGCAAATATTTAAAACTAAATCCTTGTTTTGAGACAGGGTCTCACTATGCAGAACAGGCTGGCCCTTAATTTGCTGTGTAGCCCACACTGGCCTTGAAGTCACAGCAATCCTCCTGCCTCAGCCTCCCAGAGGCTAAAATTATAGACATGAACTACCAATTCTGGCAAGACTAAATGCTTGAAAATGTCTGTATGTTCACTGAATCCAGTTGCAAATTTTGCAGTTGGTATTCACTTACTGATCAAAGGGCTACTGGCATTAAAACATAGGAAGGAGACTAGATCATCTTAGAAGTCTCTCCAGACCTGAACATCCTGTGATTCTCTAACACTAGATGTGAAAGGACAACTACAGAGTGCTCTGGAAGACACCAGAGTATAAAGGGCTCTGAGTGTGATATGATCTGAAGAAACAGAGAGGAACTAGGAATAATTTATCTCAAAAGAGAGTTAAAGGCTTAACATAATAGCCAGTTGCAAGAATATAAAATCCTATCAGAAAGGGAAGAAATAGCTCAGCAGATTAAAGAGCCTGCAAGCAGGTGCAGGGGCCTGCTGTGAGGGCCCTGACCCTGGGGCACCCTGAGCTAGCAATTGAGACTGGGTGAGGTGGCACACACCTGTAATACCAGCTCTTGGGAGGCTGTAAATAGGAGGATTACTATGAGTCCAATCTAGTAGTGAGACCCCAAATACCCTGTAGACCCTTCCCTAAAAAAATAAAAACATTAAAAAAAAAGAAAGAAAGGAAAGAAGGAAGGAAGGAAGGAAGAAGTGTAATACCATAAAGAAAACTAGTTGGAATCCATGGAACCAACTCCACAGAGGTAGTTCCTGGTTCCGTAGAAGGCAACACCATCCAACAATGCAAGGGACTTCCGCAGAGGATGGATACTCATTTTATCCCCTCACAGACAAGGTTACCTTCTGACAATGACGCTATACAGAGAACGGCACAGACAGACCACTCACCCGGTTTAATGTTAGCTATTCTTTTACAAGCTTTGTTTTGGTGTGTGACCTGGAAGTTAGG
Organism: Octodon degus; assembly: GCF_000260255.1. Classification (NCBI taxonomy): domain Eukaryota; kingdom Metazoa; phylum Chordata; class Mammalia; order Rodentia; family Octodontidae; genus Octodon; species Octodon degus. Next base: position 12,465,089 of record NW_004524613.1, read on the forward strand.
CTAAGTCTCTTTATAATAAAATCTGTCCACCTGAAAATTTGGGAGAAGCCATTCCTATTTCCTTTTTTCCATTTTCTTCTCGTTATACCCTACTGCCCAGGTTTTAAGGATGTGAAGAATGAAAGACGCAATACAGGAATAAATTTTGTAAATGAACACATGAGTAGCTACAGTCATTCTGGGAAGTGGTATGTAAGCTTTTATATACCACTAAGCCTCTGGGATCCAGAATCCACAGCACTTTAACAGACACATGTGCTCCACTGCTCAGGGCAAGAGAACACCTGGTCAGATGTTGCTACAGCTAAGATCAACTTTCAGTCTGCCTATACAAAGATCCAAAATCTTTAAAATGCAATGAATACTTCTGCTTCTAGGACATGTACATATTCCTACTTTTCATTTTATGTCCAACTAAAATCCCTGGACATTAACATTACACATTAAACAAATGTAAGGAAACCCTGAAAGGTAAAAAAAAAAAAAGGTAGGACAAACTAGGGACCTCAACTCAAGGAGTAATATGGGGTCAGTTCCTTTGATTTTCTTTTCCCTCATGTATTCTGGATTTGGAGGTAAAGAGGTCAGCTATCTAGAAGTGCCAGAGGGTGTAGATTAAACAAGCAAGCAAGCAAGCAAGCAAGCAAGCAAGCAAGCAAGCAAGCAAGCAAGCAACTCCAATAAAAGCCTGCTCTAGCAAAGGACCATGAAAAAGTAGGCTGCCAAGGAGACAGCTCCGTAGAATAAGTGCGTGCCTGGCAGCTTAAGGTCCTGAGTTCAATCCCTGGTACTGAAGGGGGGAAAAAAAAATCAGACATTAACTGCTTTATGCCAGCCTAACAGTACAAAATTATAGACAAAATAAACTAAAAGCACTCCTAATGATGACTTGAGCCCTGTCACTTGATGGGAGACTCAGCAGCACTTGTAGGGCCCTACTTGGAACTGACATTCTCTATTGTAACTTTATTGGTTTTCTTTTTAAATCCTTTTTGTTTTCACTAGAAAGGAAAAGGTGGAGTCTATGTCTTCCTACCCTGATGTTATTTCCTAGGCTAGCTTCTGGTACTAAGATCTGCGCTCTGGTGCTGAGAATCTCACTCTGACCCTGCTGCATACCGGGGGTGGGGGAGGTGCCCCACAATGAGATGTACCATGAACCAGTTCCAGAGGTCTACCAGGTCCCTCTCTAACCAACTCTTTTTTGAACTTCCCCTCCAGAAGAGAGGTGGAAAACATCCCAAGAAGCACCAGTCTTTTTTTTTTTTTTGAAAATTTTTTTTTAAAATTTTATTTATTTGTGTGTGTGCGTGTGTGTGGCCAACTCAGCCCACCAGGGGGGCGGGGCTGGCTGGCATGTGGTGCTGCGGGATTGAACCGTGGTCCCTGTGCTTTGCTAAGCTTGTTCTAAGTAGGTGCTTTAGACCACTGAGCCATCTCACCAGCCCTGGAAGCAGCAGTCTTGGTGGGTATACACAGCCCCAGCACAGATGGGGTCCTGGAACTTCACCTCCAAGATCTTTGAACTGCTGCTGCGGAAAAAGAAGAGAGTTCCTCAACCTGCTGCAAACTGTGGCAGCAAAGACAAAGTGGTCTGGTTGCTGGAGGAGAAGCCTTCCAAGCCTCAACTGTGGAGGGGTGGAGATGCTCAGCTCTGGCCTTGGTGGGGCTGACAATGGCTTTAGGAAAAGGCATAGTTACCAGAAACACTGCCTGGACATGGGCTACGGCCACCAGTGCAAGGTCCACTAAAGAAGCCAGTGAGTGACAGAGGATGCCTAGCCCAAGACCACAGCCCAAGCCAGAGACTCTTATTCACAATTTAAGGCTGGGCACAACCAGCACCATCTCAGTGGCAGTAATTTTTGAGGTAATGCCTGAAAATACTTCACATTTAAAAAATGTAAGTTACATTTAGAACAACTTCAGTATTCCCTACTTTAAAGCACTAGTTAATGTACTAAAGCTGAAGAGCCTGAATTTTGGAAAGTATCCTTTATGAATCTTGATATTTTTAGAAATAAAGATTGGCTTAGTTAATCCAAAAAACAAAACAAAACAAAACAAAAAAAGAAAGAAAAGGTGATGTGCAGTTTTAAATGCTCAAAATGTACAAGCTGCTTTTTTACAATAAAACTATATGTGTACACATACACATATGAAATTAAAAACAAAAACAGGCCCATCCAGGAAAGCCGAGCTGGGGGAGCATTGACTTCTGCCTTGTTCAGGTTTTACAGGGCTAAAGGGAAGCAGGGGCCAGGACCTTTACTCCTAAAAAGTAGTAATGCGATGCTCTGCTCAACCCATGCCATCAGCACAGACTATGGGCCTCGTCAACAGTAATGAGAAACACCCCCTTTAGGTGGGAAAGGGAGCAGACCCGAAACACCGAGGTCTGCCCCATCTCACAGAAATATGGTGGCCCCTCAATCCCTGTTTATCTTCAGAGGAAGTCAGCTACAATACTAAAATTTAAATAAGATCTAGAGCCTTACAATATGTACAGGTTTCAGTAAGAAATTACTTACATAGTGCTAGGAAGATCTTAAAGAAGAAATTAACAGATGACAACCCTGGGATAGCCGGGATAAATTTAAATCACTGATTTTACTTAAAAATCAAGTATAAAGGGCCAGCCAGATAGCTCAGCACACTAAAGCGCCTGTGCCGGCCCCGCCCCCAGGGCATGCCTGAATCCCCAGTGCATGGGAGGCTAAAAACAGAAGACTCACTAGGAGTCCAATCTATGTAGTGTGATCCTGTAGACCCTGTACCAAATACATTAAAAGTCAATCAATCGATCAATCAATCATCAATTGCTCAGGGCACAGTGCCTGCCTGGCAAATTTCTGGTACCAAAAAAAAAAAAAAAAATCAATAGCAACTGTAAACATGTTCCCTAAGCAAATTCTGGAAAAGAAACCAAAATCCAAAGGAGAATCAAAAGGAAATTTTAGATATAATAGAAAACAGAAATAAAAAACAAAAAAACAACAACAAACAAAACTTCCCAAAATCCACAATTAAAAAAAAACCCGTGGCAGAATTAATTACAGGATAGAAGAGAAAACAACAGTAAACCTGAAGAAAGACAACAAAGCCTTGAAAGCAGCAAGAGAGAAAAGATATTTTATGTAAGGGAAAACCAATTTGAATGCCTGAGATCTCTTATCAAAAAACTATGGAGGACAGAAGGAAGTGGCACTTTAAAAAAAAAAAATCCAGAATTGTATATCCAGACAACATCTCCTTCACAAAGGAGGAAGACAGAGGAGACTCTCAGAGAAGAAGGAGCTGGGGGAGGGAACACACAGACGGGTAATGGGGAGATTGAAACGATCACGTGTTGTGTGTACACAAGTATTTCAAAATGAAACACACCATTCCAAGTAAGTAATATGTACTACTTTAAAAAAGATATCCTCAGATAAATACAAACTAAGAGGATCATGACAATCAGACTTTTTTTTTTAAATGAGCAGAATATATTTATTGAGAGAAAGAAAGCTCCTGTCCAAGAGAGGGACAGGAGGGGGGCCCGAGCGGGTAGTTCCCCATAATCAGACTTTTAAAAGAAGAGTAAAGAAATTTCCTTAAATCAAAACAAAACAAGAAGAAACCCAAGAATATCAAGAAGATTGTTGTAAACAAAGATATAGGCAAATATAGTAGCCATCCTTCCTGAGTTTTCTAAATCAGTTTGACAGTAAGACAAAAACAACCCTTTACCTTATGATACTAACTGCAGTAAAAGAAATAAGTGGAAGGTAAAGGGACAGAGTTGTGAAAGTGAGGTTTTGGCACTTGAAGCGGTGGTACTGGAGCACTGTGACACGTTACACATCTACGATAAAATACAAGAAGCTATAAAAAACACAATCTTGTGCTCCATAAGAACGCTTCTGCCACAATAGACCACACTGGTGACAGTGGTCCCCAAAAATTGCACTGATAGCACAGCCACCTTAGTTCTAGAAAGCACACCCTGTGACATGTGCAAAATAACAAAATCGCCTAACGATGCCTTTCTCAGAAATCTCCTCTCTGTTAAATTTCATCTTAATGTAGATAAATCAAAATGGAATAAAATTGTTCAAGTAAGCCAGAGAAAGTCAGGCAAAAGAAAACAAACACTGAGAAACCAGAGAAAACAACAAAATAAGTTACACACTTAACCACAGCCCTGGGGATGTCATGGCAGATTTTTAAAAAGGGCGTGTTACAGGGGTGTGTACCGATAAATTATTAAATTTAAGTTTTATTATATAAACAATGTGTACTTAAGAGGAAAATATCAGTAAAATAAAATATTAAACTTAGTATGTAATGCATGTATAATAAACATTAACATTTTCAATATCAATTGTTTACCTGCTTACAAGATCCAAAAAATATTAGCAGAAAAAGTCCTATATGAACTACAATGAAAATACAAACAAAACTTTATCACAACAATGACCTTTGCTTTAATTTTAACACCTAACACAGCCTTCATACATGACAACAGCATGTTCCATATGTATGTCTCGCTTACTCTGATAGCACATGTATGTAGCTTTTCTTCCCGTTAGACTGATCCCTGTTGTCACCTCTCTTGTCTTACTCCTTTGTCAGGAATTTCCTATTATATGGTGTCCATTTAGCAGGAAAATAAAATATCAATAAAATTAAATATCAAATATATACTGTACAGCATAAACATCAATGTGTTCTGTATCAACTGTTTGCTTATCAAATTAAAAAAAAACCCAGAAATAAATTCCTATGTGAACAACAAAAATACAAATAAAACTACATAAGAACAATTGTGATTTCTGTTGTCACACTTAAGGCAGTTTTCACACATGAGAATAGCATGTCTCATACACAGACAGCATACTTGTCTTCTTTTCCTGTCCTTTTTCGTTAGGATGTCTTCTTCGTCTTTCTGCTTTCTTAAAAGGTTCCTCTGATATTTTACTTGTCTGTTCAGTGGCCTACTTCAGAATTCTTCTGAGGAGTTCTTCTACTGCTGTAATCGATCACTTATCAATTCCAGTCACAATCCTCTAAGAAAAATTCTCTGTGATATTGGGCTTGTTCTTTTTTTAAAATTTTTTTATTTTATTTATTTGATATAGGGTCTCGCTACGCAGCTTAGAGCTCAGACTCCTAGTGATCCACCACGCCCAGTTTCAGGATCTGCACCGTGCACTTGGGGTTCCAGTGCTGGAATGGCATGTGGTATTGGGGACTGGAGTCAGGTCCTTGCATTTGCCAGACAGGTGTTTAGACTGCTGAGTTAGCTTCCCAGCCCTGTGCTTGTTATTGTCTTTGTAAACTGTGAAACTATTTATGCCTGACATATTTAGGATCAAGTGAAACAACTATGGCTTTGTATCTGAAGTGATAAGATAGTTGTTGCATAATTCCAACAATATTTAGTTCCTTTATTTTATTTTATGCAGGGTCTCACTGTACAGGTTGAACTTGTAGTGATCCTCCTGTTTTTAGCCTCCCCAGTGCTGGGATTACAGGCGCCCACCACCATGCCCAGACTCTGTCTCAGGCTCAGCATGCTTGGGGGCAGGGCCAGCGGGGCAAATGGTGTCAAAGACCAAACCCTAGTCCCTGTGCTTCCCTAAGCAGGTGCTTAGTCCACTGAGCTATCTTGCTGGCCCTTGGTTCCCTTTTATTTTGTTGGAAAATATGACCATTTCTGGCTTCATCTGTGTTGAAGTTTCACTATAAATCATCTTTTGTTTTGAGACAGGGTCTTGCTATTTAGTCCAGGCTAGCCTGGAACTCACTATGTAGTACAGGCTGTTCTTGAACTCACAGGAGCCTCCTGCCTCAGCCTCCTGAGTGCTGATTATAGGCGTGTACCACTATGGTGGTGTCATCATGGCGTAATGTTGACAGTATCAATACTACTTTGTTTCTCTACACCATATGGGAGGCCAATGTTATGTCTAAAATCCTAAGATTGTACTATACATTTCTCTATTGTGAACTTGCAACATTTTTTCAAAAATCTTAGCTTTGTTCCTGGGAAGAGTTCCTCTGGTGGTCTGGTATTCAGACCATCAAATATAACAACAATGGGTAAATAGTGAACCAACTACTGAATGGGACATTTAGGTTACTGTTTCAAATAGGTACAAGGTTTGTTTACAGAGTCATATGGTTCATTTTGTGACAGATTACTGTAGGTGTGGGTGCTGCACCTGCCCTGGGGCAGGTAATCTACATTACAATGTGAGGAGAGAAAAGAGGCTTGCTAGCTGCCAGAGCTGCTGCCCCTCCCTCTGCTCACTGCTGCCAAAATGAACAGCTGTGCCATGTGCCACTCTGCCTTGGAGCAGCTGAGTACAGACTGAAGCCTCCACTAACTATGAGCTGACTCAACCTTTCCTTCCTTAATTCTGGGTGCTGGGTATTTTGTCCCAGCAACTTAACTGAGACAGAATGTCTGCTGAGTTCCAAGGATACATTTCTTTCCTTTTTTTCAAGGAAAAATTTCTAAATGCAAGTTGCAAAATGTCTTCACATACCAGGGCATATATTTTTATACCATATTTGGAAGGTTTACTTGGCATATAAAGCCAAAAGCTTCAACAACCACAAAATGATGCAAGTTGTTCATCAACTTCATGTATTCAGACTGTGTATAAACTGCTTGACAGTTTGAAACAAAGCTTTCAACAAATGAGGGAGCAGCAGCCAAGCTGTCAGACTTTTCTTTCCTGGTGTTTCTGTAGTCAAAACAGCAATTTTGAAGGAAACCAAATCTCTTGAGTGTCATTAATGTTCTAAAAATCTCAGACCCATGCCTATTACTTCTCCATGAATATCTTAGATTCTGATGATTAGAATGAAAAAGTACTGTTAGGAGGCTTTTGATTCACAGTGAAGTGTGAAGATAAACTATTTTTGAGTATTCCTACTGATGCATAAAGAATGTTTTCTTGCATTTCAAAACATTTTGGAACACAATGCCCGCTATAACCTTCAACACTGCATGGCAGTGTTGGCATTCTGTCCAATAGATTGCGACCCTGGACAGAACCTAATAACATTTTTTTTCTTTTGATGGTACCAGGGATCGAACTCAGGATGTTATGCTTGTTGGGCAAGCACTTATTCCACTGAGCTATCTCCCCGGCCTAACATTTTCTGACCTAGTTCTAACACTGGATCTTTTAGGAATACATGACCATTCCATAACATTTTGACTAGTCACTTATTTATTTGCAACACTAACTTCTTCCTCATCTGAATCAAGGTCTTCATCCTGTACTTCTCTATTGTCATATCTTGTTAACTTCTCTGGCTTACATGGTTCAAGTCATCATCAGTAGCAAACACCTTTCAATCTCTTCCTAAAGCTGTAAAATGGATTTTCATGTTAATTTTATAAGAAAAATCTAAATAAAACATTTAATAAAAATTATAAATACACAAAAATGTTAACAGGGCACATCATGTGGGTAAAACTCACCCATTTGCACTTTGGCACACTTGTATACACCTTACATCTGTAGTATCGAGGGGCTGAGCATGAAGACTGCTTCCTGCATTTCCCCAGCCAGCTACTATTACGCTAAGTACACATTTTCTGTAGAAAGGTACAGTACGGGCATCTGCACCCCGCACGGGAGCAGAGGGTTTGTAGCAGAATGGCATCACTGGTCGATGGTATGAAAACACAAACTACAAGACAATGATGAAGTGCACTAAAAAGAAAGACTCAATAAAATGAAAGTAAAAGAACAGAGACTTTAATTTATGCAAATATTAACCAAAAGAAACTGCAAGTGGCTATATTAATATCAGTATGTATCAAGGAAAGAAGACTGCCAAGGTTAGAGAGAAACATTATATAACAATAGTAGGGTCAATCTACCAAGAATATATAATCCTAAAAAAGTATGCCTCAAATGTTTATAACTGCAAAATGTATGAGTCAAAACTGACAGAACTGAGAAGGATAAATAAATCTACAATTGTAGCTGGAGACTTTAATATCCTTCTCTCAACAACTACTTAAATAACTAGACAGAAAACCAGCAAGGATATAGAAGAGCTTAACAACTCTATCAACTATCAAGACACAATCAACATATAGAACATCCCACTCAACAAAACCAGAACACATGCTTTTCAAGTGCCCATGGATCACATACTAAGATATAAGGTGTAAACAAAAGTATGGTGAATGTTTAAACAATTAACATAATAAAAGAAATATTGCCATTAATACCCATCAAAAGATTCCCCCTTGTTTTGAAAATTCCCCCATTTGCCATTTTCTTCTGGTCCTGGGAATCAACCTCATGGCCTTGCATTTACCAGGCAGGTGCTGTGCAGTTGCTGTTTTCTGAAGCCGTCCTGGAAGCCCTCTTTCATGTCTCTACAAGGTATGATTACAAAATATGGTGAAATAGGCTGCTGAATGTCATCCAACAAAAAGTGTGTCCTCTTCAACCTTACTCAAGGGAGCTTTTGGCTCTTACCCAGAAGTAAAAATGACCACAAAACATAAATGTTTTAGACTGATTAAGGACACTTGAGGCAGCCACCATACTGTAACCAAAGAAAACAAAGAGGACTTTCAGAACTGCCTCAGAAAGGAGCAAGATGGGGTAAGTGTGTTTAAAGAGAGGGAGAATATTTTGGGAACGATTAATAGCAATGTTTTCTACTATAATAAATTCAAATATTCACCATGGTTTTCAATCACGGAGTATATATAAATCCTAGACCATAAAGTGAACCATAAAAATATCTAAAACAATTAAAATCATAGAGTATGTGATCTCTGGTCAGAATGGGATCAACTAGAGATGAAATAACAGGTAACAGGAACATGTCCAAACACTTGGAAATGAAATGATGAACATCTAAATAACACTTAGGTCAAAAGGAAGTTTGATGAGAAATTTTTTCTAAAATACACTGAACAGAATGAAAGTAAAAGAACAAGACAGCAAAATTTGTTGGATACAGAAAATCAATGCTGAGAAAATTTGTAACACTAGTTAGTATGTACACTAGCCAAATGGAAAAGCTTCAAATTAATAATGTTTCAGAGAAAAGACCCAGGCAAGGATGACTGTGATTCTAGCTTCACAGGATGAAGTAAGAGGACCATTCTGGGCAATTTACTGCAATACTGGCTCAAAATAAAATTTTAAGATAAGAGGTGGAGTTATAACTCAGTGCTGTAACACTTGCCTAGATTATATGAAGCTGTGAGTTCAATCTCTAGTATGATAAAGACAAAACAAAGCTCTAGGAAAACAAAAACCAAAAGAATTAAAAGGAAAGAGGGAGAAATAAAATTTAAAGTCAGAGAGGTAAGCCGGGTGTGCACACCTGTAACTTCAGCACCCTGAGAAGCTGCAAGGGAAGGGTCACAAGTTCAAGCCCAGCTTGGGCAACTTAGCAATTTAGTGAAAGCATGTCTTAAAAATTAAAAAAGGGCATGGAGGTACATTCTTACATCCCAGCAGTCAGAGATCCATGCAGAAGGATTGCCTCAGTCTGGGATATACAATGAATCCAGGGCTAGCTTGAACTATACACTGAGACCCTGTCTTAAAAAATAAAGCAAAATTTAAAAGGAAAAAAAAAGCGCTGAGAATATAGCTCAATGGGAAGGCTCTAGGTTCAATACCCAGTAATGAAAACAAAACAAACTCCTCCAAAATCCACCACAAGAAAAATTCACAGAAGTAGAGAAAAAGCAATGAGATTAAATAAAAATGCTTCTTTAAAATATATAAGGTAGACAAAGAAGAGATAATTATCAAAGTAAGGAATGAAATGGTAAAGCTCTACAAACCTTTCAAATTCTACTATTAAAAGGATAATCAGGAAATGCCAAATAGCTCAGCGGGTTAAAGTGCCTGTAAGCAGGTGCACGGGCTGGGGGTTCAATCCCAGGGCAAGCTGAGATGGCAATTGAGACTGGGGGTGGTGGCGTGCACCTGTAATCCCAGCTCTTGGGAGGCTGTAAACAGGCAGATCACTACAAGTCCCATCTAGTAGTGAGAACCTGAACACCCTGTAGACCCTTCCCTACAAAAGAAAAAAGAAAAAGAAAAACAAGAAATGCCATGAACAATTCAACATACATAAATTTTGATAATATTGGTGAAATAGACCAATTCCTTAAAAATACCATCAGAACCCAATACAAAAGAAAACTAAATTCATAATCCAAAAACTTTCCAAAAAGATCTCTCTAGACCCAGATGGTATCAAAGGAAAACTTTATTAAATGTTTAAAGAATTAATTCCAATTTCAGAGAATCTCTACCAGAAAATAGAGAGGAGAGAAAATCCAATTCATTTTATGAAACTTGTATTACTCTGATATGAAAACTAGACAAAGACCTCAATGAATATACCAGTAAGAGGCTGGGGAGCTAGCTCTGTGATCTAAGCACCTGCCCGCCAAGTGCAAGGACCTGAGTTTGATCCCCTGTACTGCATGCTGTGCCAGCCCTGGAATCCTGGGTGCACCATGCCAGGGCCCGAAACCAAGTGTGGCAGCGCACGTCTGTAATCCCAGCTCTGTGGAGGTTGAGACAGGAAGATCACTATGAATCTGAGCCATTTGGTACAAAAGAGACCTTGTACCAAACCAATCAACCAATACTCTTCATGGGTACAGTTATAAAAACTTTTTTTTTTTTGTATTTTAGGGAAGGGTCTACAGGGTGTTCAGGGTCTTACTACTAGATCAGACTTGTAGTGATCCTTCTGTTCACAGCCTCCCGGGAGCTGGGATTACAGGCACACGCCTGGCCCCTGCGCCTGTTTGCAGGCGCTTTAATCTGCTGAGCTATTTCTGGCCCCAGATACAAAAACTACCCCTGCCCGCCCAAACCGGGGATTGAACTCATGCCCTTACTGAGCTAGCTCTCCAACACTTTTTATTTTTTAATAAAAACTCTTAATAAAAATATAAAAAGATTTATACATAGTAATTAAGTGGGGTTTATACTAATGATGTAAGCCTGGTTTAATACTCAGAAATCAATGTAACTTAACGTAGTAATGATCTAAATAAGAAAAAAAATGACACCACAATATCAATTCGCGCAAAAATTGCGTATGACAAAATCTAACACTCATTCATGATAAAAACTCAGAAAACTAGACGACAGGTGAATGTCCACATCTTTGACAGAGATCTACAAATATTCTACAGAGTGTAGGGCTTGGAGGAGTATGCCTGTTAAATGTGCGGCAACTACAGACTACCCAGTTGAGTTCAGGCCAGCCTAAACTTCATAATAAGACCCTGTCTCAAAAACAACCATAAAAAATATTCTACAGTCAACATTATATTTAATAGTGAAAGACAAATTTCTTTGTTTTAGTATCAGGGACAAGGCAAGGATGTCTACACTTCACTACTCTCATTCAACAGTGTTAGTTTTAGGTAGTACAATGAAGTGAGAAAAAACAAAAGTTACAGAAGTGTACAAGTCAGGAAGAAAATTGTCTGCATTTGCAGATGACATGATTCTGTACAAGGAAAATCCCAAGGAACACAAGACAAAAGCTCCTAGAACTGATAACATGTATGTCCAGCAAGGTTGCAGGGTACAAAAATAAATATAAAGTATCATTTATATTTATGTAGATTGAAGTTAAAAATACAACAACTTTTACAATTACTCTGACACAAATGCAATACTACTGTGGAACCTAACAAACGCATTTGGATATGTGCTGATGAAAAAGGAAATCAGGCTCAGGACCTTGCACGTGAGAGGCAGGCACCGTGAGAGAGGCTGAGCCGTCTGCCTAGTCTGATGCAAGAAATTTGAAAAAGACTGCAATAGAGAAACGTATAGTAAGATTCAACATAGTAAAAAATCAACATGATAAAGATGTCAGTTCAATATAAGGGTTTTTAAAATTTTATTTTATTTTATTATGAGCAGAATATATTTACTGAGAGAAAGAAAGCTCCTGTCCAAGAGAGGGACAGGAGGGGGGCTCGAGTGGGTAGTTCCCCAGGAAGCTGTCTCTTCCAGGGACTTTTATAGTGTAAAACCATGTGCGGCTAAGGTAGAGAGAATGGGAACTCACTTAGGTGGGCAGGAGGTGGGACAAAACTACGGTCAACCAATAGGATTACAAGCACCATTGCTCAGGTAAAACTGTCAATATAAGGGTTCAATAATATGATTCCTACCATAATCCCAGCAAGAATATGCACATGTAGTTAATTTTATCCTAAAATTTACACAGAAAGACAAAAGAATAAGCAAAGCTAAAACAAATTTGAAAAAGAACACAGATGCATTAGTCTGCACCATTTTAGGATTTAAAAGACAGCTATAATAATCCAGTCTCTGCTGTTGGCAGAGGCACAAAGATATCAATAAGAACAGAAAATCCAGAAATAGAATCACACAAATACACCTAATTGATTTTTTGAAAAGGCTTAAAAGTAACTCACTGGAGATAAAAAACAGTCATAAGCTACAGGACATCAATAGGGTTAAAAATAAAAAGCACTAAAGAATCTTGATCTAATTCTCTTTACTTACAGGAAAATGAAAGTGGCTCACAAGCTTAACTATAAAACTTTTAGGGAAAGAACAGAAGAAAATTTCAATATCTACTGGTAGGTATTTAACTTGACATCACAAGCAATATCCATAAATGCAAAAATTGATAGAATGACTTCATAAAATTAAAAGCTTCTGTTGGGCGAAGGATAATGTGAATAAGATCCCAGAGTAAATATTTTTCAACATCTATTTCACAAAAGACTAGCATTGAGAACCTATACAAAACTTGCTAAAATATCAAAAGTAAAACATAGAAGTGGTCAGATTAGAATATGGACCAAGGGCATGAAGGAACATTTTGCAAAAGAGAATATAAAGATGGCAATTAAACATATAAAGCAAAAACAACAACAACAAAAAATATAAAGCAATGTTCCACAATCATCAGCCAGTCATGAAATGCAAATGAAAACCCTAACAAGATATCACCTATCAGAATGGCTTAAGTAAAAAACACTGCATTAAATGTTGAAGAGAGACGATGCAGAGGAATGTAAAATGCTACAGCACGCTGAAGTAACAGTCAGTTTCTTTTATTTTTTTGCAACTAGTGATTGAATTTAGGGCCTCCTTTGGACTGCACCAAGGCCTCCCCACCCTTAAATTTTGAGTCAGAGACTTGTTAAACTGCCCAGATAGGACTTAACTAACAATCCTGATGCCTCAGTCTCTTTTAAAAAATTAAAACACATAATTACCATTTAACCCAGCAATTTAACATTCCTAAGCATTTATCCTATTGAAGTAAAAATACATGTGCACATAAAAATTTGTCTGTAAATGTTTATAAAGGCCTTATTTTTAGTTAAAACTTGAAGCAGGAGGAATGCACGGCCAGCCTGGGCTATGTAATGAGTTCAAGGCCCTGTCTCAACAAATCAAAAAACCAACAACCCAAGACAAAAAACAAAAACAAAAATCTATACCCAACCAACAGAAAACAAAACTGGAAACAATCCAAATGTGTTTACACAGATGAATAGTTAAACTATGGGTCACTATTATCATATTACTTGGCAAAAACAGGAATGAACTATGGTTGATAAACATGAGTTGAACCTTAGAGAACAACATGAATGAACCTTAAGGAAATTACGCTGAGTGAAAAAAGTTAATACTTAGAGGTTACACACTGACTCCATTTACAGAACATTCCTTAAAATAAAATGACAGACTCATCCACATGGCTGCACTGACAAAGGTTCTACAATCTGAGGTACAGGATCTCAGGATAAATCCTGAGGGCATTTCACTGACCTTCTCAGACCAAAAAGCTACAACTCTTGTTGCACAGGTCCTGCTTTACCTTGGTCTTAACCATCCAGTAGAAAAGTATGAAGACGAAATATAGGAAGTAAAGCCATGTTGTTATGTTGAGCTGTGGGGGACTCAGGTCATTAATTTCTGACATTGCCAGTTAAACAGAAGACCCAATGCTATTATGGGCTACTGGACTCTTTTAGAATATTTTGCTGAGTTTACACACCTATAATATTCAATAACGGAACTTAGAAAAAATGGGGTATAACTATGAATGTCCATTTTGTATCTGTGTATTCAGAGTGGTTCGGATAGATATATAGTTGCATTCTCTTAATGAATAGAATGATTTTTTCTAATGGTGTTTGTAAATAGGATCACAAGTCTGCATCTTGTACAGCAATTAACCACTAAGAAGAATATATGCAGTGTATTATTTGTTGAAAATGTACTTCCGATTTGATTTGAAACTGTCTCATTGCTATATGTTTATCAATAAAACTTTGAAAAGAAAAAAAAAAAAAAAAAGAGAACCTGTACTGTAACATCCTGTAACTCAGTGATGTACCAAATTTTCTAATCAAGGAGATTATGGGGCCACAGAGGAAAGTGACCAAAGATGTAGAGTGTGCCTAAGGAGAGTCATATGGAGAGAAAACATTCTTTCAGGCTTTCACAGAGAGCAAACTGGTCAAGCAAAGGCCATGACTCATACACATGGCCGACACTAACAAAGGATCTACAAACTGCAGTACAGAGTTTCAGGGTAAATCCTAAGGGGATTTGACTGACCTTGGTAGATACAAAAGTTACATTTCTTGTTATATATCTCTTGCTTTATCTTGGTCTTAACCATCAAGCAGGAAAGTATAATAATGAGGTATGAAAAGTAAAGCCATATTAATATGCTGAGCTGCAAAGGGCTTAAGTCAGCTTCTGACATTGCCAGTCCTACGGATAACCCACTACTATTATGAACTACTAGACTATATTGGATTTTTTTTGCTGAATTCATGCACCTACAATATTTAAATGACAGTGGAATACCCATCTCTGACAAAACTAAATAAAATACTCTTTTAAATAGCAAAAGAAAAAAAAAAAAAGAGAAATGTGATTAATGGTTATCAACAATTAAGGGGTAAGAGTGAAAAACAAGTAGATGTGGTCTAAGGCAGCAATATCGTGATCTTTGGGTTGTGGAAATATCCCATAATTTGACTTGTATGGCTATCAGTACCCTTGTTATACTAGAATTTTGCAATATATTATAAATGAGATAAACTAGATAAAGGGCTCTGAGAATATCTGCAACATTAGTTTACAAATTCACCTAAAATCTATAACTACCTGAAGAGAATAGAAATGTAGTCTGTATGTTTAAAACTTCCATCATAAAATGAAAATATCATGCACCTGCAGCAATGCAATTAAGTTCCCCAGCCCCTCTATTAGCAAGCTGACATTTGACTCACCATTTGTTTCTGGAGGCCATCTAATTTGTCTTCAGCATTGTCTTCTTTATCCATGTTGCCTCTAAATAAAAGTAACCACATACCACCCAGGAGTTACTTTGTCACCATTACATTTACAAGAGAACCCCCAAATCAGTAACTAAGGGAGTATTAGATCCTTCCTACACAGGTACTCAAAATTTTTAGTGTCCCCTTTCCTTTTAAGAGAACTCAAGAGACACTAAGAATGAGACAAAACATCACCAAATGGTGCTGTCACATCTGGCAATGATCTCTACTCAAATGAGATGGCAGGACAAGGCTGGAGCCTCAAGATCTACTCAAGCAAATTCTGAAGCTGGCTACTTAGCACTGATACTATCAGAAAAAGGCCATCACTGCTCATCAAGAGCCATCTGCATATATGGCTCTGTTAAAAGAACAAACTCTAGACCAGAGGCTACACTAACTAACCGAGGCCCGATGCCTCAGTGGGTACCCTAGACCACAGAGGGCTGAATCTTCCCAGAGAACCATTTACATCCGACAAATCACTTTCTTAGAAGGGAGCTCTGTTTCCCATGCTGAGAAGGAAAGGTATTTTGCTTTCTTTGTCCTCAGACACTTGTAGCTAGGTTAACTACCTAAAGTCTTTTTTGTACTGCTGATGCCTGCTTCTCATATTCCTTTTAAAACTTACTTGGAACCATTCCCACCCCAAATGTGCCTGTCCTACTAGTCAAGTCCTAGAAGTAGGAAATCTCTTACCTTCAGGGTTTAACCAGAAAAAGATAGCTACCCCCAAAAATAAAAATTTCATGCCACATTCAGGTACCTTACCCAGGGAGTGATTTTCCTGAATCAATGAGTCTGACAATAGGGTCAACAGTCATTTGGGTTTTTATTATATCCCAAAATGCATTTTATTATCTGTCCACAGGAAATGACTCTGGGGCAAAGAACACCACAGAAGCTAGTGTTCAGTATGGATTGGGAGAGATGAAAAATTTATGTCACACTTTTCTCAGTCTAAACAGATGGTTTGGGGCTCCTGGCAGTACCAAGCTCTCATAGCCAGGCCTGATCACAGCTCTTGGCAATGTAAAGTAGTATCTGTAAATTTTAGGAAGACAATTTGACCAAAATCTTAGTGAACAAGCTATGTAATAAATGTTACATTTTTAAAAAATACGTATTTCCAGAAAACTATAGTTTTAGTTACTTCTTTCTTTTTTTCGGAGGAGGTAGGGTTTACTGGAGATTGAACCCACTGTCTTCACACAGACCTACAGCCTCAGCCCTTCAGAAATTTTTCTGAGACAGCCTCACTAATTCACTAAGTGGCTGGGCTTGATCTTCAGATCCTCTTGCCTTCGCCTTCCAGAGTGCTGGGATTACAAAAACATGCAACACAATGGCTGAGTTTTTAGATTTGGGGTTATGCCACCAGTAAATAAAATTCAGTCAGGATTGAGGAAATAGCTCCGTGGTCTAAGCAACTGCCTGGCAAGCGCAAGGACCTATGTTCAATCCCTGCTGCCACATGCCGTGCTGGCCCTAGAACTCCATGGTGGCCCTAGAACCACCATGCTGGCATGGTGATGCAGGGCTGTAATCCCAGCACTAGCGAAACTGAGATGGGAGGATCACTATGAGTTGGAGCTGTGTAGCTAGACCCTACTGAATGAACGAATGAATGAATGAAAAAAAAATTCAGCCAAAGGGGACACTTCCCTAAGTTTTTACATACTACTCACTGACAAGCTGAAATGCCACAGGTATCAAGCAGTGGTTCCTGAATCTACCTAACTCACAGACGATGCAATCCTTAAATAATATTGGCATTTCTAATGAGGAATTGCAAGATCAAGAGGGCTGTACTTGCTGTGCCTCTTCTTAGCTTTCTGCCAGGTATGGGAGGTTTGAATTTTTCCTTGGGAACCATCTGACCAGGTGAGAGGTGAGCCTGGTTAACAAATTAGACAGAATGATGGGCAGCCTGGGGAACCTATAGAGAATAGCACTGGTATTCGGGGCAGTGTTTAAAGTCTGGGGTGTAATAGTTCAGACCCAAAGTAGCAATCTGACAGCAAAGTGCAGTGCAGTGAAGTTTAAAGGAGATGCTAGTCACTAAGGACAAGGATACAAAAACTGAATACATGAGGCAGGGGTCACAGGTTTGTGGCAGGTATGTTACATCAGGGTGAGTTTACAAGGCTTCTCACCTTTCAGGAATGTCTGATGTCCCATCTGTCCCACCCTGTTCTGCTGAAAGGGACTTCTCATCTGGCATCCCAACTTTCTCCAGGAAGCAGAGGGCTGGGTCTGCTCGCATGGCATTGTACCTCTCATAACCTGATTGAGCAATGAAGAGGGGTCAGCAGCGAGAAACAGCAGAAGTCACGCCAGAGCTCACCAAACCCGCCCTGGGCCACAGTCAGGCATGTCGTTTCCCTTATTAGGTTAAAAAAAAAAAAGGCAAATCAATCACAAAAAATACTTAATAGGATTAATGAGATCCTATGAGACTAGGCTAACAGGGAAGGCTCCTGGAGCTGAAGCCCATAGCTCTGAGCAGCATCTAACTAAAACTGAGAACTCATGTACCCACTCTGTATCTGTGAACAGATGCAGGGTGCAGATCCTCACAAGGTTTCCAGTTTTAGATTGCAAAGGGAGTCAGACAAGTTGGTTCTGTAACCTCTCCCTCCTGTGTCTCTCAACTCTAGACACATTGTTATATCCTAAATTTTCTCACAGTCCAGTTCTATGCCATGGGTTACAGAGGAAGATGCACAAGATGATCGATATAAGTAACGACTGAAACACAGAGGAATACTGTGACTGTTAAAAAAACGGACCTGCTGCCTCTATTCACAAACTCTGTATAAAATCCTAATCCACAGTGGCCAGGGCTTCGCAATCACTCCTCACCACATGCCCAAAGTCAGCAGATGGAGGACCTGGAGGGAGATGAGGGACTGCAAAAGGGAGGCAAAATAATGAAAGATAACTTTTAATTTGATAAAGTCCAAACTAAGAATGCCTTATTGAGTATAATATACTTTTATAAGAGAGCAGGATTTAGTTGTGGTAAAGACCCAAATCTATCATCACACTAAACTATATTTGGGGAGATTCCTTTGTGACTATCAAGATCTCTATGATGTTTCTCCTCATAGCCCTCCTCTGGCCCTGCAGTGTGTACACAGCACCCACCACAAGGGCTGAAAGTGGACTGTAAATAAGGATCAGCATGGTTCAGAACAGACCTGATTTTTCATTGCTCGGTATTTCATTTTTTTTGGTGATTGTTCTTATATCACCTTTGATGCAATTATATATTTCACCTTTAGACAGCACCTGGTCCCTTTTCTCTAAGGAGTTGTTGGTATTTGACCTTTTAATTCAGTGTGACTCCACAAGAAGGGTTCTGTCCATGGAGGTAGGTGGTACTAGAAATTGCAGTGCCTCATGGTTTTCATTCATTTATTCTTTAGGGCAACTATCTGATTACTATAAGCCTCTCTTAAGAGGCTAAAGGCCCTCGAGGAACACAATCTCTACCTTTTTGCTCATCATCAGATATTAACTATTTAGCACAGGGCCTAACACTACACACAGACAACTGACTGGATGAGTCAGCTTTGGTGATTCTCTTCCAAACGTCACTGTAGGAAGAATCTCACTCTGTCCCATGTTCTGCCTAAGTTCATATAAAACTGACGGAAAGGTATGAAAGCCCCTCTCTACTGTCCCTTTACTACCATGCAAGGCTAGCTGTCTGTGAATTCTGCCTTCATACTCTGTGCTTGATGGAACACATAGCAGGTGGGATCCTCCAAAATCAGTTTCTACTTTGTATACTTTTTCTTGTTGTGTGTGGGCCTGACAACAGGACAGACTGTATTTCTATTTCTTAATTATCTGTGAAGTTGGAGGTGAGGGCAAGTGGTTGATTCATTTCCCTAGAAAACTCTAACAACAGTCCTAAGAAGATTCTAGCAGAGCAGCAATGACAAAAGAAAGACACAAACAGCAAAGAACGGATCTTTTGGGGAGAGGTTGTCTATTTTCATTTAGCCTATAAGCTCCTCTATTAAGACTTTGAATGGAAATACTAAAATCTGTATTTTTGAGGTAAGTTTTATAAATCCAGGCTGCCCCACTGTGCAAGAGTTACCTACTACAATTTACAGTTGCTAAGGGCATCACTCAGACTAAGCTATCCCATCTCATGGTGGGGCACAGTGATGGAGCTTTAGTAATATTCCCCTCTTAAGCATGTCAGTGGTCTGTGTTGGACTAAAAGATCAACAAAAACCCTAGTCCACATACAGCAGAAAACGCTTGTAGCACTGTATCACACACTTAACCAAGGGGCAAGGGTGACGCACAGTGGGTTTCCTGATGCATAACCCCTGAAAAGTAAATCATCTACCAGTCGACAGGCACCTGAAACAGAGCCTTAAGACAGTGACAGCAATGAAGATGGGCATTTATTTTGACATTTTCTAAGTGATTAAAAACCTCATTCAGTTCCTTTAATTCTTGGTTAACATAAAGAAAACAAACAAAAAAAGATGGTCCATGCCTTCTCTGCTTAGATTTTTAAACTGACAGGGCAAAACATATATACTAAGAACCTGCAGAGTATCTTCAATGACCTTAGAATTCCATGTACACATGAAATGGTAAAACCTAGCATTTTCCTCATTATTTATTCTTCCATCAAGAACACTGTCTACTGTAAGCCAGGCACTAGGTCAGACACAGGATCATTAAGGAATGAGAGGAGGTAGTCGCCCCTCAAATGCAAACAGACAAGTAAGGAAGAAAAACACCGTGAGTTCTTTGTGATCACAGTGCCTCTTCTGAAGTTCCACCATATATTTACAGCACTGTCCTGAGTTACATATTCATCTGGTCAAGGCTCCAAAGAGGACAGGGGCAAGGTTCTGCTTTCTACTGTAGAATTTTGTAGGAGCATGTGAAGTAAAAGAATGTCTGGATCATTTTTCCTGGGGGCTCTGATCCAGAAAGGAAAAATATTACTGCAATACACACCATGCTTGAAAACTCCAATGAGAAGGGACTTATCAGCATCGGTGTTCCACCAATCCACTGGGATCTCCACGTAGTCAATGTCTGGCAGAGGCACATCCAGCTCCCTGTGGAAGGAAGGGCGTAGACTGTTCTGAGTCTGTTCCTTCAGCACAGACACAAAACAATGCAAAGCTGCCAGACCTACACTAGAGTTCAGCCAGATTCCTAGCTGCATGCTGAGATGCTAAAGGAAGGACAAAGTGAAGCAAAGTTAAGCTGTGCTTAACTAGTGCTTTGCATCAAGGTCACCTGGGGGAGCTACCTAAGCCTACATACTTGATTTCCAGATTCCCCTCCCTCCCTTCTTCTGTTTTTCTCACTTGGGGTTGAGCCCAAGGCTTTCATGTTGACCTTCATCCCCAGCCCCTTTCTATTTTGATATGAGTCTTGCTAAGTTTCAAGTTGCCCAGGCTGAGCATACCCTTGCAATCACTGTGCCTCATCCTCCCAGAATGCTATGATTACTGGCATGCACCACCACACCTAGCCAGATTCTACTTTAGTCTAACAGATGCAGAGCCTTGAAGCAATGCCTGGAGAGTCCCTTGATAGCTGGCACTGGGATCCATATGTGAAAGGTAATTCTGATGCACAGCTTTAGTTGACAAGAACAGCAAAAGCCACTGATATATTGGTCATCAGAGGGTAGAATTTCTCCCAAATAGCTGAACTCAAACGTACCTGAATGCTTTAAACAACAGTGTTCAAATCATCCTGGATCAACATGTAGCCTCAGTATGTATAGAACTCAAGTACTATTTGAAAAAAAGAGTCTGCACTGGTACAGCTGGGATATCAGGATGGTCTTTTAGAGAACAAGTGCTATTAACAAGTGGTACTTTCTGGTAATCGTTTGTTAACAGTCTACTGGGTAAAAATTGGTCATAAGTTGCACTGCTGCTAGAGAAAGGGATAAACATAATTTGCCCCAGGATGCAGACAAGCATAGATTAGCAGCCCTGTTTCATCAGCCTTCTGTAACTTCTATTCATGTTGTGAGAGCGTATGGATCCTTAGACTCCCTGTCTTCATTCATCTGAGAAGTCCTTGGTCTTTGAAGGTTTTGGGGATTGATACACAGCAGTGAGGATGTCTCTACCTGGATGGCTCTTCTCCTTCCTCACTGCTTGGAATGACTTCTTTGCAACATTTGAAAGTGCTTCTTCCATCAGGCTGTTTCTGATAGCAAGCCTAATGCTTGCTGCATCTAGTTCCCTCTATGAGGTCAGTGTTTCTTGGCCCCTAGCTTTCCAGAAAAACCACTGTTGTGTCTACATAGTGGCTAAATGACTTCTCAGGGACAAATGCTGTCTATGCCTTAGGGCAGCTGCTCTACATCATAAACATTAGTAATGCCAGTGAGAAACTGAGAAGGAAAGGAGTGGGAAATACCCTGTCCTTCCTCTACAGTGACACCCGTCTGTATGTCTAGACAGCATGTGATGGACAATGAGTAAGTTATTTCTGTCAGGTATCATCTGATATAAACTGTTAGATTGAGTATTATTTTATTTATATGATCTGAACCTTTCTACTGAAATGTACCCTTTATCCCTGCTGTAAATTACTACAGTGCGTCCAGAAGGCACAGTAAGTAATAATAATCCCTGTGAGGACCGGTCCTAATCACAACTTGCCCATGTTCAGGATGTCTACACTATTCTCTCCTTTACTGCTCCTATGACTATTAAAACCACTGGCACTGCTCAATGAACACAAAAACAAGAAACCACAGCCACAGGTAATCCAGCACTCTGGGTGATGTCTAGGAATGACCAGTGTGTAGGGAAAACTGCAGCTCCAGGGAAGGTGAAGGAGGTTGTCTGGTGATGCTGGCTATAAACTGTGACTTTCTGACAGCTCTATTAAGTAGCAGCACAAAGGGTTTTGTTTTTTTTTTTTTTGTTGTGATTTTTTTATGAAATCGTGGGAGGCTCTCAAAGATGCAACCAATCGAACAGGTCATAAGGTATTAATATGATTAACAAATAAAGGAGAATACACAAATGCATTAAGAGTACTAAGGCCAAAATGGGACTCTGGGAGAAAGTCTGGCCATACTATCTGACCAAGCTAATCAGCATAACTGACACTCATTGAACAAAGATTACCTAAAGTACAGAAGTGACTATTTTAAAAGCAGTCTTACAATTGCATGGTGGGTGGGGAGGAAAGAAATCAAAACTTTCCAAAAGCTGTGTTTCCAGAAGCCTATTTCCTCACTTTTTTTTTTTTTTTTTTTAAAAATTTTCTTAATACAGGGTCTACAGACTTTCACTACATAGATCAGACTTGTAGTGATCCTCCTGTTTACAGCTTCCCAAGTGCTGGGATTACAGGTGCATCCACCATGCCCAGTCTCAGTTACTGTCTCAGTTCATCCCGGGGGTGGGGCCAGCACGGCACACTGGGGATTGAACCCCAGTCCCTGTGTCTGCCTAAGCAGGTGCTTTAATCCACTGAGCTATCTGGCT
This sequence comes from Octodon degus, assembly GCF_000260255.1. Lineage (NCBI taxonomy): Eukaryota > Metazoa > Chordata > Mammalia > Rodentia > Octodontidae > Octodon > Octodon degus. Next base: position 12,487,964 of record NW_004524613.1, read on the forward strand.
GAGCCTATTTTCTCACTTTTACTTGTAGACATACTGATCATCTTATGGAAGGCTCCTTCTCTCTGCCCACCACTGGGATTACTGGTCACGGGCAATTTGGCCTGTCCACAAACAAGCTCTTAAATGTCCTTTTTTTAGTACATTAGGGAAGTGTCTACAGAGTGTTCAGGGTCTTGCTACTAGATCGGACTCATAGTGATCTGCCTATTTACAGCCTCCCATGAGGCATGGCAATGCCCAGTCTCAATTGCTGTCTCAGCATACCCCGGGGGTGGGGCTGGCACGACAGGCCCAGGGATCAAGCCCCCAGCCCCTGAATGTCTATTCTTGAACACTGAGAGCTAAGATTGATTTGTTTTACCTGGCAGGAGTCCCCTCAAATGCTTTATCAGCTGCTTCTCCCAGTATTTCAGCCTTTAGGTAGTACAGCATCCGGACTCGCAAAAGGACTCTATGAAAGGTGAACATAGTCATGGAAACACGTTAGAACCCAGGGCTGTCTGTGGACCTCACCTCCAAACTGACACTGGGAGACTATGGGCGTTCCTATATAGGTGGTGACATGAAACAATATGCCAGGAAGAACCAGGAAAGAAAGATACCATGTACCAATGGCAGATGCTACTATGATCATTCTGCCTTTCCCAAGAAAAACAACCATCTCCTTAGTTATCTGTTGGGTTGCCCTATGAGTCAATGTCCGCTGATCTCTCAAAGAGTACATACTTCTACAGGGCCACAGCATAGCTGGCGTCCAAGAGGTCCCATTACCAGTGTGAATGATGTGGAATGGCAGTATTTTTAAAGAGTTTCACTCATATAGAATGAAATCAATATTTAAAGGACAGAGGTTACTTTCTCTTAGCACTGAATCTTCTCTCCAGAATCAATTCATTTAGATTCTGCACAGGTCACGCTCAGGTCCCATGACCATGCACCAACTAGGTTTCAGACAAAACAATTAAGTAGTTGTTGGGTAACTACTATACGCCCTGGACCGTGCTGGATGCTATGAGATCTACAACAAAGTCAAACTCAATCTCACAATGGTGTAGCTGTGAAATGAGCCCAACCACAGAAAGAGTCAGGGTAGAGAAGATGATTGTGAGGGCCTACACCACGAGTACTTGGCAAGAGCAAGTGCAGAGGCAGCTGGCTGTCCAGGAGGCACTTTATGTTCACAGCCAGGCAGTCCAGAGAGCTGCAGAAGCATTTGCAATTCACTACACATCAGTCATGAGTGAAGGTTAGCCACCAGAAATACAAGTTTGTTTATACTTCTAATACTTACATAGGAAATGACCTCCAGAAAATTTGTTTCAAAAAGGGGACCACAAACAGTATGCACAGTATGTATTACTTTAAGGGAGACACAAGGAGCCTGCAGGTGCACATATGCAGGTACAAACAAAAAGAACCAGGTTAATGGGCTGCCTCTGAAGAGGGCAACAGAGGAAAACAGACTTCTGACAGATTTTCATTTTTTAAACACATATATGACCTACTTTAAAGAAGTTAATGATAAAGGTCATGTCCTCAAAAAGCTTAATTTCTTCTAGATCTGAGTAAACACTGTGGGTTCAAGTTACAATGGAGACACACACAGTTAAAACTTTTAAGAGTGGAAAAAAACCTTACGTCTGTTATCTTTTTTTTTTTTAATAATATATTTATTACAGGGTCTCAGTACATAGATCGGACTCCTAGTGATTCTGTTTTCAGCCTCCCAAGCACTGAGATTACAGGTTCTTGCAACCATGCCCAGTCCAAATCGCTGTCTCAGTGCACCCTGGGGGCAGTGTTGGCAAGGCATGCTGGGGATCAAACCCTGGCTGCTGTGCTCTGCCTAAGCGGACACTTTAGTCCACTAAGCTATCTGGCCGGCCCTTGTTATCAACTCTTAACCCAGCTGCTAATCAAGGCAAATAATTTTGAGATTTTCTTCCTCCTAAAGCCCAGAGAAGAATTCTAAGCATTTATAACCACTGCTGATCTTTATGCCTATCTGGTAGGAGCTGGTGGCCCTCTAGCAAGAACTGGAACAGAAACTCAAGAGTCTTGCCTACTGAGATCTAGCTCCATCACAGTAAGGTTTTCCTGAAGATGTAAGACTGAGAGAACTATTTCTGTCTCACTAAAGAGATGCAGATCTGTCAACGCTTGCCAATTATCTGTAGCACAAGAGAAGAGACATTAAAGTCAATAGTATCTATGTATTCTCCAAAACAGAAGTCACTCATTTCAGAAGGCAGATGGCCAACTCCTTGTACAGAACTACCTCCTTCCAGGCTGAGATGATAAAACCCAGTCGGGATAAAGTTTTAAAGAAAAGCAACAACAGAGCAGGTATGCTGTACCTTGTTTCAGCCAAACAAAGCAATCCATTAATATTTTGGAAGCATCTTTTTTTTTAAAAGACATGATATTAATATGAAATACTCGTCTGTAAAGCACACTCTACATAAATATGATGTTGATGAATGTAGTATCAAAGAATCACGTTGATAAATCACTGCTGACGAACTGTACAAACAGAACACACTATGTGTCTAGCATCCCAAACAGGCAGAGAACATTTCCCCAGAAGTCCCACTAGACTTCTATCTAATCACTGTCCTACCTCCTGAAGGAGAATCCCTATCCTGACTTCTGTACCTTGGGCTTCAAGTAGTTGATTTTTAACTTTTTCTTTTTCGAGACATGGTCTTGCTATGTCTTCCAGGCTGGCCTTGAATTCACTTATATGGCCTAGATTGGCCTCTCCACTTGACAATCCTCCTGCTTCAGCCTCTAGACTGCTGGGATTGCAAGCATGTGCCATCACACCCAGATGCTTTTTAATTTTTCGAAGTCCTGATGATAATTACATGCCTCTAAATCAAATACTACTACTAATAAGAATAATAATGCTTACTATGTGCTAGGCATGTATCACCTCCCTTAAGCTTGTAACAATGCTAACAGGTATGAACTATTGCCATCACTTTGGAAACAACGAAAAAGGCACAAGGAGGCTAAATAACTCATGTGCTTGCCAAATAATTAGGCCAGGACTGAAATCCAGACGATCTTGATCCCAGAGCCTATCTTAACCCTAATCTAATATAGGATCGGTAGTACATTTGTTAATTATGACAAAACTAGAAGACCCGGCCGCGGGATCCTGAATATACCCAGAGCGCAGGCCCAGCAAGTGAGTGAGATGACGGGCCGCGGGATCCTGAACAGACCCAGAGCGCAGGCCCGGCGAGTGAGTGAGACAACCCGGGGCCGGGGATCCTCATTCGACCCAGGCTGCAGGCCCAGCAGGGAACCCTTCAGCAGAACTCCCTGCAAAGAGGCTAGAGGCAAGACCCACCCAGCTGATTCAGGAGCAGAACATCTTGCCAGAGAGACACAA